>NC_044033.1:511938208-512538208 GCF_901765095.1 Microcaecilia unicolor | reverse complement strand
TTCCCCAGGATCTCAACCAGGGGTGTGCTGGTAAATTTTTAACAACAGGCTCTCTCTTTGGGCATAGCCAGCTCTGCAATTTAGGGGCGGGGGCATGGGTGGACTGGAGGGACAGAGCTAGAAACAAGGAAATGGGACGCAGTGTTGCCAGATGGGTGGGATTCCGGTGGGGTTCCCACCCAACTGGGCTGGTTTTTAAGCCAGGATGCTGGAAATTTTCGAAGGCTGCGGGAAATTGGGCTTCTTTTTCGTTGCAGCTGTGCGGGGTTTGCGCTTTTTTTTCGGGGGCTTCTATTGGTCCAATTTGGTCCAATAGAAGCTTTTCTGGGGTAGGGTTGACATCAGGGGCGGGGCTAACGACGTCAGAGGTGACGTCAGGGGGCTGTAGTGGGCTAAAAAAAAAAATCCACACACTCAGCCATCCTTGACAACAGGTTTGGAAACCTGAAAAAAAAAAAAAAAATCCAGACAGTGTCAGTCTCCTGTTGAATCCCGAGCACATCTCATACCCCCCCACCCCACACACCCTTTAGGCCCCAAGCACATGCCTAGTTTGATGTAAGCTCCTTGAGCAGGGACTGTCCTTCCATGTTAAATTGTACAGCGCTGCGTAACCCTAGTAGCGCTTTAGAAATGTTAAGTAGTAGTAGTAGTAATGTGCCTTAATCGGGTTCTTCTGAAGAACTCACCAGAGATCTCATAGTCCACCAACAGAAACTGAAAGGTATTTTTATTGCCCTAATCTATTACTGTTACGGCAAGTATTGTATGTATTAGCTCGGCTACACATGTAAAAACTCATCCTATGAATGATACCAAATAAAAACGATCTGGTGAGCAGATTTTCCGTTCGACCGCTTGCCTCCTGAGCTCTTTTGGTCTTCGCCGGCTTCCGTCTGGCATACGTTCATCCCAGGATTGGGGGGGGGGGGGGCTGCCTGGCACGTGTTGCCTGCCTCCCTGAGAGCCCTGCAGACAGAGGTGGCGTGGCTCGCGCGAGCTGCGTTTTAGACAAGGAGCCCGCGCGACTGGAGGTGAGCGCGCTGCGTTCTGCACGCGGAGAGAAGATTGTACAGCGGCGCGCGAGCTGGGCAGGAGAAGCGCAGGTGGGTGGCGAAGTGACGGCTGGGCCTTGTCTGCAGTTCAAGCACTCGGCGACTCTCTTGGGACGGGGAAGCCAAGCCCAAAATTTCTTCGGTCCCCCCCCCCCCCTCCAGGTACTAGGAGCCAAACCGGGTCCCGAACTGCAGTCGCAGAAAAGTTCGAGTATCTTCTTTATGAAATAAATGCAGTGACGCCCGTGAATATGTTTGTTTACCTTTCGGAGTCCCGGGAGTGTTGACACCTTCACATAGGGAGTGTAAGGCCCACTTATTTATTTATTGCATTTGTATCCCACATTTTCCCACCTATTTGCAGGCTCAATGTGGCTTCTTACAGAGTCCTATTGTGGCTTTGTCGTTCCAGGATGTCAGATGCAGTTATTTTTATTTTTGTTACATTTGTACCCTGCGCTTTCCCACTCATGGCAGGCTCAATGCGGCTTACATGGGGCAATGGAGGGTTAAGTGACTTGCCCAGAGTCTGTGCCTGAAGTGGGAATCGAACTCAGTTCCCCAGGACCAAAGTCCACCACCCTAACCACTAGGCCACTCCTCCACTGTTGCTACTATTTGAGATTCTACATGGAATGTTGTTATTCCACTAGCAACATTCCATGTAGAAGTCGGCCCTTGCAGATCACCAATGTGGCCGCGCAGGCTTCTGCTTCTGTGAGTCTGACATCCTGCACGTACACAGAAACAGAAGCCTGCGCAGCCTTCTACATGGAATATTGCTAGTGGAATAGCAACATTCCATGTAGAATCTCCAGTAGTATCTATTTTATTTTTGTTACATTTGTACCCCGTGCTTTCCCACGCATGGCAGGCTCAATGTGGTTTACATGGGGCAATGGAGGGTTAAGTGACTTGCCCAGAGTCACAAGGAGCTGCCTGTGCCTGAAGTGGGAATCGAACTCAGTTCCTCAGGACCAAAGTCCACCACCCTAACCACTAGGCCACTCCTCCACTGTTGCTACTATTTGAGATTCTACATGGAATGTTGCTATTCCACTAGCAACATTCCATGTAGAAGTTGGCCCTTGCAGATCACCAATGTGGCCACGCAGACTTCTGTTTCTCTGAGTCTGACGTACGTCAGACTCACAGAAACAGAAGCCTGCGCAGCCTTCTACATGGAATGTTGCTAGTGGAATAGCAACATTCCATGTAGAATCTCCAATAGTAGCAACAGAATCTCAGTAGTAGCAACATTCCATGTAGAATCTCCAATAGTAGCAACATTCCATGTAGAATCTCCAGTAGTATCTATTTTATTTTAGTTACATTTGTACCCCGCACTTTCCCACTCGTGGCAGGCTCAATGCGGCTTACATGGGGCAATGGAGGGTTAAGTGATTTTATTGTTTGCATTTGTATCCCACATTTTCCCACCTCTTTGCGGGCTCAGTGTGGCATACAATAAGATAAGAATAATGAAAATACATTTGTTACAACTTGGTTATGGGTTATATTGTACAAGTTATGAGAGATAATCGAATTATCATTAGGAATATCACAATGGGACATCAACATTGAGACGAGACAATGGGAAGCTTAAGGGCAGTGTTAAGACACAAAGGCATATGGTGTACATATTTCTGTGAGTAAATGTATGAGTAATGTGGAATTATGGGGGATGGGAGATCATAAGTGGATGTATGATGCATTGATGAACAGTGAGTGTGGACTCTGTGTTTTGGTTCTTTCCGTAAATTGATTCAAATAGATGGGTTTTCAGTAATCTGCGGAAGGATGCTTGTTCGTGGATCGCTCTTAAGTTGCCCAGAGTCACAAGGAGCTGCCTGTGCCTGAAGTGGGAATCGAACTCAGTTCCTCAGTTCCCCAGGACCAAAGTCCACCACCCTAACCACTAGGCCACCCCTAATGTTACATCACTAATTAATCCTGTTAGTGATGTAACATAGTAGATGACGGCAGAAAAAGACCTGCACGGTCCATCCAGTCTGCCCAACAAGATAAACTCACATGTGCCATTTTTTGTGTATACCTTACCTTGATTTGTACCTGTCTTTTTCAGGGCACAGACCGTATAAGTCTGCCCAGCACTATCCCCGCCCCGCCTCTGGCACTATTAAATAAGGGAAAGAAGAAAAGATTTAGGCGGATAGGTATAGAAAGTAGACTTTCATAACTGGGTGGATTGGCGAGGTGATTTAATAAGGTTATGGGTTCTCTTTGTAGGCCTTGTTGAAGAGATGTGTCTTCAGAGATTTACGAAAGTTGGTTATTTTGTCAATAGTTTTCAAGGTAGTGGGTAATGCATTCCACAGCTGCGTGCTCATGTAAGAGAAGGTAGTTGCATGCATCAGCTTGTATTTTAGTCCTTTACAGCTGTAGCTCTGTAGATCCAGATTGATTTTTTTTTGTCCATCTTTGGCCGTCTCTATCCCTTTGTACTCCTATCCTTGGCTTTCTGGAATTGAATTCCTTTACTGTTTTTTTGTAAATGTTTTTACCCTCCACCAGGAGGTTGTTCCATTTCTCTATCACACAACACACGTTTTACTCCAAAACAAATCGCGAAACCTGTGAAAATTCCTTAAAGAAGTTTCGGGCTACTATGTTGACTGATTTGATTGCCGTGTTTGAAAATAAAGGCTCAGGGGTTTGTTTTTAGAAAGTCGTGAAGCTTAAAATCACAGGGACGCTTTTACTAAGCAGAAGTAAAAAGTGGCTTGCACTCTTATGCAGATCTTTCCCACTTGCTAAGGACATTTTTACCACAATTGTAAAATGGCTGATTTTCTTTTTGTTTTTTTGTTTTTTGTATTAATGGTCATGCTCAAATGTAAAAAAAACAAATGGCCACACACTAATGGCAACATTTATTTATTTATTGCATTTGTATTCCACATTTTCCCACCTATTTACAGGCTCAGTGTGGCTTATATTGTTCCGTCATGGCAATCGCCACTTCCGGAGTGAGAGATACAGTGGTATTACAATAAAGATCTTAATTGATATAGTAATAGGGGGATTCAAACCAGCCACCTTCTGATTGCAAGACCCGTGCTCTAACCACTGCACCACTTATTCAAACATGCATGGGATAAACATAAAGGAATCCTGTTCAGAAGAAATGGATCCTCAGGAGCTTAGCTGAGATTGGATAACAGAGCCGGTAGTGGGAGGCGGGGCTGGTGGTTGGGAGGCGGGGATAGTGCCGGGCAGACTTATACGGTCTGTGCCAGAGCCAATGGTGGGAGGCGGGGATAGTGCTGGGCAGACTTGTACGGTCTGTGCCCTGAAAAAGACAAGTACAAATCAAAGTAAGGTATACACAAAAAAGTGGCACATTTCTTGGGCAGACTGGATGGACCGTGCAGGTCTTTTTCTGCCGTGTTAATTGAAAGGAATGCTTGTGACTGGTCAATAGTTCTCTATTTTAGATAAATCTGCCCCCATTGATTTTGGAATTAGCGTTAGGTCAGAAGGGTATATCTTAAGACTCAAGATAGAATTAGCAAACCTTGTCAACAGATGGTAAAAACAGAAGGGTTCTGCCTTCAATAAATAAGAGGGACAAACATCCAGAAAACTAGATTTCTTAGACAACCTCCTAAGATAAACAACAATAGTTTTTTACATCCACCTTTGAAAATTGATTCCATTGTAGATCACTAGACACACATTTCTCCTTCTCCTCCTCTACCTGAATCTGCTGTCGATCAATCTATTAAAAATAAAACTTTGCCTAATGTTAACGACCTTAGTCTGAAAGTAAATTGCTAAATCATCCGCATCAGGTTGTATTTCAGAGAAAATCATCTGAACCTTATCTATTGATGTTATGGAGTTAAATAACTGGAACAGATGTTTCGAAGAATTACCTGCCTCCACTATAAGTTTATCAAAATAATCCTTTTTTGCCTCTGAAATTGATTTTTTATATAACCCAATTTCTTGACTTCACCTTAAATATATTTCAGAATCCTTAGATTTAATCCAAGATCTTTCTAATCTCCAGAGCTTCTTTTAACAATGGATCCTGTTTAATTCTGCTTTCACCCATTCTTAGAGGCGCTAAATCATCCAAAGTTGAAGACACAACATTATTCCATATCTGCAGTTGTTCTTCCAGTTGGCATTCTGTTTGTTCTAATTTACTCTCCAAACCTCTGCCAAAAAATCTCAGCATTTACTTTACTTTGTTTTCTACACATTCTTACCTCAGGCCCTGTCTTTATTTTATTAAAAGATCTTAAATAAACATTTTAATACACAGTGATCTGTCCAGCCTACAGCCTCCCACTTTTGATGTCCTGTTAAAGCCGTATCGCCTCTCCTTTGTGTATAAGCTATAAAAATTCTAGAGCATGGCCCTCTTTATGGGTTGCCACCTGGAGGAGGAGCTGGAGACAGGAACGCTGGCAGGTTAGGAGGCAGGTACACTGGCAGGACTGGAGATAGGAACACTGGCAGGTCTGGAAACTGGAATGCGGGCAGGACTGGAAACAGGAATGCTGGCCCAATGACACGTTGCGAAGGCAGGGTGTAAGAGTGCACAGCTGCCTTAAATGGGACCGGGACCCGATGTCATCACGAGGCGCCCCACCTGCAGTGGGGTAATCCTGTCGTGCACATACGAGCACCTAGGGAATTCCGCAGCCGCCGATGACCCAGAAGGAGCATCGGTCGTGGTGCAGGAGACACGGCACTGCAGTGGACCCGACTCTGACTCTCCACAGGTGAGGCCATTACAGTACCTCCTCCCCCAACTACGGATTATTACATAAGAACATAAGAGTAGCCATACTGGGTCAGACCAATGGTCCATCTAGCCCAGTATCCTGTTTTCCAAACAGTGGCCAAGCCAGGTCACAAGTACCTGGCAGAAACCAAAATCGTGGCAACACTCCATACTACAAATCTCAGGGCAAGCAATTGCTTCCCACGTCTGGGAAAGGCACAAGGCAGCAACTTGTCTTTGATGTCTGACTGAGACAGGATGGCGCCAGCCCCAATGAAAGACACATCGATGTCCATGAAAAAAAGCTGCTCCAGATCTGAGTGACGAATGATCAGAGCTGTCATGAAGGCCTGTTTCAGAAAACCAAAGGCTGCGATAGCTTTTTCAGGCTAGTCCTGGATATTGTCCCCTTTCCGGTCAGGTCAGTCAGAGGCGCAGCAATGGAGGAATAGGTTTGGATGAACTGGTGGTAGTAATTTGCGAAACCAGGAACTGTTACATAGTAACATAGTAAGTGACGGCAGAAAAAGACCTGCATGGTCCATCCAGTCTGCCCAACAAGATAAACTCATATGTGCTACTTTTTGTGTATACCTTACTTTGATTTGTACCTGTCCTCTTCAGGGCACAGACCGTATAAGTCTGCCCAGCACTATCCCCGCCTCCCACCACCGGCTCTGGCACAGACCGTATAAGTCTGTCCAGCACTATCCCCGCCTCCCGCCACCGGCTCTGCCACCCAATCTCGGCTAAGCTCCTTAGGATCCATTCCTTCTGAACAGGATTCCTTTATGTTTATCCCATGCGTGTTTGAATTCTGTTACCGTTTTCATTACCGTTTTCATTTCCACCACCTCCCGCGGTTGCACAGCTTGCTGTCCCTGGGGGCGAGGCCAGTCTTGGATGGCAGAGAGCTTTGCTGGATCAAACTTCAGACCTTGGCCTGATATGATATAACCTACGAGAGGCAACTTGTGCTCGAAGACACACTTCTCAAGTTTGGCATGAAGTTGATTCTCATGTAGGCATTGCAGGACCTGTTTATCTTACTGGGCTAGTGTCTTAGAGAATATGAAGATGTCTTCTGAGTACACCAGGATACACTTCTGTAGCAAGTCATGGAAGATGTCATTTACAAAATTTTGGAAGACCAGTGGAGCATTTGAGAGACTGGCATCACTAGATATTCATAGTGGCCATCCCTGGTGTTGAATGTGGTCTTCCATTCATCACCTTCGCGGATATAAATCAGGTTATAGGCACCTCAGAGGTTCAGCTTGGTAAAGATTCGTGCCCCTTGTAAGCAGTCGAACAGCTCAAATATCAGGGAAGGCAGGTACTTGTTCTTGACCATGATGGTATTCAGGCCACGGTCGTCAATACAGGGGTGCATGGAGCCTCCTTTTTACCCACAAAGAAAAAACCCGCCCCATTAGGAGGAGGGCCAAATGAAACCCCTCTGAAGGTTGTCTGTGGTGTAGGCCGACATAGCCAAAGTCTCGGGGATGGCTAGTGGATAAGCTTTTCCCCTGGGGGGGCATCTTCCCAGGCAGGAGGTTGATGGGGAATAATATTTCCAATGTGGAAGAAGGGTCTCGGCTTGTTTTTTGTAGAAAATACATCAGCATAGGCCCTGTAAGCCTGGGCTATCCCTACCAGAGTCTCCATTCCACTGGTGGCGATAGGGATGGGTGGAAGCACTGCATTGAGGCAACGATGTTGGCAAGACACACTCCAGGCAGAGAGCGCCTCCATGTCTCAGTTAATTTCAGGATTATGTTTTTGAAGCCAGGGGTGTCCTAAGATAATGGGGTTAACTGCTATTTGAAGGACCTACCTTCTCTGTGAAGGACTCCGATTCTCAGGCGTAGAGGCACTGTTTTAGCCTTGATATGCCCCTGGATGGTTCCATATACCGAGAAGACCAGTATGGGCTTGGGGAGCTCTAGAGTTGGGATATTGTTGAGTTGGACAAGCACCTCATCGATGAAGCTTCCTCCTGCTCCAGAATCAATGAAGGCCTTGGTGATGAGTGACACCTGGTCCAGTTCTAGGGAAGCGGGAACCATCAGTTGAGTGTGGGGAATCCGTACATGGAGGCCTAACGCTGTTTCCCTGGCCAAGGCTATGCCCAGCAGTTTCCTGTTTTTTTTTTTTTTGTGGGGGGGGGCATCTGAGAGTATAGTGGTCTCTCACCCCACAATACAAACACAGACCCTGGGATAGACATCGCTGTTTCTCCTGGTCAGAGAGGGTGGATTGGTCTATTTGCATGGGTTTCCCAACATTGGCAGGTGAGGAAGTCTTAGAGGGCATGCTGAAAACGGGGTGCTAGATGGACCATTTTGCAAAAAGACTGCCTCTCCTGAGCCCGCTCCTGAAACCGGATGTCCGTCCACCCAGGCACATGGGTGGATAAGATCATCCAACGACGTTGGAAGGTCTTGCCCAGCTAACTGTTCTTTAATCTGGGATGCCAGTCCCTGCCAGAACACAGCAACTAGACTTTCATTATTCCAGTCCAGCTCTGATGCTAGGGTCCGGAACTGGATGGAATAAGTACCCAACGTTTGCAACCCCTGTCGCAGGTTCAAAAGTTCAGAAGCTGTGGAAGAGGCCTTCCTAGGTTCCTCAAAGGTCCTACGAAATTGGCCCAGAAACTTATTCAGGTTGTTCAGTACAGGATCATTCCGCTCCCAGAGAAGCCCAAGCAACGGCTGGACCTGAGAGAAGTGAGATGATATATGCCACTTGGGTTTTGTCAGAAAGGGAGTCACGTGCCTGTAACTTGAAGATGATCCAGCATTGGTTGAGAAACCCCCTGCAGTTCTTAGGATTCCCCTCATACCGGGGGTGGAGGCACAAGTCAGATCCCAGAGGCTGCCAGAGCAGCTGACAGGCCTGGACCAGCTTCCGAGGGTAAGGATGCCAAAGTCTGGGGGGCTGCAGGCCTCTGAAGGTGGTTCATACACAAGGTCAGATCCTGGAATGTCAGCTGTTGGAGCAACTGCAAGGCCGGTGACTCGCCCGAGCTATTGGCCTTCGCAATGAGTCACAGATGAGGGTGAGCCGTTAGGGGCAGGTGGTAGGGGAAGGAGTCCCAGTTGTGGCAAGCGAGTCATCCCTAGAAGTAAGAGGTAGTGAGTGGCCTTTGGAAGCAAGCCTGGCAAACCCGGACCTGGGTGGCACTGAAAAGGACCCTTGGGGGCAGGCCTGGTGAACCAGGACCTGAGTGGCTCTGAAAAGAGCCCATGGGGGCAGGCCTGGTGAACCAGGCAGGACCTGGAGAAGAAGCTGGAGACAGGAGCGCTGGCAGGTCAGGAGGCTGGAACGCAGGCTGGAATAGAGATGGGAACTAGGCAAGAAGGGAGACAAGAAGGCTAGCAGGATGGGAGACAGGAACACTGACAGGACTGGAGACGGGAACGCAGGCAGGACTGGAGACAAGAACTCAGGCAGGACTGGAAATAGGAATGCTGACCCAAAGACACATTGTGAAGGCAGTGTGTAATATCACATCCCTGCCTTTAATGGGCCCAGGACCCAACATCATCATGAGGTGCCCCACCTACTGTGAGAACTAAAGAGACCCTGTTGCGCGCCTACGGAGTTCAGCAGCCACGGACCTGGATGGAGCGTTGCTTGTGGTACAGGATATTTGGTCCTGCCATGGACCCGACCCCCGACTCCCCGCCTAGGCCCACAGGTGAGTCAGTGTGTGAAACACAGCTTGGGGCCATGACACATATTACTAACAATAGCTCTGCAAATGTATTTTTCAATTCTATCAGCACTCTGGTCTGTATACCATCCGGTCCAGGTGATTTGCTACTCTTTAGTTTGTCAAATTGCTCCATTACATCTTCCAGGTTTACAGAGATTTGTTTCAGTTTCTCTGGCTCATCAGCATTGAAAACCATTTCTGGCGTTGGTATGTCTCCCACATCTTCCTTGGTGAAAACTGAAGCAAAGAATTGATGTAATCTCTCCGCTGTGGTCTTGACTTTCCTGAGTGCCCCTTTTACCCCTTGGTAATCTAGTGGTCCAACTGATTCTTTTACCGACTTCTAATATACCTAAAAGAAAGTTTTTGCTATGGGTTGTTGCCTCCAAGGTAATCTTCTTTTCAAAGTCTTTCTTTGCCTTCCTTATCAGCGTTTTGCATTTGATTTGCCATTCCTTATGCTGTTTCCTATTATTTTCAGTCAGATCCCTCCATTTTCTGAAGGATTTTCTTTTAGCTCTGATAGCTTCCTTCACCCCACGTTTTAGCCATGTTGGTTGTTTGGCCTTCTTTCCTCCTTTTTAAATTAATGAAATATATGTGGTTTGGGCTTCCAGGATGGTATTTTTGAATAGCATCCACACCTGATGTAAAATTTTGACCTTTGCAGCTTCTCCTTGGTTTTGTTTTGTTTTACTTTTTACCATTCTAATTTTATTATATTCTTTTTGAGAATTAAGTGCTAACACATTGGATTTTCGGTGTACTTACTCCAGAGGTTATATAAAATCTGATCATGTTATGATCACTGTTATCAAGTGGCCCTAGCAATATTACCTTCTGCACCAGATCATGCGCTTCAGTAAGGACTAGGTCTAGAATTGTTCCCCCTCTTGTTAGGCAATGTATTCTTAACTGTGTGAAGAAAACCAGGAACTAGGACAGTATTGTCATTTAAAGATTTGCCATTGTTTGTAGGATCCTGTTTTCTTACACTTAGGGAAAGAATGCATTTCTTGGCTGTGTAAACTGAAAGACATCTCTGTTTTGTCTTCTGTCTTCAGTGAGTAACAGATGCGGGTAAAAGACCCTTCATCGTATGTGATCCCGGAAAAAATGAAACGGGATAAGAAGCCAAAGAAGCCTCCTGATGAAGATTCCTCTGATGATGTTGCAGGTGAGCCTGGGTCAAGTCAAAAGAAAGAGAAGAAAACATGGCTTTCTTAATCTGCCACAGAGAGGAATCCTGTAAGAATAGTTTTTATGATAATAGGATAACACGATGAACAGTAGCATGAACTATATAATTAAGCCTTTTAGTTTCTGTATTATTCTTTCTTGATTTAAATTGTAACTTTATTTTCTCCTTCTTCTCTGTCTGTACTTAATTTTGATTATGTACTATGTAAATCACTATGCTGGCTTTGTCTAATAACGATATATGAGAGTTTTTTTTTTTGTGAAACCTTTTATGTTTCAACATTTTTATTGAGAAACCAGCAAAGTGTACAACTTCAACAATCTCTGTATGAGTCAACAGAAATGACCAGCATATAAAACAGTACAGAATAGAAAAAGGAATTTAATCCTCAAAGGTTTACCAAATTTTTTCTCACCCTCCCCCCCCCCCCACCTGTATCCCCCCCACCATCCAGACTTGTACCCAAACCAATCCAGGACAAGCTATTTCAATACAACAAGATAGAACAATGTGATTCACCCTCCTCCTTAAAGGAAACACCCCGCCTCCCATCTTGTCCAAGCATGAAAGGATAGCCTCCAAGACTTATCTCAAATACTATTATCCCCCCAACGCTTCTTAAACTAATTAACTCTCCCCTCCACTTACAACATTGGCAATACAACCATAATCTGTACGGGAAGCCACAACTCTTGGGTCTCCCCCCACATTATGTCCCAAACAAAATCCTTCCCCCCTCACCCCACCCTACCCTTCCATATTGGTGCAGTGCCCCACTCTTACACCCCCAGTTATTCCTAACCTCCCCAAGGGAGCCCATTCAAAACTTTACTGCGCGCCCACAGCGATATCTTGTTCACATAAGCTTCCCAGATTGCGAGGAACCTCCGCTGCCTTCCAGGAGACAAACGTGCCCACCTAGATTCCCAAGTCATCAACTTGTGCAACTTATTCCTCCAGTGCCAGAAGGAGGGGGGGCGATCCTGAGTCCAATAAATAAGAATGCATTTCCTCCCCAGTATACATGATTTCCCCAGAAACAACTTCTCTCCTCTTGTACCCTCTTGCCACAATCGTGGCTCACTGAACATAGCCTTCTCGAACGATAACCTAATTACCCTTCCTATCACCCTCTGAAGAAATTGAGCAATTGCCGACCAGAACAGAGAAATTGGCCTACACTGCCACATACCATGAAAGAACGTTACCTCTGCCCTCTTACACTTGTTGCAACATAACGTTTCCGACACCCCAGCATGGAAAGCCTGCCTCTGAGAGAAATATACCCTGTGTACTGTCCGAAAGTGGCACTCCTGCAATTTCGCACTGTGTACCAAAAGAACACCACTCTGAAGAGAGGACAGCAAAAACTTCGCTGAAACTGTCCTGCCCACCTATCAGCCACCATTTGTAAATCCCTCGTTTGAGCCCTCTTACATAATTCACCATGGAACCAAGAAATCGATATTTGGCCCGCCGCATCCCCTTCTAAAATTTCTCGCAGCTGCTGACCAAACCGTGGGAGTAAACTGTCTCTTGGCAAAGAGCACACGTAATGAGATAGTTGACGATAGGCAAATATTGTGGCCGGACCCTGTGCACATTGAGCTAAAAAATCTTGAAATGACATTAGGGTCCCGTCTTCTTTAATTACATTTTCTAGGTGAGTTACTCCCTTCTCTTTCAAGAAATGAAAAACCCTATTCTCTCCTCCCGGTGTAAAGTCTAAATTCCCCTGTAAGGGCAACCACACACTGCTAAGAGGGCGCTGGCCCCACAACAGGTGTACCGCTCTCCTTAGGAACCAGAGGGGTCTAAGCAGAACACTCCCGCGCAGTCTCTCGGGTAAGTTCCCCCTGGGAGTATGAAGCAGCGAGTTCATATGCCATGAGCCAAAATAAGCCTGTTCCAATCCTATATCTGTATACGTTGTGGAACCCAATAACAGCCTCGTAGATGTCGAAGCAAACAAGCTTGGTTATATTTCCGAAGATCAGGAAGCCCCAACCCTCCCACCCTTTTTTTTTTTTTTTGTACCCCGCACTTTCCCACTCATGGCAGGCTCAATGCGGCTTAGGTACTTATTTGTACCTGGGGCAATGGAGGGTTAAGTGACTTGCCCAGAGTCACAAGGAGCTGCCTGTGCCTGCAGTGGGAATCGAACCCAGTTCCCCAGGACCAAAGTCCACCACTCTAACCACTAGGCCACTCCTCCACTCCCACTTTGGGCTCCCGTCAAGTACTGCCACCTCATCTTTGCTTTCCGGCCTCCCCAGCAGTACCATGACACCATCCTCTGAAGCGGCCAGATCCCGTCGTGCTAACCAGGTAGGCAACGTTTGTAACACATAGGCTCTGTCTTGCCAGGACCCATACCTCTTTTTTTTAGCAGAGGGCTCCAATCCTGTGGATTGAAGGTTACACAAGCTGGAGATGCAGCGGGTGTTGCTGTGCTACCCAAAAGCAGCAAATTACTTTTGTCTTTCTGATCATCTCTTTGTCCTTTTCCATGGCCCTCAGAAGGGCAAGGTGGTATCCAAAGCCTCTATTACTCTGTGGATCAAGGCAGCTGCTAAGACCACCTACATTTATAAGATTCATCAGGTGCCTCCAGGGTTGAGAGCCCACTTAATGGGGGCACAAGTGACCTCCTGGGAGGTGACCTTTGAGAAGATTTGTAGGGCAGTGATATGGTTGCTGTATTCCTTTGTGAAGCATTACAGGTTGGATGAGCTGGCCAGGGCCCGTTCAGACTATGGCAGAGTAGTCATTAGGGGGGGGGGGGGGCTTTGTCTTCCACCCAGTAGATCTGTTCTGGTACACCACGATTGTTCAGAACAGTACAATTGATGACAAGGTGAAATTGTGTCTGTCTTGATAATTTCCTCTCCTTTGGTCAGCTGTACTATGCTGAAACCTGCCCTTGGAAGCCTAAGGCCCAGGGCTCATGGGGTGCTTAGTGCTTTTCCTTTTCAGTATTGCAAAAAAAAAAAAAAAAGGAATTCTGGAGTATTCAGGGTAGCGAGTGCCATGATGTGGTGTTATGCTTGCTTGATGATCATTGCAGCTGCAGTGGTTGATGGGGCATGGCTGTGCATTACAAAGGAAAAATGCTAATTTGGCAGTTGCATACTGGAGCTTTTTACTGAGCATCAGTAGGTTATACTGGTGAGTTCACTGGAAAAGGTCAGTTTCTCTACCTCCATCTGCTGGTTGGAGAGGATAACAACCCAATTGTTCAGAATGGCACAGCAGACTAAAGAAGTAGCATCTATTCCCTTAATAACCAAACTAACGGAAGGGTTGGTGATCAAGCAACTTACAAACTATCTAGATAAATTTTCAATACTTCACGATTCCCAATCAGGATTTCGGTCTAACCACAGTACTGAAACAGTATTAGTAACTCTCTTGGCTAAATTCAAACAAACGATAACATCTGGTAAGAACATACTACTTCTACAGTTCAACATGTCAAGCGCTTTCGACATGGTTGACCATGGAATTTTATTACACATCCTTGAATACTTCGGAATCGGAGGCAACGTCCTCAATTGATTCAAAGGATTCCTAACCACAAGATCATACCATGTAACATCTAACTCGACTATTTCAGCCGCATGGGTACCTGAATGCGGAGTACCACAAGGATCCCCCCTCTCGCCGACCCTATTCAATTTAATGATGATACCCCTGGCAAAATTACTATCAAATCAAAACCTTAATCCATACATTTATGCGGATGACGTAACGATTTACATCCCATTCAAACAAGACCTAAAAGAAATTTCCAATGACATCAACCAAAGTCTTGATATCATGCATTCCTGGGCGGACGCATTTCGGCTAAAACTCAACGCAGAAAAACCCCAATGCCTAATACTCACCTCCCAACACAACAAGAAAGAATTCACCGCCATTAATACACCAACCCTAAACCTTCCTGTCTCAGAAACCCTAAAAATTCTTGGAGTGACCATTGACCGACACCTAACACTAGAGAACCACGCGAAAAACACAACCAAGAAGATGTTCCACTCAATGTGGAAATTAAAAAGAATATGACCTTTCTTCCCAAGGAGTGTTTTCTGCAACCTGGTACAATCAACGGTGCTCAGTCATCTAGACTATTCCAACACACTATATGCCGGCTGCAAAGAACAAATAATCAAGAAACTCCAAACAGCCCAGAACACTACAGCTAGACTTATATTCGGCAAACCAAAATTTGAAAGTGCTAAGCCCTTACGAGAAAAACTACATTGGCTCCCACTTAAGGAACATATCGCTTTCAAGGTATGCTCATTAGTCCATAAAATTATCCATGGAGACGCACCAGCTTACATGTCAGACCTGATCGACTTACCACCTAGGAATACCAAAAGATCATCTCGCACGTTCCTTGATCTGCACTTCCCCAGCTGCAAAGGAATGAAATGCAAACTAATGCATGCATCAAACTTCACCTACCTGAGCACGCAGTTATGGAGTGCACTACCGCGCAGCTTGAAATCGGTCTATGAAAGAACGAACTTCTGCTCATTACTGAAGACCCACCTCTTTAATAAAGCCTATCACAAAGATCAACCAATGTGAATATGTACAAATCGCCTATCTATATTTAGAATTGTCTCTTAATATCTGTACACTATTATTCTGTCTTATTATCATCATGCTGACCAAAACCCTGCAATACTAAATGTTTATTAACTAACATTCTTCCACTATTCATGATTTTTATTTATTTATTTTTTGTTACATTTGTACCCCGCACTTTCCCACTCATGGCAGGCTCAATGCAGCAGGCAATGGAGGGTTAAGTGACTTGCCCAGAGTCACAAGGAGCTGCCTGTGCCAGGAATCGAACTCAGATCCTCAGTTCCCCAGGACCAAAGTCCACCACCCTAACCACTAGGCTACTCCTCCACTCACTCTCAGCCACTTTGAGTCTGCAAAGAGGTGGGATAAGGTGGGATACAAATGCAACAAATAAAATAAATAAAAAGGAAATTATCAGGTAAGACGTAATTTCACCATAGTAGCTTTGCTTCATAGATGGTATTTGTATGCAGTGTTTAAATGAACTGATAACATGCTGTGTTTTCAGGTTTGACGTGCCAGCATGTGAGCCGAGCCGTGGATGTGAATCGGGTAAAAAGGGCAGTGGCCCAGAATGTTTGGTCCATATGTGCAGAATGTCTGAAGGAGAGAAAGATCAACAATGGTGAGCCGGTGTCACCCATGGATATCTGGCTGTGCCTCAAGTGCGGCCATCAGGCAAGTGATCTTTGAGGGGAAGCTTTTCCTCAGCAGTGACAAGTACCAAGGGTCAAACTCCTGAAAAGTTATATGAAAGTCAATAATAATGGAAAACAACTGCTTAAATATCCAAGATTACTGTTTATTTTTTTAAAAAATTGTATTCTGCATAATCCTAAAATCTAGACAGTTCATAAATTAAAAAATAAAAAAAAATGAGAATTTATTCAAAACAAACAATAGTTACACACAAACAATGAACATGAATGAATGATATGCTCCAAAAATTTAAAAAAAAAAAAAAAATTTTTAAGGAAAGGAGGAAAAGACCTCAGAAATTTTCTGTGGACTCGTATCTGATTCAGATTATTTTAGTCTCAACAGCCTCCCTATAATAATTGGCCAAAAAACGCCTTCCAGTTTTTACAATTTTCTACTCATATTCATGAGTCATTATTTTCTACTGTATCAAAAAGTGAAAAAAAAAATATATGAAGGAAGCACGTTATCTTTACAAATCTCTACAGGGTTCTTGTTTCACCTCACAGCTTCTTCAGGGGAATTTGTGTGCTCATACCATTATCTATAAAAGAAAAAATTAATCCACAATTCCATAGCATCCCACAGATCAATCCAGAGACTTATATTCTCTCTATCTAGCAGGTGGGTGGTCATATCTGTGCAGCTCTGGATTGATTGGCTCCTGGCCTGGTCCCCAGGGTTTTAGTCGAGCTTCTGGGGTCTGAGGTGTCCCGTTCTTGGGACTTGGGTGCACACAATGCCCAGCGCAGCTCGAGCTGGGAGCTGCGCTGATCATTTCCAGACTTGGTTTGATTAGTAACAGGTTACCTGTGTCCTGCTCTTAATATCTACTATAATAAAACTCACCCTCAACGTTCTGAGGACACTGACGTCAGTGAAGCCAAGCCCTGACTTCCTTCAAAAAGGTTCGAAGGTTCGTGGTGGTGAAGCCACCAAAATCCCTCCGGGCCCCGCCCTCGAGGGCGGAGCAATGGCAGAACAACGAAGGGGTTGGCAGGGAGGGAGGCAGGGAGGCGCGGGGGGGGGGAATCGCTCTGGGCCCCGCCCTCGCGTCAAACGTCATGACGGTGGGGGCGGAGCAATGGCAGAACAACGAAGGGGTTGGCCAGGGAGGGAGGGGGGGTGTTGGCGACGAAAACCTTGCTAGCGCCCGTTTCATTTGCTCTGAATCGGGCCTCTTTTACTAGTTTCTTAATATCTTCCTGATAAATTATTGACTCCTTTATTCTATTTCACCCCCTTTTTATTCTATCCTATTAACACAAAAAAAAAAAAAAAACAGCCCTGTCTTTTCACTTGCAGAGGGTCTGACCTCTATAAGTTCCTTATCTGTCTCTATCCTATTGCCTATATTGCACTGTGATTTTATATTTTTATTCTGGTATTGTCTTAAAGGGATTTTAGAGAATTGTGTTTTGAATATCTGTGCTAGTGATTTCATCTTTTTATGCTGGAATTGTCTTAAAGGTGTTTTCATTGGAACTGTGTTTTAACCTGTTCCAAGTGTTTTAAACCTGTGACTTAAATGTGGTGACATTGAATCTGGTGTCTGTTTTCATTAGAATTGTGTGTTGAATCTACACTGCCAGAGACTTAATTAAATCAATTTTGGTTACATTGCATCTGTTGACTCATAGCTCTGGAGGAGGGGCAATTTTGATTTGAGCTTGGTAGTAGAACCTAAGTTTACCTTGTGAGCTGGGAGCTGCGCTGGGCATTTACAGACTTGCTTTGATTGGTAACTGAGGTTACCTGTGTCCTGCTTTTAATATCTCTTAATATCTTCCTGATAAACTGTTGATTCCTTTATTCTATTTCACTCCCTTTTTATTCTATCCTATTAACACGAAAAACAAAAAAAAAAAAACCTGTCCTTTCACTTGCAGAGGGTCTGCCCTCTATAAGTTCCTTATCTGTCTCTATCCTATTGCCTTTATTGCACTGTGATTTTATATTTTTATGCTGGTATTGTCTTAAAGGAATTTTAGAGAATTGTGTTTTGAATATCTGTGCTAGTGATTTCATCTTTTTATGCTGGAATTATCTTAAAGGTGATTTCATTGGAAGAAGTAGGGAGATTGTGGATGCCTGTCAAAGTGCCTTGCTCAGACAAATGGTGACGGAACCTTTGAGGGAAGGGTCAATGCTGGATCTAGTGCTCAGTAATGGAGTTAGTGTTTCCGATATCCAGGTGGGTGCCCACCTATGTAATAGTGATCATCACACTGTATGGTTTGATATAAGGGTGAAGGCGGAGTGCGGACGCACAAAACTCAAAGTACTGGATTTCAGACATACTGATTTTGATAAAATGGGGGAATACCTGAAGAAGGCGCTGTTGGCGTAGGAAGGTGTAGGAGAAGTGGAAAAACAGTGGTCCAAGCTGAAGGCTGCTGTAAATATGATGATTGATCTTTTTGTGAGGAAAGTAAACAAAAACAAGAGAAGCAGGAAGCCTATATGGTTCTCCAAACGAGTAGCTGAAAAAATAAGAGCAAAAGAGGCTTTGTTCAAGATATACAAAAGAACGCAACAAGAGGATCACGGAAAAGATTATCGGATTAAACTGAAAGAAGCGAAGAGGGAAATACGGAAAGCATGAGCAGAAGAAAAAATGGCTAAAGATGTAAAGAGAGGTGACAAGACTTTTTTCAGATATATTGGAGAAAGTAGAAGAGATAGGAATGGAATTGCGAGACTGAAAGATAATGAGAGTGGCTGTGTGGAGAGCGATGAAGATAAAGCAAATGTGCTAAACAATTATTTCTCTTCGGTGTTCGTGGAGGAAAATCCTGGAGAAGGACCATGGTTGGCTGCCAAGGGAACGTCTGGGAATGGAGTGGATACTTCGCTGTTTATGGAAGAAAGAGTTTATAAACAGCTGGAGAATCTGAAGGTGAACAAAGCTATGGGGTCGGATGGGATACATCCCAGGATACGGAAGGAGCTTAGCGAGGTCCTGGCGGGACCTCTTAAAGATTTATTTAATAGATCTTTAGAGACGGGAGAGATTCCACAAGATTGGAGATGAGCGGATGTGGTCCCTCTTCACAAAAGTGGAGACAGGGAAGAAGTGGGAAACTACAGACCGGTAAGTCTCGCGTCGGTGGTAGGAAATGGGCTGATTTTCGAAAAAGAAGGTCGTCTATCTTTCGACATAAATCGGAAGATGGCCATCCTTCTTCCAAAGACGTCAAAATCGGTATAATCGAAACCTGATTTTGGATATCTCCAACTGCAGTCCGTCGCAAGGACGTCCAAAGTTCAAAGGGGCATGTCAGAGGCGTAGCAAAAGCGGGACTTGGGCATGCCTAACACTTTGGACGTCTTTGACCCATAATCGAAAAAAACAAGGACGTCCCTGACAAACACTTGGACGTTTTCACCTGGACATGTTTTTATTACGAATAAGGCACAAAAAGGTGCTCGAAATGACCAGATGACCATCGGAATCGGGGATGACCTCCCGTTACACCCTCAGTGGTCACTAACCCCCTCCCACCCTCAAAAACATCTTTAAAAATATGTCGTGCCAGCCTCAGATGTCATACTCAGGTCCATGACAGCGCATGAAGGTCCCAGGAGCAGTTTTAGTGGGTACTGTAGTGCACTTCAGACATGCGGACCCAAGCCCATACCCCCCCACATGTTATTTGTGGAGGAAACAGCGAGCTCTCCAGAACCTACCACAAACCCACTGTACCCATATATAGGTGCCCTCCACCTGTAAGGGCTATGGTAGTAGTGTACAGTTGTGGGTAGTGGGTTTTGGGGGGGGGGGGGGGGGGTTGGGGGGCTCAGCACAGAAGGTAAGGGTACTATGTTCCTGGGAGCATTTTATGAAGTCAACTGCAGTGCCCCTAGGGTTCCCATTTGGTGTTCTGGCATGTCAGGGGTCCAGTGGACTACAAATGCTGGCTCCTCCGACGTCCAAGTGGCTTGCATTAGGATGTTTTTGACATGGATGTCTTTGGTTTTGAAAATCGCTGAAAGTCAGAAATGTCCATGTCTAGGGACATCCAAATCTAGGGACTTCCAAATTTAAGGATTTGGACGTCTCTGACGGTATTTTTGAAACAAAAGATGGACGTCCATATATATATATATATTTTTTTTTAATACGGGTTTCTCTGCCCCTGGATGTCGCCGTTTTGCAAGGATGTCCAAATCGCAACTTGGACGTTTCCTTCGAAAATGCCCCTCATAGTAACCTATGAAACTTTGTAAGTCTAACTGCTTTGAAAATATGCCTCCTAGTATAAAATTAGCCTCCAGGTGCCCAGAGAACATTTTTTAGTTTTCTCTGTCTGTACCCTGTAAAATCAGGGAGTTTTTAGGCAACATTGTACATGTACTGCAGGGTTTAGTGCGGTTTGTGACAGAAAGTTGCAGAGATGTGGCAATTAACGCACACAAGCAAAGTTCAATATTTAGGGCCCTCTTTACTAAGATGCGCTAACATTCCTATGGGTGTCTCTAGTGTTAGCATGCACTAAAACGTTAGCCTGCCTACAGCACGGCTTAGTAAACGAGTCCCTTAGAATGGAAAGTACAGTGCATTCTTGCTGTTCACACGTTAAAAATTTGTGGTTTTGAGCATTTACAGTCGTCTGTGTGTAACCAACAAAATCGCCTTTTGTTCTGCATTCCCGGCTAATCATGGACATGTACATTTTAAAACAAGTTCTTACTTTCACTTTGCTGGCATTTATATCAGAACTGAAAGGAGTCACTGGTGACACTAGTTTGCTGGGAAAATGGTCGTCCTTGCTACTGGCATATTTATCAGACCTGAAAATGGCACCTAAGTGTGCTGCAAGTGAGTCTTAAGCTAGAATTCGTAAGTACAAGAAATATGTGATGTGCCTTAGTGATAAAATACCTGTTTTAGATAAGCTTTGTTCTGACCTGTCTGGTACTGCTGTTGATGATTGGATGGTGCTCCCTTAAGTTGGTATCAACAATAGGAGTACTGATCTGTGTTTGAGGCTTTTCTTCCAGAATACGTGAGAATATGTAGTTACAACACGCTGAATAGAGATCGATACATATGATTGTTGACTGACTTTGAGATACTCTATCAGCTCATACTAGTTTATAGATGGTACTGCTGTTGGCCATGAGTTCTTTGTTTCCTTTGGCCAGATGTATCGATTTGTTGATTGGATAACATTGAAACAGAAAATGTAGGCAGGTATAGACCATATGGCCTATTCCATCTGCTCTCCCTATTACTCCCTTAGAGATCCTATGTACTTGTCCCAAGCTCTCTTGAATTTAGATACTGTTTTCATCTCCACCATTTCTACTGGGAGACCATTCCATGAATTTACCACCCTTTTCGTGAAGAAGTATTTCCTTAGGTTACTTCTGAGTCTGTCCCCTTTCATGTTCATCCTATGCCCCTGCGTTCCAGAGCTTCCTTTCAGTTGAAAGAGACTCACCTCCTGTGCATTTCTGCCACATAGGTATTTAGTGTCTCTATCATATTTTCCCTCTCCGACCTTTCTTCCAAAGTATACATATTGAGATCTTTTGTCTCCGTATGATGAAGACTACTGACCATTTTAGTAGCCACCCTCTGGACCAATTCCATCCTGTTTATATCTTTTTGAAGGTGGTCTCCAGAATTGTACGTCAAACCAAAGGTGGTGGGAGAGTGCATCCACAGCAACACAACAAGCATTCCAAAGAGTGGAAGAAATAATTCCAAGAACTGACAACTTATGTTACTTTTATTGGAGAATAAACTTTTCTGTTGAAGATATTGGACTTATTGACTTCTGTCATTTCTTGAAACTGAGTCTTCCACTCTTTGGATTGCTCCAGAATTCTACACAATATTCTAAATGAGGTCTCACCAGAATCTTATGCAGAGGCATCATCACCTCTTTTTCCCTACTGGCCATTCCTCTCCCTATACATTCTTCTGGCTTTCACTGTCACCTTTTCTACCTGTTTGGCCACCTTAAGATCATCACATACAATCACACCCAAGTCCCGCTCCTCTTTATGCTCAAAATTTCTTCATCCTCACCTTGTGTTTTTGCAGCTGAAATGCATGACCCTGCATTTTTTTACCATTAAATCTAAGCTGCAAAATTGCAGATCATTCCTCTAGCTTCACTAAGGGCCTAATGCACAAAGGCTTGGTAAAAGTTACTGATGCATCCGGGCCTGGGTAAGTCACTTAACCCTCCATTGCCCCAGGTACAAAACTTAGATTGTCAGCCCACTGGAGACAAAGAAAGTACCGTCATATGATATATGTAAACCGCTTTGGTTGTACTACAGAAAGGCGGTTTGTCAAACCTATGACCATTTACCCTTTATATTTATGTGTATGTATGTATGTATGACAGTTGTAGTTAGTGGGAAATCTGACAGGTTCCTCATCAGATATTGCGCACCAAAAGTAATTGTATAGAACCACATTGGCAAGTATCTCTACCATGCAATATGGCTTCAGGACCATTGGTACTTAATACATTCATATCAGTATATTTATCATTGTAGAAAGTTGTAAGTGGATTTTGCATGCAGAAGAAAAAGGTTTGCAGCCTCCCATTCCCAAAATAAATTTCCAGTTTATGGCTTTAAATCTGTATCGTACAAACTAAGTAAATAAATTAAATGTACAGCGGCACACACATCCCATCCAGTTTTACCGTGATGTACAGGAAAAAATAATTGCGTGCCTGCATTAAGTGGTTGGTTTACAGCAGAATATTCTTGACATTGTCCTCCTGGTTTTTTTTTTTTTCTGGACTCTAGGGCTGTAGTCGGAATGTAGATGGTCAGCATTCCTTGAAGCACTTCCAGGTGCTGAACTCGGAGCCTCACTGCATTGTAATCAACCTCAGCACCTGGATTATATGGTAAGATGCTGCACAGCTAGTCATCTCACTCTCTTTTTTTCAGGCTTTCTGTTGTCTAAGACGATGGTTCCATAGTAATAAACAAAGCTAGTGGGGAATTGGAGATGGCTTTGAGGAAAGGAAATATTATAATGAAGAATAGTCTTTACCAACCCTCTTTCTTCATCCTTCTTGACCTTCATGGACTTTGTGGTAAGGTTGGCCCCATATCTTCCTTGGTCCTTCAGTGTGGTCCTGCTACTACTGCTGGTCTGTTTCTTCCTTCTGAAATGTTCCTCCTTTCGAGGAGAGCATGTTAGCACCCTCTTCTCACCTTTCCTTATTCCTCTTTTCTAGCCTTGCAGTATGTCGGGGATGGTGATGCTTTGCCCTTCCTAAATTTCCACCCTGAACTCTTTTCTCCATACTCTTTGTCCCAAGTCCATAAACCACTACTAAATGGACTTGGGGAAAAATCCACAATTCCAGGAATAATATGTATAGAATGTTTGTACGTTTCGGAAGCTCGCCAGGTGCCCTTGGCCTGGATTGGCCGCTGTCGTGGACAGGATGCTGGGCTCCATGGACCCTTGGTCTTTTCCCAGTGTGGCATTACTTATGTACTTATGGTCCCCCAACTTTATTCAGATTGTACTATTTGGCTGTTCATTTTTTTTTAATCTGTATACCTTGTTGCAAACCTCATCACTTTTTATGAGTGTGCCGGTCATGCTTCTGTAGCTATCAAGGAGAGATGTGGTTGGTCAGAAGGTGAAAGTTCTTCCTTGAAAGTAAGACGTCTGACTTTCTATTGCCCACTTAAAGGCAGGACACACGTTCAGTCTTGGAGTAGTTCTTCTGAAGGAATGGTTTCTTGCTTAGATTCAGGTTATAAGGTATTCAGGAGTGGAGGAGTAGCCTGGAGGTTAGAACACCAGGCTGACAACCAGGGAAGCGTGCTTCAAATCCCGGTGCCGTTCCTTTTGAAAGTTGCTCAACCCTCCATTGCTTCAGATATAAACTTAGATTATAAGCTTTCCGGGGACAGGAAAATACCTAATGTACCTGGATGTGGATGTTATGCAGCTAGAATTACTACTGAAAAAGGTGTGAGCTAAATCCAGATCCAAATAAATGACACGAACACACAGGGCATATTTCAAAACTATTTACGCAAATAAATTGCCAATCCCTATCTGAAAGTTGCCCTCCCTCAATTCAGCTAGAAGTGAATATTGTACCACTTCATGCACACTTTTTAGTTGCATTTAGAGGAGGAATTTGTGAGGGAGGTGGGGGGTGGATTTAGGTCACAGGAGGAAAAGTATACGTGTAGACTGCATTTTCAATTCTATGCATGTCATTTTCAGTGAAAAAAAGACTTGCACAGAAAAGCAGGTGCAAACAAAATACTTATGACAGGTTTCTAAGGCTTGTCCAAGTTCAGTCCTTGAGGGCTGCAAACAGGGCATGCTTTCAGGATATCCCCAATGAATATGCATGTGAGAGATTTGCCTGCCTGTTGCCTCTACTGTATGCAAATCTGCTTCATCCATATTACATAGTAACATAGTAAATGACGGCAGATAAAGACCTGAATGGTTCATCCAGTCTGCCCAACAAGATAAACTCATTTTACATGGTATGTAATACTTTATATGTATATCCGAGTTTGAGTTGGCCCTGCCTTTCTCAGGGCACAGGCCGTAGAAGTCTGCCCTGCACCGGTTTTATTCTCCAAATACCGGCGTCGCCACCCAATGTCTTCTAAGATTCCATAGATCCATTCCTTCTAAACAGGATTCCTTCATGTTTATCCCACGCATGTTTGAATTCCATTACCGTTTTCATCTTCACCACCTCCCGCGGGAGGGCATTCCACGTATCCACCACCCTCTCCGTGAAAAAATACTTCCTGACATTACTCCTGAGTCTGCCCCCCTGGAACCTCAATTCATGCCCTCTAGTTCTACCACCTTCCCGTCTCCGGAAAAGGTTTCGTATGCGGATTAATACCTTTCAAATATTTGAACGTCTGTATCATATCACCCCTGTTTCTCCTTTCCTCCAAGGTATATACATATTCATTAAGGATATTTTGAAAATCTGGCCTGTTTGCTGCCCATGAGGGCTAAACTCTGACAAGTTTGTTTATCTTATAAAATTAATAAATAAACATAGAAAGGAATGCCATCAATTGATAGGACAGCGAATGATACATACCTGTAGCAGGTGTTCTCCGAGGACAGCAGGCTGATTGTTCTCACGACTGGGTTGACGTCCACGGCAGCCCCCACCAACCGGAACAAAACTTCGCGGGCGGTCCCGCACGCAGGGCACGCCCACCGCGTATGCGCGGCCGTCTTCCCGCCCGTGCGCGACCGTTCCCGCTCAGTTGAATGACAAGCAAAGAATGAGTAAAAACGCAACTCCAAAGGGGAGGAGGGAGGGTAGGTGAGAACAATCAGCCTGCTGTCCTCGGAGAACACCTGCTACAGGTATGTATCATTCACTTTCTCCGAGGACAAGCAGGCTGCTTGTTCTCACGACTGGGGTATCCCTAGCTCTCAGGCTCACTCAAAACAAGAACCCAGGTCAATGGAACCTCGCAACGGCGAGGGCATAACAGAAATTGACCTACGAAGAACAACTAACTGAGAGTGCAGCCTGACCAGAATAAATTCGGGCCCTGGAGGGTAGAGTTGGATTTAAACCCCCAACAGATTCTGCAGCACCGACTGCCCGAACCGACTGTCGCGTCGGGTATCCTGCTGGAGGCAGTAATGTGATGTGAATGTGTGGACAGATGACCACGTCGCAGCCTTGCAAATCTCTTCAATAGTGGCTGACTTCAAGTGGGCCACCGACGCTGCCATGGCTCTGACACTATGAGCCGTGACATGACCCTCAAGAGTTAGCCCAGCCTGGGCGTAAGTGAAGGAAATGCAATCTGCTAGCCAATTAGAGATGGTGCGTTTCCCGACAGCGACCCCTTTCCTATTGGGGTCGAAAGAAACAAACAATTGGGCGGACTGTCTGTGGGGCTGTGTCCGCTCCAAGTAGAAGGCCAATGCTCTTTTGCAGTCCAATGTGTGCAACTGACGTTCAGCAGGGCGGGTATGCGGTCTGGGAAAGAATGTTGGCAAGACAATTGACTGGTTAAGATGGAACTCCGACACCACCTTTGGCAGGAACTTTGGGTGAGTGCGGAGGACTACTCTGTTGTGATGAAATTTAGTATACGGAGCATGAGCTACTAGGGCTTGAAGCTCACTGACCCTACGAGCTGAAGTAACTGCCACCAAGAAAATGACCTTCCAGGTCAAGTACTTCAGATGGCATGAATTCAGTGGCTCAAAAGGAGGTTTCATCAGCTGGGTGAGGACGACGTTGAGATCCCATGACACTGCAGGAGGCTTGACAGGGGGCTTTGACAAAAGCAAGCCTCTCATGAATCGAACGACTAAAGGCTCTCCAGAGATGGCTTTACCCTCCACAGGAAGATGGTAAGCACTAATCGCACTAAGGTGATTCCTTACTGAGTTGGTCTTGAGGCCAGACTCTGATAAGTGCAGAAGGTATTCAAGCAGGTTCTGTGCAGGGCAAGAACGAGGTTCTAGGGCCTTGCTCTCACACCAAACGACAAACCTCCTCCACTTGAAAAAGTAACTCTTTTTAGTGGAATCCTTCCTAGAGGCAAGCAAGACACGGGAGACACCCTCAGACAAACCCAACGAAGCGCAGTCTACGCCCTCAACATCCAGGCCGTGAGAGCCAGAGACTGAAGGTTGGGGTGCAGCAGCGCTCCATCGTTCTGCGAGATGAGAGTCGGAAAACACTCCAATCTCCACGGTTCTTCGGAGGACAACTCCAGAAGAAGAGGGAACCAGATCTGACGGGGCCAAAAAGGCACTATCAGAATCATGGTGCCGCGGTCTTGCTTGAGCTTCAGTAAGGTCTTCCCCACCAAAGGTATGGGAGGATAAGCATACAGGAGGCCGGTCCCCCAATGGAGGAGAAAGGCATCCGACGCTAATCTGCCGTGTGCCTGTAGTCTGGAACAGAACAGAGGCAGCTTGTGGTTGGTCCGCGAGGCGAAAAGGTCCACCGAGGGGGTGCCCCACTCTCGGAAGATCTTGCGTACCACTCTGGAATGGAGGGACCACTCGTGCGGTTGCATGACTCTGCTCAGTCTGTCGGCCAGACTGTTGTTTACGCCTGCCAGGTATGTGGCTTGGAGGAGCATGCCGAACTGGCAAGCCCAACGCCACATCCCGACGGCTTCCTGACACGGGGCGAGATCCGGTGCCCCCCTGCTTGTTGATGTAATACATTGCAACCTGATTGTCTGTCCGAATTTGGATAATTTGACAGGACAGCCGATCTCTGAAAGCCTTCAGTGCGTTCCAGACCGCTCGGAGCTCCAGGAGGTTGATCTGCAGATCCTTTTCCTGGAGGGACCACAGTCCTTGGGTGTGAAGCCCATCGACATGAGCTCCCCATCCCAGGAGAGATGCATCCGTCGTCAGCACTTTCGTGGGCTGTGGAATTTGGAATGGGCGTCCCAAGGTCAAATTGGTCCGATTGGTCCACCAGTGCAGAGAAGTGCGGCAACTGGTGGAGAGGCGGATGACATCTTCTAGATTCCCGGTGGCTTGGCACCACTGGGAAGCTAGGGTCCATTGAGCAGATCTCATGTGAAGACGAGCCATGGGAGTCACATGAACTGTGGAGGCCATATGACCTAGGAGTCTCAACATCTGCCGAGCTGTGATCTGCTGAGACGCTCTGGTCTGGGAAGCCAGGGACAGGAGGTTGTTGGCCCTCGCTTCGGGAAGGAAGGCCTGAACGGTCTGAGAATTCAGCAGAGCTCCTATGAATTCCAGAGATTGGACTGGCTGGAGATGGGACTTTGGGTAATTTATCACAAACCCCAGCAGCTCCAGGAGGTGAATAGTGCACTGCATGGACCGGAGAGCTCCTGCCTCCGAGGTGTTCTTGACCAGCCAATCGTTGAGATATGGGAACACGTGCACCCCCAGCTTGCGTAGATACGCCGCAACCACCACGAGGCACTTGGTGAACACCCGTGGGGCAGAGGCGAGCCCAAAGGGCAGCACACAATACTGAAAGTGCCGTGTGCCCAGGCGGAATCTGAGATACTGTCTGTGAGCTGGCAGTATCGGGATGTGAGTGTATGCGTCCTTTAAATCCAGGGAACATAGCCAATCGTTTTTCTGAATCATTGGCAGAAGGGTGCCCAAGGAAAGCATCCTGAACTTTTCTTTGACCAGGAAGGGGCGCATCCCCCCTGTTTTCTTTTCCACAAGGAAGTACCTGGAATAGAATCCCTGCCCTTCCTGCCCGGGTGGCATGGGCTCGACCGCATTGGAGCTGAGAAGGGCAGAGAGTTCCTCTGCAAGTACTCGCTTGTGCTGGGAGCTGAAGGATTGAGTTCCTGGAGGACAATTTGGAGGAGGGGAGGCCAAATTCAGGGCGTATCCGCACCGCACTATTTGGAGAACCCACTGGTCGGAGGTTATAAGAGGCCACCTTTGGTGAAAAAGTTTTAACCTCCCTCCGACTGGCAGATCGTCCGGTACGGAGACTGATGGCGGCTATGTTCCCATGGATCCAGTCAAAAGCCCGTCCCCGGCTTTTGCTGTGGAGGCGCAGGGGGCTGCTTAGGCGCACACTGTTGACGGGAACGAGCGTGCTGGGACTGTCCCTGTGCCTGATGAGGCCTTCGGGCCGGCTGGGTGTACCTACGCTTGTTGTAGGTGTAGGGCGCAGCCTGCCTGGCCCGGGAAAAACGTCCACCTGTTGAGGTGGATGCTGAAGGCGCCCAGTGGGAGAGCTTGTCGAGGGCGGTTTCCCGCTGATGTAGTTGGTCCACCAACTGCTCGACCTTCTCACCAAAAATATTATCCCCCCGGCAAGGGACGTCGGCCAGTCTCTGCTGGGTGCGGTTGTCCAGGTCAGAGGCACGCAGCCACGAGAGCCTGCGCATCACTATACCTTGGGCCGCAGCACGAGATGCCACATCACAGGTGTCATATATACCCCTGGACAGGAACTTTCTGCACGCCTTCAGCTGCCTGACCACCTCCTGAAAAGGCCTGGACTGCTCCGGAGGGAGCTTGTCGACCAGGTCCGCCAGTTGCTTCACATTATTCCGCATATGGATGCTCGTGTAGAGCTGGTAAGACTGGATGCGGGTCACGAGCATGGAAGATTGGTAGGCCTTCCTCCCAAACGAGTCCAGAGTGCGAGACTCCCGCCCCGGGGGCGCCGAGGCGGTATCCCTCGAACTCCGTGCCCTCTTGAGAGCAGAGTCCACGACCGCCGAGTCATGAGGCAATTGGGGCCGCATTAACTCTGGGTCCGAGTGGATCCTGTATTGGGACTCCGCTTTCTTGGGGATGGTGGGGTTAGATAGCGGTCTCAACCAGTTCCGAAGCAGTGTCTCCTTGAGGACATTGTGCAACGGCACCGTGGAGGACTCTCTAGGTGGTGATGGATAGTCGAGGACCTTGAGCATCTCAGCCCTCGGCTCATCCACAGAGACCACGGGGAAGGGAATGCAGATAGACATATCCCTGACGAAGGAGGCAAAGGAGAGGCTCTCAGGTGGCGAGAGCTTTCTCTCAGGTGAAGGAGTGGGATCGAAGGGAAGGCCCACAGACTCCTCTGAGGAGAAATATCTGGGGTCCTCCTCCTCCCCCCACGAGGCCTCTTCCTCGGTGTCGGACATGAGCTCCTGCAGCTCGGTCCTCAACCGGGCCCGGCTTGACGTCGAGGCACCGAGACCTTGGTGGCGTCGTCAAGCGGTGGACTCCCGCGCCGGCGGGGATGAAGCTCCCTACGTCGACGGGGACTCCACCTGCATGGTGGTCGAGACCGGCGCAGCAAGCGGCGTCGGCGTCGAAGGCCTCGGCACCGGGCTAGAGCACGCCGGCGCCTCTATCAACGGCGCCGAGGGCGCAAGCACCCCCGGCGCCGGCACAGTCTGGCGCATCAGCCCTTCCAGGATCCCCAGAAGGATGGCTCGGAGGCACTCGTTCAGGCCCGCTGTCGGGAAAGACGAGGGGGCCGGTAGAGGTGTCGGTGCCGGAAGCTGCTCGGGTCCAGGAGACTGCACCGAAGTGCTGGCACCCTGACGTGCTGATACCTCTACGACAGAGGGGGACCTCTCCTCGACGCTGCCGCTTCCTCGGCGTCGATTCATCCCTGGCGCAGGGAGCCGGATGCGTCGTGGGCGACCGATGACGGTGTTTTTTTGCTTTTTTACGATGCCCGTCATCGGCGCTCGGTGGGATAGAAGAGGAGGAGGTGGATCCCCCTCGGCCTCGAGGAATCGGGTCCGACAGGGTTCGTTCCTGAGGGCCCTGGGTAGAGGGAGTGACCGGGGCCGATTGCCCGCGCGGCCTCTCACCCCTGCCGTCTCCGGAGAGCCGGTGGGCCGACGGGACCTGTACTCCTGGGGTCGATGCCGTTGGTGCCGATTTCGTAGACATCGATACCGGTACCGAAGATCCGGCCGTCGATACCGATGCCGTCGAAGTCGACGTCGAGGGGCCGGCGCAAGTTCCAAAAAGACGGTCCCGAAGAACTTGCCTCACTACTTGAGTCCGTTTCGAGACACAAGGTGCACGTCTTGGTATCGTGCTCCGGCCCGAGGCACTGGAGGCACCAAGCGTGAGTGTCGGTCTGCGAGATATGCCGGCCGCACCGACCACACTTCTTAAATCCACTCGGGACCTTCGAGGACATCGACGGAAAAATCGCGTCGGCGAAGTCAAAGTCGTCGATGGTGGCGGTAAAAATCACACCTCGAAAATAAATCGACCGCGCGGCCACAAGGCCGCAACGAGACGCCCCCGCTAAAAGACGAGGGAAAAAACAAAGTTCAGCGGTTTTTTTTTTTAACACAAAAGAAAGGAGAAAAACGGAGAACAACAAAAGTAAAAAGTTCGCGGCGAAAGCGCGATCCGGTTTCCGGGGCTGACAGAGAGAGAGACGAACGCGGCTCTCTCCAGCGCGGAAAAGAAAAGACTGAGCGGGAACAGTCGCGCACGGGCGGGAAGACGGCCGCGCATGCGCGGTGGGCGTGCCCTGCGTGCGGGACCGCCCGCGAAGTTTTGTTCCGGTTGGTGGGGGCTGCCGTGGACGTCAACCCAGTCGTGAGAACAAGCAGCCTGCTTGTCCTCGGAGAAAAAAGTTTTATCCACACACTCAAAAAAGTATAGATAGAATCATTCACACAGATACTAATAGTCTTTCGGGATTGTCACCTGTTGCTCCCAGACTCGATCATCAGGGTCAACAATTGTCAAATGCTAGCTGGAATACATAGGTCTTCAGCACAGACTGAAATAAGGTATAAGAGGTATCCAGTCAAAGTTACTGCGGTAGAGAATTCCACAGAGCTGGGGCTAAAAAGTAGAAAGCACTCGATCGTGTGGACTCTATTTAGCCTTGGAAGGGTGAGGTAAGACTAGTTTGTCAATCAAAGAGCACAATGTGCATGATAGAATATATGGGATGATCAGAGATGTTAAATAGTCAGATTTATTATTATAGAATATTTTGTGTGTGAGTCAGTGTTTTGGATTGAATTTTGCAGTCTGTAGGTAGCTAATACAATTGTTTCAGTAGCGGTGTGAAATGATCTCATCGCTTTGCCCTACATAAGATTCTGGCTGCGTACACAATATTACAGTAGTCATATCGTGAGTTGATATAGACATAGAATAAAGAGTGAAGAGAATCAATGTACAGATTATTATGGATTGTTCTGAATTTACGTAAAAAGAAAAAAAAATCCCGTCTTAAATATAGCAGAAACTTTTGGTGAAAAGGAAAGAGAGCTGAATCTAAGATAATGCCCAGACACTTGAAAGAAGACACAGGCATGATCAGCCTTTTAAATAAAGTTGACATGCAGGATGGAGTAGGTGCTGACCCAGTGATCCAGGCAGCAACTGTTCTCCAAGGACAAGCAAGCTCTGTTATTCTCACAAGTGGGTAGATGCTGTCCTGCGTCACCAGGCCTGGCCATAAAATAAAACTAGAGCTGCCGCGAGTGCCTTCTCGCCTGCGCTTCAGTTTCGCCTTTTCCGCATGAGGAGTAGCTGCTTTTTGTGGTGGCTCCTCACACGCCTGGTCAGAGAGTTTCTTTGTTTTGTGGGTTCCTTTTGTGTTTTTTTTCTACCCACTCACTTTTGTCTTAAAAAAAAAAAAAAGACACCCAGTATAGGATCCACGGTGAATCTGGGTTTGTGAGGTCCCAGTTACCTCATGATTCCATGGTGGTGGACACCACTCTCAAGAGAGCCGGGAGTATTAGGGACTATGCCTCAGCTCCCCCAGGCAGAGAAGCTAGAACCCTGGACTCTTTTGAGAGAAAGATGTATCAGGCATCTATGCTCATTGCCCATATCCAGTCATACCAGCTCTTCACGAGCATGTTCTTGCGGAACTCGGTGAGGCAGCTGTCAGACCTGGTCGATGCGCTCCCTCCGGAGCAGGCCAAGCCATTTCATCAGTTGGTCAAGCAGCAGAAGGCGTGTCATAAGTTTTTGGCCAGAGGCACTTATGAGACTTTTGACGTGGCATCCAGAATCTCTGCCAAGGTATAGCAATGCGCAGACTCTCATGGCTTCGTGTCTCTGATCTGGAACATGCTATTCAGCAGAGGTTGGCAGATGCCCCTTGCTGGGGGGGATAACCGTCTTGGAGAGAAGGTTGAGGAGGTCGCTGACCAAATCAAGAAGCATACAGATACTATAGCTTCTGTCTCCCGCGGGCATCTTCTGCATCTGCCTTCCCATCCAGGAGATATTTTGGCAAGTCGCGGCCTGCTCCCTATTACTATTCGAGGAGTAGGTACACTCCTGTGGCTTGCCAGCCTGCTCAGGCTCAGCTCCAGCGTGCTCGTTCTCATTAACAGCATGTGCCTAAGGCCCCTGCTGCTCCCCAGCCATAAGCAAGGGACAAGGTTTTGACTGGCTCCAGCAGAGCATAGCCACGGTCAAATTGTCTGTCCCAGACGACTTGCCAGTTGGGGGGAGGTTAAAGTTTTTTTTCACCAAAGGTGGCCTCCAGTCGGTAGTTCTTCAAATAGTCTGGCTCGGATACACCTTCAATTTGCTTGCCAAACCTCCAAATGGTTTACCGAGAGCCCATTCTTTCAGCTCTCAATACAAGCAGGTACTTGCAGAGGAACTCTCCGCCCTTCTCAAGGCCCATGCGGTCAAACCCATTCCACCAGGGGAAGAAGGGCAGGGATTCTATTCCAGGTACTTCCATGTGCAGAAAAAGACAGGGGACGATGCATCCCATCCTAGACCTAAGGGCCCAGAACAAATTCTTAGTCTGTGAAAAGTTCAGGATGGTTTCCCTACGCACCCTTCTTCCCATGATTCAGGAAAGCAATTGGCTATGCTCTCTGGACTTGAAGGATGTATATACACACATCCTGAAACTTCCAGTCCACTGGAACTATCTTAAGTTTTGGACATCACTTTCAGTACCACTTGTTGTCTTTTGACCTTGCATCAGCTCCCAGGGTCTTTACCAAGTGTCTAGCGGTAGTCGCATTGTCGCTTCACAGACTGGGATTTCATGTGTTCCTTTATCTCGACAATTGGCTGGTGAAGAGCACCGCGGAGGACAGTGCTCAGGAGTCCATGCGGATGACTATTCGGGACTAGGGTTCGTTATAAACTACGCCAAGTCCCATTTCCATCCTGTTCAACAGTTGGAGTTCATAGAAGTCCTGCTAGACAAGAGGACTGTTCAAGCCTACCTCCCGGAGATGCGTGTGAACAATCTTGTCTCCCTAGCGTCCAAGGTTCAGGCATCGCAGCAGGTCACAGCTCGGCAGATGTTGAGATTGTTGGGTCACATGGCTTCCACAGTGTACGTTACACCCATGGCACGCCTGCACATGAGATCTGCTCAATAGACCCTAGCTTCTCAGTGGTACCAAGACACGGGAAATCTAGAGGGTGTCATCCAAGTGTCCCCGGAGATTGTATGCTCTCTTCAATGGTGGACAATTTGGTCCAATTTGACCATTGGACTTCCATTCCAAATTTCTCAGCCGCAAAAAGTGCTGACGACAGATGCATCTCTCCTGGGATGGGGAGCTCCTGTATATGGGCTTCACACTCAAGGAGCTTGGTCCCTCCAGGAAATTAATCTTCAGATCAATCTCCTGGAGCTTCAAGCGATCTGGAACACTTTAAAGGCTTTCAGAGATTGGCTATCCCATCAAATTATTCTAATTCAAACAGTTTGCAATGTATTACATCAACAAGCAGGGGGGCACTGGATCTCGCCCTCTGTCCGGAAGCCATCCAGATGTGGCATTGGGTTCACCAACACAGCATGTGTCTCTAAGCCACTTATTTGGCGGGCGTAAACAACGACCTGGCCGACAGGCTGAGCAGGATAATGCAACCACATGAGTGGCCTCTAAATATGGGCGTAGCCCGCAAGATCTTCCGAGTGTGTGGCACTCTGTAGACCTCTTTGCCACTCAGATCAACCACAAGGTCCCTCAGTTGTTGTTTAAAGTGAATTTTAAAGATTGTTTTTCAACTCTGCCTTGACCGACCAGTGCACTCTGGGTCTATATTTTCTATTAGAAGTGGTTCTGTTTGGAAATGATTGTTTAACTTTGTGTGAAAATAAGTTGGAATGTAGAAGATAAGACACAGCTCTAATTAATTTGTTATGTGAACGGAAAGATAGGGCCTATTTTCGAGTTCAGACTGGCCACCTGGACTAGGAAACATGTGACCACATTCCCACAGTATGGCTTGTTTACCTAAATGGAGAAGCATCCTATAATTTTCCTTAGCTCTGAACATGAGTTCTAAGCCTAATAAAAAGGGGAGTTTCTTTCAGTGAAATTGGGAGCTCATCTGTGAGTAACATACAGACTGCGCAGAGAACCATGTTCCCTGGTCAAAGAAACTCCTGGCTTTCGCTGTGAACAGGACCCCCCCAGCTGATAAGAGCCTGGATGATGTAAGGATCAGTGATGATTGTTTATAGTATATTATTGCTTCTTTTCCTGGTCTAGGAAGCATTGCTTAGATGTAGAGGACCAGTGAGGTAATGATTGTTTATAGATAGGTATTGTTTCTTTTTAGTTATATAGCTAATCATTTTGTGTATATAGCTTAATCATTGCATATATTTTAATCATTGTAGATTTTAGCACCTCTAATAAAAGTCTCATTTACCTAATACAAATCCAAAAGAATCCACAGTAATTATTGAATAGTCTGTGTCAGTGAAGCAGGTTGTAAATCTATAGCAGTACGTTGTGCTCCAGGCTTCAGGCCCACGACAGACTAGCGTCAGATGCTTTTCTTCCGGTGAGAAAGACTGTGTTGAAACTCGAGCAAGACCATGGAACCATGATTCTAATCACGCTGTACTGCCCCGGCAGATATGGTTCCCTCTACTTCTGGAATTGTCCTCCAAAGAATCGTGGAGATTGAAGTGTTTTCCGACCCTCATCACTCAGAATGAGGAGTTGCTTCTTCATCCCAACTTCCAGTTTCTGACTCTCACAACCTGAATGTTGAGAGCCTAGAATTTGCTTCCGTGGGTCTTTCGGAGGGTGTCTCCTGAGTCTTGCTGGCTTCCAGGAAAGATTCCACTAAGAGGTGTTACTCTTTTAAATGGAGGAGGTTTGCCTTCTGGTGTGACAGCAAGGCCATAGATCCCCTTTCTTGTCCTACACAGACCCTGCTTGAGTACCTTCTACACTTGTCAGAGTCAAGACCAACTCTATAAGGGTTCACCTTAGTGCAATTAGTGCTTATCAATGTTTAGAAGGTAAACCTATCTCTGGACAGCCTTTAGTTGTTCGCTTCCTGAGAGGTTTGTTTTTGTCAAGGACCCCTATCAAACCTCCACCAGTGTCATGGGATCTCAAAGTCATTCTCACCCAGCTGATTAAAGCTCCTTTTGAGCCACTGAATTCCTGCCATCTGAAGTACTTGACCTGGAAGGTCATTTTCTTGATGACTGTTACTTCAGCTCTTAGGGTCAGTGAGCTTCAAGCCTTAGTAGTGGATGCACCTTATACTAAGTTTCATCACAACAGAGTAGTCCTCCGCAAGCACCCTAAGTTCCTGCCAAAGGTGATGTCAGAGTTCCATCTGAACCAGTCAGTTGTCTTGCCAGCATTCTTTCCCCGATCTCATGCCCATTCTGTGAAAGTAGCTTGCACACCTTGGACTGCAAGAGCGCATTGGCCTTTTTACATGGAGCGGATGAAGCCCTTCAGACAGTCCGCTCAGCTTTTTGTTTCTTTTGATCCTAACAGGATGGGGGGTCACCTTCGGGAAACGCACCATATCCAATTGGCTAGCAGATTGCATTTCCTTAGCTTATGCTCAGGCTGGGCTGACATTGGAGGGTCATGTCACAGCTCATAATATCAGAACCATGGCTGCGTCAGTAGCCCGCTTGACGTCAGCCTCCATTGAAGAGATCTGCAAGGCTGCGACGTGGTCTTCAATCCACACATTCACATCTCACTACTGCCTTGAACAGGATACCCGATGCGACAATCGGTTTGGGCAGTCAGTGTTGCAGAATCTGTTTGGGGTCTAGAATCCTAGGCCCGTTTTATTCTGTACCAGACTGCGCTCTCATCTAGTTTGTTTATTGTTTCAGAATAATCTGTGTTATGTCCTCGCCGTTGCGAGGCCCAGTTGACCACTGTTTCTTGTGTTGGGTAAGCCTGGATGCTAGGGATTCCCCACTTGTGAGAATTGGAAGCCAGCTTATCCTCGGAGAAAGCGAAGGTACTTACCTGTAGCAGGTATTCTTCTAGGACAGCAGGCTTCACATTCTCACAATCCCGCCCACCTCTCCTTGGAGTTGTTTCTTCATAATTTGTTTTATTTTTATGCTATTGTATTAAACAGAAGAGAAGCAGATGTGCTGCAGGCGGAAGGTGTTCCGCACATGCGTGGTGGGACATGGCTCGCGCCCCAGAAGGCTCTTGAAATTTTTTCTTGCTGCCTAATGTGCCGAATCCCGGGCGACACAGATTGTCTACCCATTTGTGAGAATGTGAATCTTGCTGTCCTCAAAGAATACCTGCTACAGATAAGTTTCTTCATGTGCCTCTGGGATGTTGCCTCAGTGAGTAACCTTAGGACTATGAAGGCTGCATGGGAATAAGTTTGTTCATGTATCAGGTGGGCAGTTTCCTGTCAGACTATTACCGTGCATAGAGCACTGTTTTACCCACAGAATTGCTTTTTAAAATTTTCTGTATGAAAAAAAAAATACTAAACTATAAAATCAAGCCTCCAAAATGTTCCCAGCTTTGCTAGCCATTTATTCCCAACATCTTTCCCAGCATTTTGTTTTGTAATTTGTCAGGTGTTATGATTGCAACGAACAGCTTTCGACACACTGCAACAAGAAGTCCTTGGCTCAGATGGTGGATTTTCTTCAGAAACATGCCAGCAGAGCTGAAACAGGTATGTTGCTTCATTTCTAGTAAGTTGCATTTTTGTGTGTGTGTGATGTATTTTTCTCCCCTGATATGTACAGACAACAATCCTATTGTATGGTGTCCTCAGCATTTAAAGTCCCCCCTTCCCTCCACCTTGTATATTTTAGGCACTTTTTAGGTATTCAGTGCCAGGAGTGGAATGAATGGTTTATTTTGTAAGCTGATTAACTTTTGTGGCATCCCTTAAGCTCCTATAGCACCCGCTTCTGGAACCCTCTTGTGAGTTACCTTGCAAATGCTGTACCTGCACAATGGGAAATAATCAGAATGCTTAGGCCCATGATGGCGAACCTATGACACGCGTGTCAGTACTGACACGCTTAGCCATTTTTGGTGACACGCGGCCGCATGTGGCCGCATACAGAGAAGCAGCGGCGTTCCCCGGGGCGGATCGCCGATGCGTCCCCCCCCCCAGGTGCAGCGCGACCTCCCCCCCCCCCCCCGGTGCATGTTTACCCGCTGGGGGGGGGGTGCCGTGTGCGCTCCTATTGGCTCCCTCCGAGTCCTCCGCTCGTTCCCTCCCTGCTGCTCCCTCTGCCCCGCCTCCTGCACGGCCGTTTGACCTCACTTCCAGCCGGCGGAGCAGAGAGCAGCGGAATGCCGTGGGGGACGCATCTCTGGGGGCCCTGTGATCGCCATTACCACATAACCACAGCAACCATCATCCAATCTACTGTTCTGGGGTGTCGTGGATTTCTAATTGACCATCATTGCTGAGATAGGTGAGGGGGAGGCTGGGAGAGGCGAGGGCATGTGCTATGGGTGCCGTTTCCCGCCATTAGAAATAGCGGCAGCCATCTTAATTTACATAAGGTGGTCAGTTAGGCTAGTTAACCCCTAATTGCCTGCAGGGCTAACAGGCTATCTATAATTTTATCTTCTGTCACTGCCCCCCTGATGGAGAACCCAAAAAATAAAAAACCAAGGTTAAGTAAAGGAAGTGGTAGTAGCAGTAGCCGACCCTTTCAAGAGACATGGACCGAGATGTATGGCATTATAGAAAAAAATGGCAAATCATTTTGCGTTCTATGTACTGAAACGGTAGTAAGCAGAACGTGGAATATAAATAGACATTTTGAAACTAATCATTCCCAGCTCTTGAAAAAAAGTGAGGATGAAAGGAAGGAATACATTTCCAGGCAGCTACACTTTTATAAGAGCCAATCTAAGTCCATCCTTAAATTTGTAAAAGGTTCTACAAATTTAACATCTGCAAGTTTGAGCATTGCTCACTCCATAGCTCAGCATGGAAAAGCACTCAGTGAGGGAGAATTTATTAAAGAAACTCTCCTAAGATGTGCACCAGTTCTATTTCACGATATGCAGAATAAAGATGCAATTATTAAGAGAATATCTGAGTTACCAGGAAATTTGGAGTGCCTGGATCCGATTACCAGACACTTTTAGCACCCTGAAAAATATAGCAATGGCTTTACTCACAATTTTTCCCTCTACGTAGTTTTGTGAAACCTTATTCTCAGCGTTAAATAATATCAAAACCAACAAAAGAAACAGATTGACAGATGAAGTTAGTAGCGCTTGCTTGGGCTTGAAGTGTACAAAATACCAACCTTCAATTGAAGATTTAGCCAATGAAATTCAGCAACAAAAAAGTCACTAATAGGCAGATTAGTTAAAGAATTCCCCCTCCCCCTCACTTATCTTAGTTCACGGCACCCCACACAAGTTAAATAATATCAAGACCAACAAAAGAAACCGATTGACAGATGAACAAAGAAGTCACTAAGCAGGTAAGTTAAATAATTAAGTTTTGGTTTATTAAATACAGTTATATATTACAATTATACATTTTTGTTATTTAAACTATAAATATCGCGAAATTATGGTTTTTTTTCTCGAAGTGACACACCACCCGAGTTATGCTCGGTTTTTTGGCAAATTTTGACACACCAAGCTCAAAAGGTTGCCCATCACTGGCTTAGGCACTAACCAAAAACTTTTAGGGGCCAAGGAAATTTCTTTTCCATCTGAAACTTTTCTTTTTGCTGCTCTCTTGCTCCTTTATTTTTTCTTTTGCCTTAGATATTTTGGTTTCTTTTGTGTTTTTACTTTTTTTTTTTACATTTTTGTTGTCCTTTCCTCTCTTCCCCTCTCCCACTTCCCTTTGGCTTTTTCCCTCTCTCTCGCTGTCAACATAGCTGGCAGTAGTGGGCAACCTCTAGCCACAGCAACTCTCTTCTTGGATGTGGCCAAATTTTGACACTTGGGGGTTTTTTTTTCCATTCCTGAGGGACAGATCAGTCCATGTTGACTATAATGTCATTAAGGGTACAGCACATACTGTGTGAACCAATCAGATTCTATTCCATGAGAAATAATTTGTGACGGTTATCTGGACATGGATTCCGGGGGAATAGCAGAAGGCTACTGTGAATATGTGTTGGTTGTATAAAGTTATAGAAAATAAATATGTCATTGATTTGGGGTAGGTGTTCTCCCTTGCCATGTGGTTGTGTGATGTAATGGGTGTGAAGTTTGACCTTTTAAAGGGTGGTCGCTGAGTGAGCCACCCTCATTAGCTAAGGGTCAGTGTCCTCCTGTCGAACGTCAGGTAAAAAAAAATAAACAAGACATTTCCATATCATCAAGCAGATCAATCCATAGACTGGTGGGTTGTGTCCATCTACCAGCAGGTGGAGATAGAGAGCAATCTTTTGCCTCTCTATATGTGGTCATGTGCTACCAGGAAATCCTCAGTATTATCTCTGTCTAGCAGGTGTGTGGTCACACGCAGCAGCTCTGGCTTGGTCTCCACGCCTATTTACTTAGGCTTTGTTGAGTCGCTGGGGTTGAGGGCTCTTCGTGAGCAAGTGCAAACCTGGTGGTGCCAGGTCCCTCCTTTTCTCCCCCTTCCCGCTGGCTCCGTTAAAAAAAAAAAAGAAAAAGAAAAACATAATCTTTTTTTTGTTTGTTTTTTTTTTTCTAAAGAACTTTTTTCATTAATGTATGTGCAATGATTTAAGTTTTGGAGACAGCAGTTTTGGACGTTCATCATTTGTCTCCCTATAATCTTTCTGTTTTGCTACGACAGTCGTTGCAGAGAAATCATTGGTTTACCAAGAGCTGTCCATGGTACCTGTTGGTGTTTATGGACACGATGGCCCCTTCTGTTTGTACTGGGAATTTATACAATATGCATAAACGTATGTGAATGTGTCCAGGGAGAGGAACGTATTGCTGGGCAGTGGAGCTTTATTGGGGTGAGGAGGGAGGGCATTCGCATATTTGTGTGCTGCACGAACACGTCACCTGGTGAAAAAAACCCCCACTTGGATCGTTTTCAGATGCTGCTTTGTTAGTGAGTTACCTACCTTGGGAATAGGCAGACATGAAATGCCTGTTACTTTAGTGTAAAGATTACATATCTGACAAGAGGTGAGGAGAAAAATATGAGCCTGCTTTCTAGAGAGAGGGGCAGATGCTCAAAAGCTTGCTGTAGAGCTGTGCGCGGATGTCTGAGTGAGTGGCTTTCTCTGCATGCAAGGCACAAAACAAATTTTGGGGCCCTTTGACTAAGGTACAGGAGGGCTAACGCGTGGGTAGCACACTCCAAATTGGCACAACTGCTGGGCTAGCTTGTTTGTCCAGCGGTAATTCTGAGTTTGGTGCGCGCTGAATTACGTGGTAGAAAATAATTTTCTACCACGGGGGTGTTCCCAGGTGCATGGTTACTGTGTGGGTAGCATGTGAGCTCTTACCGCTTGGACAATGGGTGGCGGTAAGGTCTTAGGCCATAAATAGGCGCATGCTAGTTTTAATTTCAGTGCACACCCATTTCCCAACCCATTTTTTAAAAAAAAGCTCTTTTTCCCCGACCACGGTAAAATAAAAATGGCCTAGCTTCCCAAACACACAGAAGAAGTGGGAAGTGGACCAATGACTCCAGAAAACTGGGGCAACTGCGCGCTCGTTCTCGTCAACAGCATGCGCCAAGGCAGGCCCCTGAGGCTCCCCAGCAAAAGCAAGGGACGGCTGGCTTTTGACTGGCTCCAGTTGAGCATAGCCACTGTAAAAGTGTCCATGCCGGACGACTTACCAGTCGGAGGGAGGTTAAAACTTTTAACTTCGATCGGTGGGTTCTTCAAATAGTCCGGTTAGGATACTCCCTCAATTTGAAATCCAGACCTCCAAATTGCCCACCGGGAGCTCAATCCTTCAGCTTCCAGCACAGGCAGGTACTTGCAGAGGAACTCTCCGCCCTTCTCAGCGCCAATGTGGTCGAGCCCATTCCACCAGGGCAAGAAGGGCTGGGATTCTATTCCAGGTACTTTCTTGTGCAAAAGAAAACAGGGGGCATGCATCCCATCCTAGACCTAAGGGCCCTGAACAAATTCCTAGTCCCACAAAAGTTCAGGATGGTTTCCATGGGCACCCTGCTTCCCATGATTCAGGAAAACGATTGGCTATGCTTTCTGGACTTAAAGGATGCTTATACACACATCCCGATACTTCCAGCTCACAGGAAGTATCTTCGATTCCGTCTGGGAGCGCAGCACTTCCAGTATAGTATGCTGCCCTTTGGTCTGGCGTCTGCGCCCAGGGTCTTTTCAACATGCCTGGCAGTAGTTGCAGCGTCGCAGCGCAGACTTGGAAGTGCATATGTTCCCTTATCTCGACGATTGGCTGGTGAAGAACACCTCAGAGGCAGGAGCTCTACAGTCCATGCAGACGACTATTCAACTGCTGGGGCTACTCGGGTTTGTTATAAATTACCCTAAGTCCCATCTTTTCCCTGTTCAGAAACTGGAATTTATAGGAGCTCTGTGAGAGCAGACAATCTTCTGTCTCTAGTTTCCATGGTCATGGCGTCTCAGCACGGCCATGGCGTCTCAGCAGATGTTGAGACTTCTGGGCCACATGGCTTCCACAGTCCATGTGACACCCATGGCCCGTCTTCACATGAGATCAGCTCAATGGACCCTAGCTTCCCAGTGGTATCAAGCTGCAGGGGATCTAGAGGATGCAATCCAGCTGTCCACCGATTTTCACAATTCTCTTCAGTGGTGGAGAATTCGATCGAATTTGACCTTGGGACGCCCTTTTCAAATTCCTCAGTCACAAAAAGTACTGACAACAAATGCATCCCTCCTGGGGTGGGGAGCTCATGTAGATGGGCTTCACACTCAAGGAGTTTGGTCCCTCCAGGAAAAAGGTCTTCAGATCAATCTCCTGGAGTTGCGAGCGGTCTGGAATGCTCTACAGGCTTTCAGAGATAGGCTGTCCAATCAAATTATCCAAATTCAGACAGACAATCAGGTTGCCATGTACTACATCAACAAGCAGGGGGGCACCGGATCTCGCCCCGTGTTGGGAAGCCAGCCAGATGTGGCTTTGGGCTCGGCATTACGGCATGTTTCTCCAAGCCACTTATCTGGCAGGCGTGAACAACCGTCTGACCGACATATTGAGCAGGATCATGCAACCTCATGAGTGGTCGCTCAACTTGGGCGTTGTACGCAACATCTCCCGAGAGTGGGGCACCCCCTCGGTGGATCTTTTTGCCGATCAGGTCAACCACAAAGTCCCTCAATTCTGTTCCAGACTTCAGGCCCACGACAGACTAGCAAATGCAAGGTGATGCATGTGGGAAAAAATAACCCAAATTTTAGCTACATCATGCGAGGTTCCACGTTAGGAGTTACGGACCAAGAAAGGGATCTGGGTGTCGTCGATAATACACTGAAACCTTCTGCTTAGTGTGCTGCTGCGGCTAGGAAAGCTAATAGAATGTTGGGTATTATTAGGAAAGGTATGGAAAACAGGTGTGAGGATGTTATAATGCCGTTGTACCGCTCCATAACAATTGGAATCTGATCAAAGGAGTGCACATGTCTGATGGTCTGGAAAAAAACTCTTATCGTACTGGTTAGGTGTGTAGATATTAACTAACAACAAGCGTGCCTGTACTATAGTGGCCCATGGGAACCACTATTGAGCATTGTTTTTCAACTAGCAGTCCTTTGCAAATAGGATAATGACCCCTGCTTTTCTTGTTTGCGTCGGATCCTCTATATAATCTCCAACCCACAATCGACATAGTTTTTTATGTTCTAAGGAAGTCAAGTGAGTCTCTTGAAGCATTGCTATTTGAGCTTCCTGCAAGATTTTACTGCATTTGATAGGAGAGGTGATGCCCCTCAGAGGACAGAGGAAGAGTGCCCCAGCCTATACTCCCCCCCCCCCCCCCCCAGTTAAGAACAGTAATATGGAACCCAATAACCTTCCCCCTCCCCCCCCAGTACACCACATCTGACCATGGAGTGTACCCACCCCTCTTCCTAATCTCATCAACCCCTTCTTCCCTAACCCTAGGAGCTCAGTAAATGAACTCATCACGTATTGGTACCCCCCCCCTAAAAACTTAATAAAGTAAGTATAGGACCGCAAATGTTACAAGACTGTCCACCTGTGCAAGAACCATCAGGAAAAGTGAAAAAAGGAAGGGGAGATACACTCAGACGATAAGGGCAGTTGTACATAAACTTATATTGGAGGACTATTCAGGAAACATCCCTTTATGAACGTTAATACCACAATTTCAACACTGTGTTTGCAGTAATCTTATCACCTGTTCAACAGATACAGGTATTAAAAAAAAAAAAAAAAGGGGGTGGACAATCAACCAATGATCAAACAGAAGGGTACACTGAAATAATCAGTCTTGCTCAGGCTACAGCCCGCATAGCTCCCTCTAAGGGGCAAATTCCTAATCTAATCCCACCAACTGAGTGAGAATGAACTACAAATTGTTTCAGCTGAGGTATTGCTATGGTACAAACATGAAAGGATTAAAGGCCCTTTATAATACCTACCGACATGAAATTTGGACTTTAAAAGCCCATCCAAGAACAAATAGGAAATAATTCACAATATTACAATAGAGAGAGAGAGAAGAAAAAAATCCATACGTGTCCCCCATAGACATCGGTGACGTATGATGCTTACTGTATTTAAGTCACTGTAAGAACATGTACGCAGTTATTCAAAGTAGAACCAAACACTGAATTATTTTCTTTGCAATAAACAGTCAAACGGAACATTGGCAATGCAAAATTGAAGCTTCAGATATCATATAACCGAAGCTTAAGCGTCAGTAAATCCACTTCCAAGAACACACTGAGCCAAATGACTTGTTTCCTATAAGAGTCATCCAGTAGTTGGGTGGGTGAGGGTTTTGACAAAGTCTTTTGCAGAGTCTGCAGATTCAAAAACTTTATCCGTTCCCTCATACTGCACTTTCAGCTTGGTGGGGTACAGCGGGAAAACTTGATTTTCTTCTCATATAATGCTTCACATACAGGCGCAAATGCCTTTTGAGCTGTAGCTACCTGAGCAGAATAATCTTGAAAGCATAATACCTTTTGACCTTCATGGGACAACGCAAGACCTGAGCAGATGGTGTGCAAGATAGCCTGCTTATGGCCATAACGTAAAATTTTCATAATCACTGCCCGAGGTCTAGTGGTTTGCTGTCGCCGAGGATCCACCCTATGGGCCATGCAGGTTATTAAGTTGTAAGGTCTGAGGGATCCAACGTTCAAGAAAACTCACCAACTTCAAAACTTTTAAACTTTCTGAGAGACCAATTTAAGCGCAAGTTATTGCGGTGGGACCAGTTTTCTAAATCCAGGTTTTATTTATTTATTTTATTTATTTATTTATTGCATTTGTATCCCACATTATCCCACCTATTTGCAGGCTCAATGTGGCTTACATAGTTTTGTTAACATTGTCATTGCAGGGTGACAGTTACATTTAATATTGTGCAGAGGTTAAATAAGGGTAGAAAGAGGAAGGAAAGGAGTGATTAAGGTAGTTATATTAGGTGAGCTATCTTGACTGAGTGGGTTGTCGGGTGAATTAGTGTGGGTATTAGTTCTCATTGTGTGCCTTGTTGAAGAGATATGTCTTCAGAGATTTGCGAAAGATATTTGTTTCGTCGATTGTTCTCAGGTCTGTAGGTTCAGCTCCAAGTCTGCCAGCCTTTTCTGCAGCACCTCCACTGGTCCCGTCACTTCCGCCATGCCATCTTCGATGTCGCTTACCCTCTGTTGCATATTATCTAAATCCAAATGAAAGCCATCCAATCTTTCATGTTCGGCTTCAGCACGGTCGAATAGAGCTTGTAGTTTCTTGTCTAAAGCAGCCTCCACTGTGGTGGTGACCTCCGCGGTTATCTCCGCAGTCCATGTGGAGCAAATAGAATCGCCTTGTAAGATCTGCGGGTCCACCATCTTATTCTCAGAGGCCATACTCCTGGTCCTTGTCTTTTCTCTGCAATTTTGCTGCAATAGCGTGCACTCTCGCTGAGATCCTACCAACATACGCCCGGTTTATTATTTCTAGTCAGACTGTGCCTGGGTTATAGAAAGAAAAACACAATTGTAGCAGGATTAGGGAGTTAGAACCAGGAGGAAGTGCAGAAGCTCTGTGTTTTCAGCGACCACTTCCCAGCATGACACCACATCAGTTCCTCAGCTTGTTATGTATATCACCCTATATATTGATAATCTCTGTTTTTAATGTCCTCAGACTACCTCAGCATTTCCACCTTATCTGGAGCCTGGTGTCGCGTTTGTGAGTCCTTGTGCCCAGGCGGAGCACAAAGATGAAGACTCGAACCTGCGCTGTATTGGGCAGCCGGGCAACCCCGAGGCTTCACCTGTGATGACTGCCGTTCCCCGAGGGTTGAGCCCCTAGGTGCGGATATCGGCAGGGGTTAAGCGGCTGCAGGCGGCAGGCAAGGAGGACTGTGGGTTCAAGCAGAGAGCAGAGGCTGGCAGCAGCCGGAGAGGAGTTCGGGTTCAGGGCGTGGACTGGACTGACTGTGAGCAGAGGGATAATCGAGGTCAGGCAGTAGTCAGGTCAGGCGGCAAGCAAAGAGAAGTCTGTGTTCAAGCAGTAGACAGGTCAGGTGGCAGGCAGAGAGAAATCCGGGTCCAAGCAGTAGACAGGTCAGGTGGCAAGCAGAGAGAAATCCGGGTTCAAGCAGTAGCCAGGTCAGGCAGCAAGCAGAGAGAAATCCGGGTCCAAGCAGTAGTCAGGTCAGGCAGCAAGCATAGAGAAATCCGGGTCCAAGCAGTAGTCAGGTCGCGAGGAGTCGGCAACGAGGGTACTAAAGAAACAAACCAAAGTGCAAAGCAAAACCTACTGAAGTAGAAGCCGAAGCAATGAAGTGGAGAACAGACGCTCCTGAAGTAGCCCCCACCATCAGGAACAAAAGGGATCAGCTGGCAAGGGAGATTCTGATTGGTTAGCCAGCAGGAGGAGGCGGAGCCTGGATGCGAGAGGCCAATCCGAGCATCGGAGGCGGAGCAGGAGTTCCCGCGTTCCTGGGCCCCGCGCCCGGAAGAGGAGGAGAACTATCCTTGGAGCGCTGGCACTGCCAAAATGGCCGGCACTCCAAACTGTGGGAGCAGCGATGGGCAACAGCGCCGGCGCAGCCACGACAGCCGGTGCTCGCAAGCAGGGTCGAGGAGTGTGGTGTCGGAGCGTCGGTTCAGCCAATATGGCCAACGCTTCCCTTCACGGAGGCGGAGGCGAGGAGCGGGTGAGGAGCGTGACACCTGGCTGTCCTCGGGGGCTGGACTGTGCTCATTCTTGCTCTCGCTTGCAATTCTACTGCCTTTGTGGCACCACTGCCATTTTTGACTTGTGTTTTGGGGTCTCAGCTGCACTTGTGTACGTGAAGGCTTTTATATAGATCTTCTTTCTCACTGCCATATGTGATTCAGTCTGATGGATGAGCTGTTACCCTACTTAGTGCCAGTTTTTTGGGGTTTTTTTTTTTTTTGCATACTAGACTGTTCTTTAGATTTGGGGTTGAGGCAGAGCGCAGTTTCTGTGCTATTTGTTGCAGGGATGTCATGCCCTCCCAGAGCTGTTTTTTTTTCTATACCATATGAAACATGGAAGAAGAATTGTGGGTCTATCCGCAGCCTTTGTGCAGAACTGTGGCAAGTCCCTCCCATCCCTTCATCTGTCCATCCCTCCACACCTAGGGATAAATGTTCAGGTACAAATTGTTTTTGTAATTATAAAAAAAAGTTTATATGCTGTGTGTATATGTATGTGTGTGTGTGTATATGTGCATTGATGCAGATATGTACAGTATATAATTTCTTTTTTAAAGAATGCTAGAAGATTTTGTACCATTTTTATAATATAGTACAAGAGTGCTTGTTAAAGAAAAGAAAGCTATTGATGTAGCTCTTACCATGAAGACCTTTCACTGAAGTACCGGAGAAATATATTCAGTAGCAGGAAGGCTTGACCTTGGCAGAGGGGTACACATTCTGGGAATGCAGTCTTAATTAAAGGAAAAAAAAACTTATGAAAAGATATTGTCACAGAGAGACTGGATCAGCATAAACATTTAGCCTCTAGCTAAGGTGAAGAGTAGGTGCATATCTTCCCCCCCCCCCCTCCCACTTCCCGGCCATGTCTGTGTTCTTAGTTGTATTCAATTTTAATAAGATTGCAAACACTTGCAGGTCTTATGTCGTCATTTTGCATTTTTTCTTGATTATTTTTCTTCTCTTCCTCCTGAACACTTCAGACTATTAAGATAAACTCAAGTCCTGTTGTCCCTTCCCTGCTGTTTTTCTGCTGGAGCCCAATGGTAGATTATACTATGGAGTACATAGAATTCTGCAATAAATCTTTGTAAATTAAATTCTGTGTCATGTCTGTAGAACAGTGGTTCTCAAACTTGTCCTGACAGATCACAAACCAGTTGGATTTTCAGGATAAACCTAGTGGTTATACTTGAGACAAATTTGCATGCCTGTCATCTCCATTATATGCAAATTTTCTCAAGAATATTCACTAAAAAAAAAAGGATTTGAAGAAAAGGGTATTTAAAGGACAATAGGCCATGATGAATCTTCAATTTGGTGCTTCTTTATTTTCAACACTTTTTATACATTATGATTGACTAACGTTTTTCTATATACCATATCTTTGTTCTGTCTATTGGGACATACAAGTGTGTGTGCGATCTCTCTAACCTCATCTCTATTCCTCTACTCCCCTCCTCTTCTCTGCCCTTCTCTTGCGCCCTATGGAATGCCCGCTCTATCTGTAACAAACTCCCCTATATCCAGGACCTCTTTATCTCGCGTCACCTCCATCTGCTCGCCATAACAGAAACCTGGCTCTGCCCTGATGACTCTGCTTCAGTCGCAGCCCTCTGCCATGGCTGTTATGTTTTTTCACATACTCCTCGCCCAGCTGCTCGCGGGGGCGGTGTTGGACTACTTCTCTATCCCTCCTCCAGATTTCAACCCCTTCTTACACCTCAATCTCACTGTTTTTCCTCCTTTTAAGTCCACTCTATCCACCTTTTCTCTCCTCTGCCTCTTCGAATAGCGGTCATTTAGCGTCCCCCTGATAAGTCCCTTTCATCCTTTCTCAGCAACTTTGATGCCTGGCTTGCCTTCTTCCATGATCCTTCCTCCCCCTCTCTCATCCTTGGTGACTTTAATATTCCTGCTAATGATCCTTCCAACTCTTATATTTCCAAGTTACTCGCTTTAACATCCTCCTTTAACCTCCAACTATGCTCCACCTCCCCCACTCATCAAAATGGTCACTGTCTTGATCTCATCTTCTCCTCCAGCTGTTCACCCTCTAGTTTCCTTGCCTCTGATATTCCCCTCTCTGATCACCATCTTATAACTTTCACACTTAAATCTCCTCCCTCCCAGTCCCGTCCTATCTTATCTAATTTATCTAGGAATCTTCACAATATTGACCCTTCATCTCTATCCTCCCATGTTTCAAACCTCCTCTCTACTGTGGCACCATCCACGTCTGTCAACGAGGCTGTTTCTTCTTACAACAATACTCTATCCTCTGCCTTAGACACTCTTGCACCTTTGATGACCCGCCCTATAAAGGCATACAAAACCCCAACCTTGGCTGACTTCTAATATCCGTTACCTACGTTCCTGTACCCGCTCCGCCGAAAGCCTCTGGTGGAAATCTCGGGCCCTTGCTGATTTCTTACACTTTTAAGTTCATGCTGACCTCCTTCCAATCTGCTCTTTTACGCGTCAAACAGGATTATTATATCCAACTGACCAACTCTCTTGGCTCTAACCCTTGACTTCTCTTCACCACATTGAACTCTCTCCTCAAGGTGCCCTCTCCCCCAACTCCCCCTTCATTATCTCCTCAGACCCTTGCTGAATTCTTTCATGACAAGGTTCAAAAGATAAACCTTGAATTCTCTACCTCACCACCTCTCCCTCCACTAGTCCGTTCCCCTCTCTCTCCTTCCCCTCATTCCTTTTCCTCCTTTCCTGAAGTTACTATAGAGGAAACTACACTTCTCCTTTCTTCCTCAAAATGTACCACCTGTTCCTCTGATCCCATTCCCACCCACCTTCTTAATGCCATCTCGCCTGCTCTTATTCCTTTTATCTGTCACATTCTCAACCTCTCACTTTCCACTGCAACTGTCCCTACTGCCTTTAAACATGCTGTGGTCACACCTCTCCTTAAGAAGCCTTCACTCGACCCTTTTCTCTCCAAATTATTTGAGCGTGCTGTTCACCACCGCTGCCTTGATTTTCTCTCCTCACATGCTATTCTTGACCCACTACAATCTGGTTTTCGCCCTCTCCACTCAACCGAAACTGCGCTTACTAAAGTCTCCATTGACCTATTACTGGCTAAATCCAGAGGTCTCTGTTCCATCCTCATTCTTCTTGATCTTTCCGCTGCTTTTGACACTGTCGATCACAGCATACTCCTCGATACCCTGTCCTCATTTGGATTCCAGGGCTCTGTCTTTCGTGGTTCTCTTCCTACCTCTCCCTCCGCACCTTCAGTGTTCACTCTGGTGGATCCTCTTCTACTTCTATCCCTCTGCCTGTCGGCGTACCTCAGTTTTCTGTTCTTGGTCCCCTCCTCTTTTCTATCTACACTTCTTCCCTTGGTTCATTAATCTCTCACCCCATGGCTTTTTCTACCATCTCTATGCTGATGACTCCCAAATCTACCTTTCTACCCCTGATATCTCACATTGCATCCAAACCAAAGTTTCAGATTGCTTGTCTGACATTGCTGTCTGGATGTCTCAACGCCACCTAAAATTAAATATGACCAAAACCGAGCTTCTCATTTCCCCCCCCCCCCCCCCCCACCCCACCCCCCCCCCCCCCCCCCCCCCCCCATTTTCTATTTCTGTTGATGGCTCTCTCATTCTCCTTGTCTCCTCAGCTCGAAACCTTGGGGTCATCTTTGACTCTTCTCTCTCCTCTGCTCATATCCAGCAGATCGCCAAGACCTGTCGTTTCTTTCTTTACAACATCCGTAAAATCCGCCCCTTTCCGAGCACTCTACCAAAACCCTCATCCACACCCTTGTCACCTCTCGTTTAGACTACTGCAATCTGCTTCTTGCTGGCATCCCACTTAGTCACCTCTCCCCTCTCCAATCGGTTCAAAACTCTGCTGCCCGTCTCGTCTTCTGCCAGGGTCGTTTTACTCATACTACCCCTCTCCTCAGGTCGCTTCACTGGCTCCCTATCCGTTTTCGCATCCTGTTCAACTTTCTTCTACTAACCTAAAAATGTACTCACTCTGCTGCTCCCCAGTATCTCTCCACACTCGTCCTTCCCTACACCCCTTCCCGTACACTCCGCTCCATGGATAAATCCTTCTTATCTGTTCCCTTCTCCACTACTGCCAAGTCCAGACTTCGCGCCTTCTGTCTCGCTGCACCCTACGCCTGGAATAAACTTCCTGAGCCCCTACGTCTTGCCCCATCTTTGGCCACCTTTAGATCTAGACCGAAAGCCCACCTCTTTAACATTGCTTTTGACTTGTAACCACTCGCCTCCACCTACCCTCCTCTCCTCCTTCCTATACACAATTGATTTGATTTGCTTACTTTATTTTTTGTCTATTAGTGTCGCGGCCCTGATGCCACTTTGGTGTAGGTGAGCTCTCGAGTTCTCCCGAGCTTCACTAGTCCCAGGAGATAACCGAGCACCCCGACTCTTCACCCGCGGCGACCGCCGTTCACCGAGGGTTGAGCCCTCAGCTGCGGGCGGCCAGCAGGACTGCTGGAACCACGGGGTGACGGCTGGCCTGGCTGGAAGTGGATACAGAGTCCTTGGTAACGTGGCCTAGCCGGGCGGCTAGCTGACAACTGGAACGTACGCTGAAGTGGCAATAACTAGCGGGACGGCTAGCTGGCATGAGAAACAAATACAGTCTTGGAAATAGCTAGCAGGACGGCTAGCAATCACGAGGGACAGACACAGTCTTGGAAATCGCTAGCAGGACGGCTAGCAGCCATGAGGAACAAACACAGTCTTGGAAATAGCTAGCAGGACGGCTAGCAGTCACGAGGAACTGACACGGACTTGGAAATCGCTAGCAGGACGGCTAGCAATCACGAGGAACAAACACAGGCTTGGAATTCGCTAGCAGGACGGCTAGCAGTCACGAGGAACAAACACAGGCTTGGAATTCGCTAGCAGGACAGCTAGCAGTCACGAGGAACAAACACAGGCTTGGAATTCGCTAGCAGGACGGCTAGCAGTCACGAGGAACAAACACAGGCTTGGAATTCGCTAGCAGGACAGCTAGCAGTCATGAGGAACAAACACAGGCTTGGAAGGTTTCACTGGATGGCTTCAAACAAGAAAACGGAAGCACTGGTTCCCCTCCATGCTTCCGTTTAAATCCCCCGCTCCTCCTGACTGGAGAACAGCTGTGGCCAATCCCCTGCGCCCCAGCCGGCAGCGGGAACCGGATTGGTTCCTCCGTCCAATGGGCGGAGTTCCTAAGGGGATGCGCCAATCCGGCGCGTGTGGGCGGAGCCTCCTCGCTGATCCTGTTGCAGCGAGGAGGACGCCGCCGCCGGCGCCTCCATCTTGGCCGGCGGATACCCTTCTCCGAGGCCGGCGTTAGTTCTCCTGGATCGCCGGCCTCGGAGCAACTTGTAGCCGCGGCGATCCCCCTGGCAGCTTCTGCCCGTCGACCCGCGTTCCCCGGGCGCCCCATCCTCCCGCTCCGGCCCGCGGAGTGCCAGGTAAGGGCCCGGAACGGGACAGTATCCTCCCCGGAAGACCCCCTCCTCCGGGGCCCGGGTTTGGACGGATATTGGGCGTGGAAGGCTTTGACCAGTTCTGGAGCATGAACATTAGCCACGGATTCCCAGGAATTATCCTCGGGGCCAAACGATTTCCAGGATAGCAAATTATACAGTCTTCCCCGCCGCCACTTGGAGTCGAGAATCTCTCCTACCTCGTACTCCGGGTCTGGAGCCACCTGGAGATCCTTCTCCTGGGCTGGAGGCGGGTGCCACCTGGACTCCCGGAACCTCTTCAGTAGCGAGATGTGGAAGGCGTTATTCACTCGTAGGGTGGCGGGTAGCCGCAATCGATATGTTACTGACCCAATTCGTTCTTGGATTGCATAGGGTCCCGCGTATCGCTGTCCCAGTCTTCGGGAGGATCCTCGGAGTCTCAGGTGTTTCGTGCTTAACCATACCCTTTGTCCTGGTTGGAGCACGGGGGCGGGCCGCCGGTGGCGGTCTGCAAAGAGCTTGTCCTTGGTCGCGGTTTTCTGTAATTGTTCCCTAGCCATCCTCCAAACCCTTTGTAGGTCGGCTACTACTTGGTCCCCAGCCGGGGTCGCGGCGGTAGTCGGGAACGGCCCTGGAAGCCGCGGATGTCGCCCATATACCAGGAAGAACGGGGACTGTCCTGAGGATGAGTGGTCACTTTGGTTATAGGCGAACTCGGCCCATGGAAGTAGAGAAACCCAGTTATCTTGTCGTTGGTTGACAAAGGCTCTTAAGAAGTTTTTCAGGGTTTGGTTTAACCTCTCAACCATGCCATTGGTTTGAGGATGGTAAGCGGATGAAAAATGATTCTCCATCCCCAAGGCCTTGCATAAACCTCTCCAGAAGCGAGAGGTGAATTGGGGTCCTCAGTCACTAATGACCCGAATGGGCAGTCCATGTAGTCGAAAATGTGGTGAATGAACGCTTGAGCTAGAGATGCTGCTGTCGGAATGCCTGTGAAGGGAACAAAGTGAGCCATCTTAGAGAATCGATCTATCACCACCCAGATCACAGTATGCCCCTGGGACCGAGGTAAATCCGTGATAAAATCCATGGATATCTCCGACCAAGGACTGGTCGGTATGGGCAAAGGTTGTAGGTCTCCCACGGGGGGTCCTCCTACTGGCTTGGTTCGGGCACATACTGGGCACGAGGTAACAAACTGGAGGATATCTCGTCTCATCTGTGGCCATCGATACTGTCTCGAGATGAACCGGAGGGTCTTTTGGTACCCGAAGTGCCCCGCCCACCTAGACGAGTGTTTCCATTGCAAAACCCTCTTCCGGTCAGCGACCGCCATGAATCTCGGGACTTGGGCAACCTCCCCTGTGGCCGCACTGAGGCAAGCGGGGTCTAGCATAGGATGAGTCTCCTTAGTTTCTTCTGGTACTTCAAAGGCCCGGGAGAGCGCATCTGCCGGGGTATTCTGGGAGGCCGCTCGGAACACTAGTTGAAAATGGAACCTAGAAAAGAATAATGACCACTGGGCCTGTCGGGGATTCAGCCGCTGGGCCTCTTGGAGGTAGAGGAGGTTCTTATGATCCGTGATGACCGTGAACCGGTGTTCCGCTCCTTCCAGTAAGTGTCTCCACTCTTGCAGTGCGAGTTTCAAGGCCAAGAGTTCTCTATCCCCAACCGTATAATTCCGCTCGGCTGGAGAGAATTTGCGTGAAAAGAAGGAGCACGGTTGGCGCCGGCCCTCGGGGTTAATCTGAGAAATGACTGCCCCGGCCCCTAGAGCGGATGCGTCCACCTCTACCGTGAAGGGCTTCTCAGGATCGGGTGTCAGCAGAATAGGCGCGGACTCAAAAGCCTCTTTGACCTGCTGGAACGCCGCTTGCGCCTCTGGCGGCCAGTCCCTGACCCTGGCGTCCTTATGGGTGAGCTCCGTCAACGGGGTGGTCAACCGGGAATACTGTGGAATAAATTGGCGATAATAATTTGCGAAGCCCAGGAATCGTTGTAAGGCCTTCAGACCCTTCGGTTGAGGCCACTCTCGAATGGCTTGGAGTTTGTCTGGTTCCATCTGTAACCCCCCTGGAAGCAGGATATGCCCCAAAAAGGGTAACGAGCGCTGATGGAAGGCGCACTTACTCAGCTTCGCAAATAGATGGGCTTGGCGTAGGCGGTCCAGCACCGCACGTACATGGCCCGGATGCTCCCTGGGGTCCTTAGAGTAAATCAGGATGTCGTCCAGATATACAATCACCGTGGAATTGAGTAATTCTTCTAGTACACTATTGATGAGCCGTTGAAACACCGCAGGGGCATTACAGAGACCGAATGGCATTACCCGATATTCAAAATGCCCCTCATGGGTATTGAAGGCCGTCTTCCATTCGTCCCCTGAGCGGATTCGTACTAGATTGTAGGCTCCCCGCAAATCCAGCTTCGTGAAGATCTGAGCTCCTTGCAGTCTGTCCAAGAGCTCGGGAATGAGTGGTAACGGGAACCGATCCTTCACGGTGATGGCATTTAATCCCCGATAGTCAATACACGGTCTCAAAGTTCCATCCTTCTTGGTAACAAAAGGGAGATGTAGACGGCTGAATGAACCCTTTCCGTAGATTCTCATGGATATACTCTCGCATAGCCTTGACTTCTCCTCGGGACAGTTTGTACGGGCGGCCCCGTGGAGGTACCGTATCTGTCTTCAGATTAATAGCACAGTCAAAAGGCCTATGCGGCGGTAATACCTCCGCCTCCTTGGGACTAAACACATCGGCAAAGTCTCTATAATCCCTAGGCAGGGAGCCCAGTTCACTGGGTCCCTCCCTGGGCAAGGTATTTAAGGCCGGACAGCTGCCAGCCCGATCCTTACAACAGGTCTCTTGACAGGAGTTGCCCCAAGCTTGAATCTTTCCCCCGGTCCAGTCGATAACTGGGTTGTGGTATCGTAGCCATGGCAATCCCAGAACCACCGGGTGGATGGTCCGGGGTAATACTAAGAACTCGGCCTCCTCCCGATGACCCTCCCCCACTTGCAGACCCAACATAGGTGTAATCTCAGTAACCGGCTGGGGAAGGGTAGTTCCCTGGATGGAGGTTATCCGCAGCGTAGGTTTCCGGGGAAGCGTGGGCCAGCCCATTTGCTGCAGCAGTTCGAGCCCAATAAAGTTGCCCCCAGAGCCCGAGTCCACCAGGGCTCGGGTCTGCACCGTGGCCTCTTGCCACCGTAAGGTCACTGATAGGATGAGCAAGGTCTCCTGTAGGGGAGCGGAGTGCCCCAAGAACCCTCCCCTCAGGGTGCCTTGGGGAGCGCATTTCCCGGCCGGAGGGAACAAGTCCGGAGGAAATGCCCAGCCTGCCCACAATAGAAACACAGTCCCTTAGCCTGTCGTTGCTGTCTCTCGGCGGGGGTCAACCGTTGCCGACCCATTACCATGGGCTCCTCCCCGGGCTCCGTAGAGTCCCGGTTCACCTGGCGAGACGACGGCCCTTTGCTCGTCTTGGAGGCCCCTCGTACCCACTTCTGCCGCTCCATCCGGTCTCTGGCTCGCTCTTGGAATCGAGTGTCCACCCGGATACAGAGTGAGATGAGGGCATCCAAAGGTCCGGGAATTTCTCGTCCCGCTAATTCATCCTTGATTCGTTCGTGTAATCCCTCCCTAAAAATGGCCGTCAAGGACTCCGGATCCCACCGCAGCTCCGCGGCTAAGGTACGAAACCGAATGGCATAGTCGGCCACTGTACCCTCTCCTTGATGAATCCGGAGCAGCTCCGATGCCACGGAGGAGGGTCTTCCCGGAATGTCAAACACCATCCGGAAGCGGCGCTGAAATTCGCTATAATCCCCCAAAATGGGATCATGTTGTTCGTCCAGAGGGACCACCCAGTCCCGGGCCTTTCCCGTACACAGGCCCATAACGTAGCCTACCTTACTTTGATCTGAAGCAAAGGCCTCCGGCTGCATCCGGAAGGCCAGATTACACTGATGAAGGAACCCTCGACAACCCTCCGGGTTCCCATCGTATCGTGCTGGCTCAGGGAACCGAGGTCCCACACGGAACCCTCCCATACGGGGAGCTGCTGCGGCCTCTTGGACCGCAGCGGCCTGGTTCTGTACCTGAAGCGTGGAAAGTTGAGAACATACATTCTGGAGGGCCCCAGACAGGGCATTAAGCTGTTCCTGTTGCTGCTGGAGAACCTTGGCCAGGTCCCGTAGATCAGGTTGCGTCGGCAAGCTCATGGCTTCCGTTTTCTGTCGCGGCCCTGATGCCACTTTGGTGTAGGTGAGCTCTCGAGTTCTCCCGAGCTTCACTAGTCCCAGGAGATAACCGAGCACCCCGACTCTTCACCCGCGGCGACCGCTGTTCACCGAGGGTTGAGCCCTCAGCTGCGGGCGGCCAGCAGGACTGCTGGAACCACGGGGTGACGGCTGGCCTGGCTGGAAGTGGATACAGAGTCCTTGGTAACGTGGCCTAGCCGGGCGGCTAGCTGACAACTGGAACGTACGCTGAAGTGGCAATAACTAGCAGGACGGCTAGCTGGCATGAGAAACAAATACAGTCTTGGAAATAGCTAGCAGGACGGCTAGCAATCACGAGGGACAGACACAGTCTTGGAAATCGCTAGCAGGACGGCTAGCAGCCATGAGGAACAAACACAGTCTTGGAAATAGCTAGCAGGACGGCTAGCAGTCACGAGGAACTGACACGGACTTGGAAATCGCTAGCAGGACGGCTAGCAATCACGAGGAACAAACACAGGCTTGGAATTCGCTAGCAGGACGGCTAGCAGTCACGAGGAACAAACACAGGCTTGGAATTCGCTAGCAGGACAGCTAGCAGTCACGAGGAACAAACACAGGCTTGGAATTCGCTAGCAGGACAGCTAGCAGTCACGAGGAACAAACACAGGCTTGGAAGGTTTCACTGGATGGCTTCAAACAAGAAAACGGAAGCACTGGTTCCCCTCCATGCTTCCGTTTAAATCCCCCGCTCCTCCTGACTGGAGAACAGCTGTGGCCAATCCCCTGCGCCCCAGCCGGCAGCGGGAACCGGATTGGTTCCTCCGTCCAATGGGCGGAGTTCCTAAGGGGATGCGCCAATCCGGCGCGTGTGGGCGGAGCCTCCTCGCTGATCCTGTTGCAGCGAGGAGGACGCCGCCGCCGGCGCCTCCATCTTGGCCGGCGGATACCCTTCTCCGAGGCCGGCGTTAGTTCTCCTGGATCGCCGGCCTCGGAGCAACTTGTAGCCGCGGCGATCCCCCTGGCAGCTTCTGCCCGTCGACCCGCGTTCCCCGGGCGCCCCATCCTCCCGCTCCGGCCCGCGGAGTGCCAGGTAAGGGCCCGGAACGGGACAATTAGATTGTAAGCTCTTTGAGCAGGGACTGTCTTTCTTCTATGTTTGTGATCGTACGCATTGCTGTTTTTCATTTCTTCTGAGCCTAGTTTTACTCCCATTCACAGCTTTGCTTTCTGTTTTTCTCATACCTTAAAGTCACACGAAGGAGTAACTCTACATTAGGTAATGTTATGCAGATTTTTGGGGGTGGCAGCAAGTGCCTCCAAAAAGCCCATATAGATATAGCTGGAATTCATACAGAAGGTCAAGGTGAATTTTTATTTGATATACCGCCTATGTATAAAAGAAATCTAAGCCATTTACAGTGGCGGAGTAGCCTAGTGGTTAGAGTGGTGGACTTTGGTCCTGGGGAACTGGGTTCGATTCCCACTGCAGGCACAGGCAGCTCCTTGTGTCTCTGGGCAAGTCACTTAACCCTCCATTGCCCCAGGTACAAATAAGTACCTGAGCCGTATTGAGCCTGCCATGAGTGGGAAAGCGCAGGGTACAAATAAAAAAAATATATTAAAATAAAGAGAGGGTGGGGTAACAATAACAAACAAAACCAATGAGAAAGACAAGGAACAGAAGGAAAAAAGGGAAAGGAAAAGGTACAGTTTTTCATAAGGGAAAATTCTGCCCCGCCCTTTCCGTCATTCATGGCTGCAGCTTTGCACTCTTTTGGCCACTAGAAGTGATGGCAGTAAAATAAATAGTAAGTGTGCAGTCGTTAAGCCCATGCCTGCCACATCCCACCTCCTCTGGGACAGGATGTGGAAGGATCTTCGGAGCATTGAGGGGATTAAAGGCTGCATGCTTACTGTTTTGTTTTATTGCTGCTTCAGGCCCGATGAGATACAGTGGCCACTGCGAGAGAAAGAGGGGGAGGGAGATGCTGGATCATCTTTGGGGAGAGCAAGAGAGAAAGGAGTTGCTGGACTGAATGGGAGGGGATTAGGGAGATGGAGGAGAGTTGCTGGACTGCATGGGGAAGAACAGATTGTCAGAGGGAAGATGCTGGACTGTGTGTGCGGTGGAATAAGGAGTAGGAGGGGAGATGCTGGACTGGGAGGGGAATAAAGAGTTAGAGGGGGGGTGCTGGACTGTGTGGGGGAAGAGGGAGTCAGGGGAGCTACTGGTCCTGTAAAATGCTGACCCAACAGGTGTGGGAACCCCCATCCTCCCACCCTGTCAGACTGTCATAGTAATGCTTGAATGTTTTCGAAGGTTGCCCTTCTTCGTCAGATCGGAAATAAGCAAATGTGCTGGCTGACAGTGTATATAAGTGAAAACATTCAAGCATTACTATGACAGTCTGATCAAGCTAATCAAGAAATGTATTAAGTTATGTCCAATATAAAAGGTATCATCTTATTTTCTTTTCCATGTTTTATTTTGTTTGATTTCTATTGATAGCCCTAAACTTGAAATCCTGCAGTACTGCTTATCTAGTGCAAACAGTCACCTTAATCTCTTTGTGCTCAAGATGAGAATGGATCTAGGTCATATCTCAGGGGTTATAACCTCTTCACTGGACTCTGCCCTTTAAATAGTCAGCAGATCACTTAAGAGCAGGCTCCCATCAAACCCCATATTCTGTGGGGAGCAAGATGAGTGAAAGAGCATGTAGTGTCTTATTACTAGCGAGAGTGCGTTTGTGCAGATTTTTATTGAGAGATGCTGCTGGGCATTGATACAAAAATTCATACAATAGGTTCCCTCAATAGTTTTGCTCTTTCCTTTTGTTCTTTTTCAAGCGCTTAATTGTTCTCTTAACATTTTTAAACTTCCTCTCCTTGCATACAATGGCTCAGGCTGAGCAATAAACCTCATTTTTAACATGAAGTTTGCTTGTTCTTTGGTTACATTTATACCCCACGCTTTTCCACTCATGGCAGGCTCAATGCGGCTTACATATTGTACACGGGTACTTATTTGTAACTGGGGCAATGGAGGGTTAAGTGACTTGCCCAGAGTCACAAGCAGCTGCCTGTGCCTGAAGTGGGAATCGAACTCAGTTCCCCAGGACCAAAGTCCACCACCCTAACCACTAGGCCACGCTGCGTTTTCCTTTCTGTTTGCAGATATATTTTATGTTTGCTAGGGCAGGAAGGTGCTCCCTTGCGTCGTCTTCTCAGGCACACACATACCCCCTACTTGAGTGAAGCTGCCGTTTAACCTTGAAAGAGAAGTTCCATGCTGCAGTTTGCCTTGTGGCTACAGTCCACTCCGGTAGGGCTGTACAGGTTTAGTGGCTATGTGAGGGGAGCCAGGTGGTTCTGTGAGTCTCAACACAGTGAAGCATGACCTAATCCAGGGCTGACAGTCATTACCCTGTACTGCTAAAGGGAAAAGAAAAATCTGCTTTTCCATATGCTTTTGTTTCAGTTCTTGCCTTCTGGCAGTTTTGCCCAGATGGTCATTCTGAACATTGTTTATTTTGAAACACTGTCCAGAAGTTTTTGAATGCTGATCAGTACATTCAACAACTGTGGCACCCTAAAACTCATGTTTTTCATTACCATCATCATCATCATTATTTTTACATGTGTGTGAGCCCGTTTTATCCGCCCTGCATCTGCTTATGTTCTGTAGGAAGCAACCCTGGTTACATTTTTAGGATTCTGGAGTTTGTTTTGTGGAACTGATCCCTCCTATGAAGAGAGGCTGAGAAGGCTAGGGCTTTTCAGCTTGGAGAAGAGACGGCTGAGGGGAGATATGATAGAAGTGTATAAAATAATGAGTGGAATGGATCGGGTGGATGTGAAGCGACTGTTCACGCTATCCAAAAATACTAGGACTAGAGGGCATGAGTTGAAGCTACAGTGTGGTAAATTTAAAACGAATCGGAGAAAATTTTTCTTCACCCAACGTGTAATTAGACTCTGGAATTCGTTGCCGGAGAACGTGGTACGGGCGGTTAGCTTGACGGAGTTTAAAAAGGGGTTAGATAGATTCCTAAAGGACAAGTCCATAGACCGCTATTAAATGGACTTGGAAAAATTCCGCATTTTTAGGTATAACTTGTCTGGAATGTTTTTACGTTTGGGGAGCGTGCCAGGTGCCCTTGACCTGGATTGGCCACTGTCGGTGACAGGATGCTGGGCTAGATGGACCTTTGGTCTTTCCCAGTATGGCACTACTTATGTACTTATGTACTTAGTACTTGGAGTCAGAGTTCTGGGACTTGTACATGCTAAAGTGTGGATGTCTGATATCAAAAGAGACAATTGCTCCCTGAGCTGTGTGACAGTGCGGCTCTTATACCCCAGAATTCATTAGAGAATATGGCTTATAAGGTTTGATAATAGTGCCTTCTGTACAGAACATCAAGGCGGTTCACAATAAAATATAATAAATAGAAGGAAATAGAAAACTGAAACACCAGGTATTTAATAGAAAAGAGACAAAACCAACAGAGGGGAGGGGAGCAGTGCGGTCAGGACCTCAAGTGTACTGCAAGGGACTGAGTAGCCTAGGTAAGCTAAACTAAAAAGATAGGTTTTTACTAGGCATTGGTACTAGAGGGTAATCCTTTGTATTTGCTCTAATTTATTTATTTATTTTTTTACCAGAAGTGGTATCAGCTTTTCTTTTTTTAATTATATATTTTTTATTGATGATTCAACATTACCTACAAAATTTCGAATTCCCCTCCATTCAGTCATGTAACATAGTTATAAACATTTAACCCTTCACTCCTTCATCAATAATTTTCCATTTATATATAACCCCCCCCCCCCCCCCCCCCCCGCCTCTAATCCCCCCCTGCTCTTTCCGAACATTCCCAGCCCCTATTCAGGTTCAATGATTTAAGAATTACATTCAAATGTGTCCATTCATCCGCTGACAAATTATATTTTCCCCAAGGGCGATCTGTCAACTTTTCCATTGAGGATATCACTCTTCATTTCATTATCCAATTGTGTATGGTGGGGCCTTCTTTCTGCTTCCAATTTAAAGCTATGATAGTTTTTGCCGCCGAAAGCCCCATCCGCTTAATTCTACATTGCCATCTCTTCCCCTTCCTATTGCCCCAGCCTAGTAAACACCACTTGGGGTCACAGGGGAACAATACTCCCAATGCTTTAGTGAGTAAGCCTGTCACCTCTCCCCAGAATTCCTGCAGTAATGTGCATTCCCACTATATATGGTAGTATGTGCCTGTTGCTTTTTCACATCTCCAGCATTTGTCGGAAGCTTCCGGATACATTGCTTTTAATCTATCTGGGGTATAATACCATCGACTTAAAATCTTATAAGCGTTCTTCTTTATTAGCACGCATACTGATGCCTTTTTAACCTCCACGCACACTCTCTTCCAATCAGAGATACCAAGTTCTGTGCCTAAATCCCGTTCTCATGCTAACATGAAGGGAAGTTTAACCAACTCTACCCCTCTAAGATGCCCGTACAACCTAGAAATCCCTTTCCCTCCACCATCTACCAGCCCCCATAGATTCTCAAATTTCTCCCCTTCTAATGGGTTTTCTTTTATCCATTGTTCCTTTATTACATAATGCTTAATCTGAAGATAAGCAAATCTGTCCGCCTCCGGTAGATTATATTCTGTCTGGAGCTCTTCAGATTTTTTGAGTCCCCCTTCCCCCATTAATTCCCGAAAACAAATCAATCCTTTCTGTGCCCACACCTTAAACACCTTACCCTCTCCACCCGCTGGAAACCTGGGTTCTTGGGTAATCCAGGCATACGTTGATCTTTTCTGAGATTTCCTTAGTTTCCCTTTGAGGCTTCCCCAGAGCTCCAATAAGTGCAGTACAAAGGGATTTAATGTCATTCTCCTATAGCTATTCACAGGGAATGAAGCCCATAATAGCCCATCTAATTTTCCCTCTTGTACAAAAATCTGTTCTAGCCTTATCACTGGGGATAAGTCCACCCTGCTCCATTCCCCAATCTGTTTTAGTTGAGCCGCCCAATAATACCAGAGCACGTTAGGCATGCTTCTTCCCCCTTGTTCCACCGCGCTCCACATAATCTTCCGCGACAGTCGCTCTGGGCGTCCCTCCCACACAATCCCACCCCCCCACCCCCAATTCTGCCTGTATCTTAAGTAATTCCCTTTTTGGGGGCCGGGATGGGCAGAGTCTGAAATAGGAACACCTTTTTGGTTAGAGGGACCAAACAAACCAATCTGTAGCCCTGCCTCCAAGCTCTCTAGTTGCTGATGGTGTGTTAGGGGCAAATGTTTGGTAGCCCGTTGGCCCCTATGGTCCACACCATTACGCTGCCTATGCCTCCCAACAACTTCTTGGCCAACTTGCCCAGAGTACACAAAATCAAATAAATAAAAAAGGAGCAGCCATCAGGTATGGGATTCCCCAGTTGTGTGACTAGATTTATTCTGCGTGTAGATGGAGAAAGTATAGCTGCTTACTTGTACTAAAGATACTTTGTAGAAAGTAGGATGAATCCATTAATATATATCTGCCAACCTTCCTAGGATATTGACCTCTTTGTATTGGATTGAGAGGACTCGTGATGTAGCGACTATGTGGGAAACAGAAACGGAGAAAGTTAAGGCGGATTAAGGTCATCTGCCTATCCAGTCTGCCCATCTATTCCAACTATTAAGGTCAAAAACCCCTTCCTCTTTCTTATGAGATTTTTGTCCTTAGTTCTTTCTTGAATTCAGAAACTGTCCTCATCTCCACCATCTCTTCTAGGAGTCCATTCCATATATCCACCAGCATCCTTTCTGTTAAAAAAATTGTTTCTTTAGGTTACTCTTGAGTGTATCCTCTTTCACCTTCATCATATTGTCCTTCATTTCAGTGCTTCCTCTCAGTTGAAGGAGACTCTGAGAGAGCTAGTGTCTTTCTCTTGAAAAATCTCTGAGGAACATAGGCGCCCGGTATAAGAGGCTTGGAGAGGCTAAGCCTCCCCCCTGCTGCAGCAGAATGGATCAGCTGTGGAGTCCAGCTGCTCTGAGGGGATTAAATTGTTGATTTACCTCCATCCTCACAGCAGGAGCTGCAGTGAAAGCCCTCTAGCAGTTGTAAAAATTGGTTTATGGTTTGTTTACCTTACTGCTGGGAAAGCAGGGGGGGTTGGCTGGAGGTGTCCTGGGTTGCCAGGGAGATATTTAACGAGGATGACTTCCTGACCTGCACTGAGGACAGATAGCAGCAGAACGGATACTGGGCCAGCACAGCATGATCAGAAAAAGTCACCAGACAACAAAGGTAGAAAAGATCATTTTATTTTCATTATAGTGTTTGGAATATGTCCACTTTGAGAATCAGGTGCTCAACATTAAAAGTTTATATTTATTTACTTACTTATGGCATTTTATCCCACATTAAACATGAATTAGGATGTTTTGTGGCTCTACATGAGAATTGTGATATTATGATCCTTGTTTCATATTGTTGATGGTCTGCATTTTCCGTATTGGTGTATTAGGTTCTGCCCAGTGTAATATGTATGGTACAGTAAGGTTCTGAGTGTGTTTTTGCACAAAGTTGTGCATAGTGTTTTGTAGTTACGATTGTGGTTAGTATATGCTTTGAGCAACCACTTTATTCTTTGACATATGATACATATCTAATATCTACATTTAATAAAATGTATTAATTGTGACTTTTATTTTTTATTTATTTATTTTTTTCTGTGTGTTATCAGACAATTATGGATTTAAGCTCCACCCCTGGCCCCCTTTAGCCTCCCCAAACAGTTGGGCCACCGACCGCCTATGCTGAGGAAGCTAGTCTTTGTCAGCACTATCAGATAATGTCACCCATTGTGTGTCTGGCTTTATCCTGCTGTTTATGGAACAGTTATGCTTTCCTTATGATGGGGCCGGAGTGGGGGGGAATGGAAATCGCATGAGATCTTATGCCCCCCCTCCCAACTCTGTTTTTGAGATGATGCAGGTCGGCAAACAAGGACATTCATGTTTTGTTAGCTATTTTTTTTAATGTGAGTGGGTACGAATTAGATTGCATTTTCTGTTCCCCCTTCATAGGTTCTTCAGCAAAAGTGATACATCTCTGTGAGGAGGACCCCGAAGCCTGTGGGATATCAAAAACGAAAGTACTGGCCAACAATACATCTGTACCTGTTAAAGGAATAAATAACCTGGGAAATACCTGTTTTTTCAATGCTGTTATTCAAGTGAGTTCTGAATCCTTTCGCTTATATTCCCAAAGAGAGCTAAAGTTCAGTCTTGACTAGATTTTTTTTTTTTTGAGGGGGGGGGGGATATTTTAAGTGTCTTGATATTTTAATCGGTTCAAGTCTCACTGCTGCTGCTTGTGATCCTGGGCTTAACCCTCCATTGTCTCAGTAACAAACCTAGATTGCAGCCCCTCCAGGAATAGGATAATACCTAAAGTGCCTGAATATAATTCACCTTGAACTACTGAGGTGTGAGGTAAATCCAAATACCCTTTAAGCATACTTCCCAGGTGCACTTTTCAGAAGGAAAACACACATGTTTAGTGCAAAATCCACTGGTAAGGGGTAACCACGGACTTTGCCCCCCAAATAAACCCTCCAGGGACAGGGAATAACTACTGTACCAGAATGTAACTTGCCTTGAGCTATAATTGAAAAGGCATGAGAGAAATTCTAATAATAAATAAATAAAAGCAGACAACCCTAAAACTGCCCTCATAAATCCCCATACTTAAACCATTACAAGTTCTCACCCCAAATCTTTTATTCAACCTCCCAACCTTGTTCTTGTCTCTTCCTGATATATCTGTCCCAAGCCAAAGCACGATTTTTGGGTGCCTCCATGTGGCACTGATACCAGACTTTTGGGTGCTATATGGGGCGGTACAGCCAAGGGGCCTGTTCCAACCTGTCTCTCAACCACTGCCTGGGGCATCTAGGAGCTCCCTTCTGCTCCAAGGACCGCTGCCTGTTGTTGCCGGCCCAGCTCCGTGCACTGGAGGTCAGTGTGGGGGAGGGGGAGAAGTACATCGAGGGCAATTTAGACACCGCCATTTGGGTGTCCAAAAGTCCGGCACTCATACAGCAGCATGTAAAAGTCGTGCACCCATTCCAGGCATTTGTAAATTCCATTTACGTTTTCCTCCCCCTCTCTTTGCTGTAAGATCATTCAAGACTTTGTCATTTTCTTTGATTCTTACAAGTCTCTTTTATGTAATCCAGCACCCAGGGGCCCCCTCATGTTTCTTGCCAGCAGGTTGCGTTAATACAGACAGCCACCAAAACTAGTGAAGCTGTTTTCGAAAATATCTGTTTAACTCCATGTTTGTTTGTTTACTGGTTGGACTATATAGCTAGGGCTTCCGTTGTTAGCTGTTCATAAAATGTAAATTTAGTTATTGTTTTTCCAGCTTTCTTTGGAAATGTCATTGCTGCTGACAGTTGTGCACATGGGTCATGCTAAATAGTAGCCTCATGTAACATAGTAAATGACGGCAGATAAAGACCTGAGCGGTCCATCCAGTCTGTCCAACAAGATAAACTCATTTTACATGGTATGTGATACTTTATATGTATACCTGAGTTTGATTTGTCCCTGCCTTAGGGCATAGACCGTAAAAGTCTGCCCAGCACTGTTCCTGTACTACTACTACTACTACTTATCATTTCTATACTAAAATTTCTGAAGCTAATGTCGAAGCCCCTTAAAATTTACACTCCAGCCCATCCATATCTATTCAGTCACGATCAGGGCACAGACTGTAGAAGTTTTACTCTCCAAATACCGGCGTTGCCACCCAATCTCCGCTAAGATTCCGTAGATCTGTTCCTTCTAAACAGGATTCCTTCGTGTTTATCCCACGCATGTTTGAATTCCATTACCTTTTCATCTCCACCACCTCCCGCGGGAGGGCATTCCACATATCCACCACCCTCTCCGTGAAAAAATACTTCCTGACATTATTCCTGAGTCTGCCCCCCTTCAACCTCAATTCATGTCCTCTAGTTCTACCACCTTCCTGTCTCCGGAAGTCCTGTGTACCGGTGCTGCTCTTGTGAATATGGAAATCACACCCCCCCACCCTCCACTCGCCTCAGCTATATTTCATTGTGACATGTGGTCAAGTGATATCAACCGAAAAAGCCGTGAATTAGATGCCCATGTCTTTGTCTCCACAACCAGCCCACCTATCATTTCCATCAATCCTATGAACCCTCCAAACCGTGTCAGAGCCAGCTTGTTCCTTCACAGCAAACTACCCTATCCTTCTTACCTACCCAGTTCCAGCCAACCTTCTCTGATGCTTGCAGTCTCTTCACTGCTTAGTTGCCATAGAGCTGCAGGTATATGGAATCACCAAACCCATATCAAGCCCATATTCATGCAAAAGTACTTTGACCTCTCTGTGCCTCTTTTGGCTTGCCTGCCCGGTAGCATCCTTGTTTCCATATTGGAGTATTCCTAGCTTGGGTAAATCTTACAAATCTCTCCCCATCCCACCTCCGCAAGCAAAACAAATTAACACTTGACAGTAAGTGTTTAAGGCTTTCATCGTGACATACTTGGACATTCAGTTCTCATGCTGTGCCGCAGGCACAACTCCCTTGAATTTAGAAACAAACAAATGGGTTTTTTTTTTCTTCTTCCGTTGAATGCCTGGATAATGAGGACAACAGTGGGAAATGTCAAGAGTCTGTTTCTTGGCATTCATGCGTAGGTTTAGCTCAGCTGCCACTGTAACTGGATTCACCAATAACTCCACAAACAAGCAGAGTCTTATGGCAGATGACTATTTAACTATGACTAATGCATTGCTTCCATTCCCTGCAGGCACAAGTTAAATACTTTACATCATTGAAAACTTTAAAAAAAAACAAAACAGCAGGGGCTTGCTTTATTGATACAGACTTTCTCATTAAAGAGAAGGGATTGGAAGGAGGTTATTGCATTTTTTCCTTGTTGTAAGCTTCAAAGGAAAACTGTAACACAGAATAAGTAAAACAGGTGAAAGAGACAGGTTGGAGGAGGGTTATGGTTGAACACAGGTCTAGTCTGTGAATAGTAGAACAATTGCAGGAGGCAGAGCTGGTGTTATCCGAGTTCTAAGTGAATTTTTAAAGTGCAGTTTTAGATGGATGGGGGGATGTCATGTTCGATATGTATTTTGTTAATGTTCTCAAATTTTTATATGTTGATTTTAGTGCATATTTTATTCTTGTAGTTCCCAAACCTGTTTGGAATTTTAGGATAACTACAATGAATGTGCATAAAAGAAATTTGCTTACAGTTGAGGTAGAGCATGAAAATCTATCCCATCAATATTCAATGCAGATATTCTGAAAACATGACTGGCTCTTTTTTTCTATTCTGAGGCTTATTGCTTTACTTCGTCACAAGCAGTTTTCATCACATAAGATAAAATAAATCAATATTTTTATTTATTTTATTTTTGTTACATTTGTACCCCGCACTTTTTCCCACTCATGGCAGGCTCAATGCGGCAGGCAATGGAGGGTTAGGTGATTTGCCCAGAGTCACAAGGAGCTGCCTGTGCCTGGAATCGAACTCAGTTCCCCAGGACCAAAGTCCACCACCACACTAACCACTAGGCCACTCCTCCACTCCATACAGAGTGGAATGACACTTAAAAAAATAATATAATCAGGATGGCAAAAGCTCATGCTTAAATAAAAATGGTTAAAAATATAAAGCATGGTGATAAGACTTTGTTCAGGTTTGTTGGGCAGAAGAGGAAGGCTAGAGGTGGAATTGCAAGTCTCAAGGGATTCTGAAGAGTATTGTGTGGAGAGTGATCATGAAAAAGTAGAAATGCTACACAAATACGTCTGTTTGATGTTCATGGTAGAAAATCCTGGAGAAGGACTGCAAATGATTGACAGAGGCACGTGTGGGAGTAGTCTATATGCCACACCATTCACAGAAGAAAGTGTTCATTTTGTCTCACCTAGAATGTAAACCGCACTGAACTCTGGAAAAGGGAATATTAGCGGTATACAAGGATTGATTTGATTTGATGAAATAGTTGCAAACCTGAAAGTGGACAAAGCTATGGGACTGGATGAGATACACCCTAGGATGCTGAGAGATTGCTGAGAGGTTCTGGTAGGTCCTCCTAAATGATCTATTTAACAGAGCCCTGGAGATGGGAGAGGTTCTGTGGGATTAGAGAAGGGAAAGGGGGAAATGGGACTTGATATACCGCCTTTCTGAGGTTTTTGCAACTACATTCAAAGCGGTTTACATATATTCAGGTACTTATTTTTGTACCAGGGGCAATGGAGGGTTAAGTGACTTGCCCAGAGTCACAAGGAGCTGCAGTGGGAATCGAACCCAGCTCCTCAGAATCAGAGTCCGCTGCATTAACCACTAGGCTACTCCTCCACTAGCAACATTCCATGCAGAATCTTCAAATAGTAGTAACATTCTAGAATCTCAAATAGTAGCAACAGCAACATTCCATCTAGAATTTCAAATAGTAGCAACATTCCATCTAGAATCTCAAATAGGGAAAAGGGAAATGGGACTTGATATACTGCCTTTCTGAGGTTTTTGCAACTACATTCAAAGTGGTTTACATATATTCAGGTACTGATTTTTGTACCAGGGGCAATGGAGGGTTAAGTGACTTGCCCAGAGTCACAAGGAGCTGTAGTGGGAATTGAACTCAGTTCCCCAGGATCAAAAGTCCACTGCACTAACCGCTAGGCTACTCCTCCACTCCAAGGACTGGTGTGGTCCTTATTCATAAAAGTGGTAACAGAGAGGAGATGGGAAACTATAGATTGGTAGGTGAACTTTCTAGAATCAGATGGTTTGCAAGATCTGAGATAACATGGTTTTACCGAAGAAAGATTGTGCCAAACAAACCTGATTAATTTTTTTTTTCTTCAACTAGGTGACCAGAGGAATTAGATTTGAGGGTATATGTGTTGGATGTAATCTACTTAGACTTCAGCAAAGCCTTTGATACTGTTCTTCATGAGGCTTATAAGTAAACTAAAGTGTTCAGGGTGTGGGTCCCAAGGATGTGAACTGGATCAGAAATTGGTTGATTGACAGAGGGTAGTGGTAAACGGATTTACTCAGAAGAAAGAAAGGTGTGCATAATGCTATGTCTCAGTGATTTGACCTGGGACTGATTCTGTTCAGTGTGTGTGAGCAATATTGCAGAAGGGTTAGGAGGAAAAGTTTACCTTTTTGTGGATGACACAAAGATTTGCAACAGAATGGACACACAGAGGGAGTAGACAACATTTATTTTATTTATTTGTTGCATTTGTATCCCACATTTTCCCACCTATTTGCGGGTTCAGTGTGGCTTACAATACATTGTGAATGGTGGAAATACAGTTTGTTACAACTCGATTATGGATTACATTTGTGAGGAGTTATGCGAAAACAAAGTCAAAGTATCGTTAAGGGAATAGAACAGTGGAGAAGAACAATGGAACATGAGAAGTGATCTAGAAAAAAATAGGAGCATGGGCTAAAGCTTGATAGTTAAACTTTAATGCAAAGAAATGCAGTATGATGCATTTTTTTTTTTTTGTTACGTTTGTACCCCTCGCTTTCCCACTCATGGCAGGCTCAATGCGGCTTACATGGGGCAATGGAGGGTTAAGTGACTTGCCCAGAGTCACAAGGAGCTGCCTGTGCCTGAAGTGGGAATCAAACTCAGTTCCTCAGGACCAAAGTCCACCACCCTAACCACTAGGCCACTCCTCCACTGTTGCTACTATTTGAGATTCTACATGGAATGTTGCTATTCCACTAGCAACATTCCATGTAGAAGTCGGCCCTTGCAGATCACCAATGTGGCCGCGCAGGCTTCTGTTTCTGTGAGTCTGACGTCCTGCACATACGTGCAGGACGTCAGACTCACAGAAACAGAAGCCTGCACAGCCTTCTACATGGAATGTTGCTAGTGGAATAGCAACATTCCATGTAGAATCTCCAATAGTAGCAACAGAATCTCAGTAGTAGCAACATTCCATGTAGAATCTCCAATAGTAGCAACATTCCATGTAGAATCTCCAATAGTATCTATTTTATTTTAGTTACATTTGTACCCCGCGCTTTCCCACTCATGGCAGGCTCAATGCGGCTTACATGGGGCAATGGAGGGTTAAGTGACTTGCCCAGAGTCACAAGGAGCTGCCTGTGCCTGAAGTGGGAATTGAACTCAGTTCCTCAGGACCTAAGTCCCCCACCCTAACCACTAGGCCACTCCTCCACTGTTGCTACTTTTTGAGATTCTACATGGAATGTTGCTATTCCACTAGCAACATTCCATGTAGAAGTCGGCCCTTGCAGATCACCAATGTGGCCGCGCAGGCAGGCTTGCCTGAAGTGGGAATCGAACTCAGATCCTCAGTTCCCCAAGTCCACCACCCTAACCACAGTTGCAGAAATCCAAAGGACCTGTATACAATAGGAGGAGAGAGGCTGATTATACACAGGTCAGGAGAGGGACCTGGGTGTAATAGTGTCTGAGGATCTCACGATAGTGAAACAGCGTGACAAGGCAGCATCCAAAGCCAGAAGGATATTAGACTTCATAGAGAGAGGTATAACTAGCAGGAGGTTTTAAGACCCTGCACACATAATTAAAGATGCCCCACTTGGAGTCCAAAGTATATTTTTGGAGGCTGTATGTTGCTAAGGATATAAAAAGACTTGAAGCAGTTCAGAGGACTGAAACCAAAATGGTAAGGGATTTGTGCAAGACATATACAAAGAGACTTGAAGAACTGAATTATGTATACCCTGGAGGAGATGAGAACATGGGTGATATGATACAAGCGTTTAAATACTTGAAAGGTATTAATAAAAACAAATCTTTTTCAAAGATGGGGAAACTGTAGAACTAGAGGACATAAAATGAAGCTGCAAGGGGCTTGTTCTCCAAGGACAAACAGGCCATATTCTCACATGTGGGTAACATCATCCTCGTTGCCCAGTGCAGAGCATTAAAAAAAGCTTATACGGCTTTAAAAGCATGCACGAGTGCCTTCCCGCCTGCTGCAAGAGCATGGAACCAACATGCTCTTCGTGAGAAGAGAACGCATTGTCTCACACTCCTCACAATGTCTGGTGCTTGAGTACATGTTTTTAGAGAATTTTTTGTGCCTTTCCGTCTTTTTCATAATTGTTTTTTCTTTGGAACCTTTTCTTTTCCCTTCCCTTATTGTTTTAGTTATTTCCCCCCCCCCCCCCCCCCCCCCCCCCCCCCCACTTTTAGGTTTCCTTAATTTTACCACGTTTGGTAGGCCCTCTTAGGCCTGAGCTCCAGTCAAGCTTGTCCTTGTATTTTTCTGGTGCTGTGCTCCTTTTTCTGGCACCATCTTTTGATTTAGACACTGCCATTTACCTTCCATGTCATTGAAGTTTCCCAGTGGTTTTAAGTGCTGTAGCTGGTGCAATAGGTCCATAGAGTCATGCAACCTCAATAGTCTCTTAGCATGGTTGTTGTCCGCGAGATCATCTGAATGTGGAGCACCCCCTTGGTGGATCTCTTTGCCACTCTGCTCAACCACAAAGTCCCTCAGTACTGCTCCAGGCCCACAACAGATTAGCTTCAGATACCTTCCTCCATTAGGGGACCATTCCCCTCTTGTGGGGAAGACTTTGCTGAAACTCAAGCAAGACCGTGGGATCATGATCCTCATCACTCCATATTGGCCCAGGCAGCTCTGGTTCCCTCTTCTTGTGGAGTTGTCCTCTGAAGAACCTTGGAGATCAAAGTGTTTTCCAACCCTCATCATACAGAATCTCACTGCCAGTCTCTGGCCAGTTTTTGGCCCTCAAAGCCTGGATGTTCAGAGCTTCCAGAGGTTGTCTCCAGGGTCTTGATGCCTTCCAGGAAAGAGTCCAGTAAGAGGTGTTATTCTTTCAAATGGAAAAGGTTTGCCATCTGGTGTGAGGGCAAGGTCCTAGATCCTCTTTCTTGCCCTACACAAACCCTGCTTAAATATCTTCTGCATCTTTCTAAGTCTGGCCTTAAGACCAACTCTGTAAGGATTCATCTCAGTGCAATCAGTGCTTTCCATCGCTGTGTAGAAGGTAAGCCCATCTCTGGGCAGCCTTTAGTTGTTCACTTTATGCGAGGTTTGCTGTCATCTGAACTAGTCAGTTGTCTTGCCAACTTTCTTCCCAGTCCTTGTGCCCATCCTGGTGAAAGCATACTGCACACCTTGGACTGCAAGTGAGCATTGGCCTTTTACTTGGAACAGACTAGGCCCTATAGACAGTCCACCCAGCCTTTTGTTTCTTTTGATCCCAACAGGATGGGAGTCACCATCAGGGAAACGCATAATATCTAATTGGCTGTCAGATTGCATTTCCTTCACTTATGCCCATGCTGGGCTGATCCTTGAGGGTGGGTCATGTCAGAGCCATGGCTGCTTCGGTGGCCCACTTGAGGTCAGCCTCCATTGAAGAAATTTGCAAGACTGCAACTTGGCCTTCAGTCTACACATTCACATCTCACTACTGCCTTGAGCGGGATACCTGACTCAACAGTCGGGTTGGGCAGACAGTGCTGCAGAAATTGTTTGGGGTCTAGAATCCAACTCCACCCTCTGGCCTGTTTTCAGTGAGCCTGGTAGCTCTGTTTCCCACATGTGAGAAAATGGCCTGCTTGTCCTCGGAGAAAGCGAAGATACTTACTGTAGCAGGTATTCTCCGAGGACAAGCAGGCTGCTTGTTCTCACGACTGGGTGACGTCCGCGGCAGCCCCCACCAACCGGAAGAAGCTTCGCGGGCGGTCCGCACGCAGGGCACGCCCACCGCGCATGCGCGGCCGTCTTCCCGCCCGTGCGCGACCGTTCCCGCCAGTTCCTTTTTTTCCGCGCTGGAGAGAGTCGTGCGATCGCCGCTCTCTCTGAGTCAGCCCCGGAAAAACCGTTGCGTTTACGCGAATTCTTTGTTTTATTCTGTTGCCGCGCGCTCCATTTTTTCTTTCCCTTAAAAAAAAAAGAGAGCACGCGCTTCCTTTTTCCCTCGTTTCTAGCGGGGGCGTCGCGTTGCGGCCTAGTGGCCGCATGGTCGTTTTATTTTTTCGAGGTGTGATTACCGCCACCATCGACGACTTTAACTTCGCCGACGCGATTTTTCCGTCGATCTCCTCAAAGGTCCCGAGTGGATTTAAGAAGGGTGCTCGGTGCGGCCGGCCTATCTCGCAGACCGACACCCACGCTTGGTGCCTCCAGTGCCTCGGGCCGGAGCACAATATCGAGTCGTGTTCCTTGTGTCTTGGTCTCCGGAAACGGACTCAGGTTGCGAGGCAAGTTCTTCGGGACCGTCTTTTTGGAACTTGCGCCAGCCCCTCGACGTCGACCTTGACGGCATTGGTATCGACGGCCGGTTCTTCGGTACCGGTATCGATGCCTGCGAAATCGGCACCGATGGCATCGACCCCAGGAGAACAGGTCCCGCTGGGCTGCCGGTCCTCCGGAGAGGGTAGGGGTGAGAGGCCGCGTGGGCAATCGGCCCCGGTCACTCCCTCGGCCCATGGCCCGCGGGACCGAACCCTGTCTGACCCGGTTCTTCGAGACCGAGGGGGATCGACCTCCTCCTCCTCCATCCCTGCGGGCACCGATGACGGGCACCGGAAGAAATCCAAGAAGCACCGTCATCGGTCGCCTTCGATGCATCCGGGTTTTGGTACCGGCGAGGAGTCGACGCTGAAGCGTCCACGTCGAGAGGAGAGATCCCCTTCGGTTGTGGAGGTACCGACGCGTCAGGGTCCCAGCACTTCGGTGCAGTCTCCTGGACCTGAGCAGCTTCCGGCACCGACACCTCTACCGGCCCCCCCGTCTTTCCCGGCAGCGGGCCTGGACGAGTGCCTCCAAGCCATCCTTCCGGGGATCCTGGAAGGGCTGATGCGCCAGGCTGTGCCGGCGCCGGGGGTGCTTGCGCCCTCGGCGCCATTGACTGTGGCGCTGGCGAGCTCTAGCCCGGTGCCGAGGCCGTCGACACCGCCGCCGCTTGCGGCACCGGTCTCGACCGCCACGCAGGTGGAGTCCCCGTCGACGTCGATGGAGAGAGCTTCGTCCCCGCCGGCGCGGGAGTCCACCGCTCGACGACACCGAGGCCTCGGTGCCTCGACGTCGAGCCAGGCCCGGTTAAGGACTCAGCTACATGAGCTTATATCCGATACCGAGGAGGAGGCCTCGTGGGGGGAAGAGGAGGACCCCAGATATTTCTCCTCAGAGGAGTCTGCGGGCCTTCCCTCTGACCCCACGCCTTCACCGGAGAGGAAGCTCTCACCCCCTGAGAGCCTCTCCTTTGCCTCCTTTGTAAGGGATATGTCTATTTGCATTCCCTTCCCGTGGTTTCTGTGGATGAGCCGAGGGCTGAGATGCTCGAGGTCCTCGACTATCCATCACCACCTAGAGAGTCCTCCACGGTGCAGTTGCACAATGTCCTCAAAGAGACACTGCTTCGGAACTGGATGAGACCGCTATCTAATCCCATCATCCCCAAGAAAGCAGAGTCCCAGTACAGAATCCACTCGGACCCAGAGTTAATGCGGCTCCAATTGCCCCATGACTCGGCGGTCGTGGATTCTGCTCTCAAGAGGGCACGGAGTTCGAGGGATACCGCCTCGGCGCCCCCGGGGCGGGAGTCTCGCACTCTGGACTCGTTTGGGAGGAAGGCCTACCAATCCTCCATGCTCGTGACCCGCATCCAGTCATACCAGCTCTATACGAGCATCCACATGCGGAACAATGTGAAGCAACTGGTGGACCTGGTCGATAAGCTCCCGCCGGAGCAATCCAGGCCTTATCAGGAGGTGGTCAGGCAGCTGAAGGCGTGCAGAAAGTTCCTGTCCAGGGGTATCTATGACACCTGTGACGTGGCATCTCGTGCTGCGGCCCAAGGTATAGTGATGCGCAGGCTCTCATGGCTGCGTGCCTCTGACCTGGACAACCGCACCCATTAGAGACTGGCCGACGTCCCTTGCCGGGGGGATAATATTTTTGGTGAGAAGGTCGAGCAGCTGGTGGACCAACTGCATCAGCGGGAAACCGCCCTCGACAAGCTCTCCCACCGGGCGCCTTCAGCATCCACCTCAGCAGGTGGACGTTTTTCCCGGACCCGGCAGGCTGTGCCCTATTCTTTTGCAAAGCGTAGGTACACCCAGCCGGCCCGAAGGCCTCGTCAGGCACAGGGACAGCCCCAGCGCGCTCGTTCTCGTCAACAGCGTGCGCCTAAGCAGCCCCCTGCGCCTCCACAGCAAAAGCCGGGGACGGGCTTTTGACTGGATCCACGGGAACATAGCCGCCCTCAAAGTGTCCGTACCGGACGATCTGCCGGTCGGGGGGAGGTTAAAATTTTTTCACCAAAGGTGGCCTCTCATAACCTCCGACCAGTGGGTTCTCCAAATAGTGTGGTGCGGATACGCCCTGAATTTGGCCTCCCTGCCACCAAATTGTCCTCCGGGAGCTCAATCCTTCAGCTCCCATCACAAGCAGGTACTTGCAGAGGAACTCTCCACCCTTCTCAGCGCCAATGCGGTCGAGCCCGTACCATCCGGGCAGGAAGGGCAGGGATTCTATTCCAGGTACTTCCTTGTGGAAAAGAAAACAGGGGGGATGCGTCCCATCCTAGACCTGAGAGGCCTGAACAAATTCCTGGTCAAAGAAAAGTTGAGGATGCTTTCCTTGGGCACCCTTCTGCCAATGATTCAGAAAAACGATTGGCTATGTTCCCTGGATTTAAAGGACGCATACACTCACATCCCGATACTGCCAGCTCACAGACAGTATCTCAGATTCCGCCTGGGCGCACGGCACTTTCAGTATTGTGTGCTGCCCTTTGGGCTCGCCTCTGCCCCACGAGTGTTTACAAAGTGCCTCGTGGTGGTGGCGGCGTATCTACGCAAGCTGGGAGTGCACGTGTTCCCATATCTCGACGATTGGCTGGTCAAGAACACCTCGGAGGCAGGAGCCCTCCGGTCCATGCAGTGCACTATTCAACTCCTGGAGCTGCTGGGGTTTGTGATAAATTACCCAAAGTCCCATCTCCAGCCAACCCAGTCTCTGGAATTCATAGGAGCTCTGCTGAATACCCAGACGGCTCAGGCCTTCCTTCCCGAAGCGAGGGCCAACAACCTCCTGTCCCTGGCTTCGCAGACCAGAGCGTCTCAGCAGGTCACAGCTCGGCAGATGTTGAGACTTCTGGGTCATATGGCCTCCACAGTTCATGTGACTCCCATGGCTCGACTTCACATGAGATCTGCTCAATGGACCCTAGCTTCCCAGTGGTTCCAAGCCACCGGGAATCTAGAAGATGCCATCCGCCTCTCCACCAGTTGCCGCACTTCACTGCTCTGGTGGACCATTCGGACCAATTTGACCCTGGGACGTCCATTCCAATTTCCGCAGCCCACGAAAGTGCTGACGACGGATGCATCTCGCCTGGAGTGGGGAGCTCATGTCGATGGGCTCCACACCCAGGGTCTGTGGTCCCTCCAGGAAAAGGATCTGCAGATCAACCTCCTGGAGCTCCGAGCGATCTGGAACGCACTGAAGGCTTTCAGAGATCGGCTGTCCTGCCAAATTATCCAAATTCGGACAGACAATCAGGTTGCAATGTATTACACCAACAAGCAGGGGGGCACCGGATCTCGCCCCCTGTGTCAGGAAGCCGTCGGGATGTGGAGTTGGGCCTGCCGGTTCGGCATGCTTCTCCAAGCCACATACCTGGCAGGCGTAAACAACAGTCTGGCCGACAGACTGAGCAGAGTCATGCAACCGCACGAGTGGTCGCTTCATTCCAGAGTGGTACGCAAGATCTTCCGAGAGTGGGGCACCCCCTCGGTGGACCTTTTCGCCTCTCAGACCAACCACAAGCTGCCTCTGTTCTGTTCCAGACTACAGGCACACGGCAGGCTAGCGTCGGATGCCTTTCTCCTCCATTGGGGAACCGGCCTCCTGTATGCTTATCCTCCCATACCTTTGGTGGGGAAGACCTTACTGAAGCTCAAGCAAGACCACGGCACCATGATTCTGATAGCGCCCTTTTGGCCCAGTCAGATCTGGTTCCCTCTTCTTCTGGAGTTGTCCTCAGAAGAACCGTGGAGATTGGAGTGTTTTCCGACTCTCATTTCGCAGAACGATGGAGCGTTGCTGCACCCCAACCTTCAGTCCCTGGCTCTCACGGCCTGGATGTTGAGGGCGTAGACTTCACTGCGTTGGGTCTGTCTGAGGGTGTCTCCCGTGTCTTGCTTGCCTCTAGGAAGGATTCCACTAAAAAGAGTTACTTTTTCAAGTGGAGGAGGTTTGTCGTTTGGTGTGAGAGCAAGGCCCTAGAACCTCGTTCTTGCCCTGCACAGAACCTGCTTGAATACCTTCTGCACTTATCAGTCTGGCCTCAAGACCAACTCAGTAAGGAATCACCTTAGTGCGATTAGTGCTTACCATTATCGTGTGGAAGGTAAAGCCATCTCTGGAGAGCCTTTAGTCGTTCGATTCATGAGAGGCTTGCGTTTGTCAAAGCCCCCTATCAAGCCTCCTACAGTGTCATGGGATCGCAACGTCGTCCTCACCCAGCTGATGAAACCTCCTTTTGAGCCACTGAATACCTGCCATCTGAAGTACTTGACCTGGAAGGTCATTTTCTTGGTGGCAGTTACTTCAGCTTGTAGGGTCAGTGAGCTTCAAGCCCTGGTAGCTCATGCTCCATATACCAAATTTCATCACAACAGAGTAGTGCTCCGCACCCACCCAAAGTTTCTGCCGAAGGTGGTGTCGGAGTTCCATCTTAACCAGTCAATTGTCTTGCCAACATTCTTTCCCAGGCCGCATACCCGCCCTGCTGAACGTCAGTTGCACACATTGGACTGCAAGAGAGCATTGGCCTTCTACTTGGAGTGGACACAGCCCCACAGACAGTCCGCCCAATTGTTTGTTTCTTTCGACCCTAACAGGCTAGGGGTCGCTGTCGGGAAACGCACCATCTCCAGTTGGCTAGCAGATTGCATTTCCTTCACTTACGCCCAGGCTGGGCTGGCTCTTGAGGGTCATGTCACGGCTCATAGTGTTAGAGCCATGGCAGCGTCAGTGGCCCACTTGAAGTCAGCCACTATTGAAGAGATTTGCAAGGCTGTGACGTGGTCATGTCCACACATTCACATCACATTACTGCCTCCAGCAGGATACCCGACGCGACAGTCGGTTCGGGCAGTCGGTGCTGCAGAATCTGTTTGGGATGTAAATCCAACTCCACCCTCCAGGACCCGAATTTATTCTGGTCAGGCTGCACTCTCAGTTAGTTGTTCTTCGTAGGTCAATTTTCTGTTGTACCCTCGCCGTTGCAAGGTTCAATTGACCTGGGTTCTTGTTTTGAGTGAGCCTGAGAGCTAGGGATACCCCAGTCGTGAGAACAAGCAGCCTGCTTGTCCTCGGAGAAAGTGAATGATACATACCTGTAGCAGGTGTTCTCTGAGGACAGCAGGCTGATTGTTCTCACCTACCCTCCCTCCTCCCCTTTGGAGTTGCGTTTTCATCTTTTTGCTTGTCATTCAACTGGCGGGAACGGTCGCGCACGGGCGGGAAGACGGCCGCGCATGCGCGGTGGGCGTGCCCTGCGTGCGGACCGCCCGCGAAGCTTCTTCCGGTTGGTGGGGGCTGCCGCGGACGTCACCCAGTCATGAGAACAATCAGCCTGCTGTCCTCGGAGAACACCTGCTACAGGTATGTATCATTCACTTTCTCTGAGGACAGCAGGCCATTCATTTTCACACACCCTCCCTCCTCCCCTTAGAGTTGTCTCCTATCATAATTGCTATTGTACTGTACTGTTGGACCCACACTCGCAGTGGGAGGGAAGGCACTCGTGCATGCGCATTAGGGACACTGCATGTGCTCTTAAAGCTGTATGAGCTTCTTTTTTTTTTAAATGCTCTGCACTGGACAACATGGATGATGTCATCCACGTGTGAGAATGAATGGCTGTCCTTGGAGAATACCTGCTACAGGTAAGTATCTTCGCTTACTCGCATATAGGTCACAGAATATTTTGCCTTTTTGTTTTTTACTTTAAGTTTTATTTATTGTTATAACAAAGGTAAACAACTCAACATACTCATAACATCCTACATACAGTCAATAGAATATCTCGGTTGAACCATACAACGTGTAAAGTTCCCTCCCCCCCCCCCCCCCCCCCCAACACCCCCTCCAACCCCTCCTCCCCCCTAGTACTTAGTCTCGGGAACCTGCTTACTGCTAACTTAGTGGTTACAAGTAAATACATCAGAACCAAAATTACAATACTTCGGGGCACCCCACAAACTAAACAACAACCAGCCCCTCACCTCCCCCTCACAAAAATAAAAAAAAAATTCCCAGTGATCAGGCATAGAGGGCGGGCGCGTACACTCCTCCCTCCTCCAGCTTCTCAACTAAAATCTAATCCAGCTTCCCCTACCATACCATCCTCATTGAGCATTAATAAGCAAACTTCCACCTGAAGATAAGGCATCCATATCTGAAGAAATTGTTTCCTATGTTTAGGCGATAATTTTGAATCTCTAGCCTCCCAAGAAGCTAATCGGTGCACCTGATTGCGCCAATGCCAGTAGGCGGGTGCTTCCGGTGAGGTCCAATATTGCATTATACACTTTCGAGCCACCAAACTCAGCTTTCTACATAACAGAGTTGCTGGAGCACACAAAGGGGAAAAAGCTCTTGGTCGATCAAGCAAAAACTGGCCCTCCGTTCCCTACAGCATAAATGGGAGCAAGATCTGGGATACTCCTTGACATCATGGAATGTGGAGGCTACTTTAATAGGATTAAGGCAGTTAGTAAAGGATGAAAGGTTAAGAGAATGTGGGTACAGGATAGTCCTTCGGGGGTTATATGTCCACAGCGCAGCGGGCTCATGTGTTGGGTTTGGTTAGTACTGCCTGTTCCAAATGTGTGGGGGGGGTTCCAGGCTCCTTCTACCATGCATTGTGGCAATGCCCAAAAGTGCGTGCATTTTGGCAGCGGATCCGAGGGTTTCTGATCAGACTAGAATGTTTTGCCTTTTTTAAGCTCAGAAGTTGTGGGAGTGAGCCTATTTAAGAGTCTACTAGCCTGTCTTTCTAGTGCCTTATCCGCTTATGCTGCTTTTCCCTTCTCCTTCCCTCTCCTCCCCTGTGGTCTACCTCTCTCCTGTGTAATTCTTTCCTCTCTTTTTAGGCCTGTTACTAAGGGCTAGGCCTAAGGCCTGTACTGTTTGGTTCTCACAAGTTAGCCTACTAACTCAGCATCTTGTGTAACAATCTTTGCCTTCTCAGGAGCTGAGAACTGACACTTCATAACATTTGTTTGCAGCTGAGTATGTTTTTCATATAAGGTGGATGTAACCTTGATAGTTGCTAAGGGACTGAGGACACAGTGAAGCCTACCAGTATGTTGCATTTGTGGAGAGAGACAGAGAGAGGACACAAGGGTATTGCTCTGACTGTGCACGCAGAACAGATAACTGACTAGCCAATAGGTACCGATTTTGCACGTGAACTCCCATCAGGAGAGACTGATAGAATACAGGAACAATCCATATATGGTATAAGGCAACCTAATGGTACTAGTTTATGGGAAAATCACATGATTTATTTTTTTATGTTTGTTACATTTGTACCCCGCACTTTTTCCCACTCATGGCAGGCTCAATGCGGCAGACAATGGAGGGTTAAGTGACTTGCCCAGAGTCACAAGGAGCTGCCTGTGCCAGGAATCGAACTCAGTTCCTCAGTACCAAAGTCCACCACCCTAACCACTAGGCCACAGTATATATGTGATGTCCGGGAGGTGTTAGCTGAGCAGTCCTTGTCTTTCAGGATGCGCATTTGCTGACTGACAACCTGCTTCAGGGAGAGAACTATTGTTTGTATTTTTTTGGCTCTGTGATAATAAAGGTAATTACTGACTGCGCCTAACGGAGTCTAAGTTCTCTTTCTTATTTTTCCAGCTGTTGGGGCTATAGTGCTTTCTCTCCCAGTGGGGGCTAAGGGACAGAAAAACACATTTTGGCGGTCTCCGAACAGGGACCTGATTGCCCTGTAATTAGCCTTAATAGCCCTCTAAACTAATCAAAGAAAAAAATATGAAACAAAAAAAACGAAAAAAATGATGAAAAAAAATCAGAAAAAAAAAAAGGAAAAAAAAAACCAGGTAAAGAAAGAAAAAAAAAAAAAAAAGGAGAAAGAAGTCTGAGCTATTTCCACAGCTGGACTGTGGAGATTGTGATTACTCCGGAGTTTGATATGAAGTGATGTGAAGAACCTGCAGGCTGTATTTGAATCTCACTGCAAAGGGCTAGGTGGTGGCTGCGGTCCCTAGCATAAGTGCAGGTGAGCTGGGTGTGGACGCGTCGGCTGCACAAGTGGTGCAGGTCTGGAATTTTGTTTTAAGACGTCTGTAAGTATTATATATTTTTTTATTTTCATGGGGGATGTTAATTGTTAATTATCAACTGCTTTCACTGACAACAGGAGCTAGATTGTATATTTTAATTTGTGCGCACCACTAATTCCTTATTGCAGAAACCTTTTGTGAATGATTTATTAACATTGGAGCAGGATAACAACTCAGTATCTGTAGTTTGCTTAAGTATTGTTCTTCCCTTGTACTTTGTAAAATGCCATAAATTGTATAAAGTTTAAGGAGGAATATATATATATATATATATATATATTTTTTTTTTTTTTCTCCTGCCCCGCTTCTCTTGTAGTTTTGTTTGTGAGATGGTTAAGAGTTTTGTCACAGCAGGTATTTCTTTAAAGTGCTGGAGTGTTTGTACAGACAGGGAGACTTTCTCTGGGTTTCTTGTGACGTCATTTTAGTAAGAGAGAGAGAAATTTTTTAGTTGCAGTCTGTGTTACTTGAAAAAATTAACTGTACTTTTTTTCCCCAAAATTTCTGGCACAGTTTGCTTGGTTTAAATCTGCTCTGTCTACAGATTTTTCATTGTAGCCCCGTTAGTTTCTGTTCCTTAGGATAACTGTTTTGTGTCCTTAAACATTTGGTTAAACACAGCTGGGTTGACGTGTCTGGGGGGGCGGAACCAAGATGGCGGCATAGCAGGACGCGTCGAGAGGCAGCTCTGGGGTCCCGTTTGGTGCTAAAGTTTTTTCCGCGACGATGCCTCATACCAAACGAAAGGGGTCTACGAGGTTAGCTCCCCCACCTACCTCGACGTCCTCCCCGTTCCACACGGGGCTCGAGCGCTTCTTCTCGCCACTTTCCCACGGAAACAGAGACATGGATCCCGTTGCGCGGCCCTCGGGAGAGGCGGAGACCATGCTGGGAGAGGAGGTGTCTCTTTCACCACCAGCAATGCTGAAACCTCCGTGCCCAGCGTCATCGACGAGTCTGGTTGAGAAGCAGCAGCCTACCGGAAGTGTTTTGGCTGCTACTCCCAGTGAGGGTCAAGAAACGTTGAGGAAGACGCTAAGAGCAGAGGCAGGAGCCTCAGGAAAAGAACCGGAGGTAAATCTTGAGATGATTTGGAAGAAGCTGAATGAAATGGATACAACTTTACATCAGACATCAGGTGAAATTAGAGCCTTTAATAGTAAATTTCAAGAACTTAATTCTAAAGTGGATTTAATTAAAGAAGAAACTGTTGAAAGAATTCAAAGTGTTCAAAAGAATGTTGACTCCTTACAGGAATTTAGATTATCTGTGATTAAAGACAATATAGACATTCGGAGAAAGATGGAACAGATTGAGAATTTCAATAAAAGACTAAATTTACGTTTGTTAAATTTCCCTAATCTCCCTGAGATTACTCCCTATGATATGTTCAAAAGATATGTGAATGAAGTTTTACAAATTCTTTTGGAAGCTATTCCGCCAGTAAACAAATTATATTATATTCCTGTTCCTAAGGGAGAGAAAGGGAAAAAACAAGAGCTTCAAGAAGTCAATCTGGACTTAAATAATATTTCAGCAATACTGGAACAGACATTGGATGAAAATACTGAAAGATCCACTTTAATTGTGTCATTCATTTTTGAACAGGATTTGAATAATATAATGAAACTTTATTTTAAGAATTTGAAAACCTGTTTTGGGGGAATTAAGGTTCAGATTTTCCCTGATGTAGCGAAATCTACCCAACAAAGAAGGAAAGCTTTCCTTGCGTTAAAATCAAAAACATCTGATATAGGAGGGAACTTCTTCTTGGCATTTCCATGTAAATGCATTGTTAAATTGGGTCAGATTAAATACTACTACTACTACTTAACATTTCTAGAGCGCTACTAGGGTTACGCAGCGCTGTACAATTTAACAAAGAGAGACAGTCCCTGCTCAAGGAGCTTACAATCTAATAGACAAGTGAACGGTCGGTCCGATAGGGGCGGTCAAATTGGGGCAGTCTGGATTCACTGAACGGTAAGGGTTAGGTGCCGAACACAGCATTGAAGAGGTGGGCTTTAAGCAAAGACTTGAAGACGGGCAGGGAGGGGGCTTGGCGTAAGGGTTCAGGAAGGTTGTTCCAAGCATAGGGTGAGGCGAGGCAGAATGAGCGGAGCCTGGAGTTGGCGGTGGTGGAGAAGGGTACTGAGAGGAGGGATTTATCCTGTGAACGGAGGTTACATCTTTTATTCACCTGAACACCTTAAATCATTTCTTGATTCAAGGCAGCAGTAACGATATAAATATAACGTGGGAATGTTAAGCCACTATCTTTTTTTTTTCCTAATTTTGTTAATAAATACTTGTTTTAAATCCTCTCTAAATTTCACCGACCCCTCTCTCACCTTAATGTGGTCTAATGAAGCAAAAAAATTTATGTTATAGGAATTTGATAGAATACGATTTGTATATCTGTATAATTGTACGATATTTCCTTAAATGTTGTTTAATTTCCTCTTATGAATCATGGCTGTATTTCAATAAGAAGTATTTTCTTGTTGTAATGTTTAAAATTAATAAACAAATTTAATAAAAAAAAACACAGCTGGGTTTTTTTTTCTTTCTTTCTCTCTTCCTCTATTTCTGGCAGAGGTTGTACTGTTCTTTAAAGCACCAGTTTATTTTATTTTATTTTTTTCTTTCCTTTCTGTTGTTTCATAACTGTGATGTGTGTGCGTGCAGACTGGCCAGTTTGTGTGGGCGTGTGTGCATAACTTTTTTTTTTTTTTTTCTTCAGGAAGAATTCCGCTGCTTGTAACTTTATTGTACACAGACCAACTGGGTTTCCTGCCTTTTTGCTCCTTTATTTTAGCTGTGCAGATTTGTCCGACCATTAATTATGTCCTGTTTATTTTACTCAAGTCTTACGGCAGTCCCTATTGCATTTTACCTTTCAGCTGCGTTGTGATTCAAGGGCCCTGATTTACAAGAGCAGATGAATCTTTAAGATGCACAGCCGTATGGTAACCCTGAATGCACTACCTTTTTAATTTCTAAATTATAGGCTCTTTTTTGCCTGATATTTTTATAGCTTAATTTCATTAGATTGCCTTCAAATCTTATCATTAAATTCTTTGTGGTATGTTTCTTCGCTAGCTAACAGGCTCATGCCAGCATTGTTTTTCCTGGTTTTCAAAGCTAAATACCACACTGCTGTTCCCAAGGTCTGCCTTTAAAAAAAAAACCAAAAAAACAACCTTTACAGTTTATGAATGTTGTACTCCTTGTATGCCTGAGTTTATGATTATCTTAAAAGTCATGTGTTGTCTCACATAACCCTTATGGTTGGCAATAAAGAAATTACTTTCCTGTGTAATGTATTTGATGATGCAATATTAATTTTTTTTTTTTATTTGTACCCCGCGCTTTCCCACTCATGGCAGGCTCAATGCGGCTTAGGTACTTATTTGTACCTGGGGCAATGGAGGGTTAAGTGACTTGCCCAAAGTCACAAGGAGCTGCCTGTGCCTGCAGTGGAAATCGAACCCAGTTCCCCAGGACCAAAGTCCACCACTCTAACCACTAGGCCACTCCTCCACTGTTGCTACTATTTGAGATTCTACATGGAATGTTGCTATTCCACTAGCAACATTCCATGTAGAAGTCGGCCCTTGCAGATCACCAATGTGGCCGCGCAGGCTTCTGCTTCTGTGAGTCTGACGTCCTGCACGTGGAATAGCAACATTCCATGTAGAATCTCCAATAGTAGCAACAATCCATGTAGAATCTCAAAGAGTATCTATTTTTATTTTATTTTTGTTACATTTGTACCCTGCACTTTCCCACTCATGGCAGGCTCAATGCAGCTTACATGGGGCAATGGAGGGTTAAGTGACTTGCCCAGAGTCACAAGGAGCTGCCTGTGCCTGAAGTGGGAATTGAACTCAGTTCCCCAGGACCAAAGTCCACCACTCTAACCACTAGGCCACTCCTCCACTCCTCTGATACTATTACAGCAAAGAATGCAGGTGCTGCTATACTACAAGAACCATTGTAAAATCATGCCCACTATTGCATTTCTATAGCATAATCTAAATTATAACCTCTTAATTCCTTGACTTTCAATTGTTCATCTGTCTTTATGTGGGGGTTTTTTTTTTCCTTGCAGGAGAACCGATAAATGTTTAGGTGCTCTCCGTTTCACTTACACTGGCAGCACATATACTAAAATTGGAACCCTAATTTTTGTATTATAGTCTTATTTCTGTATACTAAAATTTGACTGTAAGGCATATATCAAAACAAAACCAGGAATTGTTGTTAAGCTTTTTTCATATACCTTACAGTACAGTATTTCATACTCTTACAGTGCATTTCTAGGCAACTGCCTAAGTTTGCTCATATTTGTTTAACTTGCCCTCACCAGTTATTGTTTTAAAACTTTTTCCCCTTACTACTACTACTACTACTACTTGACATTTCTAAAGCGCTACTAGGGTTACGCAGCGCTGTACAATTTAACATAGAAGGACAGTCCCTGCTCAAAGGCGCTTACAATCTAAAGGACAAATGTACAGTCAGTCATATTGAGGCAGTCTAGATTTCCTGAAAGGTATAAAGGTTAGGAGCCGAAAGCAACATTGAAGAGGTGGGCTTTGAGCAAGGATTTGAAGATGGGTAGGGAGGGGGCTTGGCGTAAGGGCTCAGGAAGTTTATTCCAAGCAATCTCCAATAGTAGCAACATTCCATGTAGAAGTCGGCCCTTGCAGATCACCAATGTGGCCACGCAGGCTTCTGCTTCTGTGAGTCTGACGTCCTGCACATACGTGCAGGACGTCAGACTCACAGAAACAGAAGCCTGCGCAGCCTTCTACATGGAATGTTGCTAGTGGAGTAGCAACATACTACTACTACTACTTGACATTTCTAAAGCGCTACTAGGGTTATGCAGCGCTGTACAATTTAACATAGAAGGACAGTCCCTGCTCAAAGGAGCTTACAATCTAAAGGACAAATGTACAGTCAGTCAAATTGGGGCAGTCTAGATTTCCTGAAAAGGTTAGGTGCCGAAAGCAACATCGAAGAGGTGGGCTTTGAGCAAAGATTTGAAGATGGGTAGGGAGGGGGGCTTGGCGTAAGGGCTCAGGAAGTTGATTCCAAGCATAGGGTGAGGCGAGGCAGAATGAGCGGAGCCTGGAGTTGGCGGTGGTGGAGAAGGGTCATTAATGAGCAAAACAAAAGGGAATAAATAGTCATATCAGTATTCGATTTTCAAATGTGCAAATTAATGAGGCGTGTCTGTCTAATGATTTTTAAGCGGCAGCTTGTTGGTAACATATCTCATTACCCAGTTAAGCAATTGTGCACACATTATGTGAATTGTTACTTGAGGCCTAGACAGAGGCCCTCATTGTTTAATTGATTTTTTTTTTGTTTGCAGTTTTTTTTCCCAGGTTCGTAAAATTGTCCTTTCACCTTCATTGACAGGACATTACATCATTTGAACCTTGACTATGTGACCCACTGCTCGTACTAGTCTTCACTGAAATTATGTCCTGATGTTTTTTTTTTTATCTTTCCCCAGTTTATGCTTTCTTTTAGGGAGCATATGTAGCCATGTTCTTCTGATAATTGCCTTGTTTTCATTAATTCTTTTCAATCCTCCATGGTATGCGGCGCATTTGTAATACCGGCTGTAAAATCATTCATTTATTTCTGTAGTCTGGATCCAATTCCAAATGGCTCGTCTTATTGTACCGCAAACTATACTCGTACATTAAAGCCTGATTCTTTGTATGGGGCAGCATTCTTAAAGCTGAAACAGTGTCGGATACCTATTGTGAAAATGTATTGGGATGACAAATGGTTTTGTGCAGCCCTGTCTAAATTGATACCATCGATCACGGTGGCGCCGCCCACAGTACACCTGACCGAGTTTACGTGTTGCTAAATCATATTTCTGATGGCATGCTAATTTTTGTAATGCAGTTTTCTTATTCCCGGTTGGTTTCATTCCTCCTACTAAGATTGTATGCAACTACCTTTAACTTTCTTATATTGATTTCAAAACTTAACATTCACTGGTGGATTTTGATTTACAAGGATACATTTGGGATACATTTTACATTCACTGGGAGATTTACTGTAAAGTTCCTGCCTGGTTTTTCTGTTCTGTCCACATGCTAAACTTTGTGCTGCAGTTCCTGTTTTACTTAAAGTGTTTAGTTTATTAATATTTGTATCACTCTACCTTACGTAGCTCAGATTCAAGAGAAACTGCTTCACAGGCCCAGTAAATCTAGATCAAGAAGAAGTTAACATATTTTGTGTACCCTGCAACCTGAAATGTTTTGTACTGCCCCAGAACGAGGACAGCACCTAGTTTGCCCCAATTGGTTTAAATTCTCTTTACATTTTGTTACAATACATATCTGTCGTATACTGCAATATTAAATGTGTTTAATTCTCATGATAGTGTTATGCCTATGTATGTTCTGTATCCTAGGTCGCTAAGGAACATTGGACCTGAACGAGCTTTTACATTGGAAAGAATAATCTAAATCATAGTTACCTGATACTAGGGTCCACCTTGGGGGTTGTTGTAGATAATATGCTGAAATCTTCTGCTCAATGTGTGGCAGTGGCCCAAAAAACAAACAGGATGCTAGGAATTGTTAGGAAAGAGATGGAGAATAAGACCAAAAATACTATAATGCCTTTTTTATCACTCCATGCGAGGTGCGTCCGCACCTTGAGTACTGAATTCAGTTCTGGTCACCGTATCTCAAAAAACATGTAGCGGAATTAGAAAAGGTTCAAAGAAGAGCGACCAAAATGATAAAGTGGATAGAACTCCTCTCGTATGAGGAAAGGCAAAAGAGGTTAGGGCTCTTCAGCTTGGAAAAGAGATGGATGAGGGGAGATATGATTGAGGTCTACAAAATCCTGAGTTGTGTAAAACAAGTAGAAGTAAATAGATTTTTACTCGTTCCAAGAATACAAAGACTAGGGGACACTCAAGGAGGTTACATGGAAATACTTTTAAAACAAATAGGAGAAAATATTTTTTCACTCAATGAATAGTTAAACTCTGGAACTCTTTGCCGGAGGATGTGGTAACAGTGGTTAAAAAAGGTTTGGACAAATTCCTGGAGGAGAAGTCCGTAGTCTGTTATTGAGACAGACATGGGAAGCAGCTGCTTGCCCTGGGATTGGTAGCATGGAATGTTGCTACTCATTGGGGTTCTACACGGAATCTTGCTATTCTTGAGGATTCCGGAATCTTGTTACTCTTTGGGGTTCTGGAATGTTGCTGCTAACTGGGTTTCTGCCAGGTACTTGTGACCTGGCCTGGCCACTGTTTGGAAAACAGAATACTGGGCTAGATGGACCATTGGTCTGACCCAGTATGGCTACTTTTATGTTCTTATGTTCTTATTATGATGTTGTTTAGTTTTTTATGTACCTTGCTTGAAATTAATTTGTGCTGCTCTTATTTGCCTTCTATTTCACTGCATAATAGATAACTTGTTACCATTATTTGCACACTTTCCCGCTTTGTTTTGTATTATTTGAATTTGAAAACTTTTTATTCTACTTGTGACTGGACAGAATTACTTTCCTCCCCTGAGACATTGCTAGAGGAATTAAAGAATGATACTTTTTAAAATTTGCAATTCCTATATGATCATCTATTACGATTGTCCATTGTGGCAGATAAAGTATGAGTGGCCCGTTTATAAAGGGATTTTATTTTATTTTTTTTTATAAATCAAGAACGTATTGTGAATCACAACAAGTAGTTTAAGCCACCCGATACTCATGTCAAAAATGGCATATTGGGGGAAACTAAACATAAGATTAAATATCAAATTGCTCAACATTTAAGCAATCTTAGAGTTGAGCACTTTGAGACCACCCTTGGTAGACAAACCACTGGATCATGGCTAACCATCAAGATGAAGATCTTAGGTTTATAGTGATACTGCAGATCAATACTCCCAGGGGAGGCAATGTTAAAAAAACTTTTAGTAGCTAAAGAGTACTGTTTTACTACTTATTTTAGCCACCAGAGGGAGCTACCATAATAATGATTTACAGTTATGTTTTGCATTGCAGGAAGTTTAATTGCGATATCGATGGATGAAAAATTCCTATTCCTTTTTGGGTAATTCTGTGAAAGCTTATAGGGATGTTCCACTTACTAATGAATGAAACATTGTCAAAGTTGTTTGCTGCCAGTTGAATGCATTGTTGGAAAGTCACATGGCACAATATCTGGAAAGAACACTGCAAGTTGATTAGATGATCGGAGCACGTGAATGACGGTGTAGACGTATGTTATACTGTTTATACAGGGAAATGTATATGGTATACTCTTTTGTATTTTTTTATTCCAAATTAACTTCAATTACATTTGCATAATGTATCAAACCTGAGAATATTTTCGTGCTCATGCCATTTTCTGCTTATGCCATTTTGTTTAAGAACTGGCCACACATTACGTAGATTGTTTAACGTTAGGAACTCTGACCTTTATGACCTCATGTCTATGAACTACTATTAAGTCCTCATGGCTCTGCTCTGTTTATCTTGTATTACTGTCTTTCTTCAAAGGCCCCTTATTTACTCTGAGTTGGCATCCTTTTGAAGCATGCTACGAGACTAGTCTGAAAACAGTGACATCTACAGTGACACCTACAGCTGTATTACTGGAAGGAGAATTTTGGACTCATTTGTATGATTAAAGACCTGCTCCATTTACTGGATGAACTGTTGAACTCTACCTCAGTGATTACACTACTACTACTACTATTATTTAGCATTTCTATAGCGCTACAAAGCGTACGCAGCGCTGCACAAACATAGAAGAAAGACAGTCCCTGTTCAAAGAGCTTACAATCTAGTAGACAAAAAATAAAGCAAACAAATCAATTAATGTGTAGAGGAAAGAGGAGAGGAGGGTAGGTGGAGGCGAGTGGATAGAAGTGGTTAGGAGTCAAAAGCAATGTTAAAGAGGTAGGCTTTCAGAGCCATCAGTCAGATATAGCCAGCCAATAGGCTATAAAACAGCTCTCTCTCTCCGACTCAGGGCCAGATGCATCAACCAAACGTAAAAAAATGTGAAACAACGAATTTTAAAGAACGAAGAATGCACAAAAAAAACAAGTCTTCAATGCTCGGTACGGTATTGTAAAGTACCATGCATCAAAGACATGTCAAATTGGTGCAATCCCCGTCAGTAATCGTCCCCTAAGGCATGCGCAGAGCAGCCAAGCGTTATGCTGGCTGCTCTGCGCATGCCACAAACGTCAAAACTATTGCTATGATTGCAGGATCTTTGCTTTTATGTAATTTCTGTTCCATTTTTAGTTATAATGCTTTCTGTCTGCTTACCAGCTGTACACTCATATGTTTCCACATGTTTTTGCTTCTACTTTTCTGTATATGCCCTCTTATTATTCACCTACTGGCTGCTGTCTTCCTTCTGGGCAGATTAGCCATTTGTGAGTCTGCAGCCCATAATAGATACACTAACTGTCCCTTTATATGACAGTCTTTTACAGATAGATAAAGAAGTACCCTTCCTGGATCAGGCAGTCCACAAGAGGGATGGTAACAAGAATATTCACAGCATACCAGTTTTCCCAATACTTCTCTGTCTAATGTCATTCCAGATCAGTTTACACACATAACTTGGAAGCAAATTGAGGCCTTGTTAGCCGCGGCTGTAAAGCTGCAAAATCATACTTCCTGATTCAGATATCTGAAGTCTGCTACAAAATTTGACTCAGCCATACTTCATACTGTATGATTGGGGACTTATGGTTCTAGATTTTTCATGTATTTCATTTTTTGTCATTATTCTCACTACCTTGCTAACAACAGTTTTGTTGATAAAAAGAGAATTTACATTTTGTTTTACTTCACTATTTGTGAAAGAATTGCTATAACATTTTAATCCTCTCATGTCTGTTTTGAGTTAGGATCCTGGTCAAGATGATCACACTGCCTGGAGTCCTTACCTCAGGTTGTCTATATTCTGTGAACCTTTACTTGACAGTTGGACCACAGGCCTAGGGGCTCTTATTTTAGAAACTATTGACCTCTATGGGACTGTCCTACTTAAACTTGACCTAGACCTAATACGGGAGAATTAGTATACTTTTGGCTGGTCTCATATCAGATACTAGATAGAGATTCACGCCCTTGGTTGTTTTTTAGGCAAATGGGGAGATTGTTTTGAGCTGTTTGAAATTGTTCCTACAAACCCACTGGGGGGGCCATCCCTTTACCGCCTCCATCCTAACTGTTTTTCATTTTCTGTTGTTGGTCACTGGTGTTCACAGATCCTGAACCTATTGAGCTTGGCTAGGTCCAAGCAGGAGACTGGGTCCTTATCAAGGTCATCAAGAGGGAAAAATTGGGTAACCAGAGTAGACCACCTTCTTGCAAGGGTAAGCCCGGCTGCACAGGGGAGGTGCTTCAATAGGAACCCTTGTCTCAAACCGGTGAAGCAAACGACAACCCAAGTGAGAAATTAGGGTTCAAATGGAAGCCTTAACATCTGATCCAAATGACCCACAAGACAGTAATAATTCTCAAGTCCACTACAATCGGATGCTGGAGAACTTCACTCAAGTTTGATGCTGAGTACCTGCTGCTTAAGTACTACACAAACTTTACACTGCTCCTGTGTAATCTGGACACTTTTGCATTTGGACTCCTACCTCAACATCTGCTTTATTTGAAGAACATTCTTCCTATAACCATCTATCTGATCTTTGCCCTTCACCTACTGTTTTGTCTGGAACTTGAGACAGACTTTACATTGTGGATTTTATATTTTGGACTTTTGCCATACTGAACTATTTCCCATAATGATGAATTTGTTTTTTTTTCTTTCAACTGTTTTTCCTCTTCATATTCATACCAGTTCTCATATGTCATGTCTGCAGCTTCTGTTGAATAGTCTTCTAAAGCTATGCTGTCTGCTGCTATTCTGCTTAACTCTTCTTGTATTACGGTTAACTGTCCTGAATTCTTTATTAGTGTTATTCATTGTCTCCTATCCCTTTCTCCTGTCTTTGCAGCTTTTCTTCTTATTTTGGCCCGTTTATGTATTTCCTTTTCTGGTACATGTCAACACTTAAGTATTATCTTCTGTGACAGTTCTTCTTCCTTTTAATTTTACTTGTGCTGTTTTTCCTTTTATGTATATTTTCTGGCACTATTCCACTCCCTTATACCCAGGTATTCCTGGGAATGCTTCTGGTATCTGTACACCTGTGTGCTTGATTTCTATTCCTGCTGAATTTTATTTTCTAGCACTTCCCTTGATGTAGTTTCTTTCTTCACGCCTGGTTTGCAGGTTGCTACTCCTGCTGAGTGGCTTCAAGAAATTTTGATATTATATGTTTCAATTTATTAATTTACTGTATATCTGCTCATCCTGTTGTTTTTTTTATCTGTTGAAGATTGTTTTTCAGGTTTCTTGTGTAAGACATAAGCCACCATACTTTTAATTGTTCCTGGCCTAATTTTACTCATGATACCATGCCATTGTTTTATGTTTCCCTTTACACATATCATTCTCTCCTGGACCCCATTTTTGTCCTTAAATTCTATTTTTATTTTAATCATTAGTTTTTTAGCATAATCAACCCTTGTGACCTTTTCTCTCTGCAACACTGGCTCTGAAGAACCCAGTCCTATTTACCACCTCTGTGTATGCTCCTAGTGTGTGAAAGGCTTCATGCTCTTCGCTATTTTCAGCCTTTCAAGAGGGAAATGTATATTCTTTCCTCTTTTTAGGCCTGTTACTAAGGGCTAGACCTAAGGCCTGTACTGTTTGGTTCTCACAAGTTAGCCTACTAACTCAGCATCTTGTGTAACAATCATTGCCTTCTCAGGAGCTGAGAACTGATACTTCATAACATTTGTTTGCAGCTGAGTATGTTTTTCATATAAGGTGGATGTAACCTTGATAGTTGCTAAGGGACTGAGGACACAGTGAAGCCTACCAGTATGTTGCATTTGTGGAGAGAGACAGAGAGAGGACACAAGAGTATTGTTCTGACTGTGCACGCAGAACAGATAACTGACTAGCCAATAGGTACCGATTTTGCACGTGAACTCCCATCAGGAGAGACTACAGGATAGAATACAGGAACAATCCATATATGGTATAAGGCAACCTAATGGTGCTAGTTTATGGGAAAAATCACATGATTTATGAGAAATGGAATTTGCAACAGTATATATGTGATGTCCGGGAGGTGTTAGCTGAGCAGTCCTTGTCTTTCAGGATGCACATTTGCTGACTGACAACCTGCTTCAGGGAGAGAACTATTGTTTGTATTTTTTTGGCTCTGTGATAATAAAGGTAATTACTGACTGCGCCTAACGGAGTCTAAGTTCTCTTTCTTATTTTTACAGCTGTTGGGGCTGTAGTGCTTTCTCTCCCAGTGGGGGCTAAGGGACAGAAAAACACACCTGCCACAGCAGTTGCAAGTATAGCATCCCTTCCCCATGCTGGGCAGACTTCTATAGTCTGGGTCTCGTAAATGGCAAAGACAAATCAGGATCAAGGCTGGAGTGTGCATCAATGGCAACTCCAGTAGTTGGGAAATAGGACTGGTGCCGGACAGACTTCTACGGTCTGTGCCCCAACATTGACAGGGAGAAATAGAGATTAAGCATGCCAATGTTTAATCATGAAGATGTGGATCCTGTACACAGATACAACTTGGGCCACCTTGTTGGGCAGGCTGAATGAACCATGCAGGTCTTTTACTAGGTTACTGTGCTGACGCTTTCAACGGTACCTGTTCCCGAAGCTGTGAAGCCTTTTCAGTGCCAGCACAGGGCCTTTCTCTGGGGGCCCACACTCAATCTAGTCTCTTGTATCACCACTCACTGGCTATAAGTCTTACTGACGGCTGTTCTGTAGTAGATGGTTTGGAAGGAAGAAAGAAAAAGAAGGGGTTCACACCTTCCACAAATCCAACAAGGAAAACAAATGCAGAGTGGAAGAAAATCCAATCCAAGAAACCAGTCAGAACTCACGGAATGAGAACTCCAAATAGACTTTATTAGGACCCTACACGGTCCTTGTTTTGGCTATAGAGCCTTCATCAGGGGTCTAAAAACATAACATACAAATAGAATTGTGTAGGCTACAGATAGTAAAATACAATTTAACAATGTAATAATAAAATAGTAATCGAATATGCAACGTATAAGACAACAAAGATAATTAAAGATGATATAGTCCATGTATTTTGCTGTAACAAAGAAGAAGTAATTTAAGTTGAGTCTGGAAGGTAGGCCTTGATGGTTTTAAAGAAAATCAGCCCTGTATTATCCTCCCAGTTGCTCACAACCCCTCCAACAATTTCCCTTCTTGTTTTTGTATTTCTAAAGTAGTACCTTAGTGGAGTGAACTTGCCTTTTTTAATCTTGTTGTAGGCATGAAGTTCCTCTAGTGGGAACGTTGCAGTTCCCAACAAGGGAGGAGTTTAGCTTCAGTGACAACGTTACAGTTGTATTTATGGAGTTGTATGCCTTCATCAACATCATTGACATTTTGGAGCTATGTTCTTGCAGCAACTCAGTCAACTAAATTTCCACCATTAGTGTTTTTTTTTTTTTTTTAATTGAAATTTTGAAACTTACATTTCAACCATAAACAGTAGAAAAATTTATGTTAACTTTCAATAAAAAAAGTAGAATTACATGGCTCATATCCAGAGGAGAGGAATAACATAATCAAAAATAATCACAGAAAAACTTCGTAGCTGTACATGTTCCTCTCACAAACCAGATAATTTATTGAGGTCCTAACTAAAGTACTATACTTATCACTTGGCATGTTATACAACTTTACTTTTTCAGTAACAAATTTCTCCAGACGTGCAGGATTGAACAACACAACCTCTCCCCCACCTGACAGATTATCAGGTACTTTCAATGAAACCTCAAACAAGGTTGCCCCTATTGCAAGTAACCTAGACCTTGGGGAAGGAAAGGACTTCCTCGGCAGTTGCACAACTCATGCAACATCCACAGAACATATCTTTCTTTTTAAAGTAAGCTTTCTTAACCACCGCATCTCAAAAAAGATATAATGGAATTAGAAAAGATACAGAGAAGGTATTTTTCACTTCTACCACGTGTCCCTCTCCTTGTCCCCTCTTTTACCACCCCACTCTCACCTGGTGTAACCTGGCTGAGCATGTGCAGATGAAAACTGACATAGATAGATACAGTTGTCAGGAACAGATGGCTTTCTTATCGTGTATATAACATAAAAGGGACTCCTGTTTAAAACAGTGCCTGTTCCAAAATCATAGTCCTTACAGTAGAAGTGAGTGACTACAAGTGTCCCTGAAAGTAGCATTAATACATAGTAACATAGTAGATGACGGCAGAAAAAGACCTGCAAGGTCCATCCAGTCTGCCCAAGAAATGTGCCACTTTTTTGTGTATACCTTACCTTGATTTGTACCTGTCTTTTTCAGGGCACAGACCGTACAAGTCTGCCCAGCACTATCCCCGCCTCCCACCATCGGCTCTGGCACAGACCGTATAAGTCTGCCCAGCACTATCCCCGCCTCCCAACCACCAGCCCCGCCTCCCACTACCGGCTCTGTTATCCAATCTCGGCTAAGCTCCTGAGGATCCATTTCTTCTGAACAGGATTCCTTTATGCTTATCCCACGCATGTTTGAATTCTGTTACCGTTTTCATCTCCACCACCTCCCGCGGGAGGTGGTGGAGATGAAAACGGTGACGGAATACCATGTTAAGAGCACGTAAACTCCCAAGCTGAATTTTTTTTTTTTTTAATTTAGAAGTCACTTTAAAAGTATTAAAATAACACATGGAGAAAGAAAAAAACCAACAACAGTTTCGATTGAGGGAATAGATTTAGTAGTGTCAAAGTCATGTTTTGCACAAAATCTTATGAATGTGCTAGTCACGATATTCTCACATTTAAATTATTTGTAGTAGTATGGTGGTTCAGCAGTGACATGCACAAGTCACAAGCGCAAATTATTGCCTTTAACCCTGTGACAATAAACATGGATCTTTGTTTTCCTTTGAAGAATTTGGCACAGACCCACATGTTGAATGAGCTGATGCATGAGATGAAGGAAAAGGGGACAAAGCTGAAGATATGTCACTCTGTGGACACACAGTTGGTGAGTATGTAGCATTTGGCCCAGTGTATTTCATGAGCTAGAAGGCTTTCGTGCTGACCTGTTGAGATTTTGCATTTTACTGTCTCTTGGGTTGGGCATAATTTGTGTTTGAGTACCCCAAAGGATGTGCTCTTTTTGAGGGAGAGAAACTTATCTTCTGAAGAACCAATGTTACAGAGAAAGAGTAATGGGATTTCATATACCACCTTTCTGTGGTACAATTGTAGCTGGTCACATTTATTGTGTGCAGGTACTTACTCTGTCCCTAGAGGGTTCATAATCTAGTTTTTGTACATGGAGGGCAATAGAGGGTTAAGTGATTTACCCAGAGTCACAAGAAGCTGTAGTGGGAATCGAACCCAGTTCTCCAGGTTCTCAAACAACTGCACTAAACATTAAGGTCACTCCTCCGCTCCATGCTGCCTGATGTAAGAGCTAATTTTAATTAGCATGCATCTCGCTTTGTACTTCAAAAAGTTGACTGGCCATGTCTTAGCAGTACTGTCCAGTCTGGTGGTTCTGTGTTCTTGAGATGAAACAAAACTAATTTCTTGATATGTTTTATTTTTAATGTAAAAAAAAAGTCTTTTAAAATATTGTACTCAAAGGATGTTCAGCTTGTTTACTGGTACTGTGTATCATTCCTTTCTGAAGGATCCTTTGGTGGTGAATCTCTCGAGCCCAGGGCCACTGACGTCGGCCATGTTCTTGTTCCTCCACAGTATGAAAGAAGCTGGGAAAAGCCCTTTGTCGCCCAAGGTGCTGTTCGGTCAGCTCTGTCAGAAGTGAGAGTCCTTTTATTAAATATGCATGATCAACTGCCAAGTTTATAAGGCATAAATGAATAATTTATTTATTTTTTTAATTTTATAGAAGTCTTTATTAAGCATTGCAAAATCAATACAATAACCACTCAATGCAAAACAATACAATACACAATAGCACACTTCTACTCAACCTTTCCATGAGTATGTAACAGTAATACCGTCAATTTGTTAACAATGTTATAATAGACACCAATTCTACTTCAAGTTTTTTAGGTTTTAATACGTGTAAATTCCCCTATTCTACTCCCCCTTCCCCATGAATAATTTATTTTATTGTTTTTTGTTCAGATTTTTGCCCTGTCCTTAAGTACGTGGTGTTTTCTTTTTCTATATTCTTTTAGAGCAAAAGCTGGTTTCCACACTTTTACTCATTAGGAATGGTCGTCCTAACAGTCACCTCCCCTTAGGATAGTATCATACTCTGAAAACATTTAGTTCTGTCCTCCACCCCCGGCTGTTATTAATAAAAAGAAAGTATCAAGAAAATAAAACACGTGCCTGGTTTCACTTTCTCAGTTCAATCCTTAAGTTCATAGGGGGGAAAAAAAAAGTACCATGTTCCTTTTTTTTTTTTTTAATGCTATCCATCTCTGCCAAGCTTTGGCTCTTCTTTGTTATTTATTTAGTTATTTATTTATTGCATTTGTATCCCACATTTTCCCACCTATTTGCAGGCTCAGTGTGGCTTACAGTGTACCGTTATGGCAATTCGCATACCAGATTAGATAACAGTTGGTATTACATAGAGAACGTGTCTGGCATAGTAAGATTAAGCAAACAGATATGAGAGGAAAACAGTTCCAAGTATAGGTAAAGTGGAGAAGTGTTAGGCTCTCCATTTCAGAGCTTCCTAGGTTGTGCTCTCAGGTAGACTTCTTTTCAGGTCCCCAGGGTCATAGGCTCTTTCTGTCTCCCTTTCTTCCCTTTCACTTCTTTCAGAGAAGTTCTTAAGGGTTCGAAAGGTATTTCCACTCCCTCCTTATTAGTCTTGTGCCTATCAGATAGTTTAATTCATTCTTATAAATCAGGACCAGAAGAATCTCCCTTCCTAGGGCAGTGGTACCTTTTATATTTTGCTTTTTCCCAATATAGCCTTCACCCCCCCCCCCCCCTCTGGGTTTCAGGGTTCTATATCTCCACCCCCTTTAGGATAATTCTTGCAGTTGGTCCTTCCCCGTGGGCTGGACTATTCCTGAAGGAGCTCTTCCCCTTACGGGTAACCCACTGTAGCACTACACTTTATGGGACCTATAGTTCCCTCCTTTCTTAAGGCAAAGTGCCATTTTTCTGCTTTTATAGAAACAGAGAAAATGACGGCAGATAAAGGCCAGATGGCCCATGCAGTCTACTCATCCATATCATCTGCTATGTCTTCCTACCACTAAGAGATCCCACTCTGGAATGCGTTGCCGGAGAACGTGGTGAAGGCGGTTAGGCGGTTTCCTAAAAATCCACAGTTCCAGGAATAACATGTATAGAATGTTTGTACGTTTGGGAAGCTCGCCAGGTGCCCTTGGCCTGGATTGGCCGGTGTCGTGGACAGGATGCTGGGCTCGATGGACCCTTGGTCTTTTCCCAGTGTGGCATTACTTATGAGATCCCACACTTTTTAAAATTCAGACGCAGTCCTCGTTTTCAGCTTACTCCTACTTCACCCTTAAGAGAGGACACAACTGTGTCCTGTCACAGTATTCATTGTGGATATCCTGAAAACTCTGTCCCCCCGAGGACTGGTTTGAGAACCACTGCACTAACATACTGTTGATTCCCATTCTTTAAATAAATCCAAATCTATAACTGGTCAATGTGAATTAGTAATTTATTTTAGATTTGCATTACTTGTTAACAACGAGGAATACCAGCAGAGGCCTTAGTCTCTAGGTTCCCATAACTATCGTACAAAGTGATTTCATTTTTATAGCGTAAACTACATATGATGTAATATATCCATTCAAATAAGGGATAACAAAAACAAAGATGGGGGGATTAGACAGAAAACAGATGAAAAAAAAATCACAGGACCATAAATATATCACTCTGGTGCCTAAGAAGGGAAAAAGTAAACATTCCTACAGACAGCTTATCTCTTAGCTATTTCCTGTAGTGCCAGTGCAATCCTGAGGTTAAAGGTGAAGGCTGAGAGAGAACAAGTTAGTCTTATATAAATTAACAACATTTTCTACTATTTTTATCAGTATAAAGAATTTAACTCTTGGTTGACCAGTTTCACATACCCCCCCTCCCCTCATAGCCTTTTAGTAATCATTTAATGAGAAAGATGAAAAGTAAATACATCATTTTCAAAGACGTGGAATCTACAAAACTAGAGGACATGAAAATGAAGCTGCAAGGATAAACGTAAGAGCAACATCAGAAAATACTTTTTCTTTGAAAGGTCGGTAGATCCCTGGAATGGCTTCCCAGTGGAGCTGGTGAGGACAGAGTGATGGAATTAAAAAATGAACACTGTATTAAATAGTGATCGGAACATAGGACTGGGAAAACTGTTACTGGTCCTAAAATTCCCAAACAACCCTGCATGTCCCCACACTCATCCTAGGAACACAAATTTAAATCTAATGTATTACCTGCTAAATGTGTCCGTTCTTGCATTATCTGATCAAATCTCATATTGACCATCATGTCTTTCTGTAGTATGTTTTCTTAAAGTTTTTGTAGAATCATTGTGTTGTGTGTTTTGTATGTTTTGAGATTGTGCTCTGAGTAGATTTAGGTTAGGTGAACTATAAATGAAATCTCCATTACTAAAAGGCCCAAATTAAAATCCCCTAAGACTGCGATCCTTGGGTACATAAACAATAATTCAACAAAATCTGCCAGCTCATGGTAAATTGGGGTGTGTGGTGAATGGTAAATCAATACTTAAACCAAATTTCTATTCACTATCAACTGTACTAATAAAAACTCAACAGTATTTAATGCCCAAGTATTAAGTTTTCACAATTTCAAGAATGGCCTCAGAATCATTGCTCCCCATCCACCCCCCTCATATTGTTCCTTAGCAAAAAGCTGAAATCCACTTGCACAGTCATGATTCAGTAATACAAAATACATTAATGTTATCCGTAGCCAGATCATTCATTAATGCTTTTTTGTTCACAGAAAGAACATTTAATAAAGCAGTTTCAAGATGTAAAGCTCTTTTCTTATTACACTTGGGTTATTTATTTATTTACGACCTTTATCGATTTCAGTGTGGTTAACAAGATACATGAAGACAGTATAAAAACCATAATCCCACACATACCGACAATCGTAAATACATATGCAATGGGGGGGGGGGGGGGGGCGGAGGAGAGAAAAAACTAAGCATCAGCATCAATTAACACTCTGGAAATAGTTAAGAGCACAGATAGAGGAAAGTGGAACCAGAGACTGGTAACATAATAACATAGTAAATGACGGCAGATAAAGACCTGTACAGTCCATCCAGTCTGCTCAACAAGATAAACTCATAGTATAAGGTATGATATGTAAACTTGATCTTTATTTGTCCTTGCCATTTTGAGAGCACAGACCATGGAAGTCTGCCCAGCACTGGCTTTGCTTCCCAATTACTGGTGTTGCCATTTAATCACTGCTAAGCTTATTTGGTTCCAAGTCTTCTATACAGGATTCATTTGTGTTTATCCCGCACATTTTTGAATTCCGTTACTGTTTTCATGTCCACTCAGTATTTTATAAATCTCTGTCATATCTCCTCCAAGCTGAAGAGCCCTAGTCGCTATTTTTTTTTTTTTTGGGGGGGGGGACACCCCTGCCCTGCCCTGCCCTTGCACCATGGCTACATCACTGCTCAACACTAGGCAGCTCGTTATAGAAGTACCCTCATTGTGTTGAAATTTTTGTACATATCCCATGAAGCTTCAAGCTGTGTCTGAAAATCTTTGCACAGAACTCAGTAAATGATAACTACACATTCTATTCTAGGTATCCTCTGTCATGCAGCAGTAAAAAAAAAACAACCTTAACCTCCCCACTAACTCAAACACAGATTATTATGCCCCTTCAGTCTCCCTTTTGCAATACACAAGTATATTTGTATGCAAGTTAACTAATTTACAAGTGTCCATGTCGCTAATAGTGAAGGCCTGGTAACTTTGCATTATGGCAGTTTCCTCAGAGTGGAGGATTTGTAGAGTTCAAAATATGTAAATCCTCCAAAAAAAAAATTGACTTCTAAAATTACACCTCTGAGGTCCATTGCTCTGAAGCTCTTATGATCAGCCATATCCATATAAAACACTTTGATGGTAATAAAGCCTCCCTAAAGCAATTACTGTACTTTCAGAGAGGTCACAGTGAGAATCCTGAAAGGTAACTTTAAAACCATACAAGAACGTAAGACCTTTGAAGTCAGAATGATTGAATATTTTAACACCCAACAGAAAGGACTTAACAAGTATCTGGGGTTCCTAGCCCATTATAAACCATAAAGCTGATTTCTCTCCACCCCTCACCTATCCACACCCATCCTGTTAGAATATCAATGATATGCTTTGATGTCCCCATGCATACCTCCGACCCACCCCCATCCTCCCACCCTGTCAGACTGTCATAGTAATGCTTGAATGTTTTCACTTATATACACTGTCAGCTAGCACATTTGCTTATTTCCGATCTGACGAAGAAGGGCAACCTTCGAAAGCTAATCAAGAAATGTATTAAGTTATGTCCAATAAAAAAGGTATCATCTTATTTTCTTTCCATGTTTTATTTTGTTTGATTTCTATTGATAACCAGAGAGGTCACATGAAACTGTTATAACCAATCCTAACTCCCAACCTATTTATTACAGAGATACCAAGGAATTTTCTTTTCCAACAATGTAATATCTATAAAATTAAGTACAACAATTAAAAACTTTTATAGCCCTCACTGTGCAGTATTTTTCTGTTAGTTATGCTTATGCACAACGTCTATAATATGTTCCTGTTACACAATGAATGCAGGACCTCAGCTCCAGCTGTATAATATAATCAGAATTATTATTAATAATTTATTTTTATAAGATTTCTAGATATACAGTGCTGTATGGTGATAAGTAAAATATATACTGCAGAAAGCTTAGTTTAAGTGGTGGATAGGAGATAAAGAGGCTCATTTCAAAGCACATACAAAGAGGTGTATTTTCAAAGCACTTAGACTTACAAAGTTCCATAGTAATCTATGTAACTTTGTAAGTCTATTTGCTTTGAAAATTAGGCCCAAAGTCGCATAGGTTACCATGAGGGGCATTTTCGATAAGATGTCTAAGTTGAACTTTGGACATTTTACATTAAACGTCCCAAATGCGAATAGGAAATGAAGCCATTTTCAAAACAGCAAAATGTCTATTTTTTTTTTTTTTCAGAAACGGACACATATATATTCTGTTCTAATATTTTTGTTTGCCCCAGAGGAGGTTCATATGCTTTTATTTTGTTCTCTGCATCTGATGCTTGTATATAAAAAGAATTTGGTTTTCTAAAGTTCCCTTAATGCAAGAACCCTCTTTTTCTGCTGTTCTCCCCCCCCCCCCCCCCCCCCCCCCAATAACTGTTGAGTAAGTAACCATTAGAAAAAGAGCAAGAAATGAAGGGTGGCCATGTCTCCACCCCATCCCCCAACCTGTGTAGTTAACCTGCAGCATTTATAAAGACCATGGCAGCAGTGGAGTAGCCTAGTGGTTAGTGGACTTTGATCCTGGGAACTGAGTTCAATTCCCACTGCTGCTCTTTGTGACTCTGGGCAAGTCAGTTAACCCTCCATTGCTCCTGGTACAAAATAAGTACCTGTATATATGTAAACCGCTTTGAATGTAGTTGCAAAATACCACAGAAAGGCGGTATATCAAGTCCCATTTCCCTTTCCTTTCCCCTTGACTACATATCTGTGCCTTCTATCAATTCAGCAGGAATTCTCTCATTTATAACTGTTTAAACAGACTATTTCTATTAGCAAGTGATCCTTATAGCAGTGCTTTTTAACCCTCTCCTGGAGGCACAACTATCCAATCAGGTTTTCAGGATTAATACAATGATCGTGCATGAGAGAGATCTATTTTATTTCAGCATTTCTACCCCACATTTTCCAATTTGTATTGTTTCAGTGTGGCTTACATGGAACTGAGAAATACAGTAAAATAGGGAATTATGATTTACATAGAATCAATGTGGCTTGAAGAGGGACAGGGGAAAAAAGTAAGGCGGGTGGATATATATAAGGCCTCTCATGGGAAGGATGTTGCACAGGATTGCTGGTCACCCCGGAGGGTCGCTCTTTTAGCTCCAAACTGGCCCAGACGTCCTTAGTATGTGGACCTCATTCGACTTCAGATCGCTCCTCGGTTGACACTTCCTTCACATATAGGCTTATTGCACCAAGGTCCAGTACTTATGGAGGATATCTCCTGCTTTGGTCTTACTGCCTCGCTCTTGAGAGGGTGTGATTGAGGAAGAAGGGTTACGCGGATGATGATATTACTACCTTGCTGCAAGCCCGAAAGCGGTCCACTTCGTCTTATGCAAGAGTGTGGAGAACTTTTGAGATCTGGTCTGCACAGAATGGTGTTTCTCCATTTCATGTTTCCTTGTCTCAAATTTTATCCTTCCTTCAGGAGGTATTCACAAGAGGCTTGGCTCTTAATTCGCTTAAGGTTCAGGTGGCAGCGTTGGCGTATCATAGAGGCAAGTTACAGAATGCCTCATTGGCTTGTCACCCTGATATAGTGCAATTTCTCAAGGGAGTCGCTCATCTGCATCTCACTCTCCACAATATTTGTCCTCAGTAGAGTCTTCAAGTGGTTATTAAAACTCTTTAGTCAGCCCCCTTTGAGCCCCTTCATTCATCAGCTATCAAAGATCTTACTTTAAAGGCAGTATTTCTAGTAGCCATTTCGTCTGCAGCAGGAGTTTCAGAGGGATCCCTTTTTCTGATTTGGGAGTTTTCATATGGACAGTTCCATTCTTTTAGCCGAAGATTGTATCTCCTTTTCATGTCAATCAGACTGTGTTTCGTCCTTCTTTTTCCAGGGAGGTCTATTCTGCAGAATATGCTTCCCTTCGACTGCTGGATTTTAAACATGTCCTTAAGCGCTATCTTACCACTACCAATGATTTCAGGAGGTCTGATCATCTTTTTGTCCTCTTTGCAGGAACCCCCGGAAGGGTTTGCCGGCCTTCAAAGTGACAGTGGCTCGATGGCTTAAGGGGAGGCTATTTCTTCGGCTTACGTTCTGAGGGGTAGATCTGCTTCCACGCACATCAAGGCTCATTCTACCAGGTCTTTGGCGATTTCTTTGGCAGAGTCTAGGGCAATTTAGTTGGCGGAGATCTGTCAGTCAGAAATGTGGTCTTCTCATTCTTTTGTTAAGCATTATTGTTTGGATGCGTCTGCTCGAGCAGATGCTTCCTTCAGGACTACGGTTCTCGCTGCAGGGATATCAGAATCCCTTCCCTCTTAAGGAAGGCTTTTGTACATCTCATTTGTCTGGACTGATCCTTTGGGATGTAATGGAAGGAAACATGAATTAATTACCTGATAATTTTCTTTCTTTTAGTCCCAAAGAATCAGTGCAGAGCCTGCCCTTCTATGATAGTTTCAGTTTTTCCGGTTTCTATGTCATTTCAGATGTTTGTATTGTTCTGGTTCTATTATTTCTAAGGCACGAGTTTTGCCCTTTATTTCATAGTTCTTTTTCTTTCTAGAGGCTGGAGTTTTTCTCTGGAAGTCACTTTTTTTCACTGCTTTGGTATCAAATATTGGCTTGGTTGCTAAGCGCAGGAGTTTGAGGCACAATTCATTAGAATTCTCTATCTCCACCTGTGGTGGATGGTCACAACCCCATTTGTCTGGACCCATCCTTTGGGACTAAAGGAAAGAAAATTATCAGGTAATTAATTAATTTTTCCTTACTCTTTCTGGGACACTGATGCAGAAGAACAGTGTAGCAGAACCAGCTATAGTGGAAGGTACTTCACAACTCAGGACAGAAGATGCATTTCCAAAGAGACTTGAATAAAAAAAAGGTGCATCTGTGCAGTGGCAAGGCTGGCTCTTCCCCCTGCTCCTGCCGTGGTGGCTGCGGGCTCGGCCTGTACTGGTGCGCCCTCATACTCCTGCCGGGGCGCGCAGGAACTCGTACGAGACACTGGTATTTCTAGCCGGAGGAAGTGCGCTGATCCTCTTCCTCCTCCAACTTCCTGGTGCTGCCGCTGTTGCTGCTGCTGCTTCAGCTCCTCATTCACAGACAGGTTCACCGGGGAAGCTTCCAGAACTTAGGCGACACAGTAAAGTAAGCCTGCGTTAGATATCCAGTATATGCAAATTTATAACAAGCATATTCATTGTGGTAATCCTGAAAATCCGACTGGCTAGGTGTGCCTTTGTGATAGGGTCGAGAAACACTTCCTTACAGTACTTCTCCTCTTTGATGCAAACCCTCCATTTCCTGCTAAAAGTCTGTGAGCAGGAGGTGGTGGAAACTCAAAGAACACTATAAGTGAACAGGCAGGGGGTTTTCTTCTTAAAAACTAGGGAGTTGGTACGTGCTTCCTTGACCTTGAAGAAACTAGTGAGGTTCTGAATGATAAGTCCTTAAAGCCTCATCTCATTTCACTATGTCATGAGAAGCGCTCAGATGGTGGTGAGGAGGACATAGCAAAGTGGATGCTGATAGTAGGATTTTCCTGTAGATTTCAGTAGGACCATAATTTATTTACATTTGGAATACATTTCAGACCTTTCTCTTCTTTAGAATACTTTTGCGTATCTTCGTGTTGTTGAATGCCCTTGTGTATTCATTTCGGTTATGTATTTATGTAACTGCAACAGAGTATAGCCTGCCTGTGCCAGGAATCGAACTCAGTTCCTCAGTTCCCCAGGACCAAAGTCCACCACCCTAACCACTAGGCCACTCCTCCACTCTAGATTGTAAGCTACCTACACTGACTACATAAATTGTAAGTTACCTACATTGACTACATAGTTTGTAACCTTTAGATTGTAAGCTCTCTTGAGCAGGGACTATCCTTCCCCATGTTAAACTTGTACAGTGCTGCGTAACCCTGGCAGCGCTATAGAAATGCTAAGTAGTAGTAGTAGTATAGCAATGTGATAAGTGTTCTGCAGTTCAGGATAGAAGGAAGGAAGAATTGCAAGAAATACGAGAATATTGAAGGGAGAGATCACCAGGAGGATGGTAAAAATAGAGGTCAGCAGACAAGTGATGCCATTTTATTGAAATAATTTGCCGCCAGAGCTATCACTGCAGCCACTCCTTGTACACTGAAGTAGACAGGCTGGAAAGATGGGAGAGCAAAGAAATGTAATAAATAAAAGTAAAAGTAAAAACAATAGACAGAATCCTGAGGTGAAAAACAAAGCAAAAGTTGTAAGGAAAGATTTTGACTGATATTCAAGTTTTTTTTTTTCTAAATACCATTTCTCTCCTTATCATACCTTCCCTGTCCAACCAATCATCCAGCCTTGTTTCGAAGCATTGTTATAAAATCTTTGGAAAAGTGTCGTCCTTGCTGCTCTTTAACCTGCATTTGGCAGATTAAATCAAAATGTTTTATGTCCTGAAATGTTCATTTAAGGGTAATCCATACGCAGTCCCCCTTGTTCTCCTGCGGTTCTGTGGCTGCAAAGTGGGTTACAGAATCCAACCCTTCCTGCTGAATTGACTGGTCCCTGTAAATTGCTATGAGGGCTGAGATGGATTGGAGCAGTGGAGTCTGTCCAGTAACATGTTTGTAAAGATGGTTCCAAAAAAGTGACCAGAGTTGCACCTGCTGCTTTAAGAAGCTCACACCCCTCTGTGCCCTCTTTAAAGTGTGAAAGTCTTTTAATTTTACTTTGGTTCCATCTTATTTCTACACAGGGATCCTCTGTGTATATCCCCTTCATTTTTTGAATTCCATCATTGTTTTTGTAATCACCACCTCCACTGGGAGTGTATTCCAAGCATCCACCACCCTCTCAATGAAAAAATATTTCCTGATGTTTACTCCTAAGTCTACCTCCCTGCAACCTCAATTCATGTTCTCTAGTTCTACTGCTTCCCCAACTCTGAAAAAGATCTGTTTGTATATGAATACCTTTCAAGTGTTTATGGTTTAACATTTTATTGATGTCTCAGCAAGGAATATACAGCCTTTAAAATTAATACACTAATGGTTATAAAGCACCATACATTCGTGACGTCCACGGTGATGCCGTTTGTCATCCAAATTTTCCTTATTTCAAACCCCCCTCCCACACCCCCTCTATTGTAAAGTTTAGGCTAATGATATTTCCAACAAGGTAATGAAACAAACAGCATTTGATAATGAACAACTCTTAGTACAAACATCTCCAACTATGCTCCACCTCCCCCACTCATCAAAATGGTCACTGTCTTGATCTCATCTTCTCCTCCAACTGTTCACCCTCTAGTTTCCTTGCCTCTGATCTTCCCTCCCCTGATCACCATCTTATAACTTTCACACTTAAATCTCCTCCCTCCCAGTCCCGTCCTATCTTATCTAATTTATCTAGGAATCTTCACGATATTGACCCTTCATCTCTATCCTCCCATGTTTCAAACCTCCTCTCTACTGTGGCACCATCCACATCTGTCAACGAGGCTGTTTCTTCTTACAACAATACTCTATCCTCTGCCTTAGACACTCTTGCACCTTTGATCACCCGCCCTGTAAGGCGTACAAAACCCCAACCTTGGCTGTCTTCTAATATCCGCTACCTACGTTCCTGTACCCGCTCCGCCGAACACCTCTGGCGGAAATCTCGGGCCCTTGCTGATTTCTTACACTTTAAGTTCATGCTGCCCTCCTTCCAATCTGCTCTTTCACGTGCCAAACAGGATTATTATATCCAACTGACCAACTCTCTTGGCTCTAATCCTCGACTTCTCTTCACCACATTGAACTCTCTCCTCAAGGTGCCCCCTCCCCCAACTCCCCCTTCATTATCTCCTCAGACCCTTGCTGAATTCTTTCACAACAAGGTTGAAAAGATAAACCTTGCTTTCTCTACCTCACCACCTCTCCTTCCACTAGTCCGTTCCCCTCTCTCTCCTTCCCCTCATTCCCTTTCCTCCTTTCCTGAAGTTACTATTGAGGAAACTACACTTCTCCTTTCTTCCTCAAAATGTACCACCTGTTCCTCTGATCCCATTCCCACCCACCTTCTTAATGCCATCTCTCCTGCTCTTATTCCTTTTATCTGTCACATTCTCAACCTCTCACTTTCCACTGCGACTGTCCCTGCTGCCTTTAAACATGCTGTGGTCACACCTCTCCTTAAGAAGCCTTCACTCTACCCTACTTGTCCCTCTAATTACCGACTCATCTCCCTCCTTCCTTTTCTCTCCAAATTACTTGAGCGTGCTGTTCACTGCCACTGCCTTGATTTTCTCTCCTCACATACTATTCTTGACCCACTACAATCTGGTTTTCGCCCTCTCCACTCAACCGAAACTGCGCTTACTAAAGTCTCCAATGACCTATTACTGGCTAAATCCAGAGGTCAATATTCCATCCTCATTCTTCTTGATCTTTCCGCTGCTTTTGACACTGTCGATCACAGCATACTTCTCGATACCCTGTCCTCACTTGGATTCCAGGGCTCTGTCCATTCCTGGTTCTCTTCCTACCTCTCCCTCCGCACCTTTAGTGTTCACTCTGGTGGATCCTCTTCTACTTCTGTCCCTCTGCCTGTCGGCGTACCTGAGGGTTCTGTTCTTGGTCCCCTCCTCTTTTCTATCTACACTTCTTCCCTTGGTTCATTAATCTCATCCCATGGCTTTTCCTACCATCTCTATGCTGATGACTCCCAAATCTACCTTTCTACCCCTGATATCTCACCTTGCATCCAAACCAAAGTTTCAGCGTGCTTGTCTGACATTGCTGTGTGGATGTCTCAACGCCACCTGAAATTAAATATGACCAAAACCGAGCTTCTCATTTTCCCCCCCAAACCCACCTCCCCGTTCCCCCTGTTTTCTATTTCTGTTGATGGCTCTCTCATTCTCCCTGTCTCCTCAGCTCGAAACCTTGGGGTCATCTTTGACTCTTCTCTCTCCTTCTCTGCTCATATCCAGCAGATTGCCAAGACCTGTTGTTTCTTTCTTTACAACATCCGTAAAATCCACCCCTTTCTTTCCGAGCACTCTACCAAAACCCTCATCCACACCCTTGTCACCTCTCGGTTAGACTACTGCAATCTGCTTTTTGCTGGCCTCCCACTTAGTCACCTCTCCCCTCTCCAGTCGGTTCAAAACTCTGCTGCCCGTCTCATCTTCCGCCAGGGTCGCTTTACTCATACTACCCCTCTCCTCAAGACCCTTCACTGGCTCCCTATCCGTTTTCGCATCCTGTTCAAACTTCTTCTACTAACCTATAAATGTACTCACTCTGCTGCTCCCCAGTATCTCTCCACACTCGTCCTTCCCTACACCCCTTCCTGTGCACTCTGCTCCATGAATAAATCCTTTTATCTGTTCCCTTCTCCGCTACTGCCAACTCCAGACTTTGCGCCTTCTGTCTCGCTGCACCCTACGCCTGGAATAAACTTCCTGAGCCCCTACGTCTTGCCCCATCCTTGGCCACCTTTAAATCTAGACTGAAAGCCCACCTCTTTAACATTGCTTTGACTCATAACCACTTGTAACCACTCGCCTCCACCTACCCTCCTCTCTTCCTTCCCGTTCACATTAATTGATTTGATTTGCTTACTTTATTTTTTTGTCTATTAGATTGTAAGCTCTTTGAGCAGGGACTGTCTTTCTTCTATGTTTGTGCAGCGCTGCGTATGCCTTGTAGAGCTATAGAAATGCTAAATAGTAGTAGTAGTAGTACAAACATGCGGTGGTCAAGCCTTCCGCTTAACAGATCTAACATTTAATACCCCCCCCCCCCATCCCTTCCCCCCTCTCTCCCTCCCTCCTACCTCCCTCTAATATTAACAATGCCCATTATGGACGTAAAATACTCAGGAACACAAACCTCCCTGAAACCCAGGAGGCCGTCCCCAATCCTCAAGCAATTACCCTTTCAACCATGTACCCCTACCCACCTGACGGCTGGCTACCTTTCAAGTGTTTAAATGTCTGTATCATATCATCCCCGTCCTGTCTGTCCTCTTCAGGTTTTCAAGTTTCTTTTCATACATCTTTTGGCACAAACCTCATGCCATTTTTGTTATCTTCCTCTGAACTACTTCAAGTCTTTTTATGTCATTAGTAGGATACAGCTTCCAAAACTATACACAATACCAGGGCCGTCTCAAAGGATAGTGGTGGCCCGAGCCAACTTTCTTTGACAGCACCCCTTCCTTATCACATTGGTTCTAGAACTCCTCCCTCCCCTTGTGGGTTCAGCATCTCTCCCTCCCTTGGCCAGCCCCTGTCTCCCCCCCCCCCCCCCCCCCCCCCCCCCGGTCCACTCTCACAACTTTCCCCTTCCTCTGTCCCACTCCCCATGGGTCTGGCATTGCTCCCTCACCTCTTTCACTCCCCCACATCTGGGTATTTTGACAACCTTAATTGCTGGCACCCTGGGCCAGAGCCTCACCTGGTCTACTGGTTAAGCTGGGACTTCACAATACTCCAAGTAGAGCCTCACTAATAAACTGTACAGGGGCATTAACAATTCCTTTCTTCTGTTGGTTTTGCCTCTCTCTGCAGCCTAGCATTCTTCTGGCTTTGGCCACTGCCTTATCATATTGTTTTGCCACGAGATCCTCAGACACTATCTCCCCAGGTCCCTCTCCCTATCTGTATCAGCCTCTCACCCTCTATCACATAATAGTTTGGTTTAAGAAATAGAAGCTTAATGCATAAGAACATAAGAATAACCATACTGGGTCAGACCAATGGTCCATCTTGCTTCCAGCAGTGGCCAATCCAGTACCTGGTAGAAATCCAGTTAGTAGTAACATTCCATGCTACCAATCCCGGGGCTAGCAGTGGAAATAATCTAGATGAGGTTTTCAGTTTCATCATTCTATAAAAAATATTTTGAAATACAAAAAATTTAGCTTATTTGTGATCACATGGTGATGATCAATCATGGCTCCAATAGCAAGGTAAACCCAGACTCTAGTTGGGTTTCCCCTTCAAGGACTGTGTCAAAGATAATATTGAACAGGTTACATTGGGCCACAACATTCAAAATTGTGTTTTATAAATACGCACCTGCAAAAGCTCATTGCTGTGGGTTCTAGAGGGCTTTTTCTGCTATCTGAAAATTAGTGACATTCATGGTAAGGATTCGGTAAATGCATCAAATATTTGTCCCATATGGGGACAATTTGCTATTGGCACCTCAGGTCAGCTGCCCCTCAGTTGTCCCCATCTCTCCCAGCTCCCCCAGGCAGTGAGTTCTTAGCCTCTTCCCAGTCAGATATACCAAGCTGGTTGTGTTCTACTACTTAACAACAGGGGGAAGTAGAAAAGCAGTGGGCAAAACTGAAAGGAGCTATTTTACATAAGTACATAAGTAATGCCATACTGGGAAAAGACCAAGGGTCCATTGAGCCCAGCATCTTGTCCACGACAGCGGCCAATCCAGGCCAAGGGCACCTGGCAAGCTTCCCAAATGTACAAACATTCTATACATGTTATTCCTGGGATTTTGGATTTTTCCAAGTCCGTTTAGTAGCGGTTTATGGACTTGTCCTTTAGGAAACCGTCCAACCCCTTTTTAAACTCTGCTAAGCTAACCGCCTTCACCACATTTTCCGACAATGAATTCCAGAGTTTAATTACACGATGGGTGAAGAAAAATTTTCTCTGATTTGTTTTAAATTTACTACACTGTAGTTTAATCGCATGCCCCCTAGTCCTAGTATTTTTGGAAAGCGTGAACAGACGCTTCACATCCACCTGTTCCACTCCACTCATTATTTTATATACCTCTATCATGTCTCCCCTCAGCCGTCTCTTCTCCAAGCTGAATAGCCCTAGCCTCCTTAGTCTTTCTTCATAGGGAAGTCGTCCCATCCCCGCTATCATTTTAGTCGCCCTTCGCTGCACCTTTTCCAATTCTACTATATCTTTCTTGAGATGCGGCGACCAGAATTGAACACAATACTCAAGGTGCGGTCGCACCATGGAGCGATACAACGGCATTATAACATCCTCACACCTGTTTTCCATACCTTTCCTAATAATACCCAACATTCTATTCGCTTTCCTAGCCACAGCAGCACACTGAGCAGAAGGTTTCAGTGTGTTATCGATGATGACGACACCCAGATCCCTTTCTTGGTCCGTAACTCCTAACGTGGAACCTTGCATGACGTAGCTATAATTTGGGTTCTTTTTTCCCCACATGCATCACCTTGCACTTGCTCACATTAAACGTCATCTGCCATTTAGCCGCCCAGTCTCCCAGTCTCGTAAGGTCCTCTTGTAATTTTTCATAATCCTGTCGCGAGTTAACGACTTTGAATGACTTTGTGTCATCAGCAAATTTAATTACCTCGCTAGTTACTCCCATCTCTAAATCATTTATAAATATATTAAAAAGCAGCGGTCCTAGCACAGACCCCTGAGGAACCCCACAAACTACCCTTCTCCATTGTGAATACTGCCCATTTAACCCCACTCTCTGTTTCCTATCCTTCAACCAGTTTTTAATCCACAATAGGACATTTCCTCCTATCCCATGACCCTCCAATTTCCTCTGTAGCCTTTCATGAGGTACCTTGTCAAATGCCTTTTGAAAATCCAGATACAAGCCTTTGTATTAGGAAAGTAAATAAAAGAGGAAAAAAAGGCCGCTGTGGTTCTTAAATGTAGTGTCTTGAAAGGTAAGGGAAATTAGGCTAGCCTTCATAAATTACAGGACATCACAGAAAGAGGAAGACGGGCAACAATACCTGGATAAGTAGTCAGGAAAGCGAAAATTCAAATGCTATAGCCAATACAGTAAAATTGGAGGACAAGACTTTTTAAAAAATATATAAGTGATAGGAGGAAGTGTTGAAGTGGCATTGTGAGACTCAAGGATGGTAGGAAGGATTATGTAGAAGCTGATATGGATAAAGCCAAATCACTTAACGGATATTTCTGTTCTGTGTTCACGGATGGAGAGTTGGGAGTAAGACCACAGAAAACAAAAATTAAAGGAAATGGATGTGTGGTAGACCTGGACTGATTCTCAGAAGTCTTTGTTCATGGGGAGCTAGCGAAACTAAATGTAGACAAAGTGATGGAATATATCCGAGGGTACTCAAGGAACTCTGAGAAGTTCTGTCAGACTTTTTCAATGCTTCTTTAGAGGGAGTAGTCCTAGAGGACTAGAGAAAGAAGTAAATGGGCGGTTGGAAATTTCAGGCCTGTTAGTCTGACCCTTGTTTTGAGTAAATTAATGGAAATGCTTCTAAAGCGGAGGATTGTGAGATTTCTAGAAGCAAATGGACTGCAGGGCCCAAGGCAGCATAGTTTTACTAGAGGAAGGTCTTGTCAGACAAATATGATTGGTCACTCGGTCAAAGAAATTACAAATATAATCGGATTTGATATTAGCTTTGAAGTAAGTATACATAGTACTACTACTACTTATCATTTCTATAGCGCTGCTAGACGTACGCAGTGCTGTACACTTGAACATGAAGAGACAGTCCCTGCTCGACAGAGCTTACAATGTAATTAGGACAGACAAACAGGACAAACAAGAGATAAGGGAATATTAAAGTGAGGATGATAAAATAAGTATTCTGAACAAGTGAATAAGGGTTAGGAGTTAAAAGCAGCATCAAAAAGATGGGCTTTTAGCTTAGATTTGAAGACGGCCAGAGATGGAGCTTGACGTACCGGCTCAGGAAGTCTATTCCAGGCATATGGTGCAGCAAGATAAAAGGAACGGAGTCTGGAGTTAGCAGTGGAGGAGAAGGGTGCAGATAAGAGAGATTTACCCAGTGAACAGAGTTCCCGGGGAATAATGTAGGGAGAGATGAGGATGGAGTGATACTGAGGAGCTGCAGAGTGAGTGCACTTATAGGTCAATAAGAGGAGTTTGAACTGTATGCGGAAACGGATAGGAAGCCAGTGAAGTGACTTGAGGAGAGGGCTAATCCTGTATAATAATTCTCACCTCCAATGTTCTAATCTTGCTGCCTCAGACCGTGGCTCCTTCGGAGTTGGTCTGCTAGGCTCCGTAGATCGCTGACGTCACCGGAAAGGAGACGCCAGATTGGCTTGGCAATAAAAAGCAGAAGTAGGAGGGGTACGTCACCCGCAACACTGACCAACCACAAGACAGGAGCAAGAGGCCCCGCCCTCGCCGCAACACCATGCCCCCCCCAGATCCCCGAGTTTCAGGGTCTCCCTCTCACTACCAGGATTCTCCCTCCATCCCTCCTTCCCTCCCAATTCCAGGATCCCCTCTCGCTCACAGTTCCAGGGTCGTCGTGCCTCCTTTCCTCCCTCCCGTCCACTGCCAGCCCCCCTCCTTACGAATGTTTGAAGTCTCACCTACCCAGTTGGGGTTACAGCGGACAGCGGCAGCAGCATCGGTAAACGGCGTACAGGTGCAGGCCGTCTCTGTCTCTCAGCTCTGGTTCCGCCCTTGCGGAAACAGGAAATGAGGGCGGGACCAGAGCTGAGAGACAGAGGCGGCCCGAGCCTGTATGCCATTTACCGATGCAGCTGCCGCCGTACGCCGTAACCCCGACTGGGTAAGTGAGACTTCAAAAATTCGTAAGGAGGGGGGCTGGCAGTGGACAGGAGGGAAGAAGGAAGACACAACGACCCTGGAACTGTGAGCGAGGGGGGATCCTGGAACTGAGAGGGAGGGAGGGGGGACCCTGAAGGGAGGGAGGGGGACCCTGACAGTCAGAGGGAGGGAGATACTGGGAAGGTGTGTGAAATATGCACGAGGCAGTTTGGGGGGGGGGGGGCTGTTGGATCACCTCGGGGGGGGGGGTGGAGGGGCGAGCGGCGGTGACCTGGGGGAAAACCTTGCTAGTGCCCGTTTCATTGTGTTCAGAAACGGGCCTTTTTTTACTAAATGAACATAACGACACTGGCGGAATATTAGTCGTGCAGCAGAATTTTGAACAGATTGAAGAGGAGAGAGATGGCTAAGTGGGAGACCTGTGAGAAGCAAGTTGCAATAGTCTAAGCGAGAGATGATAACAGTGTGGATGAGGGTTCTAGTAGTGTGCTCAGAAAGGAAGGGGCAAATTTTGGTGATGTTTTAGAGAAAGAAACAACAGTTTTTAACAGTCTGCTGAATATGTGCAGAGAAGGAGAGGGAGGAGTCGAAGATGACCCCAAGGTTACGAGCTGATCAGACAGGAAGGATAAGAGTGTTATCCACTGAAATAGAGAATGGGGGGAGAGGTTGGTTTAAGGGGAAAGATAAGAAGCTCAGTCTTGGACATGTTTAGTTTCAGATGGCGCTGAGACATCCAGGCAGCAATGTCAGACCGGCAGGCTGATACTTTGGCCTGGATTTGGGCTGAGATTTCTGGTGTGACGAGGTAGATCTGGGAGTCATCAGCATAAAGATGATACTGAAAACCATGGGATGAGATCAGAGTACCAAGGGAAGAAGTATAGATGGAGAAAAGAAGAGGTCCCAGGACAGATCCCTGAGGTACACCAACTGACAGTGGGATAGAAGTAGAGGAGGATCCACTAGAGTATACACTAAAGGTACGCTGGGAGAGATAAGAAGAAAACCAGGAAAGAACAGAGCCCTGAAATCCAAGTGAGGACAGCGTATCAAGGAGTAGGCTGTGATCAACAGTGTCAAAAGCAGCAGATAGATCGAGAAGGATGAGGATAGAATAGAGACCTTTGGATCTGGCCAGGAACAGATCATTGGAGACTTTAGCAAGCTCTGTTTCAGTTGAATGAAGGGGGCGAAAGCCAGATTGAAGGAAATCAAATACGTTAGCGTTTAACTTGAAAAACGGAGACTATGATAAAATGAGAAGAACAATGAAAAAAAAAAACTGAGGAGCGGCTGCGAGGGTCAAAAATTTACATCAGGCATGGATGCTGTTCAAAAACACCATCCTGTAAGCCCAGGCCAAATATATTGCACATATTAAAAAGGGAGGACAGAAGACCAAACGACAGCTGGCATGGTTAAAAAGTGAGGTGAAGGAAGCTATTAGATCTAAAAGAAAATCCTTCAGAAAATGGAAGACTGAACCGACTTAAAATAATAAGAAACAGCATAAGGAATGCCAAGTCAAATGCAAAGCGCTGATAAGGAAGGCTAAGAGGGACTTTGAAAAAAAGATTGTGTTGGAGGCAAAAACACATAGTAAACTTCTTTTTACGTATATTAAAAGCAGGAAGCCGGCAAAAGAATCAGTTGGACCGCTAGAGGACCGAGGGGTAAAAGGGGTGATCAGGGAAGACAAAGCCATAGCGGAGAGATTAAATGAATTCTTTGCTTCGGTCTTCACTGAGGAAGATTTGGAAGAGATACTGGTGCCAGAAATGGTATTCAAAGCTGACGTTGAGAAACTGAATGAATTAATTCTCTGTAAACCTGGAGGATGTAATAGTTCTACAAACTGAAGAGTAGCAAATCTCGTGGACTGGATGGTATTCATCCCAGAGTACTGATAGAACTGAAAAGTGAGCTTGCGGAGCTATTGTTAGTAATATGTAATTTATCCTTAAAATCGAGTTCCAGAAGATTAGAGGATGGCCAATGTAACACTGATTTTTAAAAAAAGGTTCCAGAGGAGATCCAGGAAATTATAGATCGGTGAGTCTGACATCGGTGCCAGGCAAAATGGTAGAGACTATAATTAAGAACAAAATTACAGAGTATATTCAAAAGCATGGCTTAATGAGACAAAGTCAACATGGATTTAGTGAAGGGAAATCTTGCCTCACCAATCTACTACATTTCTTTGAAGGGGTGAACAAACATGTGGATAAAGGTGAGCCAGTTGATATTGTGTATCTGGATTTTCAGAAGGCGTTTGACAAAGTACCTCATGAAAGACTCCAGAGGAAATTGGAGAGTCATGGGATAGGAGGTAGTGTTCTATTGTGGATTAAAAACTGGTTAAAAGATAGAAAACAGAGAGTAGGGTTAAATGGTCAGTATTTTCAATGGAGAAGGGAAGTTAGTGGGGTTTCCCAGGGGTCTGTGCTGGGACCACTGCTTTTTAACATATTTATAAATGACCTAGAGATGGGAGTAACTAATGAGGTACTTAAATTTATTGACGACACAAAGTTATTCAAAGTCATTAAATCGCGGGAGGATTGTGAAAAATTACAAGAGGACCTTACGAGACTGGTACACTGGGCGTCTAAATGGCAGATGACGTTTAATGTGAGCAAGTGCAAAGTGATGCATGTGGGAAAGAGGAACCCGAATTATAGCTACTTCATGCAAGGTTCCAAGTTAGGAATCACAGACCAAGAAAGGGATCTAGGTGTCATCGTTGATGATACGTTGAAACCTTCTGCTCAGTGTGCTGCTGCGGCTAAGAAAGCAAATAGAATGTTAGGTATTTTTAGGAAAGGAATGGAAAACAAAAATGAGGCCATTATAATGCCTTTGTATCGCTCCATGGTGCGACCGCACCTTGAATATTGTGTTCAATTCTGGTCGCCGCATCTCAAAAAAGATATAGTGGAATTAGAAAAGGTGCAGGGAAGGGCGACGAAAATGATAAAGGGGATGGGATGACTTCCCTATGAGGTAAGACTAAAGCGGCTGGGGCTCTTCAGCTTGGAGAAAAGGCGGCAGAGGGGAGATATGATAGAGGTCTATAAAATAATGAGTGGAGTTGAATGGTTAGACGTGAAGCGTCTGTTTACGCTTTCCAAAAATACTAGGACTAGGGGACGTGCGTTGAAACTACAAAGTAGTAAATTTAAAATGAATCGGAGAAAAATGTTCTTCACTCAACGTGTAATTCAATTCTGGAATTCGTTGCCAGAGAATGTGGTAAAGGCAGTTAGCTTAGCAGAGTTTAAAAAAGGTTTGGACGGCTTCCTAAAGGAAAAGTTCAAAGACCGTTATTAAATTGGACTTGGGGAAAATCCACTGTTTCTGGGATAAGCAGTATGCTTACCACTCACAAAGATGTTAAAAAGTGACAGCCAAGGACCAATCCCTGCGGCACACCACTGATAACGTCCTTTTCCTAGGAGCAAACTGCATTTACACTACCCTCTGTTTCCTTCCATTTAACCAGTTCCTAACCCAACCAGTCACTTTAAGGCTCATATCATGTACATAAGTATTGCCATACTGGGTCAGTCCAAAGGTCCATCAAGCCCAGCATCCTGTTTCCAACAGTGGCCAATCCAGCTCACAAATACCTGGCAAGATCCCAAAAAAAGTACAAAAACATTTTTTACGATCTACAAACATCTGATGACAGCACTGATGTCAAGATATGCGCCTACACGCAGGCAACAGCTGATGATGAAATAGATGAAATGAGCAGCGAGGCACATGCTGACGAAATTCAACAACCTCCTGTCACTTTTGCAAGAGCGCTGGAGAGTCTCAACACCGTGCAGGCCTATCTGGAGGCCACTGGATGTCAGTGCTATGGCAGTTTTTACCGTCTGGCAGACGTAGTCTATGGAACTCACAGACACAATAGTGTACAGAGGACTATGACTGATTACTTCAAGCAAGCCTAACGTCAGTTAATGGAGACTGTATACTGTACGTATAATAAACAGTACTGTACATATTATTATTATTATTTGTTGAATTTGTATCCCACATTTTCCCACCTATTTGCAGGCTCAATGTGGCTTACAATATTCCGCCCTGGTTATTGCCATAGCAGAGTAAAGATACAATTAATAATTACAGAAGGATATATGTAACAAATGAGATAAAGCATTAATTATAACGGGATCAATAATAAAATGACAGTTAAAGTTATGCTGATCAGATGTCAAGCTTCTTTGGGTCACAACAGTTAAGTGCACGCTCCGGTTAACTGCATGTATTTCTTTGGTCCCAGACCCTTGCACTTAAGCGGATTGCACTGTATATCAAATCCCATCTTACCGTTTGTGTACAAAAGTTCCTCACCCCTAAACTGTACTGTTCCCTCGGGTTTATGCATCCCAAATGGATGACCCTGCGTTTTTTAGCATTAAATCTTAACTGCCAAATTCCTTACCATTCCTCTAGCTTCCTCATGTTATCCACACTGTCAGGGGTGTCTACCCTATTGCAGATTTTGGTATCGTCTGCAAAGAGGCAAACCTTACTAGACAGTCCTTCAGCAATATCACTTACAAAAATGTCAAAAAGAACCGGCCCAAGAACTGAGCCTTGCGGCACACCACTGGTAACGTCCTTTTCCTCAGAAGGAGCTCCATTTACTATAACGTTCTGTCGCTTTCCACTCGATCAGTTCCTAACCCAGTCGGTCATTTCAGGGCCCATACTGAGGGCACTATTTATTAGTCTTCTATGCAGAATTGTGTCAAAAGTTTTGCTAAAATCTAAATACATCAGATCTAGAGCTCTCCCTCTAGCCAACTCTCTGGTCACCCAGTCAAAGAAATTAATCTTGGGTCCTGTAATCCATTTGATTCCAAAAGCTTTGCTATTCTTTATTTTAAAATCCTTTCCATTCATTTGCTTACCACAGAAGTCACACTTGCTGGCCTGTAGTTCCCAGCCTCTTCCTTATTTCTGCTTTTGTGAAGAGGGACCACATCTGCTCCACTCCAGTCCTCCTGGACCACTCCCGACTCTAGAGACGCATTGAAAAGGTCAGCCAGTGGAGCTGCTAGAACTTCCCTAAGTTCCTTCAGTACCCTTGGAGGTATGCCATCCAGCCCTTTCGCTTTGTCCACCTTTAGTTTAGCAAGCTCTTCACTAACACAGCCCTCTGAAAATCCTTCAGGTACTACCTCCTCTCCATTCCTATTTGTGTTTGTCTTCTGCGGTCCTGTTCCTGGCCCTTCAGCTGTGAACACAGAACAGAAATATTTGTTAAGCAGTTCTACCTTATCATTATCATCTTCCACATATTCCTTCCCCTTCCCCTTTTGAGTCTCATAGTGCTACTTTTGCGCTTCCTCCTATTACTAACATATCTAAAAAAATGTCTTGTCCCCTCACATTTGCATCTTTGCTTTCCTGACTACTCTACTAGCTTCTCTTAGCTTTTCCAGATATTGTCACCTGCCTTCCTCTTTCTGAAATCTTTTGTAGTTTAACCTCTTTCCTTACTTTTTCAGCTACAGTACTACTTTTGAAAACCAAGGTGGCCAACATTTTCTTTTAATTACTTTCCTTACAAATAAGTTTGTTGCTCTTACAATAACTCGTTAGTTTTGCCCACTGCTTTCTAACTTCTTCCAGTTGGTCTCATCCAGACAACAGTTCCTTGAGATAATCCCCCATCTGAACAAAGATTTTTTTTGAAGTCTAGAACCTTCACTTTTGAATGAACGCTCTCCACACCTGTCTTAATATTAAACCACACCCATACTTTGGGCATTAGTACATAACTGCTTTCCAGACGTTGTCCCTTTTTCCCCATTTGTGTAGAGGGTTTTAATGCTTCACTTACCTGGGGTCCTTGATCACCCTGCCCCAACGATTCTAGTTTAAAGCCCTCTTAAGTAGGTTAGCCAGTCTGCTGCTGAAGACACTTCTTCCTTTCTTTGATAAATAGACACCATCTCTGCTCAGCAACCCTTGGAAAAGCATCCCATGGTCCAGGAAGCCAAAATGCTCTTGAGGACACCATCTGCACAGCCACATATTCATCTCCAGGATGCGAGCTGCTCTGCCTTGGCCTTTACCCTCAACGTGGAGGATCGACGAGAACACTATTTATGCATCTTTCTGCTTTGCCCTCTTTTCCAGAGCCACAAAGTCATACATTTGGAGGGGTACTGTGGCATTGATGCAAAGAAGGCAAGCCTATTTCAATTTGCAAGAAAACTCTGGAATTAGAGGGCATGGGATGAAGTTAAAAAGTTTTATGCTCAGGAGTAGTATAAGGAAATACTTTTTTACAGAAGGGGTGGTGAATATGCCTCCCGATGGCGGTACAAGCACATGGGATCTCTTAGGGAGAGGAGGAGATAGTGGATGGACAGACTGGATGGATCATTTAGCCTTTATCTACCATCATAAGACCATCTATGGTTCCTCTTTCCCTTATCTCAGCACTCAATTGTGGAACGGGCTGCCTCGAGAGGTTAAATTCACTCCTGATCACCCGACCTTTAAGAAGCAACTCAAGACCTTCCTTTTTGGCAGAGCATATGCCGTGGACCCTTCTGGTGCCACGCCCTTTTAACCCACAGCTCTCTCTGTGATAATTTATCACCTCCCCTCTCTTCCTGTCCTCCAGTTATTTCTTTCTCCCTCTTCTGACCTTGTGTTTTGTACTATTGTTTGCATATTAACTATTGTACGCCACATTGAGCCTGCCCTTGGGTGGGAATACTGTGGGATATAAATGTCAAATAAATAAAATCATGTCTCTGTTTCTGTAGCACTACTAGACGTATGCAGCACTATACACAAAGACACAAGAGACGGCCCCTGCTCAACAGAGCTTAGAATCTGTTCAAGACAGATGAACAGGACAAATAGGGAGTTAGCATTTTGTGGCATTTACTAACAAGTTCAGGTCTTGGAGAAAATGGCTCTCCAAGTTTGTGATTATTCCTCCTGAGGAAGCGAGCAGCAGAACTCAGATCTGTGAGGATGATTGCCAGCGAGTGCATGTTCAGAGCACATTTGAAATAATGATTTTAAACACTGGCTTGATCGGGATGCTGGTTGGAGAAATTACTGGCTGGACATATCATCAGGAGCAGTATTGTGAATTGAGTTCTCTTTAATTGCACTGATGTTGAATGCAGTGCTTGAGTGAAGACTTTTTCCCTTATAAGTTGAACATTTTCTTCAGCAGATAAGTGGCAATATTTTACCTGTGAGTGATTGTGTCTTTAATAGAGAGTGGACTTCGAAGTGTTAGCGGATGAGGTTATTGTTGGGGGCTTTATAATTAAATATATGTGTCCAGTTTCATATGTAAGTCTCTGCATAATTATAATTATCACATTTTCTAATAAAGTATGTTGTTATATGATATTGTAAATTGTTATACACAAGGACGTCCATATTTATTAATATAAAAATTGTGAGCCTGGCAGCTAGCGAGTCCTGCATGTGAGATGCCTGCTTGTCCTTGGAGAAAGTAAAGATGCTTACCTGTAGCAGGTGTTCTGTCCTTGTCGAACACCTGCTACAGGTAAGTATCTTTATTTTCTCCAAGGACAAGCAGGCATAATATTCTCACATGCCTCCCTCCCCCCCTTGGAGTTATCTTCTTAGCTTTTGTACTATACTGCTGGTCCTCTGTACCGGCCTTTATAGATGATGTCATCCACATGTGAGAATATATGCTGTTTGCAGAGAACACCTGCTAGAGGTAAGTATCTTTGCTTTTCATTGCACTTAAGCTTTCAGAACATTTTAGAAGACGGGATGTCTGGGGAAAGTTAAACTCAGGACTAATACAGATTTTTCACAGAAAGGGGGTGAGGGAAGCATGTATGTGGGTGGAGGATCATGGGGTAGAGATAATAGAATTCAGGAAAATGTAGTGTATGCATAGAGGGGAAGGGAAGGGGAAATGGGACTTGATATACTGCTTTTCTGAGGTTTTTGCAACTACATTCAAAGCGGTTTGCATATGTTCAGGTAATTTTTGTACCAGGGGCAATGGAGGGTTAAGTGCCTTTCCCAGAGTCACAAGGAGCTGCAGTGGGAATCGAACTCAGTTCCCCAGGATCAAAGTCCACTGCACTAACCATTAGGCTACTCCTCCACTCCCAAAGCTATGTAGAGGATACATAGCTTTGTTAAGGCTGGATGGATATCAGTTTCGTTCTCTGGTATTGTGCAGACTTGGATGATCCTAGAGGTTTTTATATAGCTATTCTGTTTCTCTGGCAGAAATAATAAGCCTAGGAGAGAGAGAGAGTGGCTTGTATCACTTAACACCCTTGAATGCTTTCTCAACAGTGTTCAGCATAGTATCAAGCACGTGTGTAATCATCACTGTCTAAGCTGCATCACTATTAGGTTGTGTGTTAGGCTGCTACTTATGTTTCTGATCACTTAACTAAAGATCAAGCTAGATTCCATATGTATCACACAGAGTGCATGTGTCCGTGTTAGTCCATTAAAAAGTTAACACCCGAAACTTGTTTGGTATCAGTTTTCTGAGCAAATCTTGTAAATTCCATTTGAAAGTGAGGTGAGGAAAAAATATATAGTTATATTTTTTGAAAGCAGCCATTAAGGGTTCAATATTTAGTGCGTGTCTTTTTAAGTAGTAGCTCAGGTGAGTTACATTCAGGTAGTGGAAGTGTTTCCCTGTCCCCAGAAGGCTTATGATCTAATTTTCTACTTGAGGCAACGGAGGGTTAAATAACTTGCTCAAGGATCATAAGACATATTGGTGGGATTTGAACACTGGCAGTCTGAAAGTGGACCTTTTTTGATGTGGTTTAAAATTTGAAACCTGTTTCATCTTGTACATGGCCTCCTTTCCTTGCCCACAGGCTAGTATCTTAGATGGTCTCTCATAACGCCTCACCCGTTGCAGTTGACTCTCTGTTTTAATCTAAAGGCCTTATGGGTCTTGTCTGTGTTTATCTGTCTTAAGTTGTTAAGCTTCAAAAAGTGGGGACTGTTATAACAATGTCTCTGTAAAGCCTATACAAATAATAGTTTTTTCTTTAAGTTCTATGCTGTTGACTTGAGCCTGGGATTGACTACATTGGGGAGAGGGGAAAGGTGCTTAATTGCTGGTAGACTTCACTGCTTTGAGGATATTGCAGAGCTGGCGTTAAGCTCTGAAAATTCTTTGTGCATAGCTTATACCGGAAGACTTTTGAAATGTGCTACAGGCTTGGATCTCTTGTTGTGTTTGACAGAGCCCCTCGATTTAAGGCCTTCCAGCAGCAGGACAGTCAGGAGCTTCTCCACTATTTGCTGGACTCAATGAGAATAGAAGAAACCAAGGTACTGTCTTTTAATGTTCTCCCTTATGCCCCTCAAAACTGTGTGTAGCTGTATTGATTTGATGCTGTTCTCCTCAGCACTGGGAATCCCAAGTCCTCTCCTCCAAACTCCCAGCCTCCAGGTCTTTTCCTCACCATTCATGCTTCAGCTCAGGAAGGGGTTGCTTCTCCTGCTCTCTCACCCTTCTGATCTTTCTTACCTTCTCTTTGCCACAGGATGGCGCTGCAGTCATAGTAGTTGGCTGATAAAGATCTTTTGGTCCAACAAGTTAGATCTTCAGTCACCTCTTCTGTTTGCCTTTTCTTCTGCCCCCTCTATTTGTCCAAAGTATGCTTGAAATTTGCCGTAGTTTTGGTTGCTACCTATATTGTAGACTGTTCAGACCGTCACTGCTCTTTGCCAGGGGCGTAGCCAGACCTCACGGTGGGAGGGGGCCAGCGCCCGAGGTTGGGGGCACATTTTGAGTGCCGCCCTGCTGCCCCCCCCCCCCCCCCCCCCCCCACCGTCTCGCCTCCTCGCTCACCGCCTCGCTTCCCCTCACAAACAAATACTTTTGCTGGCGGAGGTCCCCAACCCCTGCCAGCCAAAACAGGGGCCAGGACAAAATTCACGGGGGCCCAGACCCCTGTGACCCCCCCCCCCCCCATGGCTATGCCCCTGCTCTTTGCAAAGAAGCATTTCCTCCTCACAGGCAAATTTCTCATGACTTCATTCTTGAGATTCTTTTTCGTGGATGATACTAATTTTATTAGAGGTTGCAAATATGTGAATGTTTTAATCAGCATCCCTTCTTCAGTTTTGGGAGTATATCCTTACTCTAAGTATATCTGCATAGAGATCAATTTAGGTGGGGGGTGGGGGTGAGGTATACTTCTCCAGGTGTAGTGTGTACATGTTTGTGAGGTTATCACTGATTCACCGAGCTGTTTGTAGTGCTGTGGTTCCACTTTGAACCACAAGTAAACACCCATGTTTTGCTTTAGTATTGATGTCCATTCTCTCCCTCTCCTCCTCACCAGGTTGCACCATAGGGGATCTTACTAGTAAACACATAAGTGTGTGTGTGGGGGGGAGGGGGGGTTTCCTCCGTTTCTTTCTCCTGTTTATTCAGGGCTGTAGATGATGTAAAAGAATTAATATGTCGGGTCTGTGAATCTATTCATCTGTGTGAGCAGCGCCAGTTATGCCGGTCAGATGCAGCCAGTGTCCTGGCAGTAACAGCATTGTCCGTCCTGGGAACACCACAGCTGCTGATCCAGGCCCTTGTTGTGGAGTGTCAGAGCCATGTGTTTCCTGACCAAAGAAAGCCTGTAGCAATATGTCTGCCACAAGGATCCCTTTAGAAAAAGATTACAGCCACTAACCTTCCTCTTCTCAGTCTACTTTTTAAGTTACATGTTTACTTTTTAATTTTATTGTAAAATGTCTTCATTATCTGAAAATGAAATCCCAACTGAAAAGCTATCGTTTTCTGTTTGTGCATAGCAAAGGCTACTGAACCAAAGTAGCCAAAAAACAACTACAGAAAAAAAAAAAAAGGTACCCTGTTTGATTTCGGCAGGACTGATTGACTCCGTTGTAAAGCTTTGAAGGCATTTTTTTTTAGTATGAGAGGGTTAACGCAGGAAAAGCATCTGTGTACAGCGAATGGGGTGAAACACTCCCGCTCCACCACCACTACCACCATTACCAGTGGGGAAAAATGTAGGTATAGTTATTACACACATCCTTCTCTCCCCCCCCCCCCCCCCCCCAGAAAAAAAAGCTAATGCAGCAACGTGGCTTTAAAAGTGGGCTGCCATAATAAGGGACACTGTTTTCAAAAGAGAGAGAGAGAGAGACCTCGGCTGTTAGTGTTAATTGTGGATTAGTTAGCTTTAAATTTGTATACAGATTTTATTTCTTCGTAAATGTATTCTGATTGAAAAGTTATGGGTCTGATTTTAACCCTTTCTTACGTTCAGTGGTGCTGTACATTTTAAGTGCACTGCAAGATATATGTACAGATGGTGACTGCTGTGGCAAGTATCCATTTGCCCCTTCATTCTATAACTTGACATCTATACTTACATTTTAAAAATAACTTCTAAAACATTTTTTAAAACTTGCTTGTGTTATTTATTTATTTATTACATTTGTACCCCGCACTTTCCCACACATGGCAGAAAAGGCAAGTAAAGATAAGTTTTGAAGTTACGGACTGGTATAAATATATGACCACTATTTATAGTACTAATATCAGATTTGTTGAGTGGAACCCTAAAGACCATATTAATATCTATATTTACATGCCAAATGCACACATCGAATATAGAATACTTACATGCATTAACTGTCCCAAAACAGTACAATACATTTTGTGCTGCTTATCCTATAAATAAGCAGTGGATTTTCCCTAAGTTCATCTTAATAATGGCTTATGGACTTTTCTTGACTTTTACTACTACTTATCATTTCTATAGCGCTACTAGACGTACGCAGTGCTATACACTGGACATAAAGAGAGAGTCCCTGCTCGAAAGAGCTTACAATCTAACTAGGGCAGACAAACAGAACAAATAAGGGATAAGGGAGTTACAAAGGTGGGAATGATAAAAGTGGGTGCTGAACAAGTGAGTAAGGGTTAGGAGTTAAAAGCGACATCAAAAAGGTAGGCTTTTAGCCTAGATTTGAAGACAGCTAGAGATGGAGCTTTGACGTACAGGCTCAGGAAGTCTATTCCAGGCATATGGTGCAGCAAGATAAAAGGAACGGAGTCTGGAGTTAGCAGTGGAGGAGAAGGGTGCCGATAAGAGAGATTTACCCAGTGAACAGAGTTCTCGGGGAGGAGTGTAGGGAGAGATGAGAGTGGAGAGGTACTGAAGAGCTGCAGAGTGAATGCACTTGTAAGTCAATAAGCGGAGTTTGAACTGTATGCGGAAATAGGGAGCCATTGAAGTGATTTGAGGAGAGGGCTAATATGAGCATAGCGACACTGGCGGAATATAAGTTGTTTTGCTGAATTTTGAACAGATTGAAGGGGAGAGAGATGGCTTAGTTGGAGACCTGTGAGAAGGGAGTTGCAATAGTTTAAGCGAGAGGTGATGAGTGTGGATAAGGGTTCTGGTAGTGTGCTCAGAAAGGAAAGGACGAATTTTGGTGATACTTTTCTTTTAGGAAGCTATCCAAATCTTTTTTAAACCCCGCTAAGCTAACTGCTTTTACTACATTCTCTGGCAATGAATTCCAGAGTTTAATTACACGTTGAGTGAAGAAATATTTTCTTCAATTTGTTTTAAATTTACTACTTTGTAGCCTTATTGCGTGCCCCCTAGTCCTAGTATTTTTGGAAAGAGTAAACAATCGATTCCATTCCACTCCACTCATTATTTTATACACCTCTATCATATCTCCCCATAGCTGTCTTTTCTCCAAGCTGAAGAGCCCTAGCCATTTCAGCCTTTCCTCATAGAGAAGTAGTTTCATCCTCTTTATCATTTTCATCACCCTTCTCTGTACCTTTTCTAATTCCGCTATATCTTTTTTAAGATGCGATGACCAGAATTGCACATAGTATTGGAGGTGTGGTCGCACCATGGAGCAATACAAAGGCATTATAACATCCATTCCTTTTCTAATAATACCTAATATTCTATTTGCTTTTTTAGCCGCCAGCACACACAGAGCAGAGGGTTTCAACGTATCATCAGTGATGACACCTAGATCCCTTTCCTGGTCGATGACTCCTAATGTGGAACCCTGCATCACGTAGCTATAGTTCGGGTTCCTCTTTCCCACATGCATCACTTTGCACTTGCTCACATTAATTATCATCTGCCATTTGGATACCCATTCTCCCAATCTTGTAAGCTCCTCTTGTAATTTTTCACAACTGCCCCCAAATTGTAGGTCTGCTATTCGGAAGGCCTACATTAAACAGATAACTTTTCTGTTTAGTAGCTGAATGTTAACTGCAGTGCCAGAAAGACTTGTGATAAAGTATATAATATTACTAGTAAAAAAGGCCCGTTTCTGCGTGAAATGAAACAGGCACTAGCAAGGGCTCCCCCCTCCCTCCGTTGCTGTCTCCCTGTCTCCCGAGTCCCACGCCCTCCTTTCCTGCCGTCCTCCCTCTCCTCTCCCACTCCCCTTTAACTCACCACTTTGTCCGGCGTTCCGGTGGCAGACGGAGAGGGCTGAGTGGAGGGTGGGAGCGGCGTTGATGGCGATGACGACGGCGATTGTGGCGGGGCCATTTGTGGAGGGGTGGTTGGAGGTTAGCTGGGCCTTTGTGGTCACTGTAGGGTTCGTCGGTTGAAGCCATCTCTCTCTGGCCATGTCTCCACCCTCGGCGTCATAACATTAGACGTGAGGGCGGGGCTAGGAGACATGAGCAGAGAGAGATGGCTTCGTTTGGGCACGTCCTCGGCCGGTTTTCTTTGTTTGGCAGTCTGCAGTGATTTGTTGGAAGGGGAGGAGTACGTTTGTTCTTTTTCGTTTTTTTGTAATTGTTCCGCCCTTGACGACATCACGTGTGACGCGAGGGCGGGGCACGGAGACATGGTCAGTGTTGTGGCTTCACCACCATGAACTTATGAACCGGTGTCTGAGTGCCTGCAGTGACGTCAGTCTCTTCAGAACGTTGAGGGTGAGTTTTATTATAGTAGATATACATTGTTTATTTAATCATGAATTGATAATGAATGTGACTGTTGGGCAGACTGGATGGAACGTTCAGGTCTTTATCTACCGTCACTCACTATGTTACTGCTAAATGGATAGTTATTGGCTGTGTCCCTGCCCCCTCCACCACCTTAAACCCTGGCCTCTTAGTTTCTGGATAAAATTTGGCAGTTAAATGGCCCAGTTTTATACAGATAAGGGCTGAAATATAAGTGAATTATGTGTTTGACACCTGCCAGCAAATGTATAACATGTTTTAAATATTGGGCCCTCCGTATTTTTATGTATACATTTTCTTTATATATTATTTCTTAAAAATAGATGTAGAGTCTCTTCACTTTTATTTTTTTTTTAACTTGGTGCACTAAAAGCTTTCCTTTTGCCTTTCAATCCCATTTAATGGGTCTTGCTGTTCAAATATTTCTCCAAATGCATTACTTTTCTATATGTGCTATGGGAAGGGGTGGGGATATCTGACTTCCATGGCTGTCCGAGTTCAAAATCCTACTCTCCCTCTTGTTTATGAGAGGGTGGCTCTTTAAAAAAGGAGCAATTGGGTTGGACCCTGCTACAAACTGATTAATGTCTGCTGCCATTGTACCCTCAGGCCTGACCATTCAAAGACCTTGTCTTTGTTTGACCTAAATAAACGGTTCAACACACTGATCCCAACAAAAGGAGTAGTTAATTAATTATAGCTTCAAAGTCATTTGGGGTACCGAATTTGTGAATTACCTATGGATTATCTCTTTAATGTGTTTGTGGCTTCAAATTGGGCAGGATTGGGGGGGGGAGCAGGGGGGGGGGGGACAAAAGCACATGATTAAACAGAAGAAGCAATACTATACAAAGTCTGGTGAAGCTTTCTTTACCTATGTGCTCAGCTCAATATGGATTTTCATAGGCAGCCTTAAACAAAATAAAGTAGAATTTTACGTAACTGTAACAAAAGGTGAGGTAGCTGACCAGTCTCTGCTTACTAGTGTAGTTAAATATGTGTGTATATATTTTTCTTTTTCCTTTGCGTGCTCCCTAATTTTGGTGTTAATTCAAAGTGTGGTGCATATAGATAATGCTTGCTATATGGCTCATCTTTAAAAGAGAAAAACGTCCAAAAAGTGGCATAAATCTGCTTTTTTTTTTTCTCACAAAAACGTCCAAAGTGGTATTTTCAAAACCAATTTTTAGACGATTTTTCTACATAGTCCGTCAGATGTGCGTTCAAATCATAAAAGGGGCATGACATGGGCCTGTTAAGGGCGGGATCTGGCCATTCCTAACGGACATTTTTCTGCTAAAATAGAACAAAGCAAAAACATCCAGGGCTATAAGTTGGATGTTTTGGTCTAGACCTATTTTATTAACGAATAAGCCACAAAAATGTGCTCTAAATGATACCCCCTTAGTCCTTCAGTGGTCACTGACCCCCAATCCCACCCCGAAAAGATGTAAATGAAACAGTGCATACCAGCCTCTAACAGCTTCAGATGTTATGGCCAGTCCTATTAAAGCATCAATCAGGTTCTTGAAATAGCCTAGTGGTGACCCAGGCCCATAATCCATTCTAACTATTACACTTATTATTAACATTTGTATAGCGCTACCAGACGCACGCAGCGCTGAACACCTGACATAGAGAGACAGTCCCTGCTCAATAGAGCTTACAATCTAAAAATAATACAGACAGACAAAGGCAATTAAGGGCGAGGGAAGTACTGGGTGAGAAGGAACAAGGTGGGGGGGAGGCAAATGAGTAGTGGCTAGGAGCCAAAAGCAGCAGTGAAAAGGTGGGTTTTCAGCATAGATTTGAAGACAGGTAGAGATGGAGCTAGACGTACAGGCTCAGGAAGTCTATTCCAGGCATAAGGTGCCGTGAGGGAAAAGGGACGAAGCTTAGAGTTAGCGGTGGAGGAGAAGGGGGACGACTTGTGGTGCAAAGTGTCAGCCCCCCCCCCCCCCAAAAACCTACTGTACCCACATATAGGTGACACCTGCGTCCATAAGGGTTATTGTAGTGGTGTATAGTTGGGTACAGTAGGTTGTTCGTATGTTTTGAAGGGCTCACCATACAATATCTGCTTAGAACAATCTTCAAAATGTGCTAAAATCAACTGAAAAGAAGGTTTGTTAGCTTCTGATAATCCTTCCACTAACTGATTCAAGTTATCCATAATAGTATGTAAATATTGTACATAATGATAATTATACACTGCAATGTGAGCAGCGAGCATGGAAATTTGGTACATTCTTTTACCCATTAAGTCTATAGATTTAAGGTCCTTGTTTGGAGAATAAGGCCATACGGTCTTTAGATGTTTTGTTCCTCCTCATTGCAGATTTGACTATCAAAGAAACATGAGACAATTGTTGCTTGCCATGTCCTAAAACGTCCTACACTCAATATTTATCATCTGAATTTCGTTTAGTCTAACTGAATTAGGAGTTGACCAAATGGATATGTACAGGTCTTGAAGTATTTCATCTATAGGGAGCTACAATACTCTTCTTATAATGGACGTATAATAACTCTTCCTCTCTACGATTCCCTAATGTGTCTGTACACACAAACCTTATTCTACCACAACATTACTGTATTTGTTCATACCGGAATTGGCGAACGCCTTTACGGTACTATGTAAGCCATATTGAGCCTGCAAATAGGTGGGAAAATGTGGGGTACAAATGTAACAAATAAATGAATATAAGGGGGTATTGTTGAGATGTGTACCTGGGACCTTTTATGTGAAGTCCACTGCAGTGTCCCCCTAGGGTGCCCCACTGCTCTGCTGGGGCCAGTCTGCTTAGAAAACCTGGCTCCTTCTACGTCCCAGTGGCTTGATTTTGTGCGTTTTTAACTTGGACATTTTTTTTTTCTTTTTTAATGGTCTAAAACAATAGACATACTAAGCACAACAACATCTAGGAAATGGTCATTTTCAAAGAAAAAAAGATAGATGTTTTTCTGGTTTGAAAATGTTCATTTTTCACTACTTGATTTTTGGACGTTTTCAGCAAAGCATCCAAAGTCAGATTTAGATGTCATATCGAAAATGCCCCTCCGTGTGTATAGCTGTTTAACATACACAACAATCTACAACTGGAGATATGAGAGAGTCATTCCATAAGGATTATGCTCTTTTAAAAAGACAAACACCTATGAGGGGTGATTGTTATGTTGATAGTTGAATTTTGAGGGGGTCTTGATAGAATAGGGTGGGGGGTTGGGACAAAAAGTTAAAAAATATGTTGACTGATTATGTTTTTCGACTTGCATTGAGCTTGAGATTGTTTATTTTCTTTGTATATGATATTTGCACTACTTGTATACTGTTTTCAATAAAAATGTTGAAACTTAAAAAAAAATAAAAATAAAAAGACAAGAAGTTTCAGTAAACATATATTTTATCATAAACATGGTTAAAATTTATGAGGCTGACATCAGAAGGAGCAAAGACCTATAATTTTAAAAGCAGTCTCAAAAGGATAGGTCTTTAGGTGGTTTTATTGCAGGAGTCGGAGGGAGCCTAATGATGCACCAGCTCTGAGAAGCTATTCCAGGTAAATGGTGCAGCAAGGTGAAAAGCTAGTTGGTATTTGGCAGTGAAGAAAAGAGTACAGATAAAACACATCTTGCCCTGTGAGTGAAAGTAGTTAAGAGTGTAGGGATAGATCACGTTTTATGCAAAACTAGTAAAAAAGCCCCGTTTCTGATGCAAATGAAACTGGGGCTAGCAATGTTTTCTTCTGTGTGCATGTGGGAGTGTGTGTGTCCCTGCCCTCTGCCCTCTCTCCCCTCCCCCCTCTGAGTCCTTCACTGTTACAGAGCCAGCGATTTGATTTCGTGCTCTGCTGTTTTCCTTCACTGACTGTGTTACAGAGAGGGCGGGGCAGACACTCATAGGGAAACCGGATATCTCGCCCCCTTCACACTTCCGGCTGGAGGCGTCATAGAACGTTGGTGCCTTTTTATATAGAGAGATGCTGTTTCAAAGATTTTTCCTGTATAACTGCTTATAATTTGATGTTTATTACACAATACAACCTTGTAATATAATTCACAAACTAATTTTTGTAAAGTTTCATATGGCCGTGTATAGAAGATTTACTCAACATTTTTCCCGTTGTCAGAAGATTTATAACTATAATATGTATGTACTAAATTGTCTGTATTGTAAGCCACATTGAACCAGAACTCTATTTGGGAAAATGCGGATTATAAATGTAGTCATAAATAAATAAAGGAGAGATAATAAGGAAATGAAGACTGGAGGCACTTGTAATAGAGTAGGAGAAGCTTTAACTGTATTTGGAAGTGGATGGAGAACCAGTGTAGGGGTCTGAAGAACGGTTAAATGGTTACATAAGAATAGCCATACTGAGTCATACCAATGGTCCATCCTGTTTCCAACAGTGGCTAATCCAGGTCACAACTAACTGGAAGAAACCCAAATAGTAGCAACATTCCATTCATCCAATCCCAGGGCAAGAAGTGGTTTCCCCTTGTCTATCTCAATAGCAGTCTATGAACTTTTCCTCCAGGAGCTTGTCCAAACCTTTTTTTAAACCTTAGATATGTTAACTGTTGTTACCACATCCTCCGGCAAAGAGTTCCAGGGCTTAACTATCCATTGCGTGAAAAAATACTTTCAACTATTTTTGTTGAAAATATTTCTATGCAACTTCATTGAATTTCCCCTAGTCTATATACTTGTTGAAAGAGTAAAAAATCAATTTACGTTTTACCCATTCTACATCACTCAGCATTTTGTACCTCAACTATATCTCCCCTCAGCCGTCTCTTTTTGAAGCTGAAGAATCCTAACCTCTTTAGCCTTTCCTCATATGAGAGGAGTTCTATTCCCTTTACAATTTTGGTCGCTCTTCTTTGAGCGTTTTCTAATTCCGCTATATCTTTTTTGAGATACGGTGACTAGAATTGAACGCAGTACTGAAGGTGAGGTCACACCATGGAGTGATAGAGGCATTATAGTATTCCTAGTCATATTTACCATCCCTTTCCTAATAATTCCTAATATCCTGTTTGTTTTTTTGTGTGTCGCAGCATACTGGACAGAAGATTTTGGTGTATTGCCTACAATGACACCTAAATCTTTTTCTTGGGTGCTGACTCCCAAGGTGGACTCTAGCATCAGGTAACTATGATTTGGATTCCGTTTATTCTTCCCAGTATGCATCACTTTGCATTTATCCACATTAAATTTCATCTGCCATTTGTACATAAGTATATAAGTGTTGACATACTGGGACAGACCGACGGTCCATCAAGCCAGTATCCTGTTTCTAACACTGGCCAATCCAGGTCACAAGTACCTTGCAAAATTCCAAAACAGTTCAATATATTTTATGCTGCTTATCCTAGAAATAAGGAGTGGATTTTCCCAAGTTAATTTTAATAATGGCTTATGGACTTTTCTTTTAGGAAGCTATCCAAACTTTTTTTTTTTAAGTCCGCTAAGCTAACTGCTTTTACCACATTCTCTGGCAATGAATTCCTGTAATTGCATGTTGCGTGAAGAAATATTTTCTCTGATTCGTTTTAAATTTACTACTTTGTAGCTTCATTGTGTACCCCCTAGTCCACCCCACTCATTATTTAATATACCTCTATCATATCTCCTCTCAGCCGGCTTTTATGCAGCCTTTCCTCATAGGAAAGTCATCCCATCCCCGTTATCATTTTCTTCGCCCTTCTCTGTACCTTTTCTAATTCCACCATATGTTTTTTGAGATGTGGTGACCAGAATTGCACACAATATTCAAGGTGCTGTCGCACCATGGAACGATACACAGGCATTATAACATCTTCATTTTTATTTTCCATTCCTTTCCTAATAATACCTAATATTCTATTTGCTTTCTTTGCCGCCGCAACACACTGAGCAAAGGATTTCAAAGTATCGTCAATAATGATTCCTAGATCTTTTTCCTGGTTGTTGCCTCCTACCGCTGTACCTTGCATCATGTAGGTATAGTTTGGGTTCATCTTTCCCATATGCATCACTTTGCACTTGCTCACATTAAACATCATCTGCCATTTGGATGCTCAGTCTCCCATCCTCTTAAGGTCGTCTTGCAGTTTTTCACAATCCTCTTGCGATTTGAATAACTTTGTGTCGTTGGCAAATTTAATTGCCTCACTATTTATTCCCGTCTCTAAATCATTTATAAATATGTTAAAAAGCAGCAGTCCCAACACAGACCCCTGTGGAACCCCACTATCTACCCTTCTACATTGAGAATACTGACCATTTAACCCAACTCTCTGTTTTCTATCCGTTAACCAGTTTTTAGTCCACAAAAGAACACTACCTCCTATCCTGTGACTTTCCAATTTCCTCTGGAGTCTTTCATGAGGTACTTTGTCAAATGCCTTTTGAAAACCCAGGTACACAATATTGACTGGCTCACCTTTATCCACTTGTTTGTTCACCCCTTCAAAGAAATGTAATAGATTGGTGAGGCAAGATTCTCTTCACTTAAATTCATGTTGGCTTTGTCTCAATCTGTGCTTATGTATGTGCTCTGTAATTTTGTTCTTTATAATAGTCTCTACTAGTTTGCTCGGCACTGACGTCAGGCTCAGCGGTCTGTAAGTTCCCGGATCACCTCTGGAACTCTTCTTAAAAATCGGCATTACATTGGGAACCCTCCAATCTTTGGATACCATGCTTAATTTTAAAGATAAATTACATATTACTAACAATAGTTCTGCAAGTTCATTTTTCAATTCTATCATTACTCTGGGTTGTATACCATCCGGTCCTGGTGATTTGCTACTCTTCAGTTTATCAGATTGCCCCATTACATCAGGTTCTATGTATTGTTCCTCTTCACCTTTGAGCCTCACAGTTCCATTTCTGCGCTTCATCCTATCACTTACATATCTAAAGAATGTCTGATCCCTGATTTTACCTTATTGGCTATTCTTCCATTTGCATCTTTGCTTACCTGACGACTTTACCAGCTGCTCTTAGCTTTCCCAGGTATTGTAGCCTGTCGTCTTTTTTTTCTGTGATGTCTTGTCTGGTGCAAAGTCTGTGAATACATTTTAAAGGCAGTGTTCACACTATTATTCAAAGGGAACATACGTGCATACTTTGAAACTCAATACGAGTATAAAATACCCACAGCCCCTTTATACTTTTTTTTTTGTGTATGTGGTATTATTCATATTTTCAGCTGTATCAAGGGAGGGCAGTTTTTTAATGGCCCATTTACCCATGTAAATTGTTTTGAAAACTGCCAGGAGACTTTTATGTGAAGACTTACAGTTGGACTTTGAAACACTTTTTTTTTTTTTTTTTTTTGGGGGGGGGGGGGGGTTGGATAAATAAGAATTCTCAGCTGCGGAACAAATATTTTCTTGTAATTTTAATCAAAGGGATGATATTTTTCAATAGCATTTTCTTAGGTAAAACAGCTTTGTATGCATATAAGTTCCTTACGTTACTTAGGGAGAGGGTTGGGGAGGGATCTTCACTTGCATACTTTTCAGACTATGATTACTGTATTTATGCATGTAACTTAATCCTGAAAAACTGCATGTCTCAAGAGTGGAAGCATGCACATACTTTGCTTTGAAAATCCAGCAGGCTTTGCACACTCAAAAGCCTTTTATCCCCTTGCTCTTCTGTAAAGAGCTAAAGGTTTTTGTTTTTTTTAAGTGGATCCGGTAGGCGAGAGCTCAGAGGAACACGGAGGTGAGGAGTAAAAATCAAAGAAGGAAATGCTGAAGTGCTACTGTATAGCATCACTGTAACTGATGTCATGGGGCATGTCTGTGTCACTTTGAGGAGCATAATCGAACGCCCATCTCCATGGGCGTTTATCTCCGAGGACGGGTCCGCGAAGGGGCGGGACAGACCGTATTGTCGAAAAAGATGGGCGTCCATCTTTTGTTTCGATAATATGGTTTGTGCCGGGCAAATGCATCGCATTTGGGCGGATTTGAGCTGGGCGGTATCAGTTTTCAGCGATAATGGAAACTTGAAGGCGCCCAGCTCAAAAACGAACAAATCCAAGGCATTTGGTCGTGGGAGGGGCCAGGATTTGTAGTGCACTGGCCCCCTCACACGCCAGGACACCAACCGGGCACCCTAGGGGGCACTTGTAACAAAAAAAAAAAGTTAAAATACCTCCCAAGTCCATAACTCCCTTACCTTGGGTGCTGAGCCCCCCAAATCCCCCCCCCCCCCAAAAAAAAAAACCCCCACTGCCCACAACTCTACACCAGTACCATAGCACTTATGGCTGAAGGAGGGCACCTAGATGTGGGTACAGTGGGTTTTGGGGGCGCTTTGGAGAGCTCCCACTTAGCAGCACAACTGTAACAGGTAGGGGGGGGGGGGGATGGGCCTGAGTCCACCTGCCTGAAGTGCACTGCACCCACTAACAACTGCTCCAGGGACCTGCATACTGCTGTGATGGAGCTGGGTATGACATTTGAGGCTGGCATACAGGCTGGAAAAAAAAGTTTTTGATGTCCCTTTCTTTTGGTGGGAAGGGGGTTAGTGACCATTGGGGGAGTCAGGGGAGGTCATCCCCGATTCCCTCCGGCGGTCATCTGGGTAGTTGGGGCACTTTTTGGGGACTTGTTCGTGAAAAAAAAGGGTCCAAAAAAAGTGACCCAAATTCTCGCTTCTGGCGCCCTTATTTTTTCCATTATTGGCCGAGCGCGCCCATCTCTTCTCGGCCGATAAACACGCCCCAGTCCCGCCTTCACCACGCCTCCGACACTCCCCCGTCAACTTTATCCGTTCCCACGACAGACTGCAGTTGGAGGCGCCCAAAATTGGCTTTCCATATCATCAAGCTGATCAATCCATAGACTGGTGGGTTGTGTCCATCTACCAGCAGGTGGAGATAGAGAGCAAACTTTTGCCTCCCTATATGTGGTCATGTGCTGCCGGAAACTCCTCAGTATGTTCTCTATCTCAGCAGGTGGTGGTCACACACAGCAGCAGCTCTGGCTAGGCCTCCAAGCCTAATCCTTAGGTTTTGTTGAGGCCTGGGGTTGAGGGCTCTTTTGAGCAAGTGCAAACCTGGTGGTGCCAGGTCCCTCCTTTTCTCCCCCCTCCCGCTGGCTCCGTTTAAAAAAAAAAAAAAAAAAAATTTTAAACGTCTTTAAAGGCGTTTAATTCGACGTTTCTTTAAACGTTCATTGCAGCTACTCACTGGGACACCAGTTCGTTACAGCTCGGAGCGGCAAGCAGGTAATTTTACCTTTTTATAGCGGGCAGGGGGTTCCCCGATTCTTCTCCTCGTGGCAATGGCGTCGGAGGGCGAGGGCGCAAAGGGTCGCTCCCCGGATCGCTGGAGCGCTTCTAGAGGGGATGCGGGGGTTTTACAACCTGATTCGCCCTTGATGGGTGATAGTTTAGTGACCGATGAATGTCCCGGTCGTTCCTCCGGCGTGGCGGTTTTTTCCCGCCATAAACGCCCATCCCCCGCTCCTCGCCTCCGCCATCTTGGCCGGCCACGCGGCTCGGACGGCTTCTTCGGGGCCGCCCTTGAGGTTGGAGACATTAATGCCATGAACGCCCTTAATTTGGGCGACGGCACAAAAGCGGCTAAAGTTAAGCGCCGTTCTTCCCGCGCGGCTCCTTCACGGAGTTTCGCGCCGGACGCCATTTTGGATGCGCAGCATGTCTCTCCCCCGCTATTGCGAGCCGGTTGAGAGTGCGTCTAGGGCTGTTGCCCAGGCTGCGGAAGTGCACAGTCTGGGGGGTTTCTCCCCCGAGTTTGTTTTGCTGCTGCATCAGGCTTTCCTCATGCAAAACGCTGCCCCTGCTCCCTCTTCTGATAAAGAGGTTGAGGTTCCCAGAGGTAAACGCCCTCGGGTTGATTTCCAGGCCTTGGAGGACTTTTGTCTCCTCCGATGTAGATGAGGGCAGCGTGTCTGAGGTCTCCCAACGATCCTTTGCGGATTCCTTGGAGGAGATAGATCCCCGCTCGGATGGAGCGGATGACCCCTCTGCAGCGCGGCTTTTTAGCCCAGAGGATTTGCCCAACCTGTTGTTACAGGCCATGGACACTTTGAAGATTTCCTCTCCGGAGGACGTCTCTCCCTCAGCCCCTGTTGGCTCTGCCATTATGCTGGGGACGAAGCGCCCGCCTAGAACCTTCCACGTGCATGATGCCATGCACACCTTAATTGCGGCTCAATGGGATGTCCCGGAAACGAGCCTTAAAGTGGCTAGGGCTATGTCCCGCCTCTATCCTTTGGCTGTGAGTGAACGTGAGGCCTATCTGTGGCCTACCGTGGATTCTTTAATCACTGCGGTGACTAAGAAAACGGCGTTGCCGGTGGAAGGTGGCACGGCCCTAAAGGACGCCCAAGTCAGAAGATTGGAGGCGGCCTTAAGGTCGTCCTTTGAGGCAGCTGCTTTAAGTTTGCAGGCCTCAGTTTGCGGCTCCTATGTGGCCAGGGCGTGCCGGACTATGGTGCAGCGGGCTTCCCCCTCGGATCATTCCTTGAGGGCTGATTGGCCGGCCCTGGAATCGGGCTTAGCCTATTTGGCAGACTTGCTGTATGATGTCTGGAGAGCCTCAGCTAAAGGCATGGCTCAGACAGTCTCTGCGCGGCAGTGGCTTTGGCTGAAACATTGGTCTGCTGACCACGCCTCTAAATCCCGCCTGGCTAGATTGCCTTTTAAAGGCAAGCTGCTCTTTGGGGTCGAGCTGGACAAAATCGTGACCGATCTCGGCACGTCTAAGGGCAAGAAATTACCAGAGGTCAGGGCTCGGGTTAGTACTCGTCCCGATACCTCCAGAGGATGGTTGCAGGAAGCCCATCGGTACCGCCCGGGCAAGTCGGGTTCCTCTGCCCCCTCTTCCTTCAAGAGGAATTTCTCCCCAAGCAGCATTCCTTTCGCAGAGACCGCCGTCCCGGAGGTGCTCCCTCCGGTCCTCCCCCAGGGTCTCGTACCCAATGACGGGGCCTTGGTCCACGCCCCAGTGCAGATTGGAGGACGGCTGTCCTCGTTTCTGGGCGAGTGGACCACTATAACTTCAGACGCGTGGGTGCTGGAAGTCATCAGAGACGGCTACAAGCTAGAGTTCTGCCAACCCTTAAGAGACGGGTTTGTACTCTCTCCCTGCAAGTCTCCGGTCAAGCTGTGGTAGTGCAGCAGACCTTGGACAACCTGATCCGCCTGGGTGCGGTCGTTCCGGTGCCAAAAAATCAGATTGGCAAGGGACGTTACTCCATTTACTTTGTGGTTCCAAAGAAAGGAGGTTCTGTCCGGCCTATCCTCGACCTCAAGGGGTCAATCGGGCCTGGAAAGTGAGGCACTTTCGCATGGAGACTCTCCGCTCTGTTATAGCGGCAGTGAAGGCAGGAGAGTTCTTGGCTTCCTTGGACATCAAGGAAGCGTACCTGCATATTCCCATCTGGCCTCCTCTCCAACGCTTTCTGCGTTTTACAGTCCTGAGACGACACTTCCAGTTCAGAGCCCTCCCTTTCGGGTTGGCTACTGCTCCGCGGACCTTTTCCAAAGTAATGGGGGTCATAGCGGCCTTCCTGCTAAAGGAAGGAGTACAAGTCCATCCTTATCTGGACGACTGGTTGATCCGAGCCCCCTCTTCTGCAGAGTGCGGCAAAGCTATGGACCGGGTAGTTGCTCTTTTGAGCTCCCTGGGATGGATCATCAACTGGAAGAAGAGCCAGCTGCGCCCGACTCAGTCCCTGGTGTATCTGGGAGTTCGATTCGACACCCAAGTGGGCAGAGTGTTCCTGCCAGACAATCGGATTGTCAAGCTTCAGGCTCAGGTGGACTAGTTCCTAGTAGCCTCTCCTTTTGGGCTTGGGACTACGTGCAGCTGTTGGGCTCTATGACGGCCACGATGGAAGTAGTGCCCTGGGCCAGGGCTCATATGAGACCACTACAGCTATCTCTGCTGCTGCGCTGGACTCCGATGTCGGAGGATTATGCTGTGCGCCTTCCCGAGGACCCAGCAGTGCGCAAGGCGCTGAGCTGGTGGACGCAGACAGACAAGTTGTCTGCAGGATTGCCTCTGGTGACCCCGGAGTGGATTGTCGTCACGACAGACGCCTCTTTGATGGGCTGGGGAGCCCACTGCTTGGGAAGGACAGCGCAGGGGCTCTAGTCTCCTGCAGAGGCAAGTGGTCTATCAACCTCCTGGAACTCAGAGCCATTCGGTTGGTGTTATTGGAGTTCATCCCGGTACTGGTGTTGAAGCCTGTACGGGTCCTGTCGGACAATGCCACGGCTGTGGCCTATATCAACCGCCAGGGAGGTACCAAGAGCGCCCCTCTAGCCAGGAGGCTATGAGTCTTTGCCAGTGGGCGGAAGCGAACCTGGAGCAGCTTTCAGCGGCCCACATTGCCGGAGTCATGAATGTCAAGGCGGACTTTCTCAGTCGCCATACCTTGGAGCCCGGAGAGTGGCAACTATCTGCTCAGGCGTTCTTGGACATCACGAAGCGCTGGGGCCAGCCGAGCCTAGATCTGATGGCGTCATCGGCCAATGGCCAAGTGCCGCGCTTTTTCAGCAGAGGACGGGACCCTCGATCCCTGGGAGTAGATGCTCTTCTCCAACAGTGGCCGACACAAGAGCTCCTCTATGTGTTCCCGCCCTGGCCCATGTTGGGCAGGGTGCTAGACCGGGTGGCAAAGCATCCCGGCAGGGTAATCCTGGTGGGTCCGGATTGGCCCAGACGTCCCTGGTATGCGGACTTGTTCAGGCTCTCAGTCGACGATCCTCTGCGGCTGTCAGTGGAGCAGGGCCTGTTACATCAGGGTCCCGTGGTGATGGAGGATCCCTCTCCCTTTGGTCTTACGGCCTGGCTATTGAGCGGCAGCGTCTGAGGAAGAAGGGCTTCTCGGACAAGGTCATCGCCACTATGCTGAGAGCGAGGAAGCGCTCTACTTCTACTGCTTACGCCAGGGTTTGGCGTATCTTTGCAGCATGGTGTGAAGCAGGCTCACTTTCTCCCTTCACTGCTCCAATTTCTTCAGTGTTGGCGTTCCTGCAAGAAGGTCTGGAGAAAGGCCTGTCGCTCAGTTCCCTTAAAGTCCAGGTAGCGGCTCTGGCTTGCTTCAGGGGCCGCCTGAAGGGTGCTTCCCTGGCTTCGCAGCCAGATGTGGTGCGCTTTCTCAAGGGAGTTAATCACCTGCGCCCTCCTCTGCACTCAGTGGTGCCTGCGTGGAATCTCAACCTGGTGCTAAGAGCATTGCAGAAGCCGCCTTTGGAACCCTTGTCGAGGGCATCTCTGAAAGACCTGACGTTGAAAGCAGTCTTTTTGGTGGCTATCACTTCAGCCAGAAGAGTTTCCGAGCTCCAGGCGCTCTCATGTCGAGAGCCTTTTCTGCAGTTCACTGAGGCAGGAGTGACTATTCGCACAGTGCCTGCCTTCCTGCCCAAGTTTGGTTCTCGCTTCTATGTGAATCAGCAGCTCTGTCTCCCTTCCTTTCGTAGGGAGGACTACCCAGAGGAGTACTCCGCTCTTGAATATCTGGATGTGAGACGAGTCATCATCAGATACTTGGAAGTGACCAATGATTTCCGGAAATCGGATCATCTGTTTGTCCTGTTTGCAGGTCCTCGTAAGGGTCTGCAGGCTGCTAAGCCTACAGTGGCAAGGTGGGTCAAGGAAGCCATTGCAGCGGCTTATGTGGCCGCGGGGAAGGTGCCGCCTATCCAGCTGAAGGCTCACTCCACGAGAGCTCAGGCGGCCTCGATGGCAGAGGCCGGATCCGTCTCCTTGGAAGAGATATGCAAGGCGGCAACGTGGGCTTCGGCTCATACATTCTCCAAGCATTACCGTTTGACTGGGGCTGCACGGGCGGAGGCCCGGTTTGGAGCTTCAGTGTTGAGGTCAGGGATTTCTATGTCCCGCCCTGGGTGAGTACTGCTTCGGTACATCCCACCAGTCTATGGATTGATCAGCTTGATGATATGGAAGGTAAAATTATGTATAATCATACCTGATAATTTTCTTTCCATTAATCATAGCTGATCAATCCATAGCCCCTCCCAGATATCTGTACTGTTTATATTCTGGTTGAATTTTAGGTTCAAGTTTAGCCTTCAGTTACTTCAGGAGGACTTCGTGTTCAAGTTCTTCTTTCACTTGGATTCTTCAAGAGTTGAGACGAGTTTGTGTTACAGTGAGCTGCTGCATTCCTCTCCCCTCCGTTTTACGGGGCTGGATTGAGACATAAATTCTGCCGGCACTCCCTCCCGCTTCGTGCGGCTGTAGGGCAGCTTTGTACCCCTCCCGCTTCGGCGGTGTTAGGGTCAGTCAGCTCCTCCCGCGGTTGCGGTTGCAGGATAAGCCAGATCCCCCCGCATCGGCGGGTGTGGTGTCCCTCCCCCGCTCCGCGGGGATGAGCTGGACGGATTCCCCTCCCCCACTTGTGTGGGGATGAGCTGGGTTAATTCCCCTCCCCCGTTTCGGCGGTGGTGAGCTGGGCAGAGTGTCCCTTCGTGGGTGTAATTCTCTAAGTGCTGAGTCCTGCGGATGGAGCTTTGATATCGACATACTGAGGAGTTTCCGGCAGCACATGACCACATATAGGGAGGCAAAAGTTTGCTCTCTATCTCCACCTGCTGGTAGATGGACACAACCCACCAGTCTATGGATTGATCAGCTATGATTAATGGAAAGAAAATTATCAGGTATGATTATACATAATTTTACCTTCGATTATACCAATTTGGGCGCCCATGAGAGAAAGGCGCCCATCTCACGATTTGGGTTGAAATATGGGCGTCTTTCTCTTTTGAAAATAAGCTGATTTGTGTTTTTAGGTGGCAGTAACATAGTAAGGGGGGCAGGCCACCCATCAACAGCACAGCAGCGATATGGCTGGTGGGGTTCCTGAAGCCCCGCCAGCTGAAGACTCCCGGAATCTCTCCTCTCCCACCTACCCCCCCCCCCCCCCCCGGCCATGGAGTGTTTCTTAATTGCACTCCCACCCCCACCCCTGGTGCTTTTGAAATCCTATTCTTTGCCATCAGCAAGCAGGGACTCCTACCTGCTGTTCATACTGGCCCCAAGCCATCCCTCTGATGTAACTTCCTGTTCGTGGGACCAGGAAGTTATGTCCAAGGAAGTTTGATTAACAGGAGACGACGGGCTTGGTCAATTATCTGGCCTGAAGCTCATAGGTGGGCTTGTCACCATATTACATTGTTTTGGGTGTATCAAGATGGTGGTAGCTGCATTCGGGAGAATGAAAATCTCCTTTGGTGGAGTGGCTTCAGCCTTGTGACGTCACATCATCTCCTGTTAATCAAATCTCCTTAATTATGTCAGAGGGAAGGCTCGAGCTGGTGTGAAGAGCAGATAGGAGTCCCCTGCTCAGTGTTGGTGAAGAACAGAAGGATTTAAAAGTAGGGTTACCATATTTGCTGTGAGAAAAAAAGGACACAAAATATAATTCAGCCATACCCCCTGCACCGCAGTGTTACCTTGAACCCTCCCCCCGCCCCTAAAAACCAGATTCCCTCCCTCTCCCCCCATGCATATCTCCTCCCCAATCTTTTTTCCAGCCTCCCTCTACCCACATGACTCCATTCACATCCCCTCCCCTCATGTACCTTATCGTAGTGCCCTGGTGGTCTAGTGACCTCTTTGGGGCAGGAAAGAGCACTCTCTTTCCTGCCCAGTGCTGCTGCAGATCCCTTGCTCCCGGCGCGACTTCAAACTGGCTGCAGAGAGTTCAAGCAGTGACCTTGTAAGACTTCTGCCAAAGTCTCAAGAGGCCGCTACTTGAACTCTCAGCAGCCATTTTGAAGTGGCGCCGGGAGCAAGAGATCTGCAGCCACGCCAGACAGAAAAGAGGGGGCTCTTTTGTGCCCCGAAGAGGCCACTAGACCGCCAGTGCACGATAATAAGATAAAGGAGGGGAGGATAGGACACCCTGTGGCCCATCTGCCTGTCCGCCAGCCCGCCCGCAAACCCAGCCAAACTGGCAGGCTGGCAAAACCCGGCCAGGTGCCCCGCAGTGTCCTCAAAAAGAGGACTTGTCCATGTAAAACTGGACATATGGTAACCCTATTTAAAAGGTTGTGGGGTTGGAGGTAGTGCAGTTAAGAGACCCCTCCCCCCATCACCGAGGGGGGGGGGGGTGGATGCCAGACACCATCTTTCCTTACTATATCACTGTTAGGTGAGGTTTACATAATGACCAATGTGTATTGGTTTGTGTTACAGCGTATCCAATCTGGCATCTTAAGAGCCTTCAATAACCCAACCACTAAGACGGCAGATGAAGAAACCAAAAGAAAAGTCAAAGGTAAGCAGTCTTTTGGCCATAAGAACATAAGCATTACCATACTGGGATAGACTGAAGGTCCTTCAGGCCCAGTATCCTGTTTCCAACAATGGCCAATCCAGGTCACAAGTATCTGCAAGATCCCAGAACAGTAAAACAGATTTTTGTACAGCTTATCCTAGAAATAAGTGGTGGAGTTTCCCAAGTTCATCTTAATAATGATTTATGGACTTTTAAAAAGTTACCCAAACCTTTTCTAAACCCTGTTAAGCTAACTGCTTTTACCATGTTCTCTGGCAGCAAATTTCAGAGTTTAATTACACATTGAGTGAAGAAATATTTTCTCTGGTTTGTTTTAAATTTACTACTTAGTAGCTTTATTGCATGCCCCCTAATTCTAGTATTTTTGAAACAGTAAATAAGCAATTCATGTCTCCCCATTCCACTCCACTCATTATTTTATAGATCTCTATCATATTTCCCCTCGGCCATCTCTTCTCCAAGCTAAAGAGCCCTAGCTGTTTTAGCCTTTCCTTATAGGGAAGCCATCCCATGCCCTTTATCATGATGAGTGTTTCTAGTTATATTTAGGAGAGAGAGAATCTGAAAATGTTGGTGTATGCTTCTCAAAGGGTTTCAGCACTATTGTTCAAAATACAGTAAAAACAAGGGAGAGTACATTTCTAAGAATGTCAATACTTCCTGTGTTCTGTGGCACATAACCACAATCTGTTGGTTCGGTGGCATTCTGGCTGGTGGAAGGCAGTGACTGGAGGAGACTCCACAGATGGTGCGAAAAGAATTTCCAAGCACACCCTGAGATATTGCTGGTAAATATTACACACTTTGCATTCTAGTAGGTGGCGTTTTGGTATTATACAAATGTTGAGATGAGCATTATCACTGGATCTGACAAATTAAGATAATCTCTGGCATACCCTGACATTCCTGTCATGATATGCACAAAACAAGTTCCAAAGTAATCAGTTTGTGTTCATAGAAAGGGGTTACAATGAATACACACAATATTAAATAAAATGAAACCTCAAAGTATCACGGTGGTGCTCAAACCTTCTGCTGCATCCACCCAGGGCCGTGCCAACACGGTAAGTGAGGTAAGCATGGCAGGAGGGCGCCATCCTCTGGGGGGGCGCCCCGCCGCACCATGCTTACCTCGCCCTCTTCTCCCCAGATCCTTTTCCTTTTTTTTTTGTTTAAATTTACCTCTATCCGGCGGTGTAGCGTCAGGGAGAAGGAGGCGACGCTCCCCCGCCCCGACGTGTCTACTAGTCTTCCCTTCGCTGTGTTCCGCCTTCTGACGTCAGAAATGATGTCAGAAGAAGGTGGGACACTTAGCGAAGGGAAGAAGACTAGTAGACACGTCGGGGTGGGGGAGCGCCGCCTCCTTCTCACTGACGCTACGCCGCCGGACAGAGGTAAATTTAAACAAAAAAAAAAAGGAAAAGGATCTGGGGAGAAGAGGGCGGGCAGTGTAGCGATCGTTTTCGGGGGGGGGGGAGCGGCGCAGTGCCAATGGGGGGGAGCGGCGGCGGCGGCGTGGTGCCAAAGGGGGGGGGGGCGCCGGAGGCCCTAGGCACGGCCCTGCATCCACCAGCTAAGGAGGACCCATTATTATCATCAGTTTCAAGCAGCAGTGTAAACAGGTACCTCTCTTGTGCAGCCAAGGATAGAACAATCTCCTCTAGCCACAGGCTCCCGGTACAATGAAGAAACAGATGTCCACCAGTAACTTCAATCTAAAGATCTTTTATTCCATGCAGATTTCTAGTACACAGTTCCCACAGCAGCATAGCACATACCAGGATTCAATACAGGCTTACAGGCTCCAGTCTGGGCTCTTTATCCAGTGCCCAATAAACAGTAATTCAATTCCCAAGACAAACAGTTCTTTCAGTTCATCATCACAGTTCAGTCACCAAGTAGTAGTTTCTACCTTCTATCCTCTCTACCTTCAGGAGAGTTCAATATTTTAGGGACTCCTTCTACCCAAGGGTTTTCCCCTGCCTCAGCTTCACAGTGAATTCAATACTTTTGGGACTTCCTCTCACCCAAGGGTTTTCAGCCTGCAACTGCTTCTCTCTCCTGAACTGAACTCCACCGCTGGGACTCCTTCCCACCTGCCTAATCAATCCCTGGCTTCAGCTACCACCACCAATCATTTTCCTTCCATTAGCTTCCTCACACCCAAACCAGCTGAGTTAAGCATTAGACTAATGAGACCAATGATGAGCTCCTGCACACAGGGTTTCCTAACTCTCTTTCCGCCTAGTGGCAGCCACTCTACACAACCTGCCAGCTTACACCCATGTCTTCCCCGATTGCAGCTAGGAGTCCAGTCCGGGTTCTTCATCTCCCCCTCTGGCTCCTTGCCTGCAATGTCTTCTGGGACTTGTATTTCAGACTGAAACTGCCTTAACCCAACTATCCTGGAGGTGATTTTATCACAGCAGAAAAAAAAAAAGAAGAGTTGCAAAAAAAAACAAAAAACCCATTGGTAGAAAAATGGCTATTCCTATAAAAACCTGCTCCTTCTAATAAAGACCCAAAAATGTAAAAACAAAAGCCTTTTATAACACCCAAAAACAAAAAGTTTCACAAATCATTTCAAAAATTGTTCCAAAAAGACTGTGCACGATATTACCGTGTTTCCCTGAAAATAGGGCATCCCCATAAAATAAGACCTACCGAGGTTTTTGGTGCCCTTAGAAAATATAAGGCCTCCCCCGAAAGTAAGGCCTAGCAAAGTTTTGTTTTTCCCGGTAAGTAGGGTCCCCCCCCCCCTGAGATCGCCGGGCCCCCCTCCGTCGCTCTGAAACTAATCCCCCACCGGAGGTCGCCCCCCCCCCCCACCGGAGATGGCGCCCCCACCCGAAGTCGCCGGACCCCACCCCCCTCCGTCGCTCAGAAACTAATCTGAACTTAAGCCTCCTTTCACTTTCCTTCCAGTTTGCAGCAAGCAGCAGCAGTAGGAGGGCAGGCCACTCCTTCCTTCCGTGTCCCGCCCTCGCCTGACGTAACGTAACGTCAGGCGAGGGTGGGGCTCGGAAGGAAGGAGAGGCCTGCCCTGCCCTGCTGCTCCTGCAAACTGGAAGGAAAGTGAAAGGAGGCTTAAGTTCAGGTTAGTTTCTGAGCGACGGAGGGGGGCGGGGTCCGGCGACTTCGGGTGGGAGCGCCATCTCGGGTGGGGGGGCGACCTCGGGTGGGGGGTTACCGGTAGTTGCAGGAGCGACGGAGGGAAGGTGGGCGGGCCAACCGTGTTTCCCCGAAATATTAAGACATCCCCTGAAAATAAGACCTAGCGCCTTTTTGGGCGCAAAAATTAATATAAGGCAGTGTCTTATATTCGGGGAAACACGGTATGTAACAAATCTTATGTAGCAAGCACTTATCTTTTTCCACCGTGCCACTCCGTCTCCACTTGATCGCTTCAGTAAATGCAAATCAGAAAAGTGCACAGGTCACAAACCCCCAAAAAGGGACCTTCTTTCACTTAGCTGCATCATTGATGTACTTCTTTAGGACTTTTACTCGAAAACTGAAGCAAGCAGGATCCAAGGTGGCTACCGAGACTTAAAAGACGCCATCACATTCAGACCAATCAGCATATAGTTTGAAGATTTAAAAGGACTCTAAAAAAAAAAAGGCATGCCATTCAGTTGAAGTATTCAGCCCATTGGGTTCCACAGTATTCAAATGATGTATCCAGCTCTGCTCCCTTCTCCTTAACATTTTTTTTAAATGTCGCCACCTCTCATAGTTAAATGCAACTAGTCAATCACCGTGTATATCAATTGATTAAAATTATCTTGGGCATTCCTGAAGTTAGCAGGTTGAAAGAATAATCCAGTTATTAAAAAGAGCTCTCTTATAAGCATTCTTAACTGTTCGTACAGTTAAGAATGCCCCCTATATTGCCAATTTATTTATGGCTGAATTTGGATGCCTGTTTGTGTACAAGTCTTCACATTATCAACAAGTCCATTGCTGGTTTCGGTATATCAATAATATTTTTCTGATATGGAGGAAAGGAGAAACAGGGGTGATATGATACAGATGTTCAAATATTTGAAAGGTATTAATCCGCAAACGGATCTTTTCCAGAGATGCGAAGGCGGTAGAACGAGAGGACATGAAATGAGATTGAAGGGGGGCAGACTCAGGAAAAATGTCAGGAAGTACTTTTTCACGGAGAGAGTGGTGGATACTTGGAATGCCCTCCCGTGGGAGGCGGTGGAGATGAAAACAGTAACAGAATTCAAACATGCTTGGGATAAACATTAAGGAATCCTGTTCAGAAAGAATGTATCCTTGGGTGCTTAGCCGAGTTTAGGTGGGGATAGTGCTGGGCAGACTTATACGGTTTGTGCCAGAGCCAGTGGTGGGAGGCGGGGCTGGTGGTTGGGAGGCGGAGATAGTGCTGGGCAGACTTATACGGTCTGTGCCAGAGCTGGTGGTGGGAGGCGGGGATAGTGCTGGGCAGACTTATACGGTCTGTGCCCTGAAGAGGACAGGTACAAATAAAAAGTAGCACATATGAATTTATCTTGTTGGGCAGACTGGATGGACCGTGCAGGTCTTTTTCTGCCGTCATCTACTATGTTACTTTGTTAGGCAAGCTTGAGTTTGTAGAAGAACTTAATGGCCGTCATTCGACTATTAAGTTTGAGTGTACATGCCATCCTTCGGAAGTTTTCTGGATGTACAAGTGAGCAGAAGTGAAGGACTTGGTCCTAGTGTTTGTACTAAGCCTACTGATAGAAGTACCCTCTTGAGATATGAAAGTATGCATCTGCATCATATAAGGAATAGTCTACCGTTCTCCCAGTTCTTATGCTTTCATCAGATCTGTGGGTCTCAACAACAATTTTATTTTATTTATTTATTTATTTATTTATTTATTTTATATCATTTATACCCCCACAGTTTCCCACCACTGGCAGGCTCAATGTTGCTTACAACATTTAGGAAACAAACAGTAAAGTACAATAAAGTGAAAGTGATATGGATGGCATAAAGTTACGGGGGTAAGAATTGAGTTCACAAAATCTTTATAGGATTTGTAGACGAGGAATCACGGATGCAGGACTGGATCTTTAGGGTAAGCTTGCCCAAATAAGTAGCTTGCCCAAATCATCCTGAAAGTCAGATGATCTTGAACCGTTTTTACAGATTTATACGGTGCATTCCACAAATGAGTGCTGATGTACTACTACTACTACTATTTAGCATTTCTATAGCGCTACAAGGCGTATGCAGCGCTGTATAAACATAGAAGAAAGACAGTCCCTGCTCAAAGAGCTATGTAATAAAAGTAAGCCAAGTATAGGACAATCAAGCCATTGTGACATCACTGATGAGGTTGGCTCTTATTGGTGGCCTGAGGCATTATGACATCACAATATCACCTCTGATTACAAGAGACTACTACTATTTAGCATTTCTATAGCGCTACAAGGCGTACGCAGCGCTGCACAAACATAGAAGAAAGACAGTCCCTGCTCAAAGAGCTTACAACCTAATAGACAAAAAATAAATAAAGTAAGCAAATCAAATCAATTAATGTGAATGGGAAGGAAGAGAGGAGGGTAGGTGGAGGCGAGTGGTTACGAGTCAAAAGCAATGTTAAAGAGGTGGGCTTTCAGTCTAGATTTAAAGGTGGCCAAGGATGGGGCAAGACGTAGGGGCTCAGGAAGTTTATTCCAGGCGTAGGGTGCAGCGAGACAGAAGGCGCAAAGTCTGGAGTTGGCAGTAGCGGAGAAGGGAACAGATAAAAGGATTTATTCATGGAGCGGAGTGCACAGGAAGGGGTGTAGGGAAGGACGAGTGTGGAGAGATACTGGGGAGCTGCAGAGTGAGTACATTTATAGGTTAGTAGAAGAAGTTTGAACAGGATGCGAAAACGGATAGGGAGCCAGTGAAGCGACTTGAGGAGAGGGGTAGTATGAGTAAAGCGACCCTGTCGGAAGACGAGATGGGCAGCAGAGTTGGAAAAGGTGGAAGCGTATGTGGTTTTATACTAGAGAAATCTGCAAGAGATTTGGCTGGCAAATTTAGTGATCGGGGTATCCTGTACACACAGTTAAGAATGCTTATAAGAGAGCTTTTTTAATCGGAAGTTATTACTTGAACCTGCTAACTTCGGGAATGCCCGAGAGAATGAGTTTGTGTGGATATTAAAATACACTAAACCGTCTAACGAACTGGCTGCGATATTAGAAGACATTGGGCACTGTTATCGATTCATAATGTTTTTGCCCAGCAGAGATGTATGGTGTCTTATGCGTGTAATGCTAATTTGGCTGACAAGCTACGTAAATCTGACGTATGGACCACACATTTGGAGGCTGAGAAAGGACATTTTAAATGTGAAAAATGCTTTTTGTGAACAGACTATTGAAGGTTCTTCTTTCTCAGGTATTCAGATGATATATTTGAAATAATTGACTACTTGTGAGTCTACGAATGTAGTTTACATTATTAATTGCCCTTATGAGATACTCTACGTGGGTTAAACGTCTTGTCAGTTTAACATGAGGATTATCGAACACCTGTAAGGAAAAGCAAGATGGAAAGCCCAATTTGTTAAACATTGTGTTCAGTTCCAGCATACTTTTAATCAATTGAGATACATGGTGACTGACCGGTTGCATTTAATTATCACAGGTGTCAACATTTTAAAAATGTTAAGGAGAAGGGAGCAACCCTGGATACATCATTTGAATACTGTGAAACCTAATGGGCTGAATACTTCGATTGAATGTCATGCCTTTTTTAGGGTTCCTTTAAATCTTCAAACTGTGTGCTAATTGGTCTGAATGTGTTGGCGTCTTTTAAGTCTCGGTAGCTATTTTGGGTACTGTTTGCTTCAGTTTTCGAGTGAAAGTTCCAAAGGAGTACCTTCTGATGCAGCTAAACGAAATAAGGCCCCTTGTTGGGTGACCTGTGCACTTTTCTGATTTGCAGTTACTAAAGCGATCAAGTGGAAACTAAGTGGCAGGGTGGAAAAAGATAAGTGTTTGCTACATAAGATTTGATATATAATATCGTGCTCGGTGTTTTTGGAATGATTTTTGAAACATTTTTTGGGTTTGAGTGTTACGAAAGGCTTTTGTGATTACAATTTTGGGTCTTTAGAAGGAGTAGGGTTTTCTAGGGAATAGCTGTTTTTCTAAACCCAAATCAACAAACCCCCACTAGGCAATGGTCAAATTCTTATCAGTAAAAAGTCAAACCAATTAGTGTACACTGTGAGTGTTAAAGCAAATCAGAACAAATGTCAAAAAATCTCAACAAGGGAGGAAAAAGCCTCAGAACCCTGTCAGGAGCTTAAATCTCTAGCTCAAAGACTAGAAAGGGTAGTTACGTCATAGGCTTTGCGAAGACATGTAGCAAATTGGTGTTTAAACTAACACTGATTTTTGATCCTGTCCCCACCCTGATGCAGCTCCAAGCGAAACGCTGGCCACCATCGGTGGGACCAAGATAACTCATTTTGTACAGTCCATGTCTCTGCATAAGACTCTATAAAGTGTTTTTATGGAACGTTAAAAATAATTCATTAAATTAAATTTTTTTTTGTGTGTGTGTGAAGTACCCTGGTAGGAAGGAGGCTTTTTTTTCAGCCTATGATTTAACTATCCTTTCTAGTCTTTGAGCTAGAGACTTAAGCTCCTGATGGGGTTCTAAGGCTTTTTCCTCTTTGAGTGGAGGAGTAGCCTAGTGGTTCGTGCAGTGGACTTTGATCCTGGGGAACCGAGTTTGATTCCCACTGCAGCTCCTTGTGACTCTGGGCAAGTCACTTAACCCTCCATTGCCCCTGGTACAAAATAAGTACCTGAATATATGTAAACCGCTTTGAATGTAGTTGCAAAAACCTCAGAAAGGCAGTATATCAAGTCCCATTTCCCTTTCCTCCTTTGTTGAGATTTTTGACAGTTGTTTTGATTTGCTTTAACACTCACAGTGTACACTAATTGATGTGACTTTTTGCTGATAAGAATTTGACCGTATCAATTTGCCTAGTGGGGTTTGTTGATTTGAGATTATTGAGTGCCCCACTGCCCTATTTTTGATATTTATCAATAGCTGTTTTTCTCCCATTGGGAATTTTTTGCAACTCTTCCTTTTTTTTTCCCCCTCTGCTTGAAACTGATGATGATAATGGTTCCTCGTTAGCTGGTAGATGTGGTAGAAAATTTGAGCACCATCATGAGGTTTTTGTTTAATATTCTGTGTACGCATTGTAACTCAAAACCCTTTCTGTGAGCACAAACTGATTATTTTGGTGCTTGATAGTTTTCTCGGTTAATTTCTATATTTAATTTTCTGATGCATAAAACCCATTTGGAGACATTAACCCTAGAAGGGGAGTTTCTGCAGCCAGTCTGTTCTTCTCATGTACCCTCTCCCTCACATAGAGGATTTGCTTGATATACTAGTGCCATCTAGTGGACAAATATGGTAGCAAATTCAGCTCAGGCCTAGTACAAATGAGAAATTGCTTCCTTTAGTCATACCATAGTACGCATTTAAACTTTCAACAGCATTTTGCTTATACAGATTCATGGAAAGGCCTGGGAAGTTGCTGTTACTTGCAGTTGACATTTAAAAGAATATCAGTAGGAAAGCAAGCACAGCAGTAGAGTGCTGTTCTCATTTTTTTTTTTGTTACATTTGTACCCCACGCTTTCCCACTCATGGCAGGCTCAATGCGGCTTACATGGGGCAATGGAGGGTTAAGTGACTTGCCCAGAGTCACAAGGAGCTGCCTGTGCCTGAAGTGGGAATCGAACTCAGTTCCTCAGTTCCCCAGGACCAAAGTCCACCACCCTAACCACTAGGCCACTCCTCCACTGTTGCTACTATTTGAGATTCTACATGGAATGTTGCTATTCCACTAGCAACATTCCATGTAGAAGTCAGCCCTTACAGATCACCAATGTGGCCGCGCAGGCTTCTACATGGAATGTTGCTAGTGGAATAGCAACGTTCCATGTAGAATCTCCAATAGTAGCAACATTCCATGTATAATCTCCAATAGTATCTATTTTATTTTTGTTACATTTGTACCTCGCTCTTTCCCACTCATGGTAGGCTCAATGCGGCTTACATGGGGCAATGGTGGGTTAAGTGACTTGCCCAGAGTCACAAGGAGCTGCCTGTGCCTGAAGTGGGAATTGAACTCAGTTCCCCAGGACCAAAGTCCACCACCCTAACCACTAGGCCACTCCTCCACTCCTTTTCTGAACAAAAAGATTTTTTGAGTTTACTTTTCAGTGGCCACAAAAGAGAACATTTTTATTTAGTTTAATTTCATTTCTGGATGCACTGCCTTTCAGGCTGGACAACACAACAGTGTGGTGGAGTGTTACATGCTAACACTGAGGTAGGAGCTGGGAAGGGGGGATATGGTGCAGAGGAAAGAGAACCTGAGGGACCAAAGACTGCAAGGGGCAGACAGTGAAACACCCCAGACACCCCACTCGCCTACCCTTCATTCCATCTGTACTCCATTTTTTATTCACCTGACTACCTACAATCCCCCCCTACCACCTTACCTACCAACTTACTTTTTTTGACATTTCTGTTCTGCACAAGCCACAGTTCTCGGTGGATTACAATTAAACATACACAATACCAAAAACATTTAAGCCACAGTTCTCTGTAGATTACAATTAAACGTGCACAATACCAAAAACATTTGTGACCCTCTCTGGGAAAACATGAATAAAGTCACTAGACTTTAGTCATATTTTCCCAGAGAACGATCACATATAATCAGAAACAAAATATAGCACATAACAAAACATTAAATAACTTTTTTCATATATGCATCAAATGACTTAAAACAGATTATAACATCACTTTTAATTTAAAAAAAAAAATTTATGAGACGACCTTTGTAAGAGAGATATTTTTAGTTGCTTCCGAAACATTAACAGTGATCCTGCCTTGTGTCGTTCGAGGGGAAATGCATTCCACCATTGTGATCCTACTACTTGGAAGGTTATGGAGTGCAGTCCATGAAGGCTGATCGTTTGATAAGATGCTACATCCAAAAAAAAAAATTTTCCGGTTTAGTGAAAAATTTGTGCTAGCCTGTACTTACACTTGAAATTCACTCATACACCTCACTTGCATTTCAACTCTCACTGCAACACACAAGCATGTGGAGGAAAACAGCAGCAGAGATTTGCTGTGGTCATCATCTGGGACATGTGAATTTTCAGCTTCTAAAATGGGATCACATTAGAGAAACTGATACATATAAACATACTAGAGTAGAGATCATGAAATGTTTACATAGATGCGAGGGAGGATCTTTAGGGTTGTAACTTTTATATATATCAAACAAAAAAAACAAAAAGGCACACAACTGCTTACAAAACAGTAGATGAAAAACAACAAAGCAGTGGAATCAAATGTATTTATTGGAACAATACCCGACGTGGCCACGTTTCGCCCTCAGGCTGCGTCAGGGGTATAAACTATCAAAAGTGTATGTAAATATATCATACACACTAGTAGTTCCAAAATCTAGTTCCATTTATCTGCTACTTCCAACTGAACTGATATGTATTCCACTGCTTTGTTGTTTTTCATCTACTTTTATATATATACCGTATTTTTCGGACTATAAGACGCACTTTTTTCCCCCCAAATTTGGGAGGAAAATGGGGGGTGCGTCTTATAGTCCGAAGGTAGCGAATTCCGAGTTCGGGATCGCCCTCCCCCCGAGTTCGGGATCGCTCTCCCCTACTCACGTCACGCGATGTTCCCTGGTGGTCTAGTGACGTCGGGGCAGGAAAGAGCCCCCTCTTTCCTGCCCAGCGCGCTGCTCTCCGTCCTCCTGTATGCTGCCTAACTGACTGTCTCGGCGAAATTCAAAATGGCCGCCGAGAATTGACGTCTCTGCGGCCATTTTGAATCTCGCCGAGACCGTCAGGCAGCATACAGGAGGACGGAGACTCGGAGAGCAGCGCGCTGGGCAGGAAAGAGGGGGCTCTTTCCTGCCCCGACGTCACCAGACCACCAGGGAACATCGCGTGACGTGAGGATCCCGAACTCGGGGGGAGGGCGATCCCGAACTCGGACAAGACGCACCGGAGCACCTAGGTTTTAGAGAAGGGAAATTTTTTTCCTATTTCCCTCCTCTAAAACCTAGGTGCGTCTTATGGTCCGGTGCGTCTTATAGTCCGAAAAATACGGTATATATATGAAACATATAAAAGGCGAGTGTCGTACTCACTCGCAAATGCGCAGTAGAGACTTCCCTCTCTGCCCCGCCCCTGCATCAATACGTGATGAGGGGGGGGGCGGGACAGAGCGGGAAGTCTCTACTGTGCATGCCGCAGACGTACTCGCAACCGCTCCGCCCTCCCCCCCCCCCCCGAGGTCACTGCTACCACTCCCCCCACCCGGAGTCGCCGCCCCTCCACCTGGCCCGAGCACTGTCTTTCTTATTGAACTTACATCGCACCACGCAGACGCAGCAGGCACATCAGCAAAGCTGCCTTCGGGACGGGCTTCCTTCTCTGCCTGTGTCCCGCCCTCGCCGCGTTACGTCACACGAGGGCGGGACACAGGCAGAGAAGGAAGGCCGTCCCGATGGCAGCTTTGCTGATGTGCCGTCTGCGTGGTGCGATGTAAATTCAATAACAGACAGTGCTCGGGCCGGGGAGGGGGGCGGAGCAGCAGCGACCTCGGGGGGGGGGGCCTCGGAACCCCCCCATTCCAAAATGAGCCCGTTTACACGGGCTCAACGGCTAGTATATATATATATATAATGTGTGTGTGTGTCTGATTCAAAGAGAAAACAAAATCTAAGATGATTTCATAGGAAGACAGGGTGAACCATCCAGGGTGAAAATTAGGAGAGGCAAGAAATCAAGTGAGAAGAGGCAAAGGAAGGGGAGGAGATATGATTTGTTTATCATCCACAAGAAGAAATGCAGAGATCAGAAGACCAGAGCCACATAGAGAAGAGCATGGTACCCAAATAAAACCTTGGAGGATGCAACCCATTAAAAAGAGAGGCATCTGAAGAAGAATTAGAATAATGCTCAAGCCAATTTAGAAAGATAGGGAAAAGGTTTTGCTGTTTCTTCTGGTTCATGTTTCAGCCTGCAAAGAATCCAACCTTCCCTTGGCTTTCTTTTGTAAAGAAATGCAATTTCTTTTTCAGCCTATGGAAGAGAGGGTGTGAAAATGAACTTCATTGAGAGAATCTTTGTTGGCGAACTGACCAGTACTGTCATGTGTGAGGAATGTGAACATGTGAGTATTGTGTATGAACCACTCACCCGGTGGCTGCTTCCCCCCCCCCCTTCACATTGTCTACATGTTATGTTTTTAGTCTGTAATGTTTGCTAGTATACTTTAATGCCCATTTTAGATAAATGTTAAAATAGGACTTGAGATGTCAGTTCAGGACATAATCAATTCTGGTGATAATTTTGCAAAGGCTCTGCATTTTGTAAAATATGTATAAGAATTTGCAGGAGTGAACCTGTATTTCCCTACATGTGCAGTGGGAGCAGGGATTTTATTATTTATTATTTTATTATTTATTTGTAGCATTTGTATCCCATATTTTCCCACCAATTTGCAGGCTCAGTGTGGCTTACATTTGCCGTAGTGGCAGTTGCCATTTCCGGGTAACAGAATTACAAATGGTATTGCGTTAAGGTGCATGCATACATGGTAACATACATGGAACATAACATATATGGAATAAATCATGGTGTGTATATATATATATATATATATCATGTGCATACATACATGGTAAAGAAGAATACATTATGGTATTGCATGAAGGTTCCTGAGTAATAAATTGGATTGTAGCATACATTAGGTCATCAACTATAGAGAGACCCTATTCGAAATAAGGTTTAAAGTGGTTGTGCTTGATCATTAATAGCAAAGAGGTTAATCAGTCATGTGATAAGAGTTCGGTTTTGTATAGATCGTGTATAATATTATTTAGTATTTAAGATGAATGTTTATGGTATGCCTTCTTGAAAAGATCTGTTTTCAGTAGTCTTCGGAAGATGGTTAGGTCTTGCGTTGTTTTTACTACTACTACTACTTATCAATTCGAGGAACGACCAACAGCGGGAAGACAACAAGCAAGCCGAGGCTGACCAGGCGGCTCCGAGTGATCTGCCGAAAAGGACGCCGCCGAACGCAGAGCAACGGAGCTGCAGAGCCTGATTCGCCGTAGAGCTGACCCTGCTGAATCCAGTGGGACCGCACGACCTGACCCACCGAGCCCAACGCAAACAGATGATCAACCGGCGACCTGAGGCCACGCAACGCCGAAGACTGATCGAGACGCAGGAACGAGCTCAGAGGATCGCGGGGAACAGGTCGAGCTCTCCTTTGACCAAACGACCGTGCTACTGATCGCCGCTCGGGCCGCCAAGGACGACTGCTGACAATCAAAACCGACTGTGAGGGTCAACCGCCCGAACAAGATCTACCTGCTGTGGCCGAACTGAGTATAAAATACCTGCTCATTTTAACTGCATGCATGCACTGCTTAGCTTTAACATAATTTAAAAATCCTCGCTTTATCCTGTTTTGCTATGCTTACTTTTACTGAAAGCCACTGTTGCCATGCTTTAAATCAAACTCCCGTTAAGATTAATGCAAATGCAAATATTACCTCATTTGCCTAATAAAGAATTGTTGCCAAACTTTCAGTGCAGGCTTGCCCAGCAATAATCCGATGCCAAGCTCTAAATTAAATTGTTGCTATAATTAAATACAATTATAAGCACTACTGCGCATGCCTAGCACTGAACCGCTGCCAGCTTTAAACTAAACTGTTGCTAAGCCTAACTGAAAACGTTAGCACTATCTCGCTTGAATTGTAGCCAAGCTCAAATACAATTGTAAACTTTGAATCGCTCAAATGTTAGCTTTAACCTAATTATTGCTAAGCTCAACTGACAATGTTAGCACTAACTTGCTTGAATTGTAGCCAAGCTCAAATGCAATTGTAAACTGAATCACTCAAATGTAAACCAGACGCCTAACTATCTCAGCGCCCAACACATAGACATGAACACCAGCAACACACTCATAACCATCCAGAGTCTCATCATACTTACTATATTCTTACACGCTAACACAACCCACAACCTCGACAGCAACAACCCCACCACCCACAATACGCACAACACTCACACACACACAATGCACACCCAAAACAACAATCATCACAACCCAACTACATATCACCAATCCTACGCACAATATTTAAACAACCTACCAAATCAAAGACACAATAACCAACCAACTGGAATAAACCCCAGATATGCACACCACCGGCAAAACAAGGAAAATAATGACAACAGTAATCTCAACCACCGAAGAAACAGACAATTAATAAAAATAAACACATCAAACCCCACCATGGAACCACATCACCCAATCCAACTAGGATACATCAATGCAAGATCAGCAGTAAGAAACTCAGTAGACATACTAGATTGGATCATCACAGACAAATTAGACCTCTTATTTATCACAGAAACCTGGTTCCACAGTCCCACAGACCCAGCCATCTTACAAGCGTGCCCACCAGAATACAAAATCACGCACTGGACAAGAAATGGAAAAAAAAGAGGAGGCGGAATAGCGATAATATACAAACCTGAATTCACCATCACAATCACAGGCGAATCTACCTCACCACAACTTGAAATTGCATCGACCAGAATCAGCCATCCAAGCCTAATAGGACACCTTAACACAATCCTATTCTACAGGCCACCAGGAAAATGGCAAGACACCCAAACACAACTCATGGATTTCATCTCGAATACCTGCGTATCAGCCTCAAACATCCTCATACTAGGCGACATCAACCTACACCTAGAAAACGACACACTAACAAGTACACGGGAACTCAAAGAATTCTTAAAACTCTGGGACCTGCAAACACCCAACTTACAACCAACCCACAAAAAAGGACACACGATAGATATCATAACAAACAGATTCGAACCGGACTCAACTATCACACTTACTAACACAAGATGGACACCTACACTATGGTCAGACCACCATAAAGCAAATGTCACTCTTTACTGGCGAAAAACACAACTAAACACAATCAACAAACATGAACAAAAAACCTACACAACAAGAGGAAAAATAGACCCCACAACATTCTGGCAACAGATTTACCAGAGCGAATGGACCATAAACGCCAACACCATCCAATTCCTCCAAGAATGGGACGATATAAGCACAACAACACTAAACAAAATCGCCCCAGTCCAAACCAGAACATCACACAGGAAAAATGCAAATCCATGGTTCACCGAAGAACTGAAAAAACTGAAAACACAAGTCAGGAGACTTGAACGAACATGGAACAAAAAGAAAGACGAACAAACACTAAACGACTGGAAACAACTTCGGAGAAAATATAAATACACCATCAAACAGACAAAAATACTACACTATAAAACACTAATAGGACCAAACTACAAAGACACACATAAACTCTTCAACCTCGTGAACAAACTGTTAGACACCACACCTGTTACAAACAACAGCAAAGATATACCAAGTGTCGACAACCTTGCGAAATACTTCAAGGAGAAAATTACACTATTGCGACACAAAACACCTGCCAGCCCTATAGAATACACCACTCTCCTAGACTGCCTAGATCCAGAAGAAGGAACACACCCAGCAGACAGAACCTGGACCGAATTTGAACTATTATCAGAAGACCTCATCTCTAAAACTCTCAAAAGATATGCCAAATCCAACTGCAAACTAGACATATGTCCGAATAGCCTCATGAAATCTGCTCCTCAAAAATTCATAGTAAACCTAACAAACCACATAAACTACATGTTACAAAATGGACTCTTCTCAAAAGAAAAAGGAAAAATCTTACTCACACCAATTCCTAAAGATACAAAGAAAAACACGAACGAAATAACGAACTACAGACCAATAGCATCCATACCACTAATAACCAAGATAACCGAAGGCATGGTAACTAAACAACTCACAAACTATCTAGACAAACACTCGATACTGCATGATGCCCAATCAGGATTCCGTTCGAATCACAGTACAGAAACAGTATTAGTCACCCTTGTGACCAAATTCAAACAAATAATTGCAACCGGCAACAATATACTCCTCCTACAATTTGACATGTCAAGCGCCTTTGACATGGTCGACCATGAAATCCTACTACACATACTTGAATACTTTGGCATCGGAGGAAGTGTCCTGAACTGGTTCAAGGGGTTCTTAACCCTGCGTTCGTATCAAGTGACATCAAACTCAACCACGTCCAAAGCATGGATACCTGAATGTGGAGTCCCACAAGGATCACCTCTTTCACCAACCATATTTAACCTAATGATGATCCCTCTAGCGAAACTCCTATCAAGCCATAACCTCAACCCATATATATACGCCGATGATGTGACAATATACATCCCATTCAAACAAGACACCAAAGAAATCTCCAACGAAATCAATCAAAGTCTACATATCATGAACACATGGGCAGATGCATTCCGCCTGAAACTAAATGCAGAAAAGACCCAATGCCTGATACTCACCTCCCAATACAACACAACCGAATACAACGTGATAAACACACCGAACCTAAAACTTCCAATCTCAGAAACGCTAAAAATCCTCGGTGTGACTATCGACCGCCACCTAACACTTGAAACCCACGCAAACAACATAACCAAGAAGATGTTCTTCAGCATGTGGAAATTGAAAAGGATAAGACCATTCTTCCCAAGATTCGTCTTCCGCAGCCTAGTGCAATCCCTCGTCCTCAGCCACTTGGATTACTGCAACTCATTATACGCAGGCTGCAAAGAGCAAATACTGAAGAAACTTCAAACAGCCCAGAACACAGCAGCCAGGCTCATCCTCGGAAAACCTAAATATGAAAGGGCAAAACCACTGCGCGAGAGACTACATTGGCTTCCACTCAAAGACCGCGTTACTTTTAAAATTTGCACACTAGTCCATAAGATCATTTACGGTGAAGCCCCAGCGTACATGACTGATTTAATAAACCTACCACCCAGAAACGCCAAAAGATCATCCCGAACTCACCTCAACCTTCACTACCCAACTTGCAAGGGGTTGAAATACAAGACGATATACGCGTCAACCTTTTCCTACATGAGCACGAAGTCTTGGAATACACCACCGCGCAACCTAAGAACGACTAACGAACAAGCCTCCTTCCGTAAACTACTAAAGACTCACCTGTTTGAACAAACTTACGGAAAAAGCCAAAACACTTAGAAACCACACTCACTGTTCACCAACTCAATACACATCCACTTCTGATCCCACATCCCTTTATCCAGTCAATCATTCACCTACCTACGGAACAATGTACCATGATACTTTCAATGCCCTTTTTTCCCATTGTCTCCTTCTAATGTTTCTATGTTGATGTCCCATTGTTATACTCCCATTGATATTCGAATGTCTCGTACAACTCTGTTCAATGTAATCCATAACTTAGTCGTAACAAATGTATTTCTATTATTCATGTCTTATTGTAAGCCACACTGAGCCCGCAAATAGGTGGGAAAATGTGGGATACAAATGCAATAAATAAATAAATAAATAAATAAAGCGCTACTAGACATACGCAGCGCTGTACACTTGAACATGAAGAGACAGTCCCTGCTCCACAGAGCTTACAATCTAATTAGGACAGACAAACAGGACAAACAAGAGATAAGGGAATATTAAAGTGAGGATGATAAAATAAGGGTTCTGAACAAGTGAATAAGGGTCAGGAGTTAAAAGCAGCATCAAAAAGGTGGGCTTTTAGCTTAGATTTAAAGACGACCAGAGATGGAGCTTGACGTACCGGCTCAGGAAGTCTATTCCAGGCATATGGAATAGATTTTATGGCCTTTGGTAGTGCATTCCATAGCTGCGTGCAGATGTATGAGAAACTGGTCGCGTATGTGGATTTATATTTTAGCCCTTTACAGTTAGGATAGTGGAGATTGAAGAATGTGCGTGATGATCTTTTTGCGTTCCTAATAGGCAAGTCAGTAAGGTCTGACATGTAGGTCGGGGCTTCCCCGTAGACGATTTTGTGGACCAGGGTGCAAACTTTGAACTCAATTCGTTCTTTTAGGTGGAGCCAGTGTAGTTTTTCTCTTAGGGATTTGGCGCTTTCGTATTTCGCTTTTCCGAATATGAGTCTGGCTGCTGTGTTTTGAGCGGTTTGAAGCTTCTTAATGATTTGTTCTTTGCATCCGGCATAAATGGCATTGCAGTAGTCTAGATGGCTTAGCACCATTGATTGTACTAGGCTGCGGAATACTTCCCTTGGGAAGAAAGGTTTGATTCTTTTAAGTTTCCCCATTGAGTAGAACATTTTCTTTGCTGTATTTTTTGCATGGTCTTCGAGTGTGAGATTTCGGTCAGTTGTGACTCCCAGAATTTTCAGGGGCTCTGAGACCGGAAGGGTGTAGTCTGGGGTGTTTATGGTATTGGGTTTGTTTGTGTTGTATTGTGAGGACAGGATGAGACATTGTGTTTTTTTCTGCGTTTAGCTTTAGTTGGAATGCGTCCGCCCATGAGTTCATTATTTGGAGGCTGTGTGTGATTTCATTTGTGATTTCGGTTATGTCTTGTTTGAACGGTATGTATATCGTGACATCGTCTGCATAGATGTACGGGTTGAGTCCTTGGTTGGATAGCGATTTGACTAAAGGTGTCATCATTAAGTTAAAAAGGGTTGGTGAGAGCAGTGATCCTTGTAGTACTCCGCATTCAGGTTTCCATGGTGTTGACGTTTTTGAGTTTGAAATCACTTGATAAGTTCTTGCTGTTAAGAAGCCTTTAAGCCATCTTAGTATGTTTCCTCCAATCCCGAAGTAGTCTAGGATGTTCGAGAGTATTTGGTAGCTGACCATGTCGTACGCGCTGGACATATCAAATTGTAGGAGTAGTACATTGTTTCCAGTTGCAATTAGTTGTTTAAATTTGGTTACGAGAGTGGTTAGCACTGTTTCAGTGCTATGGTTGGATCGAAATCCTGACTGTGATTCATATAGTATTGTGAATTTGTTTAGGTAATTGGTGAGTTGTTTGGTTACTATACTTTTACAAGTATGCACATTGAAAAAATAAGTGGCACAAAATTGACTACTTCCACATCTAAGTGGTGTGGCTTCCACATGTAGACTGGCCATTTTATAAACCTATACATATAAGCAGGGGCGTATCTGCGTGGGGGCCACAGGGGCCTGGGCCCCCGCAGATTTCGCCCTGGCCCCCCTCCCCGCCGTCAACCCTCCCCCGCTGCTTACTTTTGCTGGCGGGGGGCCCCAACCCCCACTGCGACGTCAGACTCCGAACTGGATTCAACGAATCAGCACTGCAGCGTTACTTCCTTGTAGCATGGCCACGGAGGAAGACGAAATATGGAGACTGCGGGTCGGACCTCGGCTGGCGGGGGTTGGGGCCCCCCGCCAGCAAAAGTAAGCAGTGGGGGAGGGTTGACGGCGGGGAGGGGGGTGGAGAGAGGCGGGGGGGGGGGAGGGAGGCAAAAATGTACCCCCCCTCTCTGGCTCTGGCCCCCCCTACCGCCGGATTCCAGATACGCCCCTGCATATAAGCGCTGCCAATTAAGTTATGAGGCAGCAATATTTACTGTTTTTAATTTTAGAGGTGGAATCTTGTTTTCTTTTTCCTTTTTTTTTTGTGCTCGCTTCAAGGCTTTTCTACACTTTTGTTCCTCTTTTATGTGGACATTATGGGGTATCAGAATTGTCTTCAGTGTGCTATGTTTTGTATTATGTTTGTTTCCCTTCTGTTTTTTTTCATTTGTGAAGTAGATGCTTTGCAATGTAATATAATAACATATAAAAAATTTTTTAAATATTAGCAGAACAAAGGATAGTGTTGTGGTCATTAATATTATTCAAGCTCACCTGCGTCTAAATATATCCAAAAGGGGTAAAAGATAGGATGATACCGAATATGAATATTTTAAAAATAAATCCGCCACTTGTTTAGATGATCTGCTATAAAATTTGATTTTGTTTACAGTATATTTTTATTAGAAAACCTGTTTGAAAAATTCTGTATACTATATATTTTTTAATGTTTTTTTTATATTTATATTTTTTATATTTTTTTATATTTATTTATTACTAGTAAAAAAGCCCCGTTTCTGATGCAAATGAAACGGGGCTAGCAATGTTTTCTTCTGTGTGCATGTGGGAGTGTGTGTGTCCCTGCCCTCTGGCCTCTCTCCCCTCCCCCCACTGAGTCCTTCACTGTTTCAGAGCCAGCGATTTGATTTCGTGCTCTGCTGTTTTCCTTCACTGACTGTGTTACAGAGAGGGCGGGGCAGACACTCATAGGGAAACCGGATATCTTGCCCCCTTCACACTTCCGGCTGGAGGCTTCATAGAACGTTGGTGTTGCCTTTTATATAGAGAGATTAGAATTTGATATACCGCCATTCATAATGCAAGATATCATCATGGCAGTTTACAATCCCAGAAAATACTGTGGCAGTCTCTCAATGGTTTGACTGGATGAAATGTAGCGTCTCTTTTAAAGATGTAATTGACGTAACTTTTACTTAAGCACATGAAGTAGTTAACGTGAGAATTAGTGGTCACTGTTTTTACATGAGCATATTAACTATTACCACATTGACATGAAAAGTAATTTCTGTTTCTCTGTTTTCCTCCTCTACTGCAAATTGAAGATTTCTACTGTAAAGGAACCTTTCATCGACCTCTCGCTTCCAATTATAGAGGAGAGGGTAGGAACTTTTTTTTTTTTTTTTAACTGGAGAAATAGTCAAGGGTTTGAAAAATAATCAAGGATGCAAAATAAAAAATGTTGCATTTTGGGATGCAAGATCCATCAACATATTAACTAGAAAGAAAAGAACTGGAAACTGTTGATCTAGAAAGAGATAGGAGGGTAATTATTTCAGAGGTTGTCAAGGTAATAAAGCAATTGAGAAATCCGATAGTATGCTCAGTTGCATAAAGGTAGGTAACAGCAGGAAAAAGAAGGTAATACTGCCTTCATGTAGGCCATGCCTTTGTAAGGACATTGAGCGGATGGATGTAGTTCAGAAAAGAAATGAGATGAATATGATGATCAGATTTATTAGATATAACAAAAGAGAGGGAACGAAGTACAAACTAAAGTCCAAACAAAAAAAACAGCACCACGGGCCTTTAAAAATGGAACACAGTTCTTTAATGAATGAGCCTTGACAAAAAGACCCGACACGGGCCGTGTTTCGGTGACTAGCACCTGCGTCAGGGGTCACAGTGATGACGTGGAAAACTTGGGGAATAACTCGAATATATTCCTCTACAATATATTATTCCTTACCCCACGTCTCATATAGTAAAAGCTACAAAGCAACAAGGCACTTTCACTTTCTGTATCCAAATGGATATATTGTAGAGGAATATATTCGAGTTATTCCCCAAGTTTTCCACGTCATCACTGTGACCCCTGACGCAGGTGCTAGTCACCGAAACACGGCCCGTGTCGGGTCTTTTTGTCAAGGCTCATTCATGAAAGAACTGTGTTCCATTTTTAAAGGCCCGTGGTGCTGTTTTTTTTTGTTTGTTTGTTTGGAGATTTATTAGAGCCATTTATAGTTGAATGTGGGGGAGTTTACTACTACTACAACTTATCATTTCTATAGTGCTACAAGGCATACGCAGCGCTGTACACCATACACAAAAACACAGTCCCTGCTCAAAGAGCTTACAATCCAGATAAGACAGGTAAACAGAACAATAAGGGTAAGGGAATAAAGAGGTGAGGATAAAAGGACAGGGCAAGTGAGTAGTGGTTAGGAGTCAAAAGCAGTGGTAAAGAGCCGGGCTTTAAGTTTGGACTTGAAAACGGCCAAAGACGGGGCTAGACATACAGGCTCAGGCAGTCTGTTCCAGGCGCGAGGTGCAGCAAGATAAAAGGAACGGAGTCTGGAATTAGCAGTAGAGGAGAAGGGGACAGATAAGAGAAATTTACCTACAGAACGGAGTACCTGGGGGGGGGGGGGTTAATGAGCTGGGTGGTTTCTATTTGCTGTGTATCTTGATTCTTTGTACTTTATTAGGATTATATAAATTGGTTGATATTCAGCCAGCGGCGGTCAACGTTTTTTGTTTTTTTTTTGTCTGCCGCTGGCTCTAAAATCGGAAATTCTTTGCCGGGCCCTGTGCAGGCTTCAGCATTCTAGCGCATGACTGGTTATATTAATATTCACATTTAACCGTCCATGGGTTAGTGCATAAAATTAGAGCAGCTATTTATGCAGTCCTGTTTATACGCTAAACCTGGCTGGTTAGGTCTGAATATCAGGACCTAACTGGACTCCGTCCCCAGAACGCCCCCCGACATAATCAGCTTTAAGTTTGGTGCTAACTGGCCGTTCTCAGCGAGGATGACCAGTTAAGTGCCGCTGAAAATGACTGTATAGCCACAACCAAGCGAGTTAACCGGTTGGCAGCCATTTACAGCTGGTTAACTCACTTTGAATATCAACCGGAATATTTTTATATTGTAATGATATGATGCTAATTGATTTTTATGTTGTAACAATCACTGGAGCATTGTAAATCATAGGATATCAAATATTAAGAAATGCTAAAATGGTATAAAGCCTGCAACCCAGACCCTAGAAAGAAAGACTTAAGATGCTCAAAATACACGAAAGAAGGGAAGGGAGAATATGAAAGAAACATTCCAAATATTGGGAAAACTTCAACAAGGAAGGTGAAATTTTCCCTAGAAATTGAGTCAGGGGCCAGGGTTCATGCTATGAAGTTGCAAGGAAGATACAACGAAAGCCTGAGGAAATGTTGCCAGGGATTGAGTTAAATCACTGATGAGCCCCACAGTAAATTATCTGTTTGTATCCTAAGTAGGCTGCCGTTAGTCATTTAAATTATTGCTCAGCTGACCCAGGAATATACACTGATGATATCGTTCATGCTTTGCTCTTTAGCATACAATGAGGTTAATTTGTGCACATTTGAGATTGTTCTTTTGTGCAATACAGTGTTTATTAGTCTTTAGTAGTTCTTGTTGCCAGGGAAGACAAATGTATTTTGCATGTATGTAGCAGAAGAACCAGCACACACAGAGAACAAAACCAGGATAAAAGGACTTGCATGTAGCCTAGAAACACAGATAAGGTCTGTAAGAACTATCTATTATCCATACTTTCATTCCTGGTTTAATACCATAGACCCCAACAATTCTCTGTCTTTCCCTTTGCAACTCAGATCGAAAATTCATTGGCCTAAAGTTTGTGTAGATGTACATGTACTAGTGCAATGCGTCCCAACCCAGTCCTTGAGGCACACCTAGCCAGTTGGGTTTTCAGGGTATCCACAATGAATATGCATGAGAGAGAACGTCATTCATTGCCTCTTAGGTATACAAATCTCTCTCATGCATATTCATTGTGGATATCCCAAAAGCCTAACTGGCTGGGTATGCCCCGAGAAGTACTGCATTAGTGGCGAGGAAAGTTCTGAAAATGCGGGTTTCACCCTCCAACCCACCTCTAAATTGGTGTGTCTTGTCTGTGAAGGTTTCAAAGCCTGTGCCCTTGGGAAGGACAAGTAAAGGCAAAAACGTACCAGAGGCAGACATCGATCACCACAACTGTACCACTGTTCCCAGCATGAATAACCAACAGCCAGAGCTGAACAGGAAACATTCTTTAGCGAAAGACAAGGTGAGGACAGAATAAGATTGTTTCACATTCAGCCAGTTTGAAATATGGAAACATGATGGTGAAGACTGACTGGTAGGACAGGTAAGTGGGGCTGATAACTGACTGAGGTGAGGTTGGAGGAGATCACATATTGGAAGAGTGTGTGGGTTGGGGAAGATGGAGATGTGATGGGAGCAAGAGAGCGTGGGAGGAGGGTGGGCTGGGCATGACAGACATGTTTTATTGCATGGAGACAAGATGGAGAGCAAGGTCATTTTAATTTTGCAGGTTGCCAGAGTGGCTGGGCTGGGCTGACAGTTATTTGAGGTCCCCCTTTCCCCAGGTACTGACTGGGAACATTAAAAAAAAAAGCTGCTGGCCAAAACCGTTGTCTAGCCTCCCAGCCCTACCTGATCTGACCTGCCAGTCTGACTCCTCCTCCTCAACACATCGCTTTCTGATTCAGACCCCAAAATGACCTCCCTCCCAATAGCCTTAGTAGTCTAGAGGCCCCCTTGCTGCTCCTGCCTCTCTTAAGGTACACCTTGGGAGGCAGCTTAGAAGGGCCTTGGGGGGAGTCACTGGGGGATGGGAGGGAAACTTAGATATCAGGGATTTCATTAAATTGTGGGGGGGGGGGGGGGGGGGGGGGGGGAAGGAGGAGGTGCCACTAGATACCAGGGAATTCTTTTTTTTAAGTTGGCTGGAAAGGGGGAGTTGGGTCAGGAGTGGGAAAGAGGCCACTAGGCTACCAGGGATTTTTGTATTTATTTTTAATTAGAGGGCCATTAGATACCAGGGACCGATGTAGAAAGCTATCAGGAGCAGACAGGTCAGGTTGGGGGGAGGGGGAGGTGCCGCTAGACACCCATTCCTCTCAACCAAACCTTCTATACTGCCCCGGGCATCCCAAAAAATTTCTCACATATTTCACTTAAGTCTTTTGTTTGCTTTGTGAGAGAATAGTTAATGGCCTCATTACTATTCATTTTAGTGCAGTGTGTGGCTATGATTATCGCACACGTTCATACCCACCCTCAACCAGTTTCTATATACTTTCTTTGTCCTTAATGGGTTCCCCTGGTTATCAACCTACTGCACTAACCATTTGGCTACTCCTCTACAATGTTATTTTAAGGGATTGGTGTTTGACCTGTATGTCCCTGATGTCCACATTCTGCCTGAATGTCTGCTAATGGCTTCATCATGAAGCAAAAAAAAAAAAAAAAGGACCTGGGGAGGGGAGGGATAGTGGTCAGCCCTTCCCCTCCTCAAGAAAACAGCTCTGAGTAACATTGTGCTTATGAATCCTTACATATTGCCTTAATCCAGGTACAATACTGTGATCCAAACCCAAACTTCTATAGTAGCTTGAATATGAAGCAGGGGCGTAGCCAGACCTCGCCGGGAGGGGGGGCCAGAGCCCGAAGTGGGAGGGGGGCACTGTTTAGCGCCCCCCCCCCCCCCCCGAGCCACCACCACATTGGACCGCCCTGCCAGCCTGCCGACGACCCCCTTGAATCCCCCTCCCGCCACCAACCCTTCCCCACCGTCATTGCCCGCCCCGCCGCCGCATCAGATACCTTGTTTGCTGGCGGGGGTCCCCGAACCCCGCAAGCCGAAGAGAGTCGTCTTCAGCGCCGGAGTAGCGCCTTCGTTCAACGAAGTTCCTGGTGTGATCAGCTGTTTCTGACGCCTTACGTCCTGCACGGGGATACATGTACGGTGCAGGACGTAAGGCGTCAGAAACAGTTGATCGCACCAGGAACTTAGTTGAACGAAGGCGCTACTCCGGCGCTGAAGAAGACTCTCTTCGGCTGGCGGGGTTCGGGGACCCCCGCCAGCAAACAAGGTATCTGATGCGGCGGCGGCAACGGCGGGGGAGGGTTGGTGGCAGGAGGGGGGTTTAAGGGGATCGTCGGCAGGGGGGCCAGGGCCAAATCTATGGGGACCCAGGCCCCCTCGGGCCCCATGTAGCTACGCCACTGATATGAAGGCTTCATGGATGCAGTCAAACATCTTTTCAGCATTGATTGCTAGCAGCCTGACCGGGTCCAAGCTAATGGCTATCAAGTGGTAAAACCTGTTCTAACTTAGTAAAACAGCGCCTTAGAGCCTTAGCAGCTGTTGATACTATGGGCTGCTTGGCATAGATGCATCATAGCTGTTGTATGTTAGGTCCATGTTCCCTGAGGTTGCTGCCCATGGTAAGGGCTTTTGAATATCAGTCTTGTTGTATTTAACCTAATTATCCTATATGTGTTTTCTCCCAGAGCAATTTGTACTGCAGATGTTTCTTTCTTTAGGGATATCTGAATAATTTTGTCACTGGGTGAGAGTTTTCAATGATAGTTTGACACGTCAATCTCATTTTGCAGAATCTGTTGAACCATGAGAGGAGCCTAGTGAGAACACCCTCTGGTGGTGACGAAGAAAGAAGCCCCGTTATAATGCAGGAGGGTAGTGAAGCACAAAAAACGGATGGTGGTTGTGCAACCCTGAATCCAGTGGACAAGAAAGGAATTCGAGAGTCCGCAATGATGGGCAGCCAATCTGATGGCAGTGAACGAGGAGAGGGTAGTCACTCGGAGAGCAATATGGATGCAGACAGTGAGGCCTCGGACTGCGAGAGCACCTCTAAACAAACTGTTCCCAGGAGTGCCATGCCCGTGTTCATGCCTTGTGCCGGCAATGTTAACGACCTGCCTGTCAGTGGCAGAGCGAAAGACTGTGGTAGCGAGATGCTTGCCGACACTGTTTCCAATCTCTGCATCCATCAGGCTTCTCATGAAAGCACTGGGTTCTGTGCCGGGAATTTGTCACCAGGACTTGCAAGCAGACCCATCTTGTCTCAAAGCCCTCAGACTTCTTTCCAGACACTTTCCCAAGCCTACGTCACCAGCTCCAAAGAATGTTCCATTCAGTCCTGTCTCTACCACTTCACATCCGTGGAGCTCCTGGTAGGGAACAACAAACTGCTGTGTGAGACCTGCACAGAGAGGAGGCAGAAGTATCAAAAAAAGACTGACCACACTGGTACCTACTGCTCTGTTTGTTTTACTTTATATTTACAAGTTGCCCTATGTTAGGCACAGGAAATTTCATATGGGTACAACGAATCCCTGCCTTTAAGAGCTTAATTTAAGTGAATGCCCGAGATAGTGACTTGCGAAAGGTCACAACAGATATTGGTGGTTGAAGGAGAATTTGATCTTGGGTCCCTGTGTGGTCGTCTGTCGTATTGCTCTAACCATTCAGCCTCTCTCTTTCCCTTATGTCTTAGTTATAAGGGAGCGTTTTGTGTGTGGCACCATTAAGGGTAGCAAATTTAAAATTGTCTCCATTTGTCTACAAATGATGCTGCACCAGCAAAATTATACTGATTCGGCAATGGTATTAGCCCCTTTCTGCTTGAACCTCTGCTGTTTCCCAGGCCTCCTGTAACATGTTGGCGGCTTCTTACAAGGTGGCTCAGGCCAGCTGTACTCTTCCTTATTTATTTATTTGTAACACTTATACCCCACACTTTCCCACTCGCTAGCAGGTTCAATGCGGCTTACGTAGAATGAATGCAGCTGTAATATAATGAAAGAAGAGGTGGTCATTTGGATGTGGGTAGGTGAGAAGGGCAAGGGAGGAGGATGGTAGAAGTGGGGGAGAGTGAGACATTCCTTGTTTTCGTAAGACAATGTAGCAGAGGGGACTGTTCAGCACGTTCTTGGTGACGTCCCTTTGCAGATCTTTTCTCTTTTGCCACAGTTAGCCGCATTATTTGCATGCTGTTTTAGTGTGGCATGTCGTAATCATCTTAAAGGTTCACATTTTTGTTTTTTTTTTAAATGGCAAAGATTAAAATAAAGTGAGGCATGATTGTCCACAAGTAATGCTGTGATAAAATTATTTTTTTCATAGATCTCCTGATTCTCATGTTATTGGGCTTGACTGTGTCTCCCTGTGGAGTAATCCATGCTTTAGATGCAAGGAGTACAGTTTTTGAAGTAGCCTTCACCTATCAGTCCCTGAACACTGCACAAGGAGGAGGAGACTGAGTTGGGAGACAACCTGGGCACTACAGAGTTAATCATTAAGCCATGAGCACTGCCAGTGTTTGAGGACATACTTTGCCAGTCATCTGGCCTTGCTGCCTCTTTGACATCCATATCCCCCCCCCCCCCCCCCCCCCCGTTTGTGTTTCCTTATTTTTTTTTAATATAGAAATGTAAAGTTGCATTCCAAAGGCCTGTTCTAAATGGGAATAGGAGCACCATTCCTGGGAAATCCAGTTGCCTTTATAGCTTTCTGAATATTAGCAGAAACAAGCAGGAAAAGCAATCAAAACATGGTTTATAGAATTAATTCCATCCCTTTGCATGTACTTGCATGTGTGTTTTTGCATTATGTGTGTCTGTAATAAGTAAATGAGAGGAGAAGGCAGTTTGAAATTCCTTACAGTGTTACAGTGAATCAGTGTATGTATTTCTCTCACAGAAATGTATTGGGATGTTTTTTTGAAGGGGGTTCATTTCTGTTTTGACCCCCAACCCATATGGGAACTTCACTTTAACATCACAGAAACTTTCTCCCTTCCTATGACTAGAGCTGCCTTCCAGTTCTCCTTCCCATTGACTAGATCCAGTACCTACGTCTCTGCTTCTAGTTACAATGGAAGAAAGCAGGGCAGACTCATAGGGGTGGGGGGCTAGAGAACCGCAGATAAGAGGTTTTAAACTTAGAAAAATATCTAGACATATTAAACTTCCTTCTAAATATTAATCTAAAGTTCTACTGATGTCTAAACAGAGCCAGACAGTTGGCAATACTAACCTCCTGAGTCCTGAGTAAAATTGGGGATCAGACATTCTTTAGGTTTGTAAGTCAGTAGCGTAGCCAGACCTCATTTTGTTGGGTGAGCCTGGGGGTGGACTGGGTGGGCATGACCCACATATTTCCTCTCTGTCCATCCCCCTCCTGTAAAGATAAATACCTGGGTTGGCGGGGATCTCTGGGCCTTGCCAGCTGAAGAATCTTCTGGAGGCCCCCAAGGCTTGAGAAGTCTCATCCCTGCGGCCAGTCACCAGCATTGCCTGCGTGCCTGCCTGCCTGCCTTTTAAAATAATTCTTCTTCCCAGGCTTCGCTGCATTTACTTGTTCGCCCGTCGCAAAGTGCTGCCGTTCGCACAGGATGTTGGATGGGCGGGCCTGGAAGGAAAGTGGCTGGGCCTGGGCCCGTCCAGGCCCGGCCGTGGCTACGCCCCTGATGTAAGTGATAGGATGAAGTGCAGATGTAGAATTGTGAGGCTGAAAGGTGAAGAGGAACAATACATAGAAGCTGATAAGGATAAAGCAGAATTGCTCAACAAATATTTCTGTTCTTTGTTCAGATGAAGGGCAAGGAGTAGGACCGCAGAAGACAAATGCTAGTAAGAATGGAAATCTAGACATATTACACATCCTTCTAAATATTAATCTAAAATTCTACTGATGTCTAAAAAGAGCTAGACGGTTGGCAATACTAACCTCCTGAGTCCTCAGCATATTTCACAAGCCCATTCTCCCCACCCCTCTCAAACGTACACACAAAGTATGTGCAGTGTTTGCCAGTAGCTTAATCTGGCCCTAACTACAGTGTGTAGGGGTTGTTGTGGGGGACTAGTTATGGGAGTGGGGCAGTTTGTATGTTGGCAAGGTAACTTTTGGGAATGAGGTAGTTTATGACACGATGGGGTAGTTGTGGGGGGGAGGGGGTAGGTTTTAGGGGTGGAACGGTTTACCAGATAGGAGGGGAGAGATTGGTAAGCTCAGGAGAGGGACCTTGGGGTGATGGTGTCCCAGAATCTGAAGGTGATGAAAGTGCGATAAGGCGGTGGCCATGGCAAGAAGTATGCTAGGCTGCATAGATAGGGGTAAAACCAGCAGAAGAAAGAAGGTCTTGATGTCCTTCTACAAGTTGTTGGTGAGGCCTCACTTGGAGTATTGTGTTCAGTTTCGGAGGCCGTATCTTGCTGTAAAAAGACTTGAAGCAATGCAAAGAAAAGCTACAAAAATGATATGGGATTTGTGTTACAAGACGTATGAGGAGAGACTTGCTGACCTGAACATGTATACCCTGGAGGAAAGGAGAAACAGGGGTGATATGATACAGATGTTCAAATATTTGAAAGGTATTAATCCGCAAACAAACCTTTTCCGGAGACGGGAAGGCGGTAGAACTAGAGGACATAAATTGAGTTTGAAGGAAGGCAGACTCAGGAATAATGTCAGGAAGTATTTTTTTTTTTCACGAAGATGAAAACAGTAACGGAATTCAAAAATGTGTGGGATAAACACAAAGGAATCCTATTTAGAGGGAATGGATCCACAGAAGCTTAGTGGAGATTGGGTGGCAACACCGGTAATTGGGAAACAAAGTTAGTGCTGGGCAGACTTCTACGGTCTGTACCCTGAAAATGGCAAGGACAAATCAAGGTGTAAGATATACATGTGAAGTATCACATACTATGTGTAATGAGTGTACCTTGTTGGGCAGACTAGATGGACCGTACAGGTCTTTATCTGCCGTCATCTACTATGTTACTATGAAGCAGTACAAGTAGTTTTTTGGAGTGGAGCAGTTTACATCTGGGTAGTTTTAGGGGGTGTGGACAGTTTGCTGGTGTGGCAGTTACAAGTGGTAGTTGTGGGGTGTGTAGCAGTTGCAATGGGTAAATTTTGGTGGTAGGAGTCATGGGATAGTTTTAGGGATGAGGCGGTTCGCGAGGGGGGGGGGGGGGGGTTAGGATGGATTAGTTTGCAGAGTGGTGTATCAGAGGGTATTTTTCTGGCCTGTGGGGGCAGTTGTGAGTGAGACTAGTTTAGAGATCATAGGGGCAATGGACTATATTTTTAGGGGGCTCATTCCTCTGGAACCCTTGGCCCATTTTCAAACTCAATTACTGTTTTTTTTTTTCCAGATGCTTAAGTTTCATCCCATTCCATTCCATTTTCAGAGAATGATGTAGTGTATCTAGATTTTCAGAAAGCTTTTGACAAAGTTCCTTATGAGAAAATTAAAGAGTCATAGGATAGGAGGCAAGGTTCTGGTGTGTAGTAGGAATTGGTTATTGGTCAGAAAACAGAGGGTAGGGTTAAATGGTCATTTCTCTCAATGGAGGAGGATGAACAGTGGAGTGCCACAGGGATCTGTACTGGGACCGGTGCTATTTACTACTACTACTACTTAACATTTCTAGAGCGCTACTAGGGTTACGCAGCGCTGTACAAAATAAACAAAGAAGGACGGTCCCTGCTCAAAGGAGCTTACAATCTAAAGAACGAAATGTCAAGTTGGGGCAGTCTAGCTTTCCTGGATAGAGGTGTAGAGGTTAGTTGCCGAAAGCAACATTGAAGAGGTGGGCTTTAAGCAGAGATTTGAAGATGGGCAGGGAGGGGGCCTGGCGTATGGGCTCGGGGAGTTTGTTCCACACGTGGGGTGAGGCGAGGCAGAAAGGGCGGAGCCTGGAGTTGGCAGTGGTGGAGAAGGGTACTGAAAGGAGGAATTTGTCTTGAGAGCGGAGGTTACAGGTAGGAACATAAGGGGAGATGAGGGTTGAGAGGTAAGGAGGGGCTGCAGATCGAGTACATTTGTAGGTTAGTAGCAGAAGCTTGAATTGAATGTGGTACCTGATCGGAAGCCAATGAAGTGACTTGAGGAGAGGGGTGATATGAATGTATCTGTTCAGGCGGAAGATAAGACGTGCAACAGAGTTCTGAACGGACTGAAGGGGGGATAGATGGCTAAGTGGGAGACCAGTGAGGAGTAGGTTGCAGTAGTCAATGCGAGAGGTAACGAGAGAGTGGATGAGAGTACGGGTGGTGTGCTCAGAGAGGAAAGGGCGGATTTTGCTAATGTTATAGAGGAAGAAGTGACAGGTCTTATAAATGATATGGAAATCGGAACGACGAGCAAGGTGATTAAATTTGCAGATGATACAAAACTATTCAAGGTTGTTAAAACGTGTGAACTGTGAAAAATTGCAGGAAGACCTTATGAAATTGGAAGACTGGGCATTCAAATGGCCGATGAAATTTAATGTAGACAAATGCAAGATGATGCACATTGGAAAGAATAATCTGAGTGATAGTAACCTGATGCTAGGGTCCACCTTAGGGGTCAGCACTCAAGAAAAAGATCTTGGTGGTGTTGTAGATAATACGCTGAAAACATCTGCTCAGTGTTCAGCGGTGGCCAAAAAAGCAAATAGGATGCTAGGAATTATTAGGAAAGTGATGTAAATAAGACTGAAAATACTATTGTGCTTCTGTATTGCTCAATGGTGTAACTACACCTTGAGTATTGTGTTCAGTTCTGGTCGCCATATCTCAAAAAAAGATATAGCGGCATTAGAAAAGGTTCAAAGAAGGGCGACCTAAATGATAAAGGGGATGGAAGTCCTCTCGTATGAAGAAAGACTGAAGAGGTTAGGGCCCTTCAGCTTGGAAAAGAGAAGGATGAGGGGAGATATGATTGAGGTCTACAAAATCCTAAGTGGTATAGAACAAGTAGAAGTAAATCGATTTTTTAATTGTTCCAAAAGTACAAAAACTAGGGGACACTCAAGGAAGTTACATGGAAATACTTTTAAAACAAATAGGTGGAAATATTTTTTCACTCAACAAATAGTTAAGCTCTGGAATTCTTTGCCGGAGGATGTGGTAACAATGGTTAGTGTATCTGGGTTTAAAAAAGGTTTGGACAAGTTCCTGGAGGAAAAGTCCATAGTCTGCTATGAGACAGACATGGGGAAGCTACTGCTTGCCCTGGGATTTGTAGCATGGAATAGTGCAACAATATGGGTTTCTGCCAGGTACTTGTGACCTGGCTTGGCCACTGTTTGGAAAACAGGATACTGGGCTACATGGACCATTGGTCTGACCCAGTATGGCTACTCTTATGTTCTTATGTAATTTTGTTTAATGTATATTGAAGTCCTCTGGGTCAGGTTTTTAGGTGAATGTAATTTGTTTTGGGCTTTTATTTTTGTGTACATGTACTAGTGTTTTATTCTGAGTTTCTGTCCTACACAGAGAAAAGAGTGGAACGTGTGTACACCAATGCCAGGAAACAGCTGCTGATCTCTACAGTGCCAGCTATTTTAATTCTCCATCTGAAGAGATTCCATCAGGTAGAACAGAACACTTACCTTGATGAAAAGAAACTTAAATTGCTTTATGCCTTTGCATGCCATGTGTACGGGCACAACAGAATCTAGCTGCCTAACTATGGAGTTAGGTAGCTAGATCCAGCAGGGATAGTCATAGGGGACTTTATCTCCTCACAATGACTAGAAGTAGCTACTGGATACGCTAGGCAGCCCCAGAGGCATTCCCAGGATCTAGGAGAGAAAGGTAGTGGACAAGGCTTAGCTGCTTAACAGTGGTTTATAGAGTTAGATGGCTAAGAGGCATATTTTCAAAGCACTTAGCCTTCCAAAGTTCTGTAGAAACCTATGGAACTTTGGAAGGCTAAGTGCTTTGAAAATATGCCTCTAAGTGGCCCATGGTTAAAAAAAAAAAAAAAAAAACCAGTCTAAATCTAGGCATACAAATTCTTGCTGCTAGATTTAGGTGAATGAAGATTAGCCTGTGGTTGTTGAATAAGCTTTATTCACCAGCACTATTAGCTGGCTGAAAATGTTCTCTTAGGCTTTCGTTCGGCATTAAGGAACAAAATAGCACCAGTTAAAAAAAAAAATTTTAAGTGCATTAAATGTAGCACAGCAGAGTGGTGGCTCTTACTGTTGTGCGGGAGGCTCAGCTTTGGATTCTGAGCACTCAGAGAAGTGGCGCTCATACATCTCAACTGGAAGTAGCGCTGTTTCAGGGCACACGCGTGCCAAGTTCCATTAGGAGCTGCATACTTGTATCTCTCGGCTCTGAGAGGTGTTGGGGCAATAGCTGAGATAACGTAAGATTGAAGAGCTGTGGCATTTCAGTTTCACAAAATTTGTCAACTTCAACAAAATCCTCCCAAGTGAGTATATTGATATATTTTTTAATATTTTTTGAAAGTTTTTTTAATAGATTTTTTTATACATTAAACATCATGCAGAAAAAGGAAGGAAAAGGCCTCATCTGTCTCCTTTATCAGGCAAAACACCTAAAATGTCATCATTGGCTAAAAAGCTTCCCATCTTCCTTAATAATGTGTTTATTTCAAATCTTAAGCAAACAAAACAGAGAACAACAAGCAACTACTTAGCTTTTAGCTCATGTCGCTTTGCCAGATCTCCTTCTCGTAATGATATTCCACAGCCAACTGTGGCCAAGGTTTCAGTGACCTCCTTCAGGGCTCGTGGAACAAAAGTTTAACGTGGTGAAGAAGGTAAGAGGAGTAGCCTAGTGGTCAGTGCAGTGGACTTTGATCCTGGGGAACTGAGTTCAATTCCCACCGCAGCTCCTTGTGACTCTGGGCAAGTCACTTAACCCTCCATTGCCCCTGGTACAAAATAAGTACCTGAATATATGTAAACTGCTTTGAATGTAGTTGCAAAAACCTCAGAAAGGCGGTATATCAAGTCCCATTTCCCTTTCCCCCTTTCCCTTATGACATCACAATATCAGAAGTGAGCCAAGTATTGGGCAATCAACCCATTGTGACATCACTGATGAGGTTGGCTCTTATTGGTGGAATGAGTGGAGGAGTAGCCTAGTGGTTAGTGCAGTGGACTTTGATCCTGGGGAACTGAGTTCAATTCCCACTGCAGCTCCTTGTGACTCTGGGCAAGTCACTTAACCATCCATTGCCCCTGGTACAAAATAAGTACCTGAATATATGTAAACTGCTTTGAATGTAGTTGCAAAAACCTCAGAAAGGCGGTTTATCAAGTCCCATTTCCCTTCCCCTGATAAAGGAGTCAGATGAGGCCTTTTCCTTCCTTTTTCTGTATGATGTTTAATGTATAAAAAAATCTATGAAAAAAAACTTTAAAAAAAAATTTTTTTTCAAAAAAAATATCAATATACTTGGGAAGATTTTTTTTTTTTTTTTTAATTGTTATTTTTATTGAAGATAAGAGAACAAGTCAACTTCACTTACACACATCTCAGAACCTTATACTACATTCCATAAAGAATTGACATTAACATTGTTATCCCCTCCCTTAGCCCCCTCAGGAGGATTTTGTTGAAGTTGACAAATTTTGTATTATTATCCTCATAGACCACTATAAGATAATTTGTAGAGGATTGCAGTAAGAAGAGTTGGGGCAGGCTTTGGCTGGGCTTGAAAGCTGTGGGGATGAAAATGCATGCAAGGACTGTTGCCAGCATCGTGCCGTGCTATGTTTGGAAGAAGGTAGCTGCCTTTCTGCTGTTGACTGAATTAGAACTTTTGGCTGCTGAGTTGTTCATAACTTTGATTTCTCCCGTTTTTGGCTTCTCTTCATTTTAATCCTGCATATTCATTTTTTTCCCTGATATATTTTCTTATGCTTTTCTACATTTGTTTTTTATTGGTAAATTTTTATTATTGTTACACAAACAAAATCTAGGCAATCATAGTGTTTTGTACAATGATAACAATAAGGAATACACAATAAAGAAAAAAAAATCTAAAATAGTAATCTGAATTCCACATTAATGGGGGAAGACTTGCATCAATTAAGAAGAAAAATAAACTTTAAGAAAATATGGAAATTCAAGTTCCAATGAATTTGATAAGAAACCTATTTAATCCCCCCCCCCCCCCCCCCAAAAAAAAAAAATTTCAGCTTTCATTAGTCACATTCTGTCCCTGTCAATCTAAATAAACTTCTCCAACTGTAGAGGATCAACAAATATACAGTGAGATTGTTGATTGGTAATACAGCATTTGTATAGAAATATAAGAAGGAAAAAAAAAAGCTCCCAAAGAGGGCACGTTACTTTTTAATCAAAGAAACTTACATTATTTTACTTTAGAATTACTTTTTAATCATAGTCCCCACTAGCTGTCTTTGTTTTGAAATTTTCTCTCTCTGTTTGTGATATATTGCTGCCTACATGAAGTTCAGAGGAGCCAATGCTACACAGGCCTCTAATCTGCAGAGAATATCATTTATTAGATTTGCTGAACGGTCAGTTTGATGCACAGGACTAAGTGGTGTACAATCTAAAAGCATAAAACAGAAAAGTAAAAAAAATCAGCTATCAGACGGGCAAGATAATTTCATTCACACAAAGGCTACATGCTTGATACTCAGCAGACCACTCCCAGGGAGGCAACCCCCAAACCTAACTCTCACAAAGCTCCCCAAAAGCTTTCTTAAATAACAGAGAATTGGTCAAAAACTTCAAATGCTATCATTCCCTCAGAAGAGAAATTGTTTATCTACCAGCTAATTTATTTAGAGGAAGTATTTGCAAACACTGATGCATTTTTTTTTTTGTTACATTTGTACCCCGCGCTTTCCCACTCATGGCAGGCTCCATGCGGCAGGTGATGGAGGGTTAAGTGACTTGCCCAGAGTCACAAGGAGCTGCCTGTGCCGGGAATCGAACTCAGTTCTTCAGTTCCCCAGGACCAAAGTCCACCACCCTAACCACTAGGCCACTCCTCCACTCCAAGGACAATGACAGGACAAGTCAGAAAGATGGGAAAGAACAGGAGGATTATACAAGAATGCTTGAATAGGGTGGAGTAGTAAACGAGTACAGACAATTAGAGATAGTCGGGGATTAGGCGTTAATTGGTAGGATAAGCTTTCTCGAATAAAAATGTTTTTAATGATTTCTTGAATAGTTGGTGATCGTCAATCTCCTTTAGATGCCTTGGTAGAACATTCCAGGACTTTGGGCTGACGTAGGAGAAGGATGAAGAAAAAAGCAGTTTCTATTTAACTGATTTATAGCTTGGATAGTGTAGATTAAGGTAGGATCGAGCAGTTACAGAAGAATTTCTGGATGGCAGATCAATTAAATCTAGCATGTAAGCAGGGGCTTCCCCATAAATTATCTTATGAGTCAGAGAGCAGATTTTGAAGGTAATAAGGTCTATAATGGGAAGCCAGTGTAGGTTAAAACGAAGAGGCTGTGCATGATCAAAGCGTGATTTGCCTAGTATTAGCCTTGCAGCTGTGTTTTGAGCAGTCTGGAACTTTTTCAGAATGAAATTTCGGCAAATTCTACTGTAGTAGTCAATATGTGATAGAACCAACCAGTGAGTAAGGGTTCAGAAGAGCTCTCTTGTGAGGAATTGCCTAACACGCCTCAACCTCCACATGGTGTGGAACATTCTTTTTGTGATGAGTTTAGCTTGGCTGTCCAGTAGCAAGTGATTATCCAACAAGACACCAAGGATTTTTTTTTTTTTAGCTAAATGCCTTGGAACACCTGGATTTATTCCCCCCCCCCTTATGCAGTGGCCCAAACCTTATCCTGCATGTCCTCACACTGACACTGCCTCATCCTGGAAGGATATAGGGATGTGTCAGGAGTGAGAAGGCAGACCTAGTCATTAATGGTGAAAGTGAAGACACACAGACAGATAATAAAGCGGTCTTGTACCTTACACTGAATCATGTGGACCCTCTTTTATACACCACAATTTACTGTTCTTTGCTTGCCTTTCTTTCTTTCCTTATTTTTACTGTACCACATTGAGTCAGTATTTGTTAATTTCTACAACATGCTATCCAAGCTTTGCTTTGCACTTATTTACAAGATAAATTTATCAACTCTTTTCTTTTAGGCTGGTTTCAGTCTACGGAAAGTCAACAGACATGTGGATTTCCCACTTACCCTAGACCTGGCGCCCTTTTGTTCAGCATCCTGCAAGGTATGTTATACTATAAGAATATTTCAGAGATGGGGAAACAGTAAAACTAGAGGACATGAATTGTGGTTGCGGGGTGGTAGACGTAGGAGTAACATCAGGAAATTCTTTTTCATGGAGATGGTGGTCGATGCCTTGAATGTCCTCCCAAGGGAGGTGGTGAAGACAAAAATGGTGCTAGAATTCAAAAAGGCATGGGATGAACTCAAGGGGATCCCTAATTAGAAAATGGATGGTATAAAAAACAAAACTTAAATGGTTGCATGTGTGTTGATATATTGAGTGGTGCTTAGATGTCAACACCAGCTGTGAAGAACTAAGGCCAGTGCCTGGCAGACGTCTATGGTCTGTGTCCCGTATATGACAAGACAGATGAGATAGGCTGGAGTGGGCTTCAACGACAACTTCAGTAGTTGAAACATAAGGACAGTGCTGGGGCAGACCTCTACGGTTTATGCCCCAGAAATGGCAAAGAAAAACCAGAATCAAGTATTTTACACCACATTCATTGTTGGTTTAATCAGAGGAGTGTGGTAGCCGTGTTAGTCCACTCTTAAGGTTATCAATAGAAATCAAACAAAATAAAACATGGAAAAGAAAATAAGATGATACCTTTTTTATTGGACATAACTTAATACATTTCTTGATTAGCTTTCGAAGGTTGCCCTTCTTCTTCAGATCGGAAATAAGCAAATGTGCTAGCTGACAGTGTATATAAGTGAAAACATTCAAGCATTACTATGACAGTCTGACAGGGTGGGTCGGAGGTATGCATGGGGACATCAAACCATATCATGGATATTCTAACAGGATGGGTGTGGATAATTGATATAATGAATGTGACTGTTGGGCAGACTGGATGAAATGTTCAGGTCTTTATCTGTCATTAACTACTATGTAACTAGCCATACTGGGTCACACTGATGTTCCATCTAGCCCCTGCTTCCAACAGTGACCAATCCAGATAAAATCCCAAATAGTAGCAAGATTCTATGCCATCGATCCCAGAGATAAGCAGTGGACTTTTCCTCCAAAGATTTTGACCCATGGTAGTTCATATACAGAAAACATTTATAAAGGATTTTTCATGCATAAAGGCCTTTTATAAAATTACCCCAGGGGTTAAATATGTTATGCTGTGACAAGAAAGTGTGTTTTTTTAAAGCAACCTGTATCTAACCCAGTTTTGTTTTGGGAAGCGGCTAAGGCGGTTCTTAGAGGCGAAGTTATAAGTCACACGCACTTTGTGAGGAAGACACGAGATAGGAAGATCTTGCGTTTAAGTAACCAACTTTGTAAGACACGGAGGAGATATGGGGAGACACACGCGATAGGTGATAAACAACAAGTGTTAGAGCTTCAAACCGCCTTAAATGTACTTTTGCAAGAAAGGGCACACAAGTCACAGCTCTACTATAGATATATGCTTTATAAACATGGTAATAAAGCAGGCAAGTTAATGTCAAAAATAATTAACCCCCGGGGAGGGACTAAGAACATTTTGGCACTGAGGCAAAGGGGGGGAGGGCTCCACACATCAGATAAAGCAATATGTGAAACTTTTCGGGCCTTTTATCAAGGGCTGTACGCTTCCCCAGAGGAAGACGGTCTGTTAAATCAGATGTATTTAGAAAATCTGGCTTTACCAAAGCTTACAATACAAGAGTTGGACAGTCTCAATCAATTAATTACTGAGGATGAAGTCAGTCTAGTTATTGCCCGCAGCCCGCGACTAAAAGCCCCGGGACCTGATGGTTTAAGGGGAGAATTCTATAAATTAATGGAAGGAGGAGTTATACCTGCAATTACTAGATTTTTGAACCAACTGATAGAGAGACAGAGGTTACCCCCAGACTTGAATAGGGCTCAAATAATAGTCTTGTTGAAGCCGGGGAGGGACCCTTTAGAGCCGACATCGTACCGGCCTATCTCCCTGTTAAATTATGATACCAAGTTGTTGGCAAAAATCTTGGCTAATAGACTGGCGAGGCTGCTCCCAAGGTTGATTCATGAAAGTCAGGTGGGATTTGTGGGAGGTAGAGCAGTGAGTAAAAACTTGAGAGCAATATTGACATCACTAGAACACAGCTCGCAGGCGAAGGTAGCATCATTGCTGATCAGCTTTGATGCGGAAAAGGCCTTTGATAAGGTTCACTGGAAGTTCCTTTTTGATACGCTGGAACATTATGGATTTTCAGGGAGATTTGTTGAGGCAATTCATGCTTTATATGCCAACCCATGTGCCACCCTGAGAGTAAACGGGATAGAATCGGAAAGTTTCTGTATTAGGAGGGGCACAAGGCAGGGGTGCCCATTGTCCCCTCTTCTCTTTGTTTTGGTTTTAGATCCCCTTATCAGAGATATCATGGCAAACCCTTTGATCCGGGGAGTTGGCTTAGGGACCCACATGTTTAAGATCTCAGCATTTGCGGATGACATTTTGGTACATCTCACAAACCCAAGGGAATCCTTAGACACGTTATTGGAAACCTTTCGTGAATATGGCGATTACTCAGGTTTCCGTATTAATCTAGACAAATCAGAAGCGCTGGCTTCGCCAGAGGTGAACCAGAGGGACTGGGTTCCTGAATTTCTGTTGAGATGGGCTAGAGAGTCTTTTAAATATTTAGGAATCCGACTCACAATGAATACATTAGATTTATATCAGTTGAATGTTAAAATCTTACTGGAATATACTAAAGCTAAATTGGACTCTTGGATGAGTTTGCCACTGTCATTAATGGGACGGATACATGTAGTACAAATGGTGTTGTTTCCGCGCTGGTTGTACGTTCTTCAAACTTTACCCATACGCCTATCGCGGTCTGATTTGAGGCGGATGATGCGTCTTTTTAGTAGATTTTGTTGGGCAGGCAAAAAGCCCAAAGTTAGCCAAAACCTGTTAATAGGGAGCTGGAGACAGGGGGGAATGGGTATCCCGGATGTGTTCCTATATAATCAGGCGTGTTTGCTGCGCCACTTAGGAGATGTGGTGAATGCCACGCAGTATTACACACCTATGGGCTTGGAGGAAGCTTTTTTTGCTCCCTATGACATATTAGCATTGCTCCATTTACCTCGTAGTCAGCTCCCTTCTAAATTTAAAAAAAGTATAATACTGCAGCCCCTTCGGGAGGCGTGGCAGTGGTGGATGCGGCAAATGGGGGGCCACCCACACGTTACAGATCAAATCCCAATCGTAGGCAATCCTGTTTTTGAAGCAGGGATAGATAACCCGACATTTGGCAGATGGCAAGGGCTGGGCATCACAAGATTGGAACACCTATTATTGGACAATGGGGAAATGATAACATTTGACGCTCTTCAAGATAAAGTGGGATCAGCTTGGGGCAATAGATTTGCCTATGCACAGATCCGACACTATGTGAAATCCCTGAGCCAAGTACCCCTGAGAGGGCGGATGGGGGAGCTGCTAAGGGTTTTTTTTGAGGAGTTGCAGATAGAGAAACAATCTGTATCAGCATTGTATGGGGCACTGGCTAGGCGTAGGTCCCAGAGGCAATATGTTGATCTTAAGCGAAAATGGGAACAAGATCTGGGGACCTCCCTGGCAACATGGGATGTGTCAGCTACCTTGAAGGGCATCCGGGCGTTGGTAACAGATGAGAGGCTGAGGGAGTGTGGTTATAGAGTGGTCCTACGGGGGTATATGTCTAGAACACAACTGGCTCATATGTTGGGGCCGGACAACTCGGGGTGTTCTAAATGCGGAGGGGGTCCCAGCTCGTTATATCATGCATTATGGCAATGCCCCAAGGTGCACATGTTTTGGCAGAGGGTAAGAGGGTTTTTGATTCGATTGGGGAACAGAGTTCAAGGAACGGAGCGGCAGTTTCTGTTGGATCAACCAAGAGCGTTTGCTCCATTAGGCGCCCCTGCTATAATGTTATGCAGGAAGCTGAGCTTGGTAGCGCGGAAATGCATTATGCAATACTGGGTCTCATCGGAAGGACCAGCTTACTGGCATTGGCGCAATCAGGTGCATCTTCTGGCCTCTTGGGAGGCTAGGGATTCAAAACAATCGCCTAAACGTAGAGTGCGCTTTCTACAGATTTGGACACCATACCTGCAGATACTCAGCCCAAGGGGACGTAGTCTGCTTGTCAATGCCTGATAAATAGCGGTGTATTGGAGAGTAAGGGCACCATGTAGTAGTAAATTAGTCTAGAGTGGATCTGCTTGCAAGGGGGAGGAGGTATTGGGTGGGGGGCTGGAGGGGTTGAGTGTGATGTATATGGCTAAAGCCTGGCAGTGCTCTAGAGCTTTAATGTTTCATTTTCTGATATTTGTGATAAGCACTATCTTACCTAATGAAGTATTCAAGTGTATGATATTAGGAACATGAGTCATTTGAAACCTAATGTTAACATGGGCCAGGGAATCGTTGAGAGGGGAGGGGGGAGAAAAATGGGGACGAAAAGTGTTTGGCGAAGTTGAATATGTTGCAAGAGTGCTGTTTTGTATATCAAGCAATGCTATATGCATATTCTACACTACTTTGTATTGTGATAATCGTTAATAAAACAGTTTAAACATAAGCAACCTGTATCTAGGCATGTTCAGGAGCTGAGTTTGGATGGAGTGTGGGCGGAGTCATGACTTATAGGTGTTTATAAAATATGTGCAAAAGTTTACTTCCAAGCAGGTGTAAATGTCCACGACTTCAGTCATGATTTCTGCCACGTTGGGTCTAATAGCTTATAAAGACATAGGTGCCCATGTGTTTCTATAAAATAGGCTGGAAATAGGAATCTATTTTCCCTTCACACATAGGTGACCTGTTATAAAATTACCCTCATAGAGTCTTAAAATATGTCTGAGTAGTGCATTTAGCTAATCCAAATATGATGCAAAAAAAAAAGCTTTTAGGAACTGATTTTTTTTATTCCATATGTAAATACCAGTTGTATATCGGGTTGATATTTAAAGTGATTTAACGGTCCAGAAGTAGCTCCTGGCCAGTTAAATCACCTGTTCGGGACTAACTGCTCCTGTTCAGCGGTAAACCAGTTACTCCTGCTAAAAATGTCCGATAAGCACCTAACTAAAAATGGGCTATTTTGGGTCCTTCTGGAGGCGGAGTCGAAACTTGGCAAGTTAAGTGCCAATATTCAGCACTTAATCAGGCAAAAGGACCGCAGAAAAGTCAGTCCTATCGTATGAGGTGCCTCATAGCCGGTTAAGTGCTGAATATCCCACACGCTGCGTCAGCTGGCTCTGCACGCTCAGAAATTCAATGCTGGAAACCTGAACACAGCCTGGCATTGAATTTCTGGGCATCACGCCTGCAGCATTCAGCATAACACTGAGCACCACTGGCTGAATGTTGGGACCTACATTTTTTTTATTGAACGGTCCATCTAGTCTGCCCAACAGTCACATTCATTATCAATTCAAGATTAAAATCAACAATGAATGAAAGATTATGTACTTGATCATGGTCTTTCTTTGGTGTTTCTGGGACATAGACCATAGAAGTCCATCCGGCTGAGTCCTTATGTTCCAACTACTGGAGTTGCCATCAAAGCCCACTCCAGCCTATCCAAATCTGTCATTCATGGGACACAGACCGTAAAAGTCTGCCCAGCACTGTCCTCACTTTTCAAATGATTGGAGTCTCCGTCAAATTCAATTCAAATCAATCCGTTAATATCCCCTTTCCAGGGTGCAGTGCGGTTTACATTCTAGGTGAGACAAAAGCAAATAGTGTTAGTGTGAGGTTTGAGAAACATTAGAGACCATTGGATTAATGCATGAGACTAAAAACATTAAGGAAAGAATAATGGATGATAACTAGGAGATAGAAATCATGATGGATTATTATGAAGCAGTCTTTGTAAAGTGAAAGGCTTTTAGCCTCTTCCTGAAGTTGAGGTAGCTGTTTTCTGTTCTGATGGGAATAGGTAGAGAGTTCCATATTTTGACTCCAAGAACCGGGAATATAGAGCTGAAAATCTTCTGATTTCTAATTGTCTTTTGGAATGGTGATGCTAGCATCAGTTGTTGTTTCAGTCGGTTAGACTGGACCAGACATAGTGAAGCAGTCCTAGCAGTTCAGAGGTGAAGCCCTGTAGGATTTGAAAAACTAAATAAACAGCTTTGAACCTGAGCCTTTCTGCTACGGGAAACCAGTACAGTTTGTTTAGATGAGTTGAAACACTAGTATATCTATTCAATCTGTATATTAATGTAGCAGCTGTGTTCTGTATAATTTGCAGTTTTTTTCTGATATTGAAACTTAATACCAAGAAGTAGAATGTTACAGTAATCCAAGTAGGGTAGGACTAACATTTGGACATGTAGTGCAAAGGCTTTTTGGTCGAAGAATGATCTGACTAGACGCAGCTGTCTCATTTTAAATAGTGTTTCCTTCCATAGCTGGTTAATATGGGAAGCAAAGGTGAGTGAAGAGTCAAGCAAGACCCCTAGTACTGGGGTTTCAGATTCGACTGTAAAGATTTGCCCATTGGTCAAGAATATTGCTGATGGGACCTCAATTCCCTGATTTCGGAACCACAGGACCTTGTTTTTTTGCGCATTTAATTTCAGTTTATTGGTCAGGGCCCAGGTGCTGACAGCAGTCAATACCATTCGCTACAGACTTAGTTGGATCTATGTTTGATGTTGTCACAGGATAGGTGAGGGGGGGAGATCCCTACAGGACCCCGCAGTTAGGAGACCAGAAGTTGGAAAGTTGGTTGTTTTGCTCGACAGAATAGCTTTGATTTGAAAGGAATTCACTGAACCATTTGAACACAGTCCCTGTTACTTCTCTCTGATCCAGGTGTTTGAGTAGCGATGTGTGGTCAACCACATTGAACGCTGCCAATATATCGAGTTGGAGAGAATTACTTGGTCGCCTTTGCATAGATGTTGTTTGACATATGTAGTTAGATCTAGCAGCAATGTTTCTGTACTGTGTGACGATCTGAAGCCAAATTGTGACCAGTGTAAAATAAAAAATTTTTCCAGATATAAAGAGAGATGTTTACTAATGTAGGTTTCTAATACTTTGGTAAAAAGGGTAGTTTGCCCACGATGTTATGTCTAGGCCAGATCCCTTCAGTAGTGGAGTGAGAACAAGTTTGCCCATGTCAGAAAGAAGAGAGACACTTTTTAACAGCTCATTGAGATTATCGAGTAGTCAGTTTACTGCTTCCATAGGGATGGATTTGAGTCGGTGTTTTCGGCATTGATACAGGGAGCAGTTGGCTCGGGAGCATTTCAACAGCATTGATCTTACATCCTCAACTGTTAGTGGTTGAAAAGGTTCCCAGTTTTGATCTTTTGATCAGTTTTGAGTCCTTGGGTTGTAGGATCTCCAGTGATTAATGTTGAGCTATGGGTTGGACTATTTTCCTCTGTTGGTGTAGCTTTAGATAGTTCGGGCCTAACCAAAACACATAAAGTCCACACTCACTGTTCACTAATGCATCAATACATCCACTTCTGAACTCTCATCCCCCGTAATCTCACCTCACTCATACCTTGACTCACAGAAATATGTATACCATACATAATGCCCTTTTAGCTTCCCGCTATCTCCTTCTAATGTTTCAAGGTTTTATTCCAGTGTTTATATTCCTTAACAACACTTTGATTGTCTCGCATAACTCTTCACAATGTAATCCATAACTAAGTTGTAACAAATTGTATTTCCATCATTCATATCGTATTGTAAGCCACACTGAGCCCGCAAAAAGGTGGGAAAATGTGGGATACAAATGCAATAAATAAATAAATAAATTTGGAGGATCTTATTGACAAAATGATCAGCTAGGTTTTGGGTGGTGGGACATGTTTTCTGTGAATGTTCATCCTTATAAGTGAAAGCTAGTGTTTTCAGTCAGCTAACTTCTTTTTGTAGCATCAGAAGGCTGACTTCCATTTGGATTTATCAGTAGTATCTACTATTTACTACTATTACTACTATTTAGCATTTCTATAGCGCTACAAGGCATACGCAGCGCTTTGTTCTTCATTGCTTTTCAGGGCGTCAACATTCTTTTTTTTAGGATGGATAGCTCTTCTGTTAACCATGGCAAATTTCTGAATGTCTTGACCTTTTTAATGGTAAATGGAGCAATTTTGTCTAGTATAGCTTTCATCTTGGTATCCCAGCGGGATTTAATCGAACCATGTGTAGGAGATGTGGTAGTGAGGGAATCTGTTAGCTTCCGAGCAGAAAGTGGCCTCGTTAGTTTTATTTATTTTTGTTACATTTGTACCCCGCGCTTTCCCACTCATGGCAGGCTCAATGCGGCTTACATGGGGCAATGGAGGGTTAAGTGACTTGCCCAGAGTCACAAGGAGCTGCCTATGCCTGAAGTGGGAATCGAACTCAGTTCCCAGGACCAAAGTCCACCACCCTAACCACTAGGCCACTCCTCCATTGTTGCTACTATTTGAGATTCTACATGGAATGTTGCTATTCCACTAGCAACATTCCATGTAGAAGTCAGCCCTTGCAGATCACCAATGTGGCCGTGCAGGCTTCTGCTTCTGTGAAGGATGTCAGATTCACAGAAACAGAAGCCTGCGCAGCCTTCTACATGGAATGTTGCTAGTGGAATAGCAACATTCCATGTAGAATCTCCAATAGTAGCAACATTCCATGTAGAATCTCCAATAGTATCTATTTTATTTTTGTTACATTTGTACCCCGCACTTTCCCACTCATGGCAGGTTCAATGCAGCTTACATGGGGCAATGGAGGGTTAAGTGACTTGCCCAGAGTCACAAGGAGTTGCCTGTGCCTGAAGTGGGAATCGAACTCAGTTCCCAGGACCAAAGTCCACCACCCTAACCACTAGGCCACTCCTCCATTGTTGCTACTATTTGAGATTCTACATGGAATGTTGCTATTCCACTAGCAACATTCCATGTAAAAGTCGGCCCTTGCAGATCACCAATGTGGCCGTGCAGGCTTCTGCTTCTGTGAAGGACGTCAGATTCACAGAAACAGAAGCTTGCGCAGCCTTCTACATGGAATGTTGCTAGTGGAATAGCAACATTCCATGTAGAATCTCCAATAGTAGCAACATTCCATGTAGAATCTCCAATAGTAGCAACAGAACCTCCAATAGTAGCAACATTCCATGTAGAATCTCCAATAGTAGCAACAGAACCTCCAATAGTAGCAACATTCCATGTAGAATCTCCAATAGTAGCAAAATTCCATGTAGAATCTCCACTAGTAGCAACATTCCATGCAGAATGTCCAATAGTAGCAACATTCCATGTAGAATGTCCAATAGTAGCAACATTCCATGTAGAATCTTCAATAGTATCTATTTTATTTTTGTTACATTTGTACCCCGCGCTTTCCCACTCATGGCAGGCTCAATGCGGCTTACATGGGGCAATGGAGGGTTAAGTGACTTGCCCAGAGTCAGAAGGAGCTGCCTGTGCCTGAAGTGGGAATCGAACTCAGTTCCTCAGTTCCCCAGGACCAAAATCCACCACCCTAACCACTAGGCCACTCCTCCACCTCTGGTGGAGATGATTTTGGATGACTTGTGTCTGGTTAAGCTTGACATACAGATATCAATGATGAAATCCAGTTGGAAATGGTCAGACCATGGTACTGGCTTCCATTGGAATGAACTAATCAAGCTATTAGGATATGACATCATGAAGTCTAACGTGTTCTTTTTCATCAGTTGCACCCTCAGAGAATGTAGTTAGTTCACAGTTCTTCAGGAATGATTTGAAGTTGTGGACATTGTTGTTTGCATCATTTTCCAAGTGTAGGTTTAAGTCTCCTAGGCAAATAATCCTTGAAAATTGTGACATGGCAGAGGAAGTAATTTCTTCAAGTAGAGGTTCTGCCTTGGACCAAGCTCCCAGCGGACGGTAAATGAGGAGTAGGGCGATTTGATTTGTCTCTTTTTGAATGATCACAGAATTTGCACAGCTTGTATTCCAGTTCAGGGAAAACCCCAGAACTAAATAAAGACACATGGAAGAAACTCTTAAAGATAAGAGCACCATAACTGGGTGGGTGGATGTGGGGCAGTATCGGACTATCAACTTCTGTGAGCCATGTTTCTGAGATAAAACAGCCCAGATTTGAAGATTCTAGCAGATTCCTGAGTAAGAGAGCCTTGTTCCCCCTGGCGTTGATTTAAATGGCGGGTACAGTTCAGAATTGTGTTCCAAAGGAGAGAATTGTTTGGATAATTGCAAAAGGTTGCATGGTTTTTTAGGTCATCGAATGTTAGCCATTTGGTTTTGGTCTGTAACAATAGTGGTGTTCTGACGATATGTATTGGCATTGTCTAGCAGATATCTGACATAATTAGGATGTTTCTTAGTACAGGATTTTCTGGATAGGTTATACATTACAGATATAGGATTAGGCACTAAGTTATCTGGTAGGTTGCCACCCAACGTGCTCCAAAGGACTAAGCAAATCCATGTGAGCCACTTCATGGTGATAGCTTTTGGAGCTAGTTTAAGTCAGTTGGGTTTAGTGCTCTTTATCAGTCCTAAATGTGTGCCGTTAAAGACTTCAGAACAGAGTCCTCCTTGAAGGTAGATGCCACCAATGGTGAGGAGAGGTCATGGTGTCCCAGGTACTCATAAGGTGAGGAGGTGTGGATGTGCCCTCTCTGTCAAAGCCCTCTCCAGCCCATCCTACACTGGATTGCTATATGCGAGATATACACTGTATGAGCCAGTCCAGCACTGGCCTTAGTTTTTACAGCCAGAGTTTCCGTCAAGTACCACCTGACATACCATTCATTTTCTAATTAGAGATCTAAATAGGAGAAAATATTTCACTCAATGTATAGTTAAGCTCAGGAATGCATTACCAGAGCAAGTGGTAAAAGCAGTCAATGAGGCTGGGATTAAAAAAGGTTTGGACACGTTCCTGGAGGAAAAATCCATAAGCTGTCATTGAGGTAGACCTAGGAAAAGCCACTGCTTATCCCTTGGGTTAAGTAGCATGGAATTTTGCTACTTTTAGGACTTTGCAGGATAATTGTGACCTGGAATAGGCAGAATACGTGGCTGTCTGACCCAGTAGAGAAACTCCAACGATCACAAAAGTATGAGACAGGTGTAGGAAAAATGGCTGGAGAATTTAAGGATCAGGATAGAGAGAGGCCACATAGGTGAGAAGTAATTTGTTTGTTTGGTTTTTTTTGCTATCAGGAGAGTTCAAGATTGAGAACAGAGGGAATGAGACGGCTTATGACGATGGAGCAAGATTCTGAGTGTGTTGCTGGATTTTTATTTCTCCTTTCTCTTGGCTTCTTGGTGTGCAGAATGTGACAGAAGGTGAGAGAGTCCTCTACAGCTTATATGGGATCGTGGAGCACAGTGGCTCGATGAGGGGTGGTCACTATGCTGCCTATGTTAAAGTCCGAATGCCTTGCAAAAAACTATCGGAACTCATCACTGGCACCAGACATGTTCAAGGTGAGACTTACAGAAAAAGAGTGGTCAGATTGAAATAGCAGTCGTACGCATAGCAGCTTAAGTGTGCTTTTCGTTGCGCCTGTGCTGAAAGATGACAGGTGAGATTCTGTGTTAAATTTGATACAGTACATGTGTAGAAAAACAATGCTGGGCCAGGAGAAAAAAATAAGCAGAATGGTTCTTTCTCAGTATAGATCTCAAGTGGTCGTTTTGGTCCTGGAGAACAATTGAATCCTTCCTCAGCGACCCTCCAGACCGGTCAAGACGCGTGGGTTATGTCCTCCTACCAGCAGAGGGAGACTGAGAAAACACTAAGCTTTTGAAGCCTGTATATATAACCTGTGCAGAACCTCCACTAGCCAGTATTTTCTCAGTCTCAGCAGAGGTAGCAGTTGACAGCCTGTGCAGTCTCCAATAATCTGGTGAGGTAGTTTGTCATTGGGTGGTAGGATTTTTTCCTTCCAAACTTTATTCTGTTGCAGTACCCTGTACGTGTGTGTAAAAAAAAAAAAAAAGTGCTTTGGGGCCCTGGGTCTGGTGGGGCCCAGTTTTTCCCCCTGGGGTGTTACACCTATGTTTGGGTCCCTCCCCCTGTGCTGCTCTCTATTTCTGTTGGCTTGGCAGCTTTGTGCCTCGGCTGCTTTCTCAGTATTGTAGCCTTGAGTGCCTTACAATTTCCAGATGCCAGAGTTAGAGTACGATGCCTTTAAGGTCAGTTATTCTATGTCATTTTGCTTGCCAGCTTTGTGCCTCGGCTGCTTTCTCAGTATTGTAGCCTTGAGTGCCTTACAATTTCCAGATGCCAGAATTAGAGTACTGTGCCTTTAAGGTCAGTTATTCTATTTCGTTTTGCTTGGCAGCTTTGTGCCTCGGCTGCTTTCTCAGTATTGTAGCCTTGAGTGCCTTACAATTTCCAGATGCCAGAATTAGAGTACTGTGCCTTTAAGGTCAGTTATTCTATTTCGTTTTGCTTGGCAGCTTTGTGCCTCGGCTGCTTTCTCAGTATTGTAGCCTTGAGTGCCTTACAATTTCCAGCTGCCAGAGTTGGAGTACTGTGCCTTTAAGGGCATTTATTTCTTTATTTTCAGCGGACCGAACGGGGGTTTTGATTCCTTGCTGGAACGAGAGAGCAGCGCTTTCTCCAGTGCTTTTGCAGTGTGAGTGAGTTTTTGGTTTGGCGCGTTTGCGGAACAGCTTTTCCCTTCCCTCGTGGTTTATGGCGGCCCAGCTCCTCCGATGTCGCGCGTGCTCGTGGCGAGGGGTAGAGGCGCCGGGCGCTCAGTGTAGCTTTGCGGTGCACCTATAAAGGTGGCTGCGGCACCCCCCGACTTGACCGCGGAGGGATCGATGGTGTCGGGAGTCTCCGGGTCAGCGGGAGCGTAGGCAGGGCCGCTGTCAGCGGGAACAGTTTCGGCGGGAACAGCCACCATCTTGAGTCTGACGCGGCCCATGGAGCCGGCTGGTTTTGGGCCTGCGGCCTCCGTTTTTGGCACAAAAGGGCCTAATGACGGTCCAGGAATGGTGGGTTTTCCTCCAGATTTTGTCTGGACGCGGTATCAGGCCTGGAGATCGGGACCCCCCCTCCCCCCCCCCCCCCCAATTGGAAGAGGGGGCTATTTCCGTCTTGGCTGAGAGACCACGGTTAGAGTGGTCAGAGGACAGGCAATGTTTTTCTCCTGTAGCTGCAGAAGCTGCGCTTAGTGATCTGGGGGAGTCAGATGGAATTGACGGCTCTCAGGAGCAGGATTGTTGGATTCCTGGAGAGGATCCTTCAGTAGTGCGGATTTTCCATAGAGATGAGCTGTCAGAACTCATAGATCAGGTGTCGTCCACCCTTCAGTTTGGTCCTGAGGTGGCGTTGGGGGAAACTGTCCAGGATCCGTTGGTGAAGGGCATTCAGCGTCAGGCGTGATCCTTCCCTATGAACAAGGATCTCCGGGAGATGATTTGTCAGGAATGGGATTTGCCGTGTAAGGTGGCAAAGGCAATGGCGAGGCTTTATCCCCTCCCTCAGGACGATAGGGATTCCTTTAAGGCTCCCACGGTAGATGCAGTAGTGACGGCAGTAATTATAGCTACGGCTATCCCGGTTGATGGAGGAACGGCTCTCCGTGATCCTCAGGATAGGAAGTTGGGATCTTTTCTCAAGCGTAGTTTTGTTTTGTCGGCTCTAGCCCTGCAGGCCTCGGTTTGTGGGGGTCTGGTAGCTCGGGCATGTTTTCGTTGGGCCGAGAAGCTCCTGGATGATTCGGTAGATGTTGGTTCTTCTGGGGGTCAGGAGTTAGCCGACTTGGACATGGGTTCATCCTTTTTGTCTGAGGCTTTTATGATTTGTTGCCTACTTCAGACAAAAAATATGGCTATGGTTGTGGGTCTCTGCCACTTAAGGGAGCTATGCTCTTTGGAGAAGATTTGGACAAGTTAGTGTGAGGTCTTAGTGATACCAAGGTTCTATGGCTTCCAGATTTTCGGTTCAAGGCAGGGGCCAGAACTAGTTCCTCTTGGGGACGGTTTAGGGAGGCTCAGCGGTATAGGCCGGGCAGATCGAGTGGGACCTACCCCTAGCTGTCTGTTTGTCCAATTTAGATTGTAAGCTCTGTTGAGCAGGGACTGTCTTTTCATGTTAATTTGTACAGCGCTGCATAAGTCTAGTAGTGCTATAGAAATGTTTAATAGTAGTAGGACCTCTAGGGGTCGGTTTTTCCAGCGCACACAGTTCTTTCGTGAGAGTCGTCGTGGAGGGCGTGGCTTTTCCGCGGGAGGTTAGTATTCAGGCCACAATTCCCAATGAAGGTGTGCGGGCTCAGGCTCTGGTGCATGTTGGGGCTCGGCTGAGTCTGTTTTACCAGAGTTGGGCCCAAATCAGGTCAGATCAGTGGGTTCTCAAGGTGTTTCGAGGCGGATGTGCGCTGGAATTCAAAAGCTGTTCTCCCGAAGTGTTTCTGGAATCCCTCTGTCGGTCTTGGAGCAAGAGGGCAGCAGTGAGGGACACTCTGCGGTGGCTGCTCGCGTTGGGAGCCGTGGTTCCTGTTCCTTCAGATCAGCAACGCTCAGGGTGCTATTTGATCTATTTTGTGGTCCACAAGAAAGAGGACACTTTTCGTCACATTTTAGATCTCAAAAGGGTCAATGCGGCACTCAAGGTGCCCTCTTTCCGGATGGAGACGTTGCGGTCGGTCACTGGTGCGGTCAGGAAAGGAGAGTTTCTCACTTCCCTGGATTTGACGGAAGCTTATCTTCACTTTCCTTTGTGCAGCCTTTTGGTTCCAAGTTACAGGGTCCGATTCGTCGGTTCCTTGCAGAGAAGGCGCCGACGGCCCGTACTTATCGTCAGGTCCTGGGCCTGATGGCGGCGACCATAGAGGTAGTTCCGTGGGCCAGGGCGCACATGCGTCAAGTACAGTCAGCTCTGCTCAGTCGTTGGTCCCCTCTGTCGCAGGACTTAGAAATGTGTTGTCCGCTGTCGGTGGCCCCTCGTCTCAGTCTCAGCTGGTGGCTCAGTCCGCGCAATTTGGGAAAGGAATGCCGTTGGAGTCCCCACAGGGGCTGGTAATGGTCACGGATGCCAGTCTGCAAGGTTGGGGGGCACATTGTCTCAGTCAGGTAGCTCAAGGCCGGTGGTCTCGGGCAGAAGCAGAGTGGTCCATCAACCGGCTGGAAACTCGGGCCATTTGGGTGGCGCTCCAGGCCTTGACGTCGGTGGTTCGCCACAAGGCAGTCCGAGTGCTCTGTGACAATGCCATGGCAGTAGCATATGTCAACCGTCAAGGGGGGAACAAAGAGCCTTGGCGGCGCAGTTGAACTCATCTTCAGGCTCTCTTGGCAGCGCATGTGGCCGGGGTAGGTCACATAGATGCAGATTATCTCAGCAGGCACACTCTAGATCCCAGAGAGTGGTCTTTTCTTCGGTCAGTGTTCCAGTGAGTTGTGTCGGTCTGGGGACTTTCGGTGATCTTAGGGCACCGGCTCGCTATGCGCAAGTTCAGAGATTTTTTTTTTTCAGTCGCTGAAGAGACCCTTGAGCGGAGGAAATCGACACTCTTCTGTTGCCTTGGCTTCGGGAGTGACTGTATGTGTTTCCTCTGTGGCTGTTAGTCGGTCGAGTGATTCTGGTAGCTTCGGATTGGCAGCGTCGACCATGGTATGGAGACCTGGTGCGGTTGGCAGGGGCGGCGGCCCTGCCTTTGTTGGGATCAGTTCTGTGTCAAGGCCCGATAATCATGCCGGATCCGGCTCGGTTTTCGCTTATGGCTTGGCTCTTGAGCGGCACAAGTTGAAGAAGAAGGGGCTTTCGTCCAGTGGCTTTGCTACGATGTTGAGTTGCCGTAGACGATCCACTTCCTTGGCGTATGTCCGGGTTTGGAGAATCTTTGAGCACTGGTGTGAAGACCATCGAGTTCGGCCGTTTCACTCTTCGGTGGCGGAAGTTTTGGAATTTTTGCACGATGGTGTTGATAGAGGTCTGGCCTTGTCTACACTGAAGGTTCAGGTGGCAGCTTTGTCATGTTTTCGTGGGAAGCTTCAGTGAAAGTCCTTCGCGTCTGTGCCTGAGGTAGTGCGTTTTTTGAAGGGCGTTAAGTTGCTGCGTCCGCCTCAGTGACGGATGGTGCCTCCGTGGGATTTGAAGCTAGTTTTGGATGCTTTGATCAGGCCTCCGTTTGTGCCTCTGGTATCGGCATCTTGTAAGGATTTATCTTTAAAGGCGGTCTTGTTGGTGGCGATTACTTCAGCACGGAGTGTTTCAGAGCTTCAGGCTTTGTCTTTTAGGGAACCATTTTTGTCCTTTCTGAGGGAAAGGTTTCGTTGCGGACGGTGCTTTCCTTTTTTGCCCAAGGTGGTTTCCGAGTTCCATGTTAATCAGGTCATCTCTCTGCCAGTGTTGGGTGATATGGCTGGAGATTCGGAGCAGCGTGGTATTGCCAAGCTGGATGTCAGGAGAGTTTTGAGTTGTTATCTCTCTGGAACTCAGGACTTCAGAGCCTCTGACCGTTTGTTCGTTCTTCATGGTGGCCCAAAGAAGGGTGCAGCGGCTCCTAAGGTGACCATAGCACGGTGGTTGAAGGAGGCGGTTGCATCTGCTTACTTGGTGAAGGGTCCTGTGGTGCCTAGGGGCTGGTCTGCTCATTCCACTAGGGGAATGGCAGCCTCGTGGGCGGAGAATAGTATGATTTCTCTGTTAGATATTTGTCGGGCTGCGGTTTGGTTTTCGTTGCATTCCTTTGTGAAGCATTATAGGATTCCTGTGCATGCAAAGGACGAGGTGCGCTTTGGCGCAGCAATTTTGACCTCTGGCCTTAGTAGGTCCCTCCCATAAGTTAGTTACTGCTCTGGTACGTCCCACGCGTCTTGACCGGTCTGGAGGGTCGCTGAGGAAGGTGAAATTAGATCTTACCTGCTAATTTTCTTTCCTCTAGACCCTCCAGACCGGTCAAGAGCCCGCCCTGTCTGTATTGGAGGCCAGGAGGTGTGTTTGTTGGATAATTCTTGGCTGCTGTAAATTGTTGTTTCTCTAATTGCAGACTGTTTATTTCTGTTTTGTGATAGGAGTCCGGGACAGGTGGGGCTCTTCTTTGATAGTCCACCTGTAGAAGCCCAACTGTTTTATCAAAGGCAAAGGAACATGTTTCTGTAAGAGCAAGCGGAAGATGTTTCTTGTTTTTGCAGTTTACTGTGACCACGTACAGGGTTGCTAGTTGTTGTTAGTGTTTTTTGTTTCTCTGCTTTGTCAGGGGTATACTGGCTAGTGGAGGTTCTGCACAGGTTATATATACAGGCTTCAAAAGCTTAGTGTTTTCTCAGTCTCCCTCTGCTGGTAGGAGGACATAACCCACGCGTCTTGACCGGTCTGGAGGGTCTAGAGGAAAGAAAATTAGCAGGTAAGATCTAATTTCACCTTGTGGGTTATGATCTCTTTTATTGGGGAATAAATAGAATAAAAGATGCTCAGGTTCCACAAATGACCTCTTTCTCTTGGTCTGATTAAAGGTATCACAGCCTACAAAGATTCCAAGATTCTCCCAGGAATGATGTCTCCTAAAATTCTCAGTCAAGTGAAGGAATTTATTTGTATGGAGTAACATTGTGCAATATTTGTCTTTATCTGATAAATTCTGATAAACTAGCTTCCTAATGCCCTGATGCTCAAAACGTTAGAGGCATTAGTGCTGTACTAGCACTTGCATTTACCCGCACAGAATGTTCAGAGGCCCGGAGTGCGCAGACGAACACAGAAGAGTAGCATGCTTATGTTAATGAGGTCATTTCGTTTTCCTCCCCAATGCTCAGAAAAGAGCCCCCGAAACAGCCTGGTGCAAAAAAATAATGCCAGGTCAGAGCACCTTGGAAGAGAGGATTTCTCATGATTCTCATTCTTCTTTCTGCAAAATCTGCTGGTTTTGATTGCTTTTGGAAGCAGAAGGAAGCCCATGCAGGCCCTTAAGCGCTGGTCATGAGAAACAGCAGACCCAAGTGAAAGCACACATTGGTGTCTGTTTCTCGCGTCTAAAGTGTCCATTCTAAAATGTGTGCTTGACGTTGGGGTTTTACCAGGCGCATGTGCACAGGAGCTGAGCTTACCACGAAACTCTTCTGTGCATGCGCCAAGCACAATCCTCCCACTCCAAAGCACAGTCCTCTCACTGAACTTTCTAATGCTCAACGCTATGAGCGTGCTTATGTTTGCATCTCATTAGTGTTGAGTGTTAGGGTGTTGTTCTTCTGCACTGTTCCAGCAATATTTTTACAGCACTATTCGGGACAGCGCCGGAGTTTTGAGCATTGGGGCCTAAGAGCTTCAAGCAAATGATATACAGGTAAATATATTGAAAAGGCGAGGAAATAAGTTTTCTCTGCCTGGGAAAATGTCTGAATGATCTTTCCAGGTGATGAGAGCAAAAGAAAGGAATGGTGGAGTAACCATATGTAATGTGTTGCTTAAGTAATCAAAAAAATATTTTATTATTAGGAATGAAAAGCAGGGCAGAAAGTACCTGTATATAATGTGTACAGTGCTGCATACGTCTAGTAGCATTATAGAAACGATAACTAGTAGTAAATGCTTACTTTTAAGTGATTTGAAAAAATGTCAAGATAAAATATAATGCTACTTTCTCTGCATTGTTTAGGGTATCGTGTGCCCTGTCTCCCCTGCCATTTAATATCATTTCAGCATTATGCTTTGGGAATTTCAGAATGCAAATCATAGGTTTTAGAACCAGGGGCTTATCCTGGCCCCACCAAAATATTCCCCTCACTTATTGGCTCCCTGCCCCTGCAGTTTGGCCTCTCGCTCTCTCACTCCCTCTCTCACTTCGCTTTTGGCTGGCAGCACTAAAGGGAAAAGAGAGATGGTGTTGAAGAGCACGAATGAACTTTTGATGAAATTTTAAATCACCTGCACGAGCACACTGGGTTCCTAAGGGAAGTTATTTTTCTTTTTTACTTAATCAGGTTTTTTTTTTTTTTTTTTGAGTATGTATTTGTGGTATGTGTAGAATTTAGTGGTAACCACAAGCTGTATGAGATTTACAAGTGAGTGTTACTTATAATTAGGTTTCATATTATAACTGCAGTTATTTGTTGTGGGGTATAATAAGAACTAACTGCTTTATGGTTTGAATGCATAGTTGACTTAATAAGATCTGTTTTTTTAAAAATAAAAAAAAATTTGAAACATCATTAACTGCAAGTTGCATTATAAGTAACAGTAGGTGTGTGCGCATACATTTTGAGGAGGTGGAACACAGGCTGTGCTATGATGGTTCCATCTAAACACTACCACATGCTTTCCCTGGGATCGCTTTGGGTGTAATGGATATGGACTGAGCACAATCTAAATTTAAATAATTATATTAACGATTAGATGTATGAATAGTTATTTAGTTTAATTTTTCCCAAGTATGTTTTGGTAGAATAGCACTAAAGAAATGCCATCTACAGGTCTGTGCTGCATCCCACTTCTTCGGAAACAGGAAGTTGCATCAGAGGAGATGGGACGCAGCAGAGGGAAAGCACTGGGCTGGCTGGAGACAGCATGACCTTAGTACTGTTGCTGCTGCTCAAAGTCAAGTTTGAAGGGCCTTGGGGAAAGGAGAGAGTGAGAGATGCCGAACTGTGGTAGAGAAGAAAGCGAGACGGACACTTGCTGGATCCCCTAGGTGGGGGTGGGGGGGGGGGGTAGAAAGAAGATGAGATACTGACCATGAGGGGGGAGCACAGGATGGAAGGAAGAGAGATGAAGAGATACTGGGCCCCAGGGGAGTGGAGAGGACAGTGTGGGAGTAAGGGAAGAGTGAAGGGAGAAGCTGGACATGGGGAGAGACAGGGACACAGGGTGATGCTGGATAAGTGGTAGAGATAGGGACATAGAGAGGTGATGCTGGACAGAAGGGGAGGAATAGGGACAGAGAAGGGCGATGCTGGACAGAAGGGGAGGGATATGGACACAGGAGAGGGCAGAAGGGCCCTGATGCTGGGGATGGGAGATGGGAGCTTAGAGGTAACACAAGGACTTGAGGATAGGAGTTGTTAAAGGGATCTAATGCTGGGCCTGGGAGTCACATGTACCCACCCTAACAAAAAGGTGTTTCACTGCTCCTGAGGCAAATTTTATAAATATTTCTCTTTTCTCCATTATCTGCTTGGAAGTTACTTTGGGACTGGAAAACAGCCAGGGTTTTACAAATGAAGGGGTAAATTTATCAAAGCTTTATCCTAGCATCTGGCCAAAACCCATACATACAATAAGGAATCATGTTGATACTTAATAATTGCGATACTGTGTGCTTTCATTGCAGGTTTCAGGGAAACGATGGCAGCATCAGTTGGTCAGTGGGTGTATGTCAGTGACACTCATGTGCAGACAGTACCCGAGTCCAGAGTGCTTAGCTCACAGGCATATCTACTCTTCTATGAAAGACTGTTATAGCAGTAGTCACCAGCTTACCAGGCAAAGCTAGTAAAAACATGATGAGGCGGCCATTGCCTTTCACCTAAAGCTTAACAGAATGCAATCTTCCGACCTTGTCCAGCCAAACTTGCCAACTAATGAACTCTCGACCCTGCAGCCTTGGAAAAGATCATGGTGAAATAAATTGGACTTAATGGAACTGTGGAATTCCTTAAAAATTACTTGGATGTATTTTTTTAATTGATAAAACTGCTATTTCTCAGCAATATTTGTACACCAGGAATATTTAAAGAGTCAATCAGGATGTTACATCATTGACAAACTTGCCACAAAATAAAACATGGCTGGCTGATCAATAAAAGCCAGGTTACTATCAGTAGCAGAAATATAACAATATAGAAGAGCAGAAGACATGGACAACTTTTCCCATCCAGTCAATCCTCTTCTCCATTGTCTCCTCCACTCTTGCTCTGCCACTAAGGTCCCTTTGTATTCTTGAATTGTGTCACTATTTTGGCTCCTGTAGTCTCCGCTTTGGAAGTCTTTTTTCCAAGTGTCGTTTACCACTCTTCATCAAAGAATACTGCCTTGAAATAAATATTTTCTCACATTCTTTTTGAGCTTCACTTCATATGTACAAGAAAGTCTCAGATGGAAAATAACATGCAAAAGTCATGAGAAAGCAATAAAACTGTGGAAAAATCCATGTTCCAAAACCTAGATTACTGCTGGCACCTGTGCTATGATGTTGAATGGTCCCAGAAGCTCCTTAGAGCTGTCCTTTACAGCCTCCAAAGACATTTTAGCTTTACCTTTATACCTCCTTGATTGCAGCCATCTTTTTAAGGCCTTCATGTGTAGAGTTTTTAATATATGCACAGTCTCAAGGAACATCTAAATCTTTTGATCCCTGGCATTTAACATCACACGTTTATTTTGTATTCTTGGTGGCTGCTGGCTGATCTGTTTTGACATGGTAGAGATGAGAATATTCTTGTTACTTTTAGTTCAGGTTAGCATGATGGTTCCTGACTGCGCTGGACACAGTACACTGAATTAGAGGCCCCCGTTGTGTTCTGATCAGGCTGCTGGGAGGTACCTCGTCTTGTAAGTGCATGCTCTTCTAATTTGGACCCTCCCGCTAAGGGTATGTTTCATAGGTCCGAATGGAATAAAACATGTGATGCAAGAATTTTGGTTACTGTTGATTTTTTTTTGTTTATGAAGCGTGATTTGCAAATACATCAGTTTTGTAAGCCTTGTTAAAAGTTGCCTTTAACGTACACTTTAAAAAAAAAAAAAAAGGAACTTACTTAGGGTCCCTTTTACAAAGGTGCACTAGCGTGTTTAGCACTCGCTAAAAATATATGTAGGCTAAACGCTAGAGACACCCATATATTCCTAAGGGCATCTCTAGTGTTTATCACGCGCTAAAAACATTACCACTCCTTTGTAAAAGGTCCCCTTAATGACATATGTTCCCTGGCCATTAGAATGCAGTTACAGGTATGGTGAGCAATAGAAATCAAACAAAATAAAACATGGAAAAGAAAATAAGGTGATACCTTTTTTTATTGGACATAACTTAATACATTTCTTGATTTAGCTTTCGGAGGTTGCCCTTCTTCGTCAGATCGGAAATAAGCGCTTACTTCCGATCTGACGAAGAAGGGCAACCTTCGAAAGCTAATCAAGAAATGTATTAAGTTATGTCCAATAAAAAAGGTATCATCTTATTTTCTTTTCCATGTTTTATTTTGTTTGATTTCTATTGATAACCTTCAAGAGTGGACTAACACGGCTACCACACCTCTCTACAGGTATGGTGAGGAAAGGATAGTGATATAAGAACAACCCAGCACTGCAACAGCAGGATCCACCAGGTCAAAACCCCTTTCTCCTCAAAGTCTTCCAATGCAAATATCAGATAGCCACTAAAGTACAGTCATGAAATAAGATGTTTGCATGTTACCTTTGTATTGTTTTTCAGACCCATTGGACTAGTGGTATCAGCCATGGGATGTAGGAGGGGTGGGACTTAAGAGGGTAAAGATGTGGAAAGTTTGAGTTTAGTTGGAGTGACCACAGGTATTTATTTATTTGTTACTAGCCGTTAAGCCCATAACAATGGGCTAGTTTTTTGTTTTCCTATGGCCCTCCCCCCCACTGTCCACCAACCCTGCTCTCTCCTCTGCCCTCCCCCCAGTGTCTGTTTCCCTTAGTTCCGCCCCCTCCTTCCCTCCCTGCTCCCTCCTCTGATTTCCACACCCATGTCCAAGCCCTCCTCCCTATTGGGCTGTACTGCTGGTGGAGGCGGACTTCTACACTCTCAGTGTTCCGACTCTACTGCGCATTTGCAGGTGAGTCGGTCACTTGCCGTTTATATGTTTGATTGGTTATACCCTCAATCACCAAAAGCCATTATGGCAGTTTACAGAACCAAATAGTTAAAAAAATATATGTAATCACAGAACCAAGGATCCCTTTTACTATGGCGTAGTGCATTCTAAATGCCGTGTGTCCTATTTTATACCTATGGTCCACATGACACTTGTCACACACTAATCTCTGTTAGTGCTTCTATGCTGTAGTAAAAGGGCTCCTAAATATTTAAATAAACAACATTAAAAGAAGTCTTGTTCTACTAAAAACAAAAATAAAATCAAAAATGTGCAAAACCAAACATACATAAGAGAAGGAAGTGCATAGCATAACAATAATATCCTTAAAGACCAAATCAGAATAGCAAGATATACTAAGAAATTAAAGGAATATTAACGCTGATAAATGTAATCTGATCAAGAAAACAGCCACTAAATTAAATAATAGGGTTAGAATCTGGGAAGACCTGTAAGGATAGCCATTCTTCAGAGCTAGCTTAAGTTTATGATAAGCAGACTCCAATGCTCCAAAGGTAGCAAGTTCCCATAACAAGGGAGCCAAATAAAGACCATGGAATGTGAAATGTTTAGCCAAAACAATGGAATCACAAATAAATTAGCCAAAGAAGTTAGAAAAATACGAGGACAGTAGGGGATGAGAAAAGATGAGGGCCTAATGGTTAGTGCAGTGGCCTTGTAGAACTGTAAATTTAAAAAAAAAAAACACTAGCCTGTGCTCAATTCAACAAACAGCTCCAAACAGCACCAAAAGGATAAAGCAGGGAAGATAAAAGGGAAAGGCAGGGAAGCTCAGACAAAGCGAGGCAGAAGTGCTCCTAACAGCACAACTCAAGACAGAAGTGCTAACAGCACACCAACAAGACAGAAGTGCTCCTAACCGCACCAAAAGGCAAAAGCAGGGAAGCCAAAAGGGTAAATCAGTGAAGCTCAAGCAAAGCAGGCAGAAGTGTTCCTAACAGTACTAAACAACCACGACCTTTGGCGTTTGCAAAGGCCAAGCAGAAAGTTTCCAGGTGGTTAATAAAGCCCATCAGCAGCTGAGGCTCAGCTGCAACTAAGGGTGAGGCTAGCTGCCAAACTTCAAACCAAGTCTGGAGGGCTAGAATATCTGGACCGGACCGGAAAGAAAGTCTGGAATGTATAGGGAGACGGCAAAACAGTCTATGGCAGCCACCAGTTCTGGCCACCAGAGGGCGAGGTGAGCACAGCCAAGGAAAACAGTCACAATCGTGACAAGAGACAGGTCTCTTTCAACTGAAAGGAAACTCCAGAATAAGACGGCATAAGCTGAAGTTGAAGGGGGATAGACTCAAAAGTAATCTAAGGAAATTCTTCTTTATGGAAAGGGTGGTGGATGCATGTAACGAACTCATGCTCAAGGTGGTGGAGATGAGGTCTGTACCTACATTCAAGAAAGCATAGGATGGGCCATGTGGCCTTTATCTGCTGTCATTTTCTATGTTTTTTAAAGTGACATCTTCATCTAAACAGTGATGCACAGTGGTTCTTCAATACATCCACCCCTTCACAACCATAATTATAGTCATCCCTCCCACTGTTCCCCCCACCCCCTATATACTAAAACAAATATATAAAACCACCCCCAGGAACCATAGTGTCACTTCCAGTTCTGAAAGCAGTACCATTTCGTCTCAAAAAGGCCCACCTTATAACGCCAGAGTGCTGTCAGTCTGTACATATACTACTGTTCAGGATTAAATATAGCCTGTGTCCAATCCAGTGGTTGACTTTCCAGTGAGCAGCCAACACCACCTTTACCGCCATCACCCCCAAAAGTAGCAGGGTGGCCTCAGCAGTGTCCAACTGTTGTACTGACCCATTGAGCCGTGCAATATCCATGGTGGATGTGATCTCCCTCTGTAACATCTGGGAGAACATCCAAAAAAATTGTTTCCAATACGGCTGCACACCAGCAAAGGACCACAACATATGACAATATATCCCTCACTCCCCACAAATATGCCAGTATCTATCAGGCTCTCTCTGACGCATCTTCTTAAGCATCACAGGTGTACAATACCAATGCAATAGTATCCTGTACCCATTTTCCACTATTAGAGCAGATATGCTGAGTCCCCTGGTACACTGCCAAATTACCTCCCATTCCTCCACGCTCAATACTCATTCTTCACTCCTGCATGTACTTTTTATTTTTATTTATTACATTTTTATCCCACATTTTCCCACCTACTTGCAGGTTCAATGTGGCTTACAGAGTTTGTTTATGACATAATCATTCCATGATATCAGATACAATTGGTGATGTACAAAGATTGAGTAAGAGAAGAGGAAGGTGTTAGGCAGGATAGAAGGTGGACTTTAATGATTGGGTGGATTGGTGAGATAGTTGTGTAAGGTTATGAGTTCTCTTTGTAGGCCTTGTTGAAGAGATGTGTCTTCAAAGACTTGAGTTTCCTAGCACCCCTACTATTTAAACAGTGGTAAATTTGAGAGATTACTTCCTTCTGTATACTGACCCCCAACTAATATTCAAAATAACCTTTCCCCTGACACATATTAGTCAATGATTGTGAACTGTGCATGTAATGCTTAACCTGTAAGTATGGTAAAATATCTCTTGGTAATAAGCCATAGCTCTGTTGAAAAGCCTTAAAACTCATCTCTTCCCCCCCCCCCCCCCCCCGCTGAATAAACAAACAAAAAAAACCAATCACATACAAATCAAACCCCCACTTTCCCACATCTGAAACAAAGAACAAAGGTTGATCCCACCCTGGGCTAAACTCAATATTGTCCGAGGACAAGCAGGCTGCTTGTTCTCACTGATGGGGTGACGTCCACGGCAGCCCCTCCAATCGGAACTTCACTAGCAAAGGCCTTTGCTAGTCCTCGCGCGCCCATGCGCACCGCGCATGCACGGCCGACTTCCCGCCTGAACTGGCTCGTGTTGGTCAGTCTTCTTTTGTCCGCGCTCGGTACGGTCGTGTTTGCGCCGTTCGCGCCCCTTAAGTTGACCCTCGCGTGTCTTTTGACTTTTCGCTTTGAAAAAAAAAAAAAGGGGATTTCAGAGAAGGGTCCCGGGAAACCCCCTTGGGTTTCGTTTGCCCCCTTCCCGTATTTCCAGTTTTGCCCCGGTAAGTTTTCTTTCGGGTTTGTCGGGGTAGGCCTCTTTTCGGCCTCGGTCGAGATTTTTCTCCCTTAAAGTTTTGGTGCTCCAAATTCGTCCATTTCGGATTTTGACTTCGCCGGCGTGATTTTTCCGCCCATGACATCGAAGCCTTTCCAGCGGCTTCAAGAAGTGCACCCAGTGCCGCTCCGGGTAATCTCGCTCGCTGATAGGCACCTCTTCGTGTCTTCAGTGGTCTGGGGGCCGAGCACCGTCCCCAGAACTGTAGTCTGTGTTCCCTCTTACAAAGGCGGACTCAAGTAGCGAGATTGCCCAGGGGAACGTTTTGTTCCTCGGGCTCTCTTCGTCGGCATCGGCACCGGGGTCATCGTGTGCATCGCCGTCATCAGCGTCCAGACCTTTCTTCCTTGGGCTGCCAGTGCATCGAGTGCATCAGAGCATCGGCCCTCTGCATCGGCGCCGAGACATCGGAAGGCTGCGTCGGCGTCGGTGGTACCGGGACCTCCACTAGTGCTGATGTCGGATGGTGGTGCTTCGACTGGAGTGCAGGTGAGGGCTGTCCATTCCCCTGCTGGTGGCGGTGAGCCTTCGGGTGGGTCTCCCCCTACCCTGAGGGCTCCTGCGGTACAGCCCCCCCGAGACCGACCTTCTTCGGCTTCGGCCCCGAGGAAGCGACGGCTGGATTTTACGTCCTCCTCGTCGGTACCGGGAAGCTCTGGTGACGTGCTTCGTTTGAAAAAGTCAAAGAAGCATCGACACCGGTCTCCTTCCCGCGTCGGTACCGAGAGCTCTGGGTCGCCGAGGGAGTCGGCACCCAGTAGGCATCGGCACCGGGAGGACCACTCACCCTCTGTTCAGGAGGTGTCGATGCGCTCCACCTTGGACAGCCCGGAACAGCCTCCACGCCCGGAACAGACTCTGACTTCGACACCTGCATCGGCTTCCATGTCTTTCTCCACAGCCGCCCTGCACGAGAGTCTCCGGGCCATTCTCCCAGAGATCCTGGGAGAGCTGTTGCGCCCTTCCCCGCCGGTACCGGGGGTGCTTGCGCCACCGGTACCGTCGAGTGAGGCGCCGGCTGGCCCCTTGCCCGGGGTGAGGTCTCCGACATCGGTGCCGCTTGCGGTACCGACTGCAGTCGCCTCCCAGGAAGGCTCCCCGACGACGTCGGCGGAGGGAGCTTCGCCGGTGCGGGCGAGGGAGTCTACCTCTCGACACTCACACTGTGGCCGTGGTTCCACGGAGTCGAGCCGGGCACGGCTTCAGACACAGGTTCATGAACTTGTGTCTGATACCAATGGTGAGGCCTCGTGGGAAGAGGAGGAGGACATCAGGTATTTCTCTGATGAGGAGTCTGAATGCCTTCCTTCTGATCCCACTCCCTTCCCTGAAAGGCAGCTTTCTCCTCCCGAGAGTCTGTCTTTTGCGGCCTTTGTCCGGGAGATGTCTACGGCCATCCCCTTCCCAGTGGTTGTGGAGGACGAGCCCAGGGCTGAAATGTTTGAGCTCCTGGACTATCCTTCTCCACCTAAGGAAGCGTCCACAGTACCCATGCATCATGTCCTAAAAAAGACATTGCTGGCGAACTGGACCAAGCCTTTAAGTAATCCCTACATTCCCAAGAAGATCGAGTCCCAGTACCGGATCCATGGGGACCCAGAGCTGATGCGCACTCAGTTGCCTCACAACTCTGGAGTTGTGGATTTGGCCCTAAAGAAGGCTAAGAGTTCTAGGGAGCATGCTTCGGCGCCCCCGGGCAAGGACTCTAGAACCTTAGACTCCTTTGGGAGGAAGGCCTACCATTCTTCTATGCTCGTGGCCAAAATCCAGTCTTACCAGCTCTACACGAGCATACACATGCGGAATAATGTGCGACAGTTGGCGGGCTTGGTGGACAAGCTCCCTCCTGAGCAAGCCAAGCCATTTCAGGAGGTGGTCAGGCAGCTGAAGGCGTGCAGAAAATTCCTGGCCAGAGGGGTGTATGACACCTTTGATGTTGCGTCCAGGGCCGCTGCTCAAGGTGTGGTGATGCGCAGACTCTCATGGCTGCGTGCCTCCGACCTGGAGAATAGGATCCAGCAGCGGATTGCGGACTCGCCTTGCCGTGCGGACAATATTTTTGGAGAGAAGGTCGAACAGGTGGTAGAGCAGCTCCACCAGCGGGATACCGCTTTCGACAAGTTCTCCCGCCGGCAGCCTTCAGCTTCTACCTCCACAGGTAGACGTTTTTATGGGGGAAGGAAGACTGTTCCCTACTCTTCTGGTAAGCGTAGGTACAATCCTCCTTCTCGACAGCCTGCGGCCCAGGCTAAGCCCCAGCGCGCTCGCTCTCGTCAGCAGCGTGCGCCTCAGCAAGGCCCCTCGGCTCCCCAGCAAAAGCAAGGGATGAGCTTTTGACTGGCTCTAGCAGAGCATAGCCGACATCAATGTGTCCGTGCCGGGCGATCTGCCGGTCGGGGGGGAGGTTGAAAGTTTTTCACCAAAGGTGGCTTCTCATAACCTCCGACCAGTGGGTTCTCCAAGGATACACCCTCAATTTGGTTTCCAAACCTCCAAATTGCCCACCGGGAGCTCAATCCTACAGCTTCCAGCACAAGCAGGTACTTGCAGAGGAACTCTCCGCCCTTCTCAGCGCCAATGCGGTCGAGCCCGTGCCATCCGGGAAAGAAGGGCTGGGATTCTATTCCAGGTACTTCCTTGTGGAAAAGAAAACAGGGGGGATGCGTCCCATCCTAGACCTAAGGGCCCTGAACAAATATCTGGTCAAAGAAAAGTTCAGGATGCTTTTCCTGGGCACCCTTCTTCCCATGATTCAGGAAAACGACTGGCTATGCTCTCTGGACTTGAAGGACGCCTACACGCACATCCCGATACTGCCAGCTCACAGACAGTATCTGCGATTTCAGCTGGGCACACGTCATTTCCAGTACTGTGTGCTACCCTTTGGGCTCGCCTCTGCACCCAGAGTGTTCACGAAGTGCTTGGCTGTAGTAGCAGCGGCGCTTCGCAGGCTGGGAGTGCACGTATTCCCCTATCTCGACCATTGGCTGGTGAAGAACACATCCGAGGCAGGAGCTCTACAGTCCATGCAGATGACTATTCGCCTCCTGGAGCTACTGGGGTTTGTGATAAATTATCCAAAGTCCCATCTTCTCCCAGTGCAGAGACTCGAATTCATAGGAGCTCTGCTGGATTCTCGGACGGCTCGTGCCTATCTCCCAGAGGCGAGAGCCAACAACTTGTCCCTCGTCTCGCGGGTGCGAGCGTCCCAGCAGATCACAGCTCGGCAGATATTGAGATTGCTGGGCCACATGGCCTCCACAGTTCATGTGACTCCCATGGCCCGCCTTCACATGCGATCTGCTCAATGGACCCTAGCTTCCCAGTGGTTTCAGGCTGCTGGGGATCTAGAAGACGTGATCCACCTGTCCACGAGTTTTCTCAAATCCCTGTATTGGTGGACGATTTGGTCCAATTTATTTATTTGTATCCAACAGTCATGTACAAGCGAGTTTACTCTTGCAGAGTGTAGGATTTTTTTTAGAAGGGGGGAAGAGACCTCAGACAGGTGACAGACAGCAAGATTGCTGGAATTACCCCTAGAGGGTCACCATAAATCAATCATCGGTCTTTACCAAACCATCTTCCTTAGTTTGGAAAAATATTTTTTAAAGACATTTTTGTAAAGAAAATGCTAGATCCACTGTGTGTCCAACAACTTTAAGAAACATACAGTACAAAACAACCACTTAGCTCAAAGCAGCATCGTGAATGGGCTTCCCCGCCCAACGGGCCCGTTTCGCCAGAGGGGCTTCTTCAGGAGAAAAGGACGCCCAATAAAGAATCACTGCTGAAGTGGCCGATAATAACAGTCCTAAAAAAACCCAAAACATATAGTGAATAACAGTTCAGTGTCCCACATACCCTACAAAACTGCGTTGAAGAAACTGAAAAAAAAAACCCTGCACTTACACATAGCCAACGAGGCTAACGGCTCAAAATGGGGTTGCTGTGAAAAGAGCCGCAAACAATCAGCTGCTCAGGAGCTTAGTCAAGATCGGGAGGCGGGGCTGGTGGTTGGGAGGTGGGGATAGTGCTGGGCAGACTTATACGGTCTGTGCCAGAGCCGGTGGTGGGAAGCGGGACTGGTGGTTGGGAGGCAGGGTTAGTGCTGGGCAGACTTATACGGTCTGTGCCAGAGCCGGTGGTTGGGAGGAGGGGCTGGTGGTTGGGAGGCGGGGATAGTGCTGGGCAGACTTATACGGTCTGTGCCCTGAAGAGCACAGGTACAAACCAAAGTAGGGTATACACAAAAAGCAGCAAATATGAGTTATCTTGTTGGGCAGACTGGATGGACCGTGCAGGTCTTTTTCTGCCTATGTTACTATGTTACTACTATGTTATATACTTTACGGCCCCTTGTGCATCCATCCCGGCCCCTAATTACGGCTAACAGCTGAGCCGAAAAACATCTGAGCAAAAAAATGGCCGGCTGGACCGTGCTCAACATACACAAACAAAATATAGTGAAAAACAAACAAAAAAACAAATCTCTTAGTTATGAGTTGAGGGGATTGTGTTTGGAGGGGAAATCTGAGGGGGAGCGTTGAATATACTTTGTTTTCTTTGTAAAGGTTGCATATCCGGGATCTGGGTGAGGATTCACTTCCTAAGGGGTGAAACTGGCTGGAGAGGGAGGAAGCCAGTTGTGGGATAAACCTATGGAGGGGTGGGAGGTGGGCTGAGGGTGGGATCGTGGAATATTTAATGGTTTAAATAGCCTGAAAAAGAGGAGTGTTATCTTTAGAGAGTTGCGCAGAATGAACTGGGACATAGCTATGCTGCAAGAAACCCATATTAGAGTACAGGACACACCATTAATTTTGAACAAGGGTATAGGAGAAGGTTTTACATTGTCAGACCCTCGGGGGAGTAAAACGGGAGGATTGGTCACTTATATGAAAGAACACCTACAATTTGTCAAAGAGGCGATTTGTAAGGATGGGGATGGGAGATGTCTTGCAATCAAGGGGAGGAGAAATAGCGGTACACTCACCCTAATAAATGTTTATGCCCCCAATGTAGGCCAGGGGAAATTCTATGATCATATCCGAGCAGAATTGACAAGAAACAAACAAAAAACTATGGCGGACCGAACTGATTAAAGAGGCAAAAAATGAGCAAAAACTGTATGCCGCTTAAAAAAATCACCCCGCTGATAACGCGGAGCGTGTCAAAACCTGGTGTACTCAATGCATACCCAGTAATGCACACTGGGATGCATGGACTACCAGAGAGGCCTATGAAACCCCAAAAGAGTCGGGTAAGAACCCGAAAATATCTGATAGAATTGACATCCCACATTTTCCCACCTATTTGCCGGCTCAATGTGGCTTACATAGTACCTTAATGGCGATCGCCAGTTTCGGTTTCAACAAATACAAAGTGATATAGTAGTAGAGTAAAAAGTTCATGTGTGACAGACACACATTGGGGAATCATAAGGAGGAGGTTAAGTATACATTTCCGATGTCGTCAAACTGGTAATTATTTTCATGTATTAACTCTTTATGTATTTTTTTAAAAGGGATCCTCGGGTGTCACAATACAATTGCTGCCAAAATCAACTTCTTAGTTCAGCATTGCATATTCCTCATTGGTCCCACAGTTATTTATTTAATATTTTTATATCAAAAGTTCAAAAGTCACTTAGCTTAGAAAATTAATGGAGCCTCTGCTGATATAGCCAGGTTTCGCAATCTTCAGGTTAGAGCTCCACTATAACAACAAAATCCAAATTAGTCCATCTTAACACTAAAACCTTTCAAGTTTAAGTAAGATGACAACTCACAAATAGTAGCTGTAGGCCTTTCATACATCTTCAAAGAATATAGCGATGGCTCTGAAGTCACCACATATATTAACAACAGCTGATAGGCGGACAGACAAGTTGATTGGATGCAGCAGACAACAGTCAAAGCCAATTGGCAGAAACAACCGTCACTCAGCTGAATCACACCAATGACTACCATTCCAGTTCTGCATCGAGACTAAAGGGATGAAGAATATTTAATTGAAAATTCCACCGTTGTTCCTTATAATTTAACATACAGGCCCAGGACTCCTGATTTAAAAACTTTCTCTGCAACCACAGAAAAAAGCAACATAGGCTGTTTAGTTCTTCGTGCCTTTTCAGTCAAGTTGAGCACCCTCCTGATGTTATTCCCCATTTGCTTACCCTTAACAAACCCAGACTGATCAGGATACACCAACCAGGGAATCCAGCTCATCATGAGTCTATCCACTAGGGTCCAGGTCAAAAGTTTTCTAGCAACACCAATCAACCATATAGGGCGATAAGAGCCGCACTGTGCTAGATCTTTGCCCTCCATGTGTATTACAGTTATCCCCACCATCCTCGTATAGTAGGGGGATGCGAGTCCCATCCTCCAAGAAGTTGAACAGTCACAATAAGGGGCCTACCAATAAGCACTGAAACCGCTTGTAGAATGTCACAGTAAAGCTATCCAAGCCCGGTGATTTACCAGGCTTCATAGAACGTAAGGCCTGAATGATGGGGCAATCTACTCACATCCTCTGCAGATGTGTATTCTAACCCTGAAATTCTATAAATAGTGCTTAAAATTGGGTGTGCAAATTTAGGCACGTGCACAGTTTAATAATGAGCCATGGCCGTAATTGAAATTTACACACGCATTTTTAGTGGCTTGGTTGTGAAAAGGGGGCATGACTATGGGAGGGTTATGGGCAGATCAGGGGCATTCCTAGAATTTATGCACACTGTTATGGAATGAGGGGGATTCGCACCTAATTTAGATGCAAGGATTTACATGAGGGTTTACTTGTTGTAAATCCTCATGTTTTCTTGCCCCGGGATGGTAGCATGGAATGTTGCTACTAATTTGGTTTCTGCCAGGTATTTGTGACCTGGATTGGCCACCGTTGGAAGCAGGATACTGGGCTAGATGGACCATCGGTCTGACCCAGTATGGCTATTCTTATGTTGTTAATGTTAAGCGCTAAGCGTATTCTATAAACAGCACCTCACTTTCAGCGACGTTTATAAGAATAGCGCTTAGCATGTTATTTTTTCAGTGCTATTTATAGAATTTGGTCCTTAGTGTGCCCCTTCCAAAGTATATCTCTATGTCCCTCTCAGTGGCTTCAACTTCTGGTGTATAAAGGTCCTTGTAGAATTCCACACACTTCTCCCTTATCCCCTTTTCATCTACAATCTTCGCCCATGTCTTCCCTGGAGTGTATTCATAGTGAGCCAGGTTTTCAATCTATGAATGAGCAATTGCCTAGCCTTATTATTAAACTAAAAAAAAGTGCTGTTTTGTAAGTTTCAATACTACGTCCATTTCCCAATCTTTAAGCTTTTGCCTAGCCACCATCAATTGTGTCAAAATATCTCTATTATTAGAGTGCTGTTTATGGCACACCTCTAAAGACACAAAATGCCCTCCTCTTGCTGGCATGGCCTCTTCCTTTGGGCCCCTAAAGAGACTCCTTGTATACTCTTCTAAGTTTTCCTATTCTGTATTTTATTTAATGTTTGTAAGCCACATTGTGCCTGCATGAGTGGAAAAATGTGGGATATAAGTGAACAATAAATAAATTAAATTATCCCTCATTGTTGTCTTTAAATCTTCCCATAAAGCCTCAGGAGATACTTCTCCTTTATCATTAAACTCTAAATACTTGTCCAATAAACTCTCAATCCTTCCTGCTACCTCATGGTCATCTAAGAGGCTATCATTAAGGTACTGAAATGTATTCCTTGTATAGTACAGACACGTATGCCTCCTTGAGCTCCACCCACACTGGTGCAAGGTCTAACCAAGTAATCGCTTCTATCCCTGTGCCCTTCAATTGTAGAAAAATTGTATTTAATTCCTCTGCAGTTGGGAAGGTGTAAGTTGAGGTAAGTACGTGTCATGATTGTGGTCATGACCCCTCTCAGACTCGCCTTATTTCCGGCGGTCAGCTTCTGAGCTGGCTTCTGTCTGTTCTTCCTGAGTTACTTCTGTCTCTGTGTGCTGGCTGCTTCCAGCATGGCTCTGATTACTCCACTATACTGCACCTGTGTGTGTTAAGCCTCTCTCTGCTTCAGTATGCTTTCTGCCTGTGTCTTGGTTTGTGTTCCTCTTGCCCTCTGGTGGCCAGAACCGATGGCTGCCATAGACTTTCCAGACTTTCTTTCTGGGCCGGTCCAAATATTCCAGCCCTCCAGACTTGGTTTGAAGTTTGGCAGCTAGCCTCACCCATAGCTGCCTCATGATTCCTGCAGCTGAGTTCAGCTGCTGATGGGTTTATTACCACCTGGAAACCTTTTGAGTTTGCCTTTGCATCACCTAAGGTCCCTGGTATGCTGGTGTGCTCTGTGCACTTCTGCCTAGTCCAGTTTATTGTCTGAAAGTCTTGCCTGTTTCTAGTCTAGTCTTTGTGTAGTTAATCTTGTACTATATTGCTTGTTTCCCAGTCTTGTTTCTTGTTTGTATTTCTTTGTCTAAGTTCTTGGTGGTCTGTGTTTCTTGTTTAGTGGCTGCCTGGCAGCTTTCAGTTCTGTCTCTTACCTGTCTGTTTCCTTTCTTAGTGGCTGCTTTGCAACTTTTAGTCCTTGCTCTCAAGCCTGCCCATTTCCTGCCTAGTGTTGTATTGTCTGTCTGTGAGTCCTAGCCCAGTAGTCTGTCTTGCTTCCCATGTATTTTCCTTTTCCCTCTGACCCTCAGTCCCTTTTCAGCCTAGTTGTTGTCCAGTTCCTGCCCTGTCCGGTAAGTCCTGCCGGCAGCCTGCACTCGGGCTCAACTCCTGAGGAACGGCGGTCAAGTGCAGGTGAAGTCTAGCTGTTCCTGTCAGAGTTCTGCCTTGTCTCTGGTGTGGGGTGGTTTTGCCTGCCACTGCTGCTCCACGGCAGTGGCCCAAGGGCTCATGAACCTAGTTTCTGCCTTGAAAGCCTGACAGTATGTGAGGACATTGATCTGTTTCTGATTGGGAGGTCAATCAGGTCGTTCATGTAGCAAGGGGATTCTCCATATATGATCTTATGAATCATGGTATGGACTTTGAAATTTATTCTTTGATGGGGAGCCAATGAAGCTTCTCTCAAAGAGGTAATGCGCTTTCAAATCTTGACTTGCCAAAAATAAGTCTGGATGCCGTGTTCTGGGCAGTCTGAAGTCTGTTCAGGACTTGGGTTTTACATCCTAAGAAAACACTATTGCAATAATCTGCGTGGGTAATAACTGTGGATTGTACCAGGTTCCGGAAAGTGTCCAAGAGAAGATATGATTTCACTCGTTTCAATATCCACATCATATTGAACATTTTGTTCATGATGGACTTAGCGTGATTATCGAAAGATAAATGGCTATCTATAGTTACTCCAAGAATCTTTAGGCTGTTGGACATGGAGAGTTTAATGTCAAGGGTGCTGAGAGTAGTCGGGAGGAGTGGGGAGTATTGAGATGAAAGGACTAGGCACTGTGTGTTCTCTTTATTTAATTTCATCTTAAAAGCGTTAGCCCAAGAGGGTAGGGTGGTCATGCCAGTAGTAATTTTATCGGAGATTTCTGATAAATTGGATTTAAAGGGGATAGATATGATGTCAGCGTATATGAAGGGATTGAGGCCGTGTTTGGTTAGTAATCTGGCCAGGGGAATCATCATAAGGTTGAAGAGTATCGGGGAAAGTGGCTCTGCTATGGCTCGCAGAGATTCTGAAACCCCGCCAGCTGAAGATTTCCTCGTCCTCAGGCAGCCGGTGCTCTTCCAAATGGCAGCTGGCAGCACTTGCCTCAAGCTGACACTAACACCACCCCCTCTGCACATGCTTAGTTTTCATGCATGCACAGCCTGCTGGCCATGGCATCAGCTCAAAACGTGCTGCTGGCTTGTTTGGAAGAGCACTGACTGTCTGAGCAGGAGGAAATCTTCAGCTGGCAGGGTTTGTAGATTCCCCTCCTGCTCAGGTATTTAATATTGTGGGCTTGCAGGTGAAGGGAGGGATGAAACGTGGAGCAGAGGGTGGGGGGGGGGGGGGGGGGGGGTTAGGGACAGGGGTCATGAATTTCATGCCCACCCACCTTGGACTCAGGCCCACCCAAAATTGGCTGTCTGGCTACTCCCCTGGTCCAGACAATTCTTTTGAGACTTTTGTATTAAGATATAAGTTGGGAGGGGAAGAGGTGGCATCAATTTTGAAGAAAAATTGGGATATCATACAAACACATTAAATTTTCTCTACAAAATCTTTAAGAATTGCTTACTTCAGAGATTCCAATTTATGTTTCAACAATTTTTATTGATAATTCAACAGAATGAACAACCAGTACTCTCATGATACTAGAAATTATAAACAAACGTTCTGAATAAACATCATATAAGAGTCACATCGACCACTTGTTAACATTTTTATCCCACCCCTTCCCATCCATGTCCCAGCTCTCCTTCCACAGCTTTATTGTTCAAGAATTTAAATATCGAGGATACCCTCTCACTATTTATCAATACATGTCATTTATAGTCCCCTGACATGTCTCCATCGCTTAGCACTTTATGTATGTTATTAGAAATCTCTACATTTCATAACATTATACTGCCAAGCCTATTTCTCCCCATACCACCCCTATCCCCACCCTAGCCAACAGCATGTACCATATATCTAACCCTCTTTTAAAGCCTTAATCCATTTCCTTATTGAACCAGTTAACAGTTTAGAATACAAACCCACAATGCCTTACAATTCAAATTATATCTTATTCTACCATCCAATTAGAAGATCGTGTCAGTGGTTGTATGTCGTATACCTCCTACTTCTAATTACTACTACTTGACATTTCTAAAGCGCTACTAGGGTTACGCAGCGCTGTACAATTTAACATAGAAGGACAGTCCCTGCTCAAAGGAGCTTACAATCTAAAGGACAAATGTACAGTCAGTCAAATAGGGGCAGTCTAGATTTCCTGAAAGGTATAAAGGTTAGGTGCCGAAAGCAACATTGAAGAGGTGGGCTTTGAGCAAGGATTTGAAGATGGGTAGGGAGGGGGCTTGGCATAAGGGCTCAGGAAGTTTATTCCAAGCATAGGGTGAGGCGAGGCAGAATGAGCGGAGCCTGGAGTTGGCGGTGGTGGAGAAGGGTACTGAGAGGAGGGATTTGTACTGTGAGTGGAGGTTACGGGCGGGAACGTAAGGGGAAATGAGGGTAGAGAGGGTAATGAGGGGCTGCAGACTGAGTGCATTTGTAGGTAAGAAGGAGAAGTTTGAACTGTATGCGGTATCTGATTGGAAGCCAGTGAAGTGACCTGAGAAGAGGGGTGATATGAGTATATCGGTTCAGGTGGAATATAAGACGTGCAGCAGAGTTGTGAACAGATTGAAGGGGGGATAGATGGCTAAGTGGGAGGCCAGTAAGGAGTAGGTTGCAGTAGTCAAGGCGAGAGGTAATGAGAGCGTGGACGAGAGTACGGGTGGTGTGCTCAGAGAGGAAAGGGCGTATTTTGCTGATGTTAAAGAGAAAGAAGCGACAGGTCTTGGCTATCTGCTGGATAGGCGCAGAGGAGAGGGAGGAGTCGAAGATGACTCCGAGGTTGTGGGCAGATGAAACGGGGAGGATGAGGGTGCCATCAACTGAGATAGAGAGTGGAGGAAGAGGAGAAGTGGGTTTTGGTGGAAAGACGATAAGCTCGGTCTTGGACATGTTCAGTTTCAGGTGGCAGTTGGACATCCATGTAGCAATGTCGGATAAGCAGGCCGATGCCTTGGCCTGGGTCTCCGCGGTGATGTCTGGTGTGGAGAGATATAGCTGGGTGTCATCAGCATAAAGATGATACTGGAAACCATGAGATGAGATCAGTGAGCCCAGGGAAGAGGTGTAGATTGAAAAAAGAAGGGGTCCAAGGACAGATCCCTGGGGAACTCCAACAGAGAGCGGGATGGGGGTGGAGGAAGATCCATGAGAGTGTACTCTAAAGGTGCGGTGGGAGAGATAGGAGGAGAACCAGGAGAGGACAGAGCCCTGGAACCCAAATGAGGACAGTGTGGCAAGAAGTAAATCATGATTGACAGTATCAAAAGCGGCGGATAGATCAAGGAGGATGAGGATGGAGTAGTGGCCTCTGGATTTGGCAAGGAACAGGTCATTACAGACTTCAGAGAGTGCCGTTTCTGTCGAGTGTAGAGGGCGAAAACCGGATTAAAACTTTTATGGAGTTACCTTCCTAAAATTAGTATCCCCTACCCTCCTACTCCAGAAAGAAAGAAAAGAACAACCTTCCTCCCAAAAATCTTCTTCATACTCCCCCGCCCCCTTCATCCTTCCTCCCCTCCCCCGGGGTCCAAAAGCTGTCGATAATTGATACCTCACCATCCTGATATGAAAGGTGTTTCTCCTCAACTCAGCGCATACTATTAAGAATAAGACTGCACCCTTGGGAGCTTAAATTTTGTAAGTATGGATTCCAGATCGCTAAGTAAGATTTGCACCTCTTAGGCGACCCTCTAGCGTCCCTTGCTTCCCAAGCCGCCAAGATGTGTATCTGGTTTCTCCAATGCCAATAAGCTGGCAGCTCCTCCACCGTCCAATATTGCAAGATGACTTTTTTCCCCACTAATGTCAATTTGTGACATAATAACGCTGCAAATCTATTCCCAGTACAGAAAGCTCTAGGAACATCCAACAGCAGCTGTTCCACCGAGCCCCCTATGTCTTGGGCCAGCAGCCGACTCAAGAATCTTTTGATCTGGCCCCAAAAGAGCTGTACCTGTGGGCAGCTCCAAAAGGCATGCGCCAATGTATGAGTCGACAGCTTGCATTTAGAACAAACGTGTACCCCTCTTGCCCCCACATGTGCTAATTGTGCCCCTGTCATGTAAGCCCAAAGCACCACACGAAGCCCGCACTCCCGAAGTCTAGCATCATTGGTCAGCGCAGGAATGCCCCTAATAGTGGCAGCCACATCCCAGGTTCCCAAGGCAACACCAAGGTCTTCTGCCTATTTATTTTTTAAAGAAGATAAGACCCTCTCCTGTCCTCCTTGCAACAAGGCCTTACGTAGATTTGAGACTGAAAGTCCTACCTCAGAAATTCCCTTTAAAAATCTCGGACTTTACCTCCCAAGGGAGTCTGGAGGCCTGATTGATCTAAGACTGTTGTATAATGTCTCACTTGTGCATATGCAAATCAATTGCCCCACGCTTCCCCCACTTTTTCCTGAATTTGCATGAAATCCATCAGCTTTCCTTCTTTCATCAATAGATCCTCCAGCCGAGCAATGCCTCTCCATTCCCACACCTGGAATACAGGGTTATCACTACCCGGCTGGAAGGCTATGCTACCCCTCAAGGACAATTGATCCGATACTTCTGGCTGACCTCCCAATTTAGTCACCAATACCCTCCAGGCCTCTTGCATTGGGCGCAACAATATCCCATCTTTCAGCATCGTCGGTGTTCGTGCCTTCCCCAAATGCAGCAATGAATAGAAATCATGAGGTGCATAAAATGCACTTTCTAGTTCTGTTGGGGTATATATCTGCGTCTGCCCAAACCAATCACCCAAATGTCGCAATAAGCAAGTCCAGTTGTATTGTCTTAATTCTGGCAGCCCCCCCCCCCCCCCCGGCTCCAAGGACCACAAAGAGTAGCCATTCTAAGTTTCGGCTTTTACCCGCCCAGCAAAATTTACTAAATTATATAATTTTTTCAGATCCATCTGTAATAACCTCAGTGGCAGGCTCTGGAGTTTGTATAACCATTTGTATTAACCCCACTCTACCCAATAAGGACACTAGGAGATCCCTTCAACCTTCAAGCTGCCTTCTAGTGGCCTCCAGTAATGCTGTTATGTTTAATCTATATATTTTATTTATTTATTTTATTGCATTTGTATCCCACTTTGGGAACTAGAAAATGTTTTTGTTGTTCTTTTTGCACTATTGCTGTTGAATGTACAGAATTCAGGAACCCTAAGGATTGGAAAATTTACCAACTGCGATGAGCCACGACTTGTAATACTGATCACGTTGTATACACTTTATTATGTCCTTGTAACAAGGTATATATTGTAAAAACAACTCGTCGTCTCTCTTTAAGGCTAAGCGAACATAAATCCAGTATTACCCACAACAAAATTGGGGCACCTTTGGTATCATACTGCAGGCGCTATTGGTCATCAGTTTGATTCGTTGCGATGTTGGGGGTAACATAGTAGATGACGGCAGAAAAAGACCTGCACGGTCCATCCAGTCTGCCCAACAAGATAAACTCATATGTGTATACCTTACCTTGATTTGTACCTATCTTTTTCAGGGCACAGACCGTATAAGGCTGCCCAGAACTATTCCCCGCCTCCCAACCACCAGTCCCGCCTCCCATCACCCGCTCTGGCACAGACCTAGATGCACTAAAAAAAACGAGCCAGCAATGTGCTGGCAGGTGGAGCCCTGGAGCAAGGGACATGAAACATAGGAAGGGAGGGGGAGCGGGGATGAGAAAATGTGGAGATTTGTTTTTATTAAACCCGGCTGAAGCGGGGAACAGTGGTGATCTTGGGGGGGGGGGGGGGGGGGGCAAGGGAGCACCTTTGCCCCCTCCCGATCTATTTGAATTTTTTTTTTGTTTTGGTTAGTGCAGGGGGAAGTGGGGAACTACTGGTTTGTGTTTTATACAACTTTTTTTTTTTTTTTTTACTTGCCAGCTTGCATTTTTAAGGTGCAGGAGGGAGCGGGGAGATGACAGCTCAGGCCTGAGCGACAGGTCTGAGATCTCGCTAAATTTCTCACGTTAAATGATTCGTTAGAATCGTCGGTATGGTTAGTGCATTGCGAATTGTCCACATTTCAATGGTAGTTTCTGGTTTGCATTCCGTTTTCATTATCCGGGGTTACCATAGGGCTCCAGAAAAAGGAGGACGGATTGAGCCAGCCGGGTTTTACTTCCATTGCTTTCAATGGAAGTAATTGAGCCAGCCGGGTTTTACTTCCATTGCTTTCAATGGAAAGCAATGGAAGTAAAACCCGCCTGGCTCAATCCGTCCTCCTTTTTCTGGAGCCATATGGTAACCCGCCGCTGGCTGCACGAAAAGGCCTATAATGCATGCAACGCTGGCAAATTTTGTCGTTAAAGGGTCGTTAGAGTTTTGTGCATCAGACTAGGCCTAGGTGACAAACAGATTTTAATATTTAGGACAAGGTTGGTTTTTTTTTTAATTTTCGGCTAAGCTGCTCTGCATTCATGGGCAGGTTGTCCAACTCACTATTTTACAAGACGTCGCAGTTAAAAAAAAAAACAAAAAAAGTCCTGCTTTGAAATCTTTATCGGCCCATGACGTGGCAAACAAGGAAACGCCGCCATACTGTTCAAACTGCGCTTCTGTTTATATTTTTAGAAACCCTGCTGTCACCTGAGCACGAGAAAGAAGAGAGGCGGAGTTTAGCAGGCGCGGGCACGAGGAGGCTGACTACTACCTCCTTGCGCGGCCACGTCAACAACCATTGATTCTCCCCGTACCGGAAGTCGCTCGGGAGCCATGACGATCACCTGTCTATCACTGGTAGCATTTCCGGCAGCGGCTTTTCAGCGCCATCTTGCACAGACTGCTAGGGAGCAGCAGCCACTGAGAGGACGTAAAGGTTCCTGTCAGACCCACAGCGTGAGTAGTCTTTGCCACCCTTCCAGGGTTCCTTTCCTGCTGCTGCTACGGGTGTTTGGTGCTCGCGCGGGAAACAGCTGTTAACTAGAAGGAGCCCGCGTGAGTTTGTTGCTGCTGCGAAGAAGAAGAAGCGGTTGGAAATCAGGGGAGGTGGAAGGGGGCGCTAACCAGCTGGGCCTTCGCGGGTGCGGCCTGTTACCGAGGAGGACGCAGCGGGGTAGGCAGAGAGGGAGGGGGCTTGCGCTTTCTACTACCGTATTCCTTTGTGTGTGTGTGGGGGGGGGGGGGGGATTCGTGAACAGCGGTTGAGAAGAACGCGGCTTTTAGCGCCGCCCTTTTTTGCTGGTTGCGATGGACCCCGGCTCCTCAGGCCGCGCATGCGCCGCTGCGTTGTTGATGAGAGTGGCCGCAGGCTCTGATTGTTCTTACGGTGCGCGTGGAGTTGGCTAAGAAGAGAATGTTGATCACGGTGGCTGCATGCTTGTAGTTCCGGCCTTTTCCTGCACTTCGTGGACCGTTGCAAGGGTCGTCAGCCGTGTTCTAGCTATTTATTCCTTATAAACTACACACTGTTAAACGTTAGAGAGCCTTCATAATTTAGATTTGGGGTATCTTAATAAAATAGTTCTTTTTCTAGTTTTGTGGCAATGGAGAAAATGCTTAGTATACATAGGGTTACCATTTTGTGTCCTCTGAAAAAGAGGACACATGTCACGCCCCCGCCCCCGCCACGCCTCATGCCACGCCCCTACCACGCCCCCTTCAGGTCCGGGTTCCGCCCCTATTTTCCCCCCCCCTCGTCACATAGTCCCCTCCCCCCCATCACATACCCCCCCCCCCCCCTCACTTACTGTCTAGCCCTGGTGGTCTAGTAGCGTCTTCTCTTCGGGGCAGGAAAGAGCCCCCTCTTTCCTGCCCGGAGCGCTGCCTGCCACATCCTCCTCGGTATGGCTGGGGATTCAAAATGGCCACCGAGAGTTGAAGCGGCCTCGCGAGAGTTCAACTCTCGGCGGCCATTTTGAATCCCCAGCCAGACCGAGAAGGATGATAGACAGGGGAGGCAGCGCTCCGGGCAGGAAAGAGGGGGCTCTTTCCTGCCCCGAAGACGTCACTAGACCACCAGGGAACATGGTAAGGAAGGGGAGGGGACGGGAGACCAGGTCACCAGACCCACGGCGCCGATCGCCCGCCCACCGCACGCACGCGCCTGCCCGCACCCGCGCCCACGTTTGTCCAGAAATCCGGACAAACGTGGGCGGGGGCAAAATCCGCCGGACGCCCCCGGACATGCCCTCAAAAAGAGGACATGTCCGGGGAAATCCGGACGTATGGTAACCCTAAGTATACAAACCCTCATCTCCCCATACGTTCCTACCCGTAACCTCCGCTCTCAAGACAAATCACTCCTTTCAGTACCCTTTACCACCGCCAACTCCAGGCTCTGCCCTTTCTGCCTCGCTTGGAATAAACTCCCTGAGCCTATTCGCCAGGCCCCCTCCCTGCCCATCTTCAAATCCTTGCTCAAAGCCCACCTCTTCAATGTCGCCTTCGGCACCTAACCACTACACCTCTATTCAGGAAATCTAGATTACCCCAACTTGACATTTCGTCCTTTAGATTGTAAGCTCCTTTGAGCAGGGACTGGCCTTCTTTGTTAAACTGTACAGCGCTGCGTAACCCTAGTAGCGCTCTAGAAATGTTAAGTAGTAGTAGTTAATCCGAGCCGCAGTTTTTCTGCATTGGGCTTTTTTAAAAGCGTGACTACACATTGCCCTTGCTTGATGCACATGGTTTAAGCATTTCACTAAATATTGCCCAGATAACTGCATTAGACACTTAGCCATCGAGCTCCACATCCGGTGATCCAATACATGCGTGAAATAATCTGGCATCCATACATTTATTAGTTTTTCATGAAAGAAAAGTTAATTATCCATTGTCCCTTTTGTAACCATCACAGTTGTCATGTTCGTTTCTGTTCTGGGTTAATTCTTGAATAATATCTCATGCAGAGTCTTTGTGGCATAGAGATTTAAGTGGGATGTGATAAGTGAGTTGACAACTTAATTTCAGTACAATAAGAATAGTATATATTAACAAGGAAAAAAAATAGGGTGCTTGGCCTTTCAAGAGAAGACCCTTTCAAAGAGTTGTTAGCTGTTTAGTTTGATGACATTTAACATGCTTCATATACATTTAGAAGAATAAGTCAGTACTTATTGTCTATGAAATTGCATAGTGAAGTGTGATAGCTTCAGCTTCAGTATACCTCATTAGTGATGCCTTGTCACATTGTGACATCAGGGTTGACCTTTAATAACTTGAGTTTCAATTGGCATGGTCATTTTAATGAATCTCAGTCTGCTAAGGGGTAGAATATTTGGAGAATCCAAGGAGGAGAATGTTTGGAGGGTAGTAAATTGAGAAGAAAAGATTTACAAAGGAAAGTACTAGATTAAGCACAGATATCTAGATTAGCCTGACCTGTAATCTGCTGGACTCAGGAAGGTAACTTTTTATTATGACTGCATAGTTATTTTTCATCTTATATAACATTCAGCTTCATTTACTAGTGAAAATGAGGCAGTCACGAGAGTACCATGTACAAGTTGGTAGAAGGGAGGAGACTTTGGGGCTATATAGACTTGTAGACAAGGCAAGGAGAAATAGCTGTTAACGTGATCACACATACTGATAGTCCAAGTATTAAAATGCTAGATCTGCAAGCCCTGATAGCAGGGGTTACATCTAGATATTATGATCATAATGATCATTTCCTATGTTTCTGGTTTCATTTATGAATGGAATACTTTCATAATAAGGCTTTAATCTACTCAGGCAGGAAAAGTGACATAAGCATGAGGAATGGAGAAGGCACTGTGGATTACCTTGGAAAGGAGATGGCACTTTCCAGTGACAAATAGGTTTGAATTGGGCATACAAGTAGGTGATGTCATTATAAGTTGCTGGGATGGAACAGCTATCTCAGAATTTAGTGTAAAGTTCTGAGCATGTGTGGCCCTTCCCGCATGCAGCAATTTCCTCAGTGTAGGGAAATTTCCATATTCCTCCAGGTAAATAAAGATCCATGACACTTAAACCACATTGGCAAGAAAGTGTTTCGGACTACAGACTTGTTTGCTTAGCCTCACATTACAGGCTGAGACTCGGCTAGCTTCAATGTGAGCAGAAGTGGATGAGTGTGTGGCGTTAGTTTTATATAGATAAATGTATGATATCTTCAAAACTTCATCTAGAATTTCTGCTTGTGCTATTGCTTACCAGGTGCCTAGCTTGGTTGCATGCATTGGGACTACATGATGATGGGCCAGTCAGAATTAGCAGACACTTTTTGTATAGGGGATTCCTTATTTGGAGATAAAGTAAAAGAGACAGTAGGCAATATAAGTGATCGCTGCTCCTCTCCAGCATATTTCTGCCATCCTGCCCTCATCTGAGTCGTTCTCAAGGTGTTTCACCTTAAACATCAGAACCCTAAAGATTTTCATTACTTTAGTACATAAGTATTGCCATACTGGGACAGACCAAAGGTCCATCAAGCCCAGCATCCTATTTCCAACAGTGGCCAATCCAGGTCACAAATACCTGGCAAGATCCTAAAAAAGTACAAAACATTTTATAGTGCTGATCCCAGAAATAGTGGATTTTCCTCAAGTCCAATTTAATAATGGGCTATGGACTTTTCTTTTAGGAAGCCGTCCAAACCTTTTTTTAAACCCCGTTAAGCTAACTGCCTTTACCACATTCTCTGGCAACAAATTCCAGAGTTTAATAACAAGTTGAGTGAAGAAAAAGTTTCTTTTATTTTTTATCAAATTTTCAATATAATCAAGCATATAACTTGTACAGAAAAGTATAGTCTAGCTCGACATTAATTTAAAGAGGAAAAAAAAAAGGAAGAAAGGTACAATTAAATTTCTTAACCAGACGTTCCTCAAGTCCAAAAGAAAATTGATCCAAGTTGTTACACAATGGAAATTCAATTTATACATTACAGGAATTTGCTTCTTATGACAGACCTAAAGGTACCGAATAATTAAATAAGAGAGCTAAACATTGAGACCTCCCAATACTTTTTTGGCTGTTAAATAAGCTGTAAGTTGGGATGGTTCAAAAAACACATATTTAATTGACTGGTATTTAATTACACATTTACAGGGTTATCTAAAAAAAAAAAGTAGCTCCCAACTGAAGAACCCCTGGCTTCAACAGTAAAAACTGTCGACTTATCTTCCGAGTTTCCTTAGAGAGATCAGGAAAAATTTGGATCTTGAGGCCCATAAAAGTCTTGTCTCTGTTCTTAAAGAACAGCTTCATTAGCCAATTCTTATTTGGATTCAAGGCAACTGTGGCAATTAATGTTGATGCCACAACCAAATCAGTGTCAGAGGATTCTAAAAATGCTGAAACATCTATTTATTGGTTGCCTTGATCTTGTTGACTCCCTGTTGATTTAGTAGGTAAATAATAAATTTGGGAAAATGGTGGAATTCTTTCTTCAACCACTCCTAAAATTTCTCTGATATATTTTCTTAACATATCTCATGGGGAAAACTGTAGGTTGCTTAGGAAAAGTAAGGAATCGGAGATTATTACTCCTTGAAAAATTCTCAAAGGATTCAGTTTTCCTCCTTAGGTATGTTAAATCCTTTATAATATTGTCTTGACAAAGTTTTATTTGTTGAATGTCACTTTCAAACGTTTTATTTTGTTGGGTCAAAGTTTCCACTTTCAAAAAAATTTCTTTAGTTTTTCCTTCCAAGACAGATAGTTCTTGTGCCATTTTTTGTGTTTGTGGAATTAATGTCCACAGACTGTCCAAGGTTACTTCTTCGGGTTTAGTTAATGATATAGGAAATTTAGTAATCATTACCTCCGAGTCACCAGCAGATACTGTCGGATCCAATCCTACAGCTTTAGGTTCCGTCCTCGAGCCAGGTGCAGTTGATGTCATTCCCTCCACCGAGGTCTCAGACTCTCCGTCGTCCCGAATTACTTCGGCTGATTGAAACACCTCCCATTCCTCATCTCCCACACCACTTCCTGGGACTGGGGTTGAGGACGCTAACAATGGTGAACGGTCGCTGCCTGGCTGTGGGGGAGGAGCTCTCATGTCGGGGCTGAGCGACAGCTCTAGTCCAGGGAGTGCTCCGGGGTTTCCATCCTCCTCTGAGTGGGCCAGCGGACTACCATCAGACGACGTTGGGACCCCCCTCTCTCCGAAAGTATGCCTGAACAGGTCCAGGTTGTGGAGAAGACATTAGCCGCTGGGAGGCTATGGAGGTTAGGCGGCCTCTCCTCTTCGGCATTCTAACGCGGATCAAACGGAGAGCTGAACGTTGAGTCAAACAGTTGCAGTGGCCATCTTGGATCTAGAAAAAGTTTCTCTTATTCGTTTTAAATTTAGTACTTTGTAGCTTCATCGCATGCCCCCTAGTCCTAGTATTTTTGGAAAGCGTGAACAGATGCTTCACATCTACCTGTTCAACTCCACTCATTATTTTATAGACTTCTATCATATCTCCCCTCAGCCGCCTGTTCTCCAAGCTGAAGAGCCCTAGCCGCTTTAGCCTTTCCTCATAGGGAAGTCATCCCATCCCCTTTATCATTTTCGTCGCCCTTCTCTGCACCTTTTCTAATTCTACTATATCTTTTTTTTAAATGTGGCGACCAGAATTGAACACAATATTCAAGGTGAGGTCACGCCACGGAACGATAAAAAGACATTATAATGTCCTCATTTTTGTTTTCCATTCCTTTCCTAATAATACCTAACATTCTATTTACTTTCTTAGCCGCAGCAGCACACTGAGCAGAAGGTTTCAACGTATCATCAAGGGTGATTTGTTTTTGGTAAGGTTTTCTCAAACCTCAGTCTGAGAGGGCTCATCCAAAGTAAGCTACAGTTGCTCAGTCAAAGAAGCAGCCTTTTACTATGATGATCTCACTACCAAGATCCTTGCAAAATATACAAATCACTAAAGGTTTGTGGCTTATGAGCACTGTCAAGATGAGTTATAGACCTTGCCCCCAGATTGGCCATTACCCTGGAATCACTTTCCCTACTCTTGTGCCAACCTTGTGGAAAACGTTTCCCTTCTCTTTCGGTTCAGTTCCATAGAGCTAGTTCTGCCACAGGAAATAAATTGAGGGTTTCTATTCCAGATATTTTTTCATCCCAAAGAAGATGGAGGCTTACGCACTAAGGATTTCAAAGACTTGAATTGGTTTCTTCATGGGGAAAAATTCTAAATGAGTGTTCTTAAGGGTTTAGCTGTGTATCCTGTATTTCAAGGATTCATGTACACGCATGCTAATCATCCTTACTGCAGAAAGTGTCTGAGAGTCATCTTTCAGACAGACCATCTTTCTATTTAGCCTATTGTTGACTCTTAGTGTTCACAAAATGTCATGTAGTGGTAGCTTTCCCTCTCTACAAGCAAGGTCATCTAACCTTCATATACCTTCATGATAACTTCTATGGAACTTTGGAAGGCTAAGTGCTTTGAAAATATGCCTAAATGTATCTCTTTCAGAGTCTGGGCTTCATTATCAGTTTTCAGAACTACTTTGAATCATAAGAACTCCATCCTCATCATTCTTGCCACACTAGTATGAACAAGTAAGTTGTTTCCCCCTTCCTGCCAGCAGATAGAGGTAGATAACTGAATTTTCCAGTGATATCACCAGTGCATACACTGTGCCCTTTTGTTTTTTCTCTGCCTTCAGCAGCTGGTGAGGATGTTCAGGCTGGTGCAGCAGGCCCCAGTCCTAGCTTCCTTGGTGTGGAGGTTAAAGCCTGCATTCTGTGGTTGTGTTGAAAGGCCTCACTCCTGGGACTCAGTCTAAGGACACTGTTGCAGCAGAGCACAGAGTTTTTGACTTTTTAGCCCCAAGCCAGCTTGTTGACGCATCAGGCTAGTTTCTGTGGGGCCCTTACCTGTGGGGGCTGGGAGTTCCCATCCTTTCTCCAGTCTTCCCCTTCTCAGCCCCAATGGGCTTCCCTGGGGCTGCCTGCAGTGCTGGGAGGCATAGAAAATACACACACAGTCTGTCTAGCAGAGTTTTATTCCCCTGTCTATCATGGAAACAAAGCTCCTTCACTAGGAACAGTCCACGCCTGGAGGAGCCAGGGTTGCAACTGTTCCTCCCTGTCCTTCCATCTCTGCCTTGTGGGATTTGAACCTTTTGCTAAATGTTCTTGCTGGGGTCACCTTTTGAGGCATTGAGTGCAGCCTTCCTGAAAACCTGACAGTGAAGTCGATGTTTCTGGTTGCCATCCCATCAGTTTGTGGAGTCTGAGTTGCAGCTCTGTCTTGTCAGGACCCATACTTTCTGCTGATGGTGATTTCGCCGTTCCATGTTAATTAGGAGGTTGCTGTTATACTGTTTGAGGAACAGGGCTATGGACGCTCAGTCCAGAATGTTTCACAGGCTGGATGTGTGGAGGGTATTAATCTTCTATTTGCAGGAAACTAATGAGGTAGCTTCTCCGACCACTTGTTTGTACTGTTCCATGGGTCGCGCAAGAGTCTAGCAGCCTCTAAAGAGGCTATTATAGCATGCTAGATCAAAGTAGCTATTGAGGTAGTGTACATTTTTCAGAACAAATCAGTCCAGTTCTGAAGGGCCTTGAGATGCATTTTACTTGAGCGCAGATGGTCTCATGGACAAAACCATGCACAGTGTCTTCTGAAGATATTCGCAAGTAGTGACTTTGGCCATCTCTTCACTCTTTTGTGAAGCACTACGGACTCAATGGCTGCTAGGCCTTTGGCAGGACAGTGAGCAGGAGGGTCTTGTGTTGCCCCTTACAGTGAGATTCTGCTTAGGTACATCCCACTTGTCCAAACTAGTGTGGCTGGGATGCTAAGGAAGGTGAAATTGTCATACCTGTTAATTTCCTTTGTTTTAGTCAACTACACCATTTTGAGACCTTCCCTAGAAGATTGCAGCCTGGGGGCTCCCTGGGCTCTCTGCTCTGCTTTCACTGTTTATATAATTTAGTTATAAGTTAATTATTTATTTTGATTATGCTTCAGTGGCAGATGGGGCTTTGGGGTGGCTCACAGCACCTTATGCTGCTTTGGCAGTGGCATACAGGAAGTTCCATCAGAGCACCAACCTACATTCCAGTGATGTCACTGGAAGCTTCAACTGTTTACCTCCATCTGCTGGTAGGAAAGGGAACACAACCCACTTGTTCAGAATGATGTGGCTAGACTAAAGGAAAGAAAATTAATGGGTGTGATTATATTTTACCTTATGCTAAGTACATCCAGATGGTCTGAATGCCTTACTTGAATGGCATTAGTTTTTGTGAAAACATTATCACTGATGAATACTGAATCTGGATTGGTGAAATTATTCATGTGATTGGATGTGCATTTCTTTAAATAGCAGAGACATCTTTTTTTAATTTAGAGTTCTAAGTAATGTCAAAGAAATAAAGCAGAATGTGTGGCCTTTTGATTTGTTTTCAGTCCAGTGCCATATTCAAGAAGTGATATTAATTGCAAGTTTCCTATTTTTATTCTTTCCAATCCAGAGGAACTTAAAATTATACAAAAGGGGTAAGAAATGTTTGGGGGCAAACTAACTGAAAAAGTAATATAATGGATTGAAGCTTGTGTAAGGGAGAAACCTGTAAAAAAACACAATGAGGTTGAAAGTGAGCCAAATTAGGTTAGTGGTTCCAGAACAATAAGCACCCAACCCCCCCCCCCCCCCCAAACAAACAAAAAATGGCCCAGTGCATTCCCTTTTTTTTTTTAGTTTATAAATAAACAAGTGCTTCCAAATAAAATGTTCCAGTCTATATCATTGGACAAGGAGAGAGAGAGAGAAGAAATCAATTATAAAAGTCAGAACTAAGTAATCTCCACCTACAGTACGAATAAACTATTACTAAATTTACCACCCAGAATGACTCTGTTTAACTTCCCTATCTAATATCAATCTTTCCAACTGTTCCTGCGCAAAAAACCCCCACATATTTAAAATCCGATACAGTAATTAGAAGGAAATTTCAGAAAAAAGTACCACTAAGTGCTAATACCCTTCGCTTGAACTGAAGAAATTTTCTGCCTCACCTACCTGAGTGATGCTAGAAACATCAGGAAAAGCCGGCATCCCCCCCCACCCCCCCCCCCCAAAAAAAAACAAAAAACCCAACAACAAAAAACAGGAAATCTTTTTTTTCTAAAGTAATTTTTCAAAACAGTAACTTTGTGTAGCTCTGAAGAAAAAGAAGCCAGGAGAGCGAACCTAGTTACGTCACCATTAGAAGACTCCATTGGGAAAAAGAGTTTTAACTTCTGTAGCACATAGAAATTGAAAGTGAAATGTAGCAGTTAGAGAACCAGGCAAGACAGTTTAAAAGGTAGAATTCCCTACTCTTCTAAAACCCCAAACCCCCAGCTGCCTTACTACCCACAAATTGCCCTATACCCAAAAGCTACCCTTCTGCCTTGCAAACGGAGGTCCCCAAAATCTGCTCCCTGCAAACTACTCATTCCTTATCAGCAACAGCAGATGAATCCAGGAACTGATAGATTGTATCAGCCTACCAGCAGGTGGAGATAGAGAACACTGAAAGAAGACAGTGACCCTGGATGTCCAGCCCCTTCCATCTTCAGTATATCTCTATCTCCAGCAGGTGGTGGGCTGATTCCTTCCAGCTCCTGGATTTCTGTCTTTAGGAGACTCCTGCGCTTTGGCCAGTTGAGCAGGGGGTGTGAAGCTAGTGGTGCCCACTTTGAGGGCATACTTGCTTTCCAGGTTCCTGCCTTACTCCATTTCTCCCATCCTCCCAGCTTCTGGTCTGTTTGCTGCCTGCCTCCAACTTTCCTTACAGTTTGAACCCCCCCCCCCCCCCCAAAAAAAAAAAAAAGCAAAGCAGCTTTTCTGAGGCTCTCTTCCTGTCTGGTGAGACGCTGCAGCCTGACCCGAGCTCCTTCTGGGTGTTTGTGTGGAGCGTGGTGCTCGGCTCCTCCTGGGAGGGGTTCCCGCAGTCAGTGCTTCCGAGCGGGGTAAGGATTTTTTTTTTTGGTGCGTCGCCACCATTTTGTTTTTGCTAGTAGGGCGATGGCGGCTGAAGCAGTAAAACGCTGCTCCTGCTACGGCAAACGCAGGACCGTGGCGGGACTACGCAGCGTGAATTGCCTTGATGCTTCGTGTCCAGGTAATGTGGCGGTCGGGTCTGGCAGAGACTCTTCCTGCCCTGCTGATTTCGGCGCGGGCGCCGTCTTGGAATCGCCTGGTGGCTCGCACCTTACTGTGGCAGATGATGGTGAGTGCAGGGGGGGCGCCTGGGGTGACTCCCAATATTCCAAGGGACGCTCATGCCTTTGTTTCCTTGGGTGCAGGGGCAGATGGTCAGGGTGAGTTTTTCTCCTCTGATTTGTTTTATTATTTCATCGGGCTTTTCTTTTCAAGAGAGCTCTGCCTGAGCCCTCTGACACATCTTTGCAGGCTGGGGATCCTTCAGATTCTTAGGCCCCAGCTTCTGCTGGCTACTTGCTGTCTTTTCCCCCCGCGCTCACTATTGATGCTAAGCGCAGGTGGGTTTCTTACCTGTCTGATGTAGCCTCCCTGCTGCCTCATTCTCCTCCCCATTCTGTTTTTGGGGAGTCTGAGGTGGTCTGGTAGGCCCTCGCGGATTGAAGATCTGGAGTAAGGTAGTATTTTGCCACAAGAATTAGATGACCCTAAGGCGGTCCGTATTTTCCACCGCGACAAGCTCCCGTCTCATTTCTGATGTGTTGCAAGCTCTCAGTATTGAAGATCCTGAGGTGGCTACGGCTTCTTCCTTTAATCCTAAGATGGCCAGTACTAGAAAGCCGTCTTGGGCTTTCCCGGTGCATGACTCCATCCAAAAGCTTATTTTGGCTCAGTGTGGTCTGAGCCGGATGGCGCTTTGAAAGTAGCTAGAGCAATGTCTCACCTTTACCCAGTTGGAGAGTCTCATTTGTCTCTTTTTGGGCTGCCTAATGGTGGACTCGCTGGTGACTGCGGTTACTAAGAAGACTACTCTCCCTGTGGCGGGAGGGGTCACCTTGAAAGATATGCAGGACCGGTGTTTGTGATCAGTAATCCCACTGTCACTTCTTGTGGCCTTGTGCAAGCCACTTAACCTTCCATTTCCTCAAGTACAAACAGATTGTAAGTTCTTCGGGGGACAGGAAATACCTGCTGTATCTTAATATAACTCACCTTGAACTACCACTGGAAAGGCATGAGCTAAACAAATAAATGGACAAAATCCCCTCCCCAAAATGCCTCAATATGGGAGCAGTAGTTCCAGCAGCCACAGTATACGTTCACTGTAATAGTGATCAACGTATTGTATCCTTCAAACTGCCCTCCCCTCCTCTCTCTGCACCTCTCCTGATCATACATACATACATGCAAGCATGCACATATCAACACACATTACAAATTAGAGCTGTACCGAATAGCATATTTTACTATTCAGCCAAATATGAATAATGAAATATATAATTTGGCCAAAAACAAATACTGGACATTGAGCGTTAACATAAAATAATAAAAGAAGCAATGTGAAATCAGAGAGTGTTTATTTCATTGGATTTAGCACAGTAGAACCCCGGATTATTTGTATTTGAATTTAAATCACTATTCGGCCGAACATGAATAATGTATTTGGGGCCGAATCAAATTGAATAAGAATATTTGTTGCAGCCGCATTTACATCCAGAGGGGTTAAAGTGAGAGCCATGCATAGCATGGCTTATGAAATTCTTGTAGAAATGTCATAAAACATCCCGGGGGGGGGGGGGGGGGGGAGGCAAATCTATTGGTATAGTTGGCCTTTTTTGGTCAATCATCATATTCAAGAAGTGCTGTTAATTGCTGGTTTCTTATTCTTTCCAACCCAATGGAAGTTGGATAGAATTATGCAAAATAACTCTGAAAATTTAATGGAACAGGTTGAAACTTGGGATCCCTGAAAGATGTTTTTCAACTTTGTGTGTGATTCTTGGAACCTAAGTGAGGTTTGCTTACTTGAAAACATTTTATTAATGACCTGAACATGAAACAATAAACGGTTCAATACATTACTGGTTGTCGTTTTCATTTAGTTCTTAGCTAACAATCAAAAACAACCCCCCACCCATTCAGCCCCTCTTCCATCACAACTCTTTGTACCCAAATGAAACAGCAATGTTGACCATGAGAGACCTCGATTCTTATGACCCCCCCCCCCCCCCCCCCACCATCCATTACATTAATATCTTTGTTGTAAGACCAAACATACAGTTCCAACAAATTAGTCACATTTGCAACATACTGTGTATATAAAATAATACATCAACAACCCTAGATGACTTCAGATTATACTCCAGCACCACAGTCCAATTGATGTAAAAGCAGCTAGAAGGATATATACGTATGCTTCAGGTCCCGGTTTACCTCCCCCAATTCATTCAAAATCTGGCTCTATGCCCTAGAGGACAGGGTCAGTATATAATCTTCCCAGATGTCCAGAAACCTTTCTTTTGCCTTACAGTGGAATTTGGCTTCCTGCAGCTCCATCGTTAATGAATCATTAAATTGTGTTTAATGAATTTTGCTTAATATTTTCAAAGTAATGCATTTTAAATACTATACATTTTTTTTTCCTGACCTTTGGTTAAAATGATGCCGCTTAAATTTTATTGAACTGCATTTGCAGTCATAGTACTGCGGTGCTAGAGGTCTTTTTCCCTCCATTGAAGATTTTCTTATATGGAAACCAATGTGGAAGTCTGATATACAGTGTGGTTTGTTTTATGGGAAAAGATACACCTTTGGCAGGGTGAGAGAGATGAATGATAACATGAAACCCAAAACAAATTGGTAATAAAATAGAACAAACATCCATACACTTAAAATAAAGGTTGGGGGGGGGGGGGGGGATGCATTATTGAAAGAAGAATGCTTAGAAAAATAAAATGCTTTTCTCTAAAAATTGGCATGTTTGTGTTTGTTGAGAATTGTTAGATTACATGTTAAAACATTTTCTGTTCCTATAGAAGAGCTAGCATGATAAACCAGCACTTTGGTTATAACTTTCCTTACTGCTGTTGTATTAGTTTGAAACCTGTGCCATGCAGAGTGGCAGACTAGTGAAGAATCAACAGCCACCTTATTGGTGGAATTGTTGTTAACTTTTGTATAAACACCTAGTTGCAAACTGCTTCATGTTTTCTGTTTCTTGTTTCCTAGCTGATTGACAATTATGTTCAGCTATGTCTCTTCCTTATGTAATTTAACTTTACTGATGTGACCTGTATCAGGCATACTGCTAGATATGTCTTCTGTGTGAAAGTGTGTGTGTGTGTGTATATATATATATATATATATACAGTGGGGGAAATAAGTATTTGATCCCTTGCTGATTTTGTAAGTTTGCCCACTGACAGACATGAGCAGCCCATAATTGAAGGGTAGGTTATTGGTAACAGTGAGAGATAGCACATCACAAATTAAATCCGGAAAATCACATTGTGGAAAGTATATGAATTTATTTGCATTCTGCAGAGGGAAATAAGTATTTAATCCCTCTGGCAAACAAGACCTAATACTTGGTGGCAAAACCCTTGTTGGCAAGCACAGCGGTCAGACGTCTTCTGTAGTTGATGATGAGGTTTGCACACATGTCAGGAGGAATTTTGGTCCACTCCTCTTTGCAGATCATCTCTAAATCATTAAGAGTTCTGGGCTGTCGCTTGGCAACTCGCAGCTTCAGCTCCCTCCATAAGTTTTCAATGGGATTAAGGTCTGGTGACTGGCTAGGCCACTCCATGACCCTAATGTGCTTCTTCCTGAGCCACTCCTTTGTTGCCTTGGCTGTATGTTTTGGGTCATTGTCGTGCTGGAAGACCCAGCCAAGACCCATTTTTAAGGCCCTGGCGGAGGGAAGGAGGTTGTCACTCAGAATTGTACGGTACATGGCCCCATCCATTCTCCCATTGATGCGGTGAAGTAGTCCTGTGCCCTTAGCAGAGAAACACCCCCAAAACATAACATTTCCACCTCCATGCTTGACAGTGGGGACGGTGTTCTTTGGGTCATAGTCAGCATTTCTCTTCCTCCAAACACGGCGAGTTGAGTTCATGCCAAAGAGCTCAATTTTTGTCTCATCTGACCACAGCACCTTCTCCCAATCACTCTCGGCATCATCCAGGTGTTCACTGGCAAACTTCAGACGGGCCGTCACATGTGCCTTCCGGAGCAGGGGGACCTTGCGGGCACTGCAGGATTGCAATCCGTTATGTCGTAATGTGTTACCAATGGTTTTCGTGGTGACAGTGGTCCCAGCTGCCTTGAGATCATTGACAAGTTCCCCCCTTGTAGTTGTAGGCTGATTTCTAACCTTCCTCATGATCAAGGATACCCCACGAGGTGAGATTTTGCGTGGAGCCCCAGATCTTTGTCGATTGACAGTCATTTTGTACTTCTTCCATTTTCTTACTATGGCACCAACAGTTGTCTCCTTCTCGCCCAGCGTCTTACTGATGGTTTTGTAGCCCATTCCAGCCTTGTGCAGGTGTATGATCTTGTCCCTGACATCCTTAGACAGCTCCTTGCTCTTGGCCATTTTGTAGAGGTTAGAGTCTGACTGATTCACTGAGTCTGTGGACAGGTGTCTTTCATACAGGTGACCATTGCCGACAGCTGTCTGTCATGCAGGTAACGAGTTGATTTGGAGCATCTACCTGGTCTGTAGGGGCCAGATCTCTTACTGGTTGGTGGGGGATCAAATACTTATTTCCCTCTGCAGAATGCAAATAAATTCATATACTTTCCACAATGTGATTTTCCGGATTTAATTTGTGATGTGCTATCTCTCACTGTTACCAATAACCTACCCTTCAATTATGGGCTGCTCATGTCTTTGTCAGTGGGCAAACTTACAAAATCAGCAAGGGATCAAATACTTATTTCCCCCACTGTATATATATATATATATATACACACATACACACTGGAAAAGACTGAAAAAAAAATCAATTGGATTGATTAACCTGATATTTTGTTAGCACCCATTTTCCACAAATGTAAGGATGCTAGCAGGCAAAACTTTGGAACTGTTTCCTTTGTTTGTTTCGCCTGGCAGTTTTCCTTCTCATTTGAGCTTCTAACTCAGTCTGACATCTTTTGGGATCCTAACCTTCGTTTGCACATATCCAGGTATTTTGCCCTGTGTTTCTATCCCCATCTCAATGTGGCCAAGCCATCATAGCAACAGGCCGTAGCCAGGGGTCATAAATTACAGTTCATTTTGGATCCCAGCTAATGTGGACCGTAAGTCTGGCCTTTAGGTATTTGCTGTTGAGAATTATTGAAACTCCTTTTTACCAGTGATTATGAATGCTCACTCTGGCATTCCTAACATTACTGCCTGCAGAGCAGAATCCCTTCCCAGGAATCAAACCTAGGTGTCCTGCATGGCATGCGCACCACTATCACTGGTTCCCTAGGCAACAGTTGAATTGGCCCTTAGGTTTTAAAAGTACTTGTACAGTTTGCCAGGCAGATATTTATGCCCACAGTGAAATGGTGTGTGAATTATATCTTGATCTATCTAGGAAGAAAGCTTGTAGTCTTGAAGTGAAATGAGTAAATATTGGTAGTTGGGAGCCCTGTGCCTCATTAATAGAATGATATTGTTCTTGCCATTTGTCTAGATGGTAAATAAGCCTACAGTGATCATGTTACAGAACTTCAAAGCAGTGTACATTAGACAAGTTAGAGAAGTTTTAATATTGCTAAACTGCCTCCCTTTCCCTTCAAAACAAAGTTATGCTCAGCATGTAATGGCTGAGGAGAACTTTATTCTTCAAACGTTTAGGGTGCTGTCTCAATCTCAAGCCTATTAACTTTTATGGGCAAAAAACTGGAAAACTGTGCTGAAGCAAATCCTCCATTCGGTCTTTTAACACTTAACCAAGATGCATCCCTGTTCAGCTTACAAATAGAAAAACTGCAGTTGAAGGGCAGTTGTATGATAAATTCAGAAACATGTTCTTCTACCTTACAGGAATTGTGTAGTTCAAAAATTAATAGTAATTTCTGGTCAAATATAAAGTAGGTTCTGAGACTGAAGGCGAGATGTGGGATCAAGGTGGACAGCCTTGGCAGCAATGGCCTTTAAACCAGCAGCAGTGGATGCAGTCATTCCAGCACCAACAAGATCCAAGTAAGTATATAATTAACAGTACATTTCTGGACAAATTTTATGAAGCTAGTTTGGAATCCTAGTAAATAGCATAGTGTGTTATAAAACCCTTTTTTTTTTTTTTTTTTTGGAAAGCCAAAATGCAATACTATTTTGGCTTAACAAAAATAAAATTAGTAACAGAATAACCAGTAAAGTAGTTAGGTGATTAGTACTTTGTCATAGGTTCCCAACATGTACTGGGCTACATGAGACATCAGCAAGGGGTATGTGGTGCCTGGCAAGATGGAAAACAGGCCAGTGTAAGTGCTGGTTTTCTGCCAGTGCTGGTTTTCTGCCACTGCTGGTCACACTCTCTTCCTTCCTCCTGTAGTTTGTCATCACAAGAGGCTTGGAGAGGAGCCCAAACTGTGAACTTCCCCTCTCTCCCATTGCCTTCATAGGTCAGTGACAGCAGCAGAAACAATGTGAAGACATGTTGGACCATTTCCCTGTGCAAGCTGCTGCCTCTTCCCCCTCCCCCCACAATGTAACTTCCTTTATCAGAGGGTATGACTGGAAGAGCTGGCAGTGGTGTATGCGGTGAAATGATCCCATGTGTCTTCACATTGATTTTACCGCTAACACTACTGCTGACCGAGGAAGACTGCAAGAAGGTGAGTGGGATGGAGGGGGAGGCATTGCTGAATGGCTGGAAGAGAGCAGCTTGATGCTAGATGGGCTGAAAGAGAGATATGAGCCAATGCTAGCTAGGGGAGAGGATGAAAGAGAGATGGGCCAATGCTAGATGGGAGAGGGGAAGAAGCTGGACATTTGGAAAGACAGGGACATAGAGAAGAGAAATAGACGATGGAAACAGAAGACATTTCAATGGACAGGAGACCCTGGCAGGAGAGTTAAGTGAAAACAGGAAAGCTGAAACCAGATACTAGAACCAATATGATTGGAACAATAGAATGACAATACAACAAACAGAGAAAAAGTACAAGATCCTGACAGAAACCCAAATTGTGGCAACACTCCATACTACAAATCTTAGGGCAAGCAGTTGTTTCCCATGTCTGTCTCAATAGCAGACTATGGACTTTTCCTCCAGGAATTTGTCCAAACCTTTTTTTAAACCCAGATATGCTAACCTTTGTTACCATCTCCAGCAAAGAGTTCCAGAGCTTAACTACTCATTGAATGAAAAATTTCCTCCTATTTGTTTTAAACGTATTTCTATGTAACTTCCTCGAGTGTCCCCTAGTCTCTGTACTTTTGGAATGACTAAAAAATTGATTTGCTTTTACTCGTTCTACACCAGTCTGGATTTTGTAGACCTCAATCATATGTTCCCTCATCAAGTGAAAAAATACTTTCTCTGATTTGGTTTTAAATTTACTACTTAGTAGCTTCATTTCGTGCCCCCTTCTATTTTTTTGGATAGAGTAAACAAGCGATTTACAACTACCCGTTCCACTCTACTCAGTATTTTATTGACCTCTTCCCCAATCTGAAGAGCCGTAATCTCTTTAGCCTTTCCTCATAGGGAAGTCGTCTTATCCCCTTTTTCCTTGTCATCAGCTGCAGATGAATCTATTACGAATGGGTTGTGTCCACCTATCAGCAGGGGGAGATAGAGAACACTGAAAACCATAGTGCCTCTAGGACGGCTAGCTCCATCTGCCTCTCCCAGCAGGGTTGGACGCAGCTTATTCAGCTCCTTCAAGAATCTGCCTGGGTGGCTCCTGTGCTTTTGCCAGTTGTAGCAGGGGTGTTGTGGCTATTGCAGCTCCACTTTAAAGGCACATAGGTTAGCCGTTTCCCTGCCTTACCCTTCCCCCTATCTGGATGCAGGCACATTGATTCGTCCTTTCCCTGCCTTTCCCACTCTTCTGGACCTCCGGAGTGCCTCTGTAGCTGTTGCCTCTAACTTTCCTCACAGCGTTAAAAAAATAAAAATGCGACACGCTTGTTAGCGCTGTGATTCTGAGGCTATCTTCTGTCTGTGCAGTGTGACCGGAGCTCTGGGACTCGGTCTGTTGAGGTAAGAGCGTCTTGTAGCTCCTCTGGGGAGGGCCCACGAGTGGGCGTTTTTGGCGCGAATCTGCCATTTTGAAATTTTCTGCCGTTTTCGACGATGGCTGCGGAGGTTGTTAAGCGCTATTCACGGTGTGGCAAGCGCAGATCAGCAGCAGGGCTCTGTAAATCGTGCTCGAGCATGGCAAGCGATGTCTCTCCCCGCTCGGTGGAGCTGGCAGCGGGCGCCATCTTGGAGGCGCCGCATGGTCCAACCCCCGCAGGAGTGGAGGGGTCTGAGGCCAGAGGGGAGTCTCGGAGGCTACCAGAGGAGCTGCTTGCCCCGGATTGGAACCGGGAGACCAGGGTGAGCCTTTCTCCCTTGAGTTTGTGTTGCTTTTACATAAAGCGTTCATGTTAAAGAGGGCTTTGCCGCAGGTGTCTGACTCTGCGTTGCTACCTGGTTCCCCTCCGGTGGAGGCTGGCCCGGGATTGCCATCAGGCATTTTTTCCCCCAGACAGTTGGCCAAAGGACAAGCGTAGAAGGGTAAATTCCCCTTTAGAGAGTGGCGCACCTCCCTTTTTCACCCCGTGGTCGGGCTGTGGGGATTCTGAGGGGTCTGGAAGCCTTCGTGGTCTGAGGAGCCAGAGGAAGGTGCCGGATTGCCACTGGATCCAGATGATCCCACCGCTGTTCGGATTTTCCACCGCGATGAGCTGCCAGCGCTTATTTCTGACGCCTTGCAGGCCCTCTCTATTGAAGATCCTGTGCTTGGCGAGGCCTCCTCTGGTAATCCGAGGATGGCAAGTACTAAGAAGCCTGCTCGAGCCTTTCCTTTGTATGACTCCATCCAAGAGCTTATTTCGGCTCAATGGGCTGACCCCGAGGGGCCTTTGAAAGTTGCCAGGGCAATGGGGCACTTATACCCTCTTAGTGAGGAGCACTTGGCACACTTGGCCGTGCCTAAAGTAGATCCCCTAGTCACGGCTGTGACGAAGAAGACTACCCTCCAAGTTGAGAGAGGGGTCGCCCTGAAGGACATGCAGGACCGACGGCTGGAATCGGCAATGAAACGTCTGTGTGCAGTTGTTATGCTGCTGAAGCCTGCCTCGCTTGGTTGCAACAGGCCGTGGAACAGCCCGGGGATTGAGCGGAGCCCCTTGTGGAGGTGGCACTGCGGATGGAGTCGGCCTTGTCCTTTTTGGCTGACGCCCTTTATGATCTGGTCAGAGCCTCGGCTAAACAGATGTCAGTGGCGGTGGTCGCTCGCCGCCTTCTATGGCTACGGCATTGGGCGGCTGACATGGCCTCTAAGCAAAGGTTGGTGAAGTTGCCTTTCCAGGGCCTTCTCCTGTTTGGTGAGGAGTTGGAGAAAATTGTCAAGGGCCTGGGGGATGCTAAACCTCAGTGGTTACCCAAGGATAGGCCACGGCCTTCTTCCAAGGGTCAGGCGGTTCCCTTCTCTTCCAGACCTCGCTTCCGTGAAGCTAGAAGGTACCGCCTGGGGCATTCTGCTGTGTTTACTTCGCGTGCCCGTTTTCTGCAGAGGAACTCCTTTCGCTCGGACAAACGCTCTACAGCGGCCGGTTCAAGGCCTGGAGTTCATGGGCGACCCTCTCAATGATGGTGCGCCGGCACACTCCTCAATTCCTGCAGTTGGAGGATGCCTTTCCCTCTTTCTCGAGGAATGGGTCAAGATTACCTCAGATCAGTGGGTTTTGGACCTGATCAGAGACGGCTACAGATTGGAATTTACTGTCCCGGTGAGAGACGTGTTTTTGGAGTCCCGATGCGGCACTGCTGTCAAACGGGTGGCAGTAGAGGAGACCTTGCAAGGCTTTGTTGCACCTGGGAGCGGTGATCCCCGTGCCTCCTGCCGAACGCGGCTGCGGTCGTTACTCCATTTATTTTGTGGTGCCGCAAAAAGGCGGGTCTTTTCGGCCCATTCTCGAGTTAAAGAAAGTCAACGAGTCACTAAGAGTGCGGCATTTTCACATGGAAAGCCTGCGCTCCGTCATTGCGGCGGTACAGCCAGGAGGATTCCTCACGTCTCTGGACCTAAAAGAAGCTTGCTTGCACATTCCTATATGGCCCCTGCACCAACGGTTCCTCCGGTGTGCGGTGTTGGGAAATCATTTCCAGTTTTGGGCCTTGCCTTTTGGCCTTGCCACAGCTCCCCGAACCTTTTCCAAGGTAATGGTAGTAGTAGCTGCTTTTCTCAGGCAAGAGGGTATCCGGGTTCACCCATACCTCGATGAGTGGCTCATCAGTGCGGACTCTGCAGAAGAGAGTCGTCATGTAACTGCCAGAGTGGTCTCAGTACTGCAATCTTTGGGCTGGGTCGTCAATATACCCAAAAGTCACCTGACCCCCCCCCCCCCCCCCTCTCAATCTCTAGAATATTTGGGGGTCCGGTTCGACACGGCCACCCGACCAAAGGCGGTGCAAGCTTCAGAATCAGGTCCGTCAGTTCCTGAGGATGCCTCGCCCGCGAGCTTGGGACTTTGTCCAGCTGTTGGGGTCGATGACGGCCACCTGAGACCTCTGCAGATTGCCCTGCTTCAACGATAGTACATAAGTACATAAGTAGTGCCATACTGGGAAAGACCAAAGGTCCATCTAGCCCAGCATCCTGTCACCGACAGTGGCCAATCCAGGTCAAGGGCACCTGGCACGCTCCCCAAACGTAAAAACATTCCAGACAAGTTATACCTAAAAATGCGGAATTTTTCCAAGTCCATTTAATAGCGGTCTATGGACTTGTCCTTTAGGAATCTATCTAACCCCTTTTTAAACTCCGTCAAGCTAACCGCCCGTACCACGTTCTCCGGCAACGAATTCCAGAGTCTAATTACACGTTGGGTGAAGAAAAATTTTCTCCGATTCGTTTTAAATTTACCACACTGTAGCTTCAACTCATGCCCTCTAGTCCTAGTATTTTTGGATAGCGTGAACAGTCGCTTCACATCCACCCGATCCATTCCACTCATTATTTTATACACTTCTATCATATCTCCCCTCAGCCGTCTCTTCTCCAAGCTGAAAAGCCCTAGCCTTCTCAGCCTCTCTTCATAGGAAAGTCGTCCCATCCCCACTATCATTTTCGTCGCCCTTTGCTGTACCTTTTCCAATTCTACTATATCTTTTTTGAGATACGGAGACCAGTACTGAACACAATACTCCAGGTGCGGTCGGCACCATGGAGCGATACAACGGCATTATAACATCCGCACACCTGGACTCCATACCCTTCCTAATAACACCCAACATTCTATTCGCTTTCCTAGCCGCAGCAGCACACTGAGCAGAAGGTTTCAGCGTATCATCGACGACGACACCCAGATCCCTTTCTTGATCCGTAACTCCTAACGCGGAACCTTGCAAGACGTAGCTATAATTCGGGTTCCTCTTACCCACATGCATCACTTTGCACTTGTCAACATTGAACTTCATCTGCCACTTGCACGCCCATTCTCCCAGTCTCGCAAGGTCCTCCTGTAATCGTTCACATTCCTCCTGCGATTTGACGACCCTGAATAATTTTGTGTCATCGGCGAATTTAATTACCTCACTAGTTATTCCTATGTCGCAGGATTATCAACTCAGACTCACGTGGCTCCCTGCGGCCCGACTCAGTATGGAGTGGTGGCTCTCAGACAGCATGCTGCGGTGAGGAATTCCGCTAGCGCTTCCCGATTGGTGCCTGGTGGTAACGGATGCCAGTCTGAAGGGCTGGGGAGCACGGTGCCAGGGAAGCTATTCCCAGGGTCTGTGGACACCCGAAGAAACGGGGTGATCCATCAGTTGCTTGGAACCGAGAGCGATATTCCAGGCTCTTTTGGCCTTTCACATGACTCTGGAGAGACTGGCTGTCAGAGTTCTGTCGGACAACACTACAGCAGTGGCCTACATAAATCGACAAGGCAGCACTCAGTGTCAAGCAGAGGCCGCTCAGATATACCACTGGGCTGAGCTACATCTGCAGCTTCTGTCAGCAGCTCACATAGCAGGTCAGAGCAACGTGCAAGCCGATTTTCTAAGCAGGCATCAAATCGACCCAGTGGAGTGAGAACTGGCAGACGAAGTGTTTCTTCAGATCTCTGCCAAGTGGGGGACGCCTGTAGCGGATCTTATGGCCTCAAGCGCAAATGCCAAAGTCCCGTCCTTTTTCAGCAGACAGAGATATCCTCGCTCGGCGGGGTTGGATGCCTTGGCTCAACCCTGGCCCCCGGGCCTCCTGTATGTGTTCCCTCCTTGGCCCTTTATAGGGCGACTCCTGCGAATTCGGCTGCATTAAGGAGTGGTGATCCTCATTGCCTCGGATTGGCCCAGGCGGCTGTGGTATGCGGACCTCCGGCGGATGCTGGTGGAGGCTCCCTTTCCTTTGCCTCTGGTACCGAACCTGTTGACGCAGGGTCCGGTGACCATGGAGGATCCCTGCCGCTTTGGTCTTACGGCATGGCTATTAAGAGGGCGCAATTGAGAGACAAGGGCTATTCTAACAAGGTCATCTCCACTCTTGCAGGCCCGCAAACGTTCCACTTCCGTTGCCTATGCTCGGATCTAGCGCCAGTTTGAGGCTTGGTGTGTTTCTAAAGCGATCACACCCATGCGGGCTTCTGTCTCACCGATACTTGACTTTTTGCAGGATGGTATACAAAAAGGCTTGGCCTATAATTCCCTGCGTGTTCAAGTGGCAGCCTTGGCATGTTTTGGGGGGAAGGTCGCTGGCCTTTCCCTGGCTGCGCATCTGGACGTTGCACGGTTTCTTAGAGGGGTGCTTCGGCTCCGGCCTCCCGTGGGGGCCCCTTGTCCGGCTTGGAACCTGGGGCTAGTATTAAAGGCTTTTCAGTGTTCGCCCTTCGAGCTGCTGAGGCGAGCTTCGGAGAAGGATGTGACTAAAGACAGTCTTTTTGGTGGCTATTACATCGGCGAGACGGGTGTCTGAACTCTAGGTGCTGTCCTGTCGAGACCCATTTCTGCAATTCTCAGCAAATTTAATTACCGCACTACTTGTTCCCGTTTGTAGATTATTTAAAAATATATTAAAAAGCAGTGGTCCCTGTGCAGATCCCTGGGGAACTCCACTATCTACCCTTGTCCGTTGAGAATACTGACCATTTAACCCTACTGTCTGTTTTACTACTAATCATTTCTATAGCACTATTAGATGTATACAGTGCTGTACGCATTATATGCAGGTACTTTCTCTGTCCCTAGTGGGCTCACAATCAAGTTTTTGTACCTGGGGCAATGGAGAATTAAAGAGCAGCAGTGGGAATCGAACCCAGTTTCCCGGGAGCTTGGTCTGCTGCACTAACCATTAGGCTACTCCACTCCACTGTTTTTCTATCTTTTAACCAATTCTTAATCCATAATAGGACATTACCTCCTATCCCATTACTTTCTAATTTCCTGTGGACTTGTATGTGAGATACTTTGTGAAATGCCTTTGAAAATCCAGATACACAGTAATGACTGGCTCACCTTTTAGCCACATGTTTATTCACCCCTTCAAAGAAATGTAGTAGATTGGCAAGAAGGTAAAGAAAAGAACTGAGTTTTACCAGTGACCTCACTGGTATTAGCTGGTGGTGCTCCCTAGAAAGATCCAATATCTTCGTTACCTAGGTAGATGCTAGGTTGTGCTGTTGGCCGCTGCTAGGTTATCTGGTCTCTGGATCAGACCTGGTTGAGCACGGACCTTGACTCTACTGCCCCCAGTTGCACTCCTTAGCGTCCACTGGGTGAGATTTGGGGCTCGGTCTCACGGAACCCTGACTGAATAGTTTTGTCATCTGCAAGTTTAGTCACCTCACTGATCGTTCCGTTTCCAAATCATTTATAAATATGTTAAAATAGCACCGGTCCCAGTACATATCCTCGTGGCACTCCGCTATTCACCCTCCTCCATTGAGAAAAATAGCCATTTAACCGTACCCTCTTGTTTTTTGTTCAATAACCAATTCCTAAGCCACAGAAGGACATTGCCTCCTATTTCATGACTTTTTAATTTTCTCAGGAATCTCTCATGAGGATCTTTGTCAAAAGCTTTCTGAAAATCCAGATACAGTCCATCAACTGGCTCACCTTTATCCACATGTTTGTTTACATCTTCAAAGAAATGAAGCATATTGGTGAGGCATGACTTTTAGTTGAGCCCATGCTGACTGTCCCATTAAACCTTGTTTATCTGTGTGTTCTGTAATTTTATTCTTTATAATAGTTTCCACTGTTTTGGCCAGCACTGAAGTCAGGCTTTACCAGTCTGTAATTTCCTGTATCACCCCTGATCTGAGATACCATCGTGGATAATGTCAACGGTAGAAGCAGCACTATTGATGACTCCGTAATCTAGATGTGCTCTAGACACATGCTTATAAACTTGCTCCTTTGAGTTCAATATTCTTCAAATGTCTATAAGATGTAAACTGGGGCATAATATCTCTTCTGCCCCTCCCCCCCCCCCCCCCCCCCCCCAGTGGTTAAGCCCAGACCTATGCTGCAAAATGGACTTCCTATCTAAACTGGGGTCCGCGGCTGCATTAAAATTGCTGCCAATCACCCAAGGACAGGGCGGGATATCCAAGAGCGGCTTCAGGAGAACTGGGAAGCAAAATCTTATCATGGAGGTTGGGAGCATATGAGGACACCAGAATATAAAGGGGTCCCATAAAGGGAAAAATGTAGTATGATGCAATGGTCTTTGGGGATCATGGAGATAGTTATGTTCCTCCAAAAGGTATGAATTAAGATAGATGTACCTGCACATTATGGATTATTTATTTGTTTGTTTGCTAGACCGCTCTAGCCACCAAGGTGGAACAGAGCAGTACTAAAATAACAGAAAGAAAGGGGAAATGAACTCCGTTAATGATAGGAAAACAATACAGTCGCTCAGAGAGGTAAAAGGATAGGTGCAATGGCAAAATAACAATGTCCCACACACTCTCGGTGGAGCTTCTGGTTCTCTAGATCAGTTAAGTGAGTCTCCTGCAACATAGTGATTCCTGCCCCCCACCCCGACAGCTCAAAGCTGTTAACAGTTTTTTTCTGCTTAATGGGGGCTATTGATACCTCCAGCATTCTAGGTAATTAAACATAGCCATCCTTGAGTGGAAAGAAATAATCAAAGGAGCACACTCCAAAGAATCTTGCAACATAGTGATTCCTCCCCCCCCCCTCCGATGGCTCAAAGCTGTTAACAGTTTTTTTCCACTTAATGGGGGGAATTGATACCGCCAACATTCCAGGTAATTATATTAAACCTAGCCATCCATGAGTGGGAAGAAACAAAGAAGCCCACTCCAAAGAATTTATCGTATATACCAAGACAGAGAGTAGGGCCACCATTCCTTTTAAGTGTAAGCATTGCGAAAGAGCAATAAACACAACTGTGCCTAAGACCCCTCCCAACCCAACCATCTTTCCCCCCCAGCAATACAACATTTAAATTTTCAGGTTCAGAAACTCAGCTCCGTAGTGCAGAAATGACAACCCAGTTGAAAGACCAGTTGTAGCCTTGATTAGAGAATGCAGTATTAGAATCTGCATACATGAATAGTTCCAGAAAGTTATGGCTTCCATAATAGTCTTAACTTGATAAATGTTTTCACTGATACTGAAGCTGGTTCAAAAGGAAAGAGCCATTTATAACATTCTATGGCTTTTTCCTCCAAGAAGCCATCCAACCCTTTTTTGAAGTCCGCTAAGTTAACCGTCTTAACCACCTTTTCCAGCAGCGAATTCCAGAGTTTAACTACGCGTTGAGTGAAGAAAAATGTCCTCCGATTCGTTTTAAATTTACCACACTGCAGCTTCATCGCATGCCCCCTTGTCCTAGTATTTTTGGAAAGCGTAAACAGACACTCCACATCGACCCGTTCCATTCCACTCCTTTTTTAATATGCAGAATATATTTGGCCTGGGCTTCCAGGATGGTGTTTTTGAACAGCATTTTTGACCCTCGCAGCCACTCCTCTAAATTTTGTTTTCACCATTCTCATTTTATCACTCTCCTTTTTTAAAGTTAAATGCTAACGTATTTGATTTCCTATGTATACTTCAAAGCTAATATCAAATCCGATCATATTATGATCACTGTTATCGTGCGGCACCAGATCATGCGCTCCACTAAGGACTATGTCTAGAAATTTTCCTTTTCTTGTCAGCTCCTGTACCAGCTGCTCCATAAAGCAGTCCTTGATTTCATCAAGGAATTTTACCTCCCTAGCGTGCCCCGACGTTACATTTACCCAGCCAATATCGGGGTAATTGAAATCACCCATTATTAATGTGTTGCCCAGTTTGTTTGCGTCCCTAATTTCCTTTAACATTTCTGCATCCGTCTGCTCATCCTGGCCAGGCGGACGGTAGTACACTCCTATCACTATCCTTTTCCCCTTTACACGTGGAATTTCAATCCATAGTGATTCCATGAAGTGTTTTGTTTCCTGCAGAATTTTCAATCTATTTGATTCAAGGCTCTCCTTTAATATACAATGCTACCCCTCCACCAATTCGATCCACCCTATCACTACGATATGATTTGTAGCCCGGTGTGACAGTGTCCCACTGGTTATCCTCCTTCCACCAGGTCTCAGAGATGCCTATTGTTTCTAATTTTTCATTTAGTGCAATACATTCTAACTCTCCCATCTTATTTCTTAGTCTCCTGGCATTTGCATATAGACATTTCTAACTGTTTGTTGTTCCTATGTACATCATGCTTAGCACTTGACAGTATTAATTTGCAATCTTTTGTCTGATTTTTATTTCTATTTAAGGACACCTGATCAATACGGTCTCTTTCGCAACCTCACTATCAGGATACCCTATCTTCCCTGTTTTAGTGATATCTTTGAAAGATACCTTATCCTGAACCATGCGCTTTTGAGCGACTGTCGGCCTTCCCCCGTTTCTAGTTTAAAAGCTGTTCTATCTCCTTTTTAAATGCCGATGCCAGCAGCCTGGTCCCACCCTGGTTACCCATCCTTTCGGAATAGGCTTCCCCTTCCCCAGAATGTTGCCCAGTTCCTAACAAATCTAAACCCCTCCTCCCTGACCATCGTCTCATCCACACATTGAGACTTCGGAGCTCTGCCTGTCCCTTGGGCCCTGCGCGTGAAACGGGTAGCATTTCAGAAAATGCTACCCCAGAGGTTCTTGATTTGAGCTTTCTACCTAAGAGCCTGAATTTGGCTTCTAGAACCTCTCTCCCATATTTTCCTGTGTCGTTGCATTACAGAAAGTTATATTCACAATACTTAGAAAAAGAATACGGGGTACTGCATTCCCTAACCTATTCCCCCCCCCCCCCCCCCCCCATAACCTGTGCACAAACCAAAAAGTAAACCTCCCCTCAAATCCCCTTGCCCCTCCCTCAAATCAGTCCCTCCCGTTAAAACCAACTAAGATAACCAGTCACCCCTGCTAATCCCTGTGAGTCCTGTGCTCTTATGACCCCACGAGGCCACCAGCCAAAGGGGAACACTAAGGTTGAGTTATCCACCCCCCTCCCGCCAATTACCCACCCAATATTAAATAAGCATTAAGAGTCACCACTCATTACAGGAAGTTGATCAGAGAATCCAATACAATCCCAACCGTTTGAGCACCAAACGTCTTCCCCTAGTAGACAAAGAAAGCAGAGGGTCCCAGAGCTTCAAAAAAATGAGCTTTCCGTTTGGGAGAACCTCGTGCCTCCCAAGTAAGCAATTGGTGTAATTGATTGCACCAATGCCAGTATGCCGGCGGTATGTCTGATACCCAGGATAGCAAAATGCACTTTCGTGCCAACAAAAAAGCTTTCCCAAAGCAACAGCGTTGACGTTGCCATGGTTCCCCTCACCAGCCCAGGATAGTACAGTAACAATATGGTACCTAATTATGTGCTCCCAAAACTGCTGGACCTTGTCGCATCCCCCAAAAGGCATGATAGAAAGTATTGTTTAGTGTGTTACATTTGGGACACAAAGCAGAGGGTAAGCCCCTCGCTCGGACCACCTGAACTTGGATTAAATAGGCTTTATGCAAGACACGAAAATAATATTCTCTATAAATTACATTACTTGTAAGCCTTGGGATGCCCTGAATTGATGAAAGCTTATCCCATGATTCCAAATGCAACCCCGTATCGTGTTCCCAGCGATGTCGAACAACCTCCAAGTCTCTAGGCCCCTCCAAATTCCACAGCGCTTTATGATCTCCTGATATAGAAGTGGAGTGTTCTGATATAGTGTAAAAAAAAAGTCGTGTATCCGCGCTCCAGTGCCCCTATGCAGCAATTCTACACAAAATGATTGAACATAGTGCTTAAGCTGACAATAAGCAAAGACATTCCCCATTTTACACTCTCCTGGCCTTTATATACTACCAAGTACTTAAGCCCCCCACCCCCCCGGCATCCAGAACATTTTCCAAACAATACCCAACCATTTCCAGCATACAAAGATTTAATGTCAAGCCCTGGGGGGGGGGGGGGGGGGGGAGGAAGGGTCACCACCCAGGGGGAGCAATTCGGTAACTTGCGAATCCCCATAAAGACCCCTCACCAAAAAACGCACAGAAGACCTCAAATGAACAGGTATCAATGAATGATCCACATGCAACAGTGAGATCAGATTGTAAAGTGTAAAGTACTCACGCTCAAAATTCAGAAGAGTGAAACAACTTTGAGAGTATAACCAGTCGAGGACAATGCGCAGCAAACATACCATATTGTACAGCTGTAGATGAGGTAATCCATTATTCCCCCCCCCCCCCCCCCCCCTGTGCCAATTACCCAGTAAAAGCTGGTAACGCATTTTGGGTTTCTTCTTGGCCCAGCAAAATCTGCTAACCAACTGATTGAATCGCTATATATCTTTTTTTTCAACTTCTGTATCGGCAGAGTTTAAAGCAGATATAGCCATCTGGCCAGTATGACCATGTGGATAAGACTGGTTCTCACCGCCACTTATCAAGCTGCAACTCCATTTTATGCAGTATCCTTTTCACGTTAAGGCTGTAGAGATCGAATACTCGAGGCGTGAGAAGGTCCCTGCAATACGTAAAGAAATTATGGGCCCATTACAGCGGAAATGTCCCAGGCCAATGCCACGAAAGTTCAAGAGAGGAGGTCAAAGTTCTGAGTTCCACGACAAATCTCAAAAGTTGACAGAAGACCGTTTACCAGAACTGTCACCCATGGATTAGTATATAATACCTTAATTGCTGCCACTAACCAACCCTCAAAGCCGTAGATAGCAAGGGTATCAAACAAAAAGTCCCAGGATACCGGATCAAACGCCTTTTCAGCATCAAAGCTGACTAATATCGCAGACAGTGCCCTTGCTGAAACGACTTACAAGGACAAAAAAATTCTTCTAATGTTTCTAGTCACTGAGTGGCCCTGTACAAAGCCTGCTTGTGATTCCTAAACAGTTGGTCAGGATTTTCACAAACATATTCACTTCATTATTGATATTTATGCCTCCAACTTCACTTTTATAGGCACACAACTCTGGAATGCTTTACCCAAATCAGTAAAATCTACCCAGATCTACCGAAATTTCAGAAAATTACTGAAATCCGTACTGTTTAAGAAAGCTTATTCTCCAGGTTCAACACAATTTTGATTTAACTCCTAGTTTTAACAAGATTTAAGGACATTAATCTTCTTTATTATCTTATTTGTATATTGTTTTAAATGATATTTACTACCTTACTTATTGTATAATTGTACTTCATGCACTGTAGCCTTACAGTTTTCTGTAAGCCATATTGAGCCTGCAATTAGTGGGAAAATGTTGGATATAAATGTATTAAATAAATAAGACTCTGGCAAAGTGGGATTGCGGTCTGGTTTCGGCAAAACAATGATTAGCGCCAGGTTTAAGTGTTCAGATACTGTACCCGCTGCAACTCACAAGTTAAACAATGTAGTTAAAGGGGCAACTATAGCGTCGCCCAATAATTTGTAAATCTCTGCCCTAAGGCCAATCTGGGCCAGGAGCCTTGCTTAAAATGTTTGTGCAGATCGCCCACTAAACTTCATCCGGTTGAATAAGGGTGTTTAAAAACCTTTGATCAGTCTTTGATAAATGAGGTAGGTCAAGCCCTTCCAAATAGAGCCAGTCTGACAGTACATCAGCGGTTGTTGGCATATATAGAGCTTGGTAGAAGGCTTTAAATACATCGCAGATGCCTTTGTCAGTATGTACAGTCCCTCCCGAGGTATTTTTTTATTGTGACAATGGACTTAGATGCTTGCTTTTAGGCGATCAGCCTGGCTAAAAGCTTCCCGCATTTGTTCTCATGCTGGTATAGCTGAAACTTATAATAGGCTTGTGATTTAACTGAGTGCTCATGAAGCAGCGTGTTAAGTGCCGTTTGTATCTACAATAATTCTTGTTTCTATTCTGGAGCAGGGCAACCACCATACTGGCGACACGAGTATTAATTGGCACTCCAAACTGAGAATTTTCCTATCTTTCACCTTTTTAAGATAGCCCGCATAACTAATAGTTTCCCTGCGCAAAACAGCCTTAGCCGCCTCCCAATATAATACTGCATTATGCTCACTGTCCTGGTTGAGTTGCTTATATACATTCCAGCAGTCCAGCAATTTTTCCCTATATTTCGTGTTATGATGTAAATAAGCTGGAAAAGCCCATGGCCGAGCCAGATGTCTGGCTCGGTTCCAGTCCAACCAAACAACCGCATGGTCTGAAATAACATAGGGGCCAATCTGGGCATCCGTGATCAAAGTGAATATAGATTGAGAAGCTAGTAGTCGATCAGGGACTGAGTTCCATGCTCCCAAGACAGATGTGTATAATCCCTATCAAGGGGGTGCAGCACACGCCATACGTCCAAAAGGTCCAGCAGTTCACAGAGGTTAGGCAAGCCCCTTGTCAACCAATATTTTGGGCTCGGCAAGGGGCAAGTTTTATCAAGCTCCGGGTCCCAAATCATGTTGAAATCACCTCCTATTAACAAAGGTACAGAGAATGCTCCCAAAAGTTTTTGTAACATTTATAAAAAGAGCTATCCCATTGATTGGGAGCATATATGCTGCCCATGAGCACCGGCAGTCTAGCTACTAAAGCTTGACAAAATATGGATTGTCTCCCAGGATATTTGATGACATTTTGTATTTGACTAACCACACCTTTCCTAAATAAAATGGCAACGCCCCCTTTTTCCCATCTTCTGGGGATGCGACACAATCCCCCTACCTATCAGCGAGCCAGTTTTATGTGTTCTCGCGCGGATAAATGTCTCCTGCAAAAAAAAACTTTATCTGTACTTATCCGCTGAAGGTGCTGCAGGATTTTTGAGCGTTCAATAGGAGAATGAATGCCCCCACATTCCAAGTGACCACTTTCACCATGATAAAAGTTGCAAGGGCAAAGTCACAAACAAGCAATTAGAATAGAAACAGGAGAACTGCCCCAGGCCACAGCCACCACAACAAACAATTTGACATTCGTAGGCCCTACTCTAAGACTATTGGGGAAATAACAGTGTATTTGAGCCTCGACTCCTAACGGAATGCTGAATGGTACCTCAACCCTCCCACCCCTATCCAAAAACCCCTTCCCTTCTACCCCCATATTCCAAGACATAGAGGGGCATAATCGAAAGGGTCGCCCAAGTTTTCCTGATGACGTCATCTCAGGACGTCCCAGCGAAGGGGTGGGGAAACCCGTATTATCGAAACAAGATGGGCATCCTTCTTTCATTTCGATAATACGGTCGGGGACGCCCAAATCTTGACATTCAAGTCGTCCTTAGAGATGGTCATCCTTAGACTTGGTTGTTTCTGATTTTTGGCGATAATGGAAACCAAGGACTCCCATCTCAGAAACGACCAAATGCAAGCCCTTTGGTCGTGGGAGGAGCCAGCATTCGTTGTGCACTGGTCCACCTGACATACCTGGACACCAACTGGGCACCCTAGGGGGCACTGCAGTGGACTTCAGAAAAAGCTCCCAGGTACATAGCTCCCTTACCTTGTGTGCTGAGCCCCCCAAAACCCAGTACCCACAACTGTACACCACTACCTTAGCCCTTACGGGTGAGGGGGGGCACCTAGATGTGGGTACAGTGGGTTTGTGGTGGGTTTTGGAAGGCTCACATTTACCAGCACAAGTGTAACAGGTAGTGGGGGGATGGGCCTGGGTCCACCTGCTTGAGGTTCACTGCACCCATTAAAACTGCTCCAGGGACCTGCATACTGCTGCAATGGACCTGAGTATGACATTTGAGGCTGGCACAAAATATTTTTAAAGTTCTTCTTTGAGGGTGTTAGTGACCACTGGGGGAGTAAGGGGAGGTCATCCCTGATACGTGGTCATCTGGTCAGTTTGGGCACCTTTTTGTGCCTTGATTGTAAGAAAAACTGGACCAGGTAAAGTCGTCCAAATGCTCATCAGGGACGCCCTTTTTTTCCCCATTATGGGTCAAGGATGCCCATGTGTTAGGCACGCCCAAGTCCCGCCTTCACTACGCCTCCGACACGCCCTGTGAACTTTGATCGTCCCTGCGACAAAAAGCAGTTGGGAACACCCAAAATTAGCTTTCAATTATGCCGATTTGGGCGACCCTGTGAGAAGGATGCCCATCTTCCGATTTGTGTCGAAAGATGGGCATCTTTCTCTTTTGAAAATGAGCCTGATAGTGTTCCAAATGGAACTAGTCACTACCTGACGCCTCCCTCCCCACCAAACTCCGTGAAACTCAAGGGTGCCAACCTCCTCATCCACTCGCCACACACACACACAACCCCCCCCCCCCCCCCCCCCACACACGCATACATACCCCAAACCCTCACTCGCCCCCCACTCCAAACTCTATACAACTGGCTCAGGTTATGAGAACTTATAAGCATTATGTGTAGGAAGGCAAAAAGTAAAGTACTCTGATTACTAGTCTGTTCATTAACCAAGTCAAACACACCGCACCAAAGCAATTTGTGAGAGAGAAGAAAAAAAAAACCCACACTCTGAGCCCTAAGAAGGACTATTAGAGAAGGAACTTCCAGTCCAGTATAATTACTGCAATCTGTCCAAGTGCTATGGCTCTCTGTAACGTACTCCAAGTAAGTACGCATTTTAGATTGTAAGCTCTTTTAAGCAGGGACTATCCTTTGTTAAACTGTACAGCGCTGCGTAACCCTAGTAGCGCTCTAGAAATGTTTAGTAGTAGTAGTAAGTACAAGACAATAAACGCAGCAAAAAGAAATCTCCGCTGTATACATAAGTAATGCCATACTGGGAAAAGACCAAAGGTCCATCGAGCCCAGCATCCTGTCCCCAACAGCGGCCAATCCAGGTCAAGGGCACCTGGAAAGCTACCCAAATGTACAAACATTTTATACATGTTATTCCCGAAATTGTGGATTTTTCCCAAGTCCATTTAGTAGCGGTCTATGGACTTGTCCTTTAGAAAACTGTCCAACTCCTTTTTAAACTCTGCCAAGCTAACCGCCTTCACTACGTTCTCCGGCAACGAATTCCAGAGTTTAATTACGCGTTGGGTGAAGAAAAATTTTCTCCTATTTGTTTAGAGAAGGTAACTTTATGATTGAAGACAGCAGGTAACGATCCAGTGTAAAACTTTTAATCTTCTTGGAACCAGAAGCAGCAGCCAGTTGTAAATTCCCAGTAAGTGCTGAAGCGATTTTCCCCCGCAGCTTGCTTGCCGTCAGTAATCCCCAAACTAAGTCAGCATCCAGGGCGTGGCCCATTCTGCTCCGAGGAGGTCAGCTGCTGGAGGAAATTCTGGGCATCTGTCACGGAAGCAAACATTTTTGTCTCTTGATGTGTAACACGCAGTTTAGCTGGGTATAACAGGGCAAACAATTTTCTTCCTACGTAGTTGTGAACAGATAGGCGAGAAGATCCAGCGTTCTGCTGCCACAGCTAGCGAATAGTCCTGAAGACACAAAATTTTGTGGTTGTCATATTGCAGCTCTTTGCCCCCTCATATCGCTTGCAGAATAGCTGACTTATAAGCAAAATTGAGAAGGTGACAAATCAACACATGAGGTCTGGCTGGCCCCGCTTGACGAGGGCCTATCCTATCTGCCCGCTCTACCAACAGCGGGCCCCTGTGAGCTGGCAGGGAGAGCTGTTGCAGCAGCCATCGTTCGAGAAACTCCTGAAGGTCCCTCTTTTCCACAGCCTCTGTCAGACCCACAAAGCACAGGTTATTCCTACGGGACCTGTTTTCCAAATCCTCCATTTTCTCCTCGTACGTTCTCTACGTTCATCATTCTATCCTCCAGTACGATAGTGATAAGCCGCCAGATCAGCAGCAGTGCGATCGAGGTTTCCTTTTTTTTTTTTTTAATTTAATAAATTTTTATTAATCATACCTTATACAAGTTACATTGTAGTGTTTCATCCTAAATTCTGGTAACAACAGTCATTCCCTTTTCTAAACCTCAAAATACAAACATATATACAGTATAAACTGTCCCCTCCAAAGTCTCCTCCATTTCCCCCCCCCCCTCCCATTCCCCCCCCTCCCCCCCATTCTCATTTCCTTAGTCCCTTCAATTCCCGAGAACCCCTCCTTATTCCCCCCCCCCTTACATTTCTTTCCCCACTATTCGATCAAGTTGTTCCCATTCCTTAGCCTGTGCATTAAACCTACCCCTCCTTTTATCCGTCAACTCCTCCATCACCATTAGGTTCTCAACCTTCCCAATCCAGTTATGTAAAGTGGGCCCTTTATCTTGTTTCCAGAATGCCGCTATTACAGATTTTGCAGCCGCTAGGCTTAACCTCTTAATCCTTTGTCCCCATTTCACTCCTTTCTGGTTCCCCCACCCTAGTAAGCACCATTTTGGGTCATTTGGGAAGGGAGTATCCAAAGCCTCTGTCAACATACCCGTAACTCCCTCCCAAAATTTCTGTATGTGTACACATTCCCACCATATATGATAGAAAGTACCTTTTTCCTCCTTACATCGCCAACATATATCTGAGGCATCTGGGAACATTACCTTTATTCTCTCTGGCGTATAGTGCGATCGAGGTTTCCTTAAAGCTGCTCCAATTTTGAGTCTGTGGGGCGCAAACGATTGTCCAAAATATTCTCCATAGCCCCGATCACCTCATCTGTTACCTCTGCTACCCACACGGAGCCGATGGTGGAGCTAGGTGGGCTGGCAGTCGCCACCATCTTGTCAGCCTGCAGTTTTTGCTTGTCTCTATCCTTACGAGGATTTTTGGTTGCCATCAGTTATTGTCTGCCAATTTCCAAAAAGACTTGCTCTCCAGCGATCAAAGTTGTGCAAAGGGGTTAAAAACTTGAGATCTGTTAACTAGAAACAATGGATTTCATGGAGAGGTGGCAGGAGCAGAACTAGCTGCTGCTCCCGAGCATAGCATCATGTGACCCACTGCTGGTTCTTAATGAGAAGGTTGGATGAGCATTTGGAGGAAGAAAGGAATAAAAAGTTGGTGGACCTTGGTGTGTGTGTGTGTGGGAGGGTGCAGGTGAAAGATGCGGGTTCGTGTGGGGGAGTGTGGGTAAGGTGAGGGGCATGCTTCATGGGTGGAACATGCAGCATATATCTAGGACCCCCGCAGCACACCGGTTGAAAAACGCTACTCTGGAGGATGCCTGGGATGAAGACCATGGCAAAGACAATGTTTCCCTGCTAGGGATTCCTCCCCTAAGTTGGGGAGCCCTTGCCAGCAGAGGATGGCCTCCCCTCCCCAAGTAATAAGGTTGTTCCTTTTGGTGGAGTTGATGTCCCTCATAGACCAGGTGGTCTTGGTTCTTTGCATCTCTAAAATGTCTTCATGTGAAGTCTTTCAGAAGCTTGCTAAAGCCTTCCACCTTCATAGAGCGCTTTTGCAAATAGTCATGGTAGAATATGCAAAATATGGTCCATGGGGAGTGAAGTTTAAGTAGGCTATTTTCTCTTTTTCAGGAAGATTTAAACAAGCTCTTTCATGTCCTAAAGGTAAATTTCTTGGTGACAACAATAATGACTGAAACACCTTTTTTTTTTTTTTTGGGGGGGGGGGGGTCTGTCCTGAAAGATTCCAGTGACTTGAAGATGGAATTGCTTCGCAAGTAGGCGTTCATCTTAGCATTTGGAGTTCATGCGGCAGTCTGCTAGGAGTATGTGGCAAGAACCATGTGATGGGTACAGCAGCTGCCAGCCTCACTTGAATCGCAGCCTTTGTGTTTGATGTCCTTTACAATTCTGTTCGCATCTACTCTTGGTCCATAACACCTGTGGCTTTGACTCCAGCACTGGTTGGTGGGCTTGACCTGTGCCTCCAAGCTTCCTTTTCAGTGTTTTTCAGTGAGGATTTGGAGAAGCTCACCTGGGTGAGTACAGGTTTCAGCAGCTTCGATAGAACAAGGCAATGTCTATGGATAGGGGATCTGAGGGGTAGGTCCCAGGCCAAGGATTAGGGCTTGTCCCCTTGGGCAGGCAGAGTTTGGCCACTTTCTCAGTGAGATAACAGGGGCAGCTCTTTTGGGGAACAAGAAGGTCAAGGGCCAGTGGCGTTTCCTCCTCCTCCTCCTCTGCTGTTAAGGGCCCCCAGTGTGTATCAGTGTGCCCTTGCTGCAGAAATGTGAGTCGTAGGGGGGATCCACCTATTCCACCATGAGAGAGGGTCCACTAGGACTTTGAGGTGTTTCAGTAGGGTTATGTACCAGAGCTGGCAGAAGCCATTTTAGATGCCTTTATGATGACCCTCTGTGTTTCTCAAAAGAAGAGATGTAGAAGTCTCGTTGCAGCAACTGATTCAGCTGGGAGCTTTGGGGTCTGTTCTAGTGCAGGAGCAGGGTTGGAATTGCTATTCCATTCACTTTGATTCCCAAGAAAGGGGGAGCATTCTCTTCCCTTCTGGATTTAAAGGGGGTCAACGCTTCACTGTGAGTCCCATGTTTTCTTATAGAAACATTGCATTATCTTGTCAGTCTGTTTGGGGTAGTGAGGTTTCTGGCCTCACTGGATCTGGCTGAGGCTTATTTCCACATTGCTATCAGGGGTGGTCCCAAGTGTTCCTGCGTTTCTGCATTCTGGGCAAACACTTTCAGTTTAAAGGAACTGCCCTTTGGTCTAGCAGCAACTCCCTTGAACTAGTGGTAGCGACAGAACATCTGTGTAAGGATGCAATTTAAATTCCCCCTTACTTGGATAACTTGAGCCAACTTGGAGGCAGATTCATGAATACTGACAGACAAAGTGATTGAGTTCTTGGAGCACCTAAGCTGGGTCATGAACTACACTACATCTTTCCCTTTCACAGGTACTCGAGTACCTTTGGGTCTTTTTTGATTCTAGGTTGGGGACTGTCTGTCGTACCAGAAGAGAACGGACAAGCTCCTGTTCCAAAATAGTGTTTTTCGTGAGGCTAGGCTTTAAGGGACAGGGACTATCTCCAACTTCTCAGTTCCACAGTGGTGACGTTGGAAGTGGTTCCATAGACAAAAGCACACACGATGCCTCTCCAGCAGGTCTTATATCTTTTAGTTTCTAAAGACCTAGCAATTTGAGATCTGTCTCCTGCTCTCATCTTGGTGGGACCTCCCTGGTCATCTTCTGAAAGGCATTCTGCTCTTGGACCCTCCAGACTGGGGTGATAATGACAACTTGTGTGAACCTGGGGGGCCCATTGCCTAGGCTAGGTTGTGCAGGGGCATTGGTTGGTTGGGACAGGAAGTTTTGTGGCCTGTCATTGTTTGGAGGTGAGAGCTATTTACTTAGCTCTGGAACAGTTTCTCCCAGTGGTGCAAGGGTAGACAGTGTGAATGATGTCTGACAGTGTGACTGTAACAAGCAGGGAGGAAGGAGTCAATGAGTGCAGTTGTGGCACTGGATATCAGTGGGTTCTGCAGGTGTTTGAAGGCTCATCTGCTGGTTATAATCAATAGTGTATATTGTGGGAGTATATAGTGCCCAGTTGCTCTCTCTTAGCAGACAGCTTCTGGATCTGGGAGAGTGGGACCTGAACCCCTCAGCTTTTCCAGCTGCTGGTGAAGCTTTTGGAGCTCCATGCTTCAACCTGTTGTTGACTCAGTGGAATTTACTCCTTCATCCACATCATAGAAGACGGAGTGGCAGGGATTGATGTGCTGTTGCAGCCTTGGCCCCAGTGAGAGCCCCTCTACATTTTCCTACCTCGGACTCTGGTTAGCCAATCCATTCACAGGATTGCAAAGCATTCATTTCTGATTGACCTTGTCATCCCTGGTACACAGGTCTGATTTGGTTCTTGATGGACTTCTCTGTGTTTTGCCAAGAAGTCTTGAGTCTTTGGAGGCAACAGCCAGTCATGGAGGGCCTAGATTTCTTCTGGCTTGGCTTTGAGTCACAGAGGTTATTCAGTGTTGGTCATAAATACCCTGTTTGAAGGGTCACGGGATGTCTGTGTCCTTAGCACATATCTGATTGTGTAGAGTTTGAGTGCTGGTGGCTTGTCTCCTTAGTGGACCGATATACTCTTCATTTTGGCGTTTCTGCAAGGAGGCCTGGACTAAGGGTTGGCGCTTATCTCTCTCAGGGTCTAGGTGATGCCTCTGTTGTTTCAGAGTTAAGGTGAATAGGGTTTTCATAGCAGCTCAGACATTCGTGTGTTTTTTTTGCATGTGGTCAAGCATATTCAGCTGCCTTTGTAGGAGGTATTGCCATAGTGGTACTGTAACTTGGTGCTCAACAGACTAGCTAGCTCTCCCTTTGAGCCTGAATTCCTGAGTCTCTGAATATGGTGAGTCTCCCTGAAAGACCTCTCATGGAAGATTGTTTCTGGTGTCTGCTCAGCCAGAATTGCATGCCCTTTCTTTGAATGATCCCTCCCTTTTGCCATTTACTGCTGATTTTATTTCAATTTGTATGGTGCTATCTTTCATGTGAATCAAGCAGTTTCTCTCCCAGAGTTTTTGAAGAGCTCCAAAGGGTCTACAACAATCCTAAGTGCTCATTTGCTGTCTGGAGGTCACTAACTTCTTTAGGAAGTTGAATTGACTTTTTGGAAGCAATATTCATATGGCAGCAGTAAGCAGTCTTTTCACTACCCATGTCTGGGTATTGGCACTGAATGTCGGTGTATATTTGAATGGCCAGCACTTATCTGGTTACCAGATATTTATTCAGCCTTATTTGTCCAGTTAATGTATCCAGTTAAGGGCTGAATATCAGTTCTTAGCCAGATAAGTGCCAACTGCACTCCACCCCCCCGATCAACCACAAGAAAGCCAGTTTCTGTTTGACCAGTTAGAGAGGATATTTAGCAGCACTATTTGGGTAAGTGCCGCTGATTGTTTCTGGTAGTCAGCTGAGCGCCATTAACCAAATAGAGGTCTCTCTTATGCAGTTAAATAGTTTTGAATATGAGGCCCTTTGTATTTAATGGTCTGCACAAGGGGGATGCAGCCTTTGTTTCTCGTTGGTGTGCTGGATTAAGGTGAGGCCCTTTCAGGAGAGGTGGTAGAGTCAAAAACTGAACAAATTCAAAATACGGATTGACGTAGGGAATGCCTAAATAGAAAGATGATGGAAACACAACATGGTTGTTGAGGTGTAAGCTTAGTGGGAACTAAGGTAAAAGCCGGACAGACCTCTGTGGTCTATGTTCCGCAATTGGCAAGAAACTGGTGAAGATTCGGCAGCCTCCAGTATTGGTGAGCAAAGGCTCATGCTTGCTGACTTCTGTAGTCCGTGTCCCACAAATGGCAAAAGATAGGTGACAATTCGACACTCCAGTGTTGTAGATCACTTTATTGCCACGTGCTGCGAGTGAGGGTGCTATGGGGGGCGGGGGGAAAGACAACTTGACTGGTAAGTTGAATACTGTCAGCAGTAATTGGGGATGATATATGGTTATAATCAAGATTCCCATCAAGTTTGGCTGTCTATATGTGGTAAGCATGGTGGAGACTTGCCAACCAGTGTTTAAGCATGGATGGCTGTAGCCTGCACAGTGGCAGGTGCGGCTCTGGCCACCTTGTTGGGCAGATTGGATGAACCATGGAGGTCTTTATCTGCTGTCATTTACTGTGAGAGGTAGTACCAAAAGGGATTTGGACTCGACAATATCTAAAGTGACCTGGATGGAAGGCCAAGCGAAGGGTATCTGCAAAGCAACAACATGGTTGCCATTGCATTATTTTGTCAAGCATTATAGACTCTGGGTCAGGGGTGATAATGCCTTTTGATATATTGTGTTGGAGGGGGCCCTTGTTTTCCTCCCATCCTGTGGATTAAAACTTTTTTTTTACATGTATTGGTCTGGACTGGTCTAGTAAGATGAAAAGGAAAGTGAAATTTGGTCTCACCTGATAATTTCCTCCTTTGATTTCTGTCAGACCAGTCCAGGGCCCACCTTGGAAAATTTTGGGCTTTGAGGAATCTCTTGGTCACCTGCTGTGCACTAAGTTATCTTGAATTAATTTTAGTGTTTGTTTGGGGGAGTTCTTGGTTTTGGTATAACTAGTTGTAAAAACAAGCTTTAATGTTCATATATTGATAAGTTCAAGGCTGCACTATTCCTTATACTAGTGATGGCATTGGAATTTTTGGTTTCTCTGGTATGGTATGGACTGGTCTAGTAGGAATCGAGGGAAAAAAAATTCAGGTATGACCAAATTTCACCTTAACTTCCAGTCATTGATAACTGGATGCTGAATATGTCTAATAGCACTATATAAATGATTAGTAATAGAAGTATAGAAGTGGCTATTAAGGGCTAAAGCATGACAGTATGTTAAAAATTGATCCTATTTCCTAGAGTGAGTATTTGCCTTTCCTCTTTTTATTGCCTTCCAGCCTTGGTTTCTTCCTGGATGGGATGGTTAGGTGACTGTGGGAGCCCTTGTTGGTCGTAGGGATGTCTTCTTCAAAGCACAGTCTTGGTGTCCTGCTTTTGGAGTAGCATGATCTGCCACGGTAGTACTGGCTTCACTGGGCCTGTCATGCTTCACCTCTAGAGCATGCCAAAGGTTAATGAACTACAATAAACCGGGGTATCATACATACAGTTTGGTGCCAGGCCAGCCATGTGGGATATCATACACAAACAACACAGTTGAAGATCTGAATCATATAAGTTGGGTTTAAAATGGAAATCTTTTGTGTTTTATCATATCAGTGTAAATTTCCCTCTGGTAACATCAAATATCTCAGAAATTCAGTTCTAATCTAAGTCATAGAGCAGTTGCAAAGGTATGAAATTAAGAAATTTAAACCATATAATTGTTGAGATGGATATGCTGAGTACTTCTTCATCTAATTGTTTTAGGCCAGATCGACTGGGCTGCATTAGCTCAAGCATGGATCGCCCAAAGGGAAGCTACAAATCAAAACGTAGTAGAACCTCCAGCAGTAATACCAAATGGTCAAGACCTTGCCCCAGTTGAAACACCTCCAAACAGCCATGGGAATTTTCAGCCAGATCCCAACTTCAACAGAGTGTGGCAGCCAGGTTTGTATTCAACTTTTAGCAAAACCATGTTTTGTCTATTTTTTAAAAAATTCTAAATAAAGATATCAAGTTCATTTCTGTGATGGTATGGTATTATTTTGTGGACTGGGATTTGATTTGAAATGTTATCGCAGTTTATTCTGGTATTCTGTGCATGCTATAGATATCTGCTTTAAGGACATAAGTATAGCCATTCTCGCATGAACTATAATTTTTTAATTATTTTGAAATGCCATAATTTGCTGTGGAAATATAAACTGTTCTGTAAAGATTGATATTTTGTTAGGCTAATATTTTTTAAAAAATTTTAAACATTTCTGATTAACTTGTTTTTTTGTATTCTCCATTATTAAATTTTTTTTAATATATATTCCTAACTAACCCACTGTAATGCACTCTGGGTTTGTACCTTGCTTCTTGTACATGAAAAATAAAAAACTATAGAAATAGTAATGTGAGCTCATGTTGTTAGGTTGGTAGTTAATATAAAATTTGTTTGCCACCTTTGTTGAAAATTCTTGAAACTTGATTGGCCAGTACAGTGAGTTGTGCAAAATCCCAGGGCAAATACAATGAGAAATACCAACTGAAATTAACCACGAGGAGCAAAACTGACAAATTACACAATTTTATATGTTTGTTTTGATCTGGTGTGTCAACTATAGCATTAGATGTTACTGGACCCAGATAATGGTGATTTGGATTTAGAACTGAGATCTAGCAAAAAATCAGTTGTCCTGTATAGTGCCATTGTAATTGCTTTTTTTTTCTCTCTCTTTTTTAACACCAACTATAATTTTCCAGCATTCAGTTGCATAGATAACTTTTTTAGGAGAATAATGAGTGATGGGTAAAACATTGTGAATTATACTGGTTAAGATTTCCTGGCTTATTCCTTGTCTTCTTTCCCTGATCTTCATATTGAAATAGCCTTCCTCTTTTTCTTGGTTCGATCAGGTCTGTCAACCTTTGGAAAGTGATGGTAGCTTTTTTTTTTTCCATTGGATTTTTAAGCATTAACTCATGGGTTACATAGAACTTCCTAATGAAGTTGTAAAAGATTCTTTAAAGAGGAAATCACCTTTGTAGAATATTTTTCTTTTGTGGAGGGTAGTTTTCCTCCCTTTAGAAGAAGTGATTTTTTGATGATTTTAGTGTTCCCAAATGCAGTGAAGCCTGATGTACTTATACTAGATTTGGAACATTGTGTTTCTGGCCCTTTTTTAAAGTAGCTAATGTAAAACGCACTTGAAGAACTGTACAGTTTTTACATTATGTATTTTTCAAAAAATATACAGATGTAAGTGGTTTTAGTTCATAATGGAATCATCACAACCCCCCCCCCCCCACACACACACACACACACTGAGAATTGCTGGTTTCTATAGCATTCAGTTATATGCCCTGGAAAGTGTAAACTTAAAAATGGTTATTATGTGGGAAGTGATCCCACTAAACCCTATGACTTTAAAGAGTATGTTTTTGTTGATTGTTTTATTTTTGAGTCTAGTAATTCATCCTTTCTGAGCTTCCAGCTAAATCAAAGGAAGGACTGAAGAAGTACCTTCATTCAAAACTATCCATGGATTTTTCCCCATTTATACACTTGGCATAGTAATTACAGTAGCAGTCCCTGATTTGGGCTATAAGCCATGGATCCTTCTGGAACCTTGCAGTCAGGGACCCTAAAAATACAGCCAGCAAATATTGCCATTATGTGATGATTGGGGTTCTTATTCCGCAGGAACAATGAACTCTGCCTCTACAAAATCCCCAGCTTGCATGGGAGCAGAACACTGACACAGAAATTGAAACAGGTTTTCTACACGATGCCATTGGCATTGTCCCTTCTGTTTTATTTTTGGTGGTTCGAGAAAAGATAACACATAAAGCAACATTTTCTAAAGGTGAATTTCCTGTTTAAAAGAAGTTTTCACATGCCATCCAGAGATGCTTGAGAGCATGAGTATCCCTGGGTTCAGGAGGGTGATACTCCATACTATAGAACTGACTGGGCTCACAGTTGTGATTGTCATATCTCATGAGTATGTTAACCGTTTCCAGCTTCATTAAGAGGTTTTTATGCAAGTAAACAATCTTCAGTATGTATGGTGCCTTGAGAAAATCTTCACCTTTTTTTTTTTTTTTTAATTCATACTTGTATCCCACAATTATCCAAAAATGAGTTTTGGTTCAAAGTGGCTTACATTTAACAGTTGTTAGAGATTACATTGACTGAATTACATTTACAAGGTTGTATGTTGTGTTTTACAATGGTTGTTCAGTGTTGTACAATGCATATTGAATTATATATTTTAAAGTAGGAGTTTTTCATTTGAGTTTATGGTGTGTACATCAGTGAAACACTTGCAGTATGCAAGACGATATAAATGTTCAAATAGTAATCAAGAACAAGAAACCAAAAAGCTTTTATTGCATAATTCTTCGCACCATTTGCAATAGCAAACCCAAATTCCTTAGCTTCCCAGCTTCATCATTGGACAAATAGGATTGTGTTCTCTTTCTTACCAGCAGATGGAAGTAGATAGATGAAACTTGGTGACATCACCATGATACAGGCTTGTGCTCTGCTGGAACTTTCCAGTAGTCCTCTACCTCCAACAGATAACGTAGAAACAGAAAAATGTAGGCAGATAAAGACCATATGGCACACCCAGTCTGCCCATTCATGCCATCTACTCTCTCTGTCACTCACTTAGAGATTCTATGTACTTGTCCCACGTTTCTTGAATTCAGATACTGTTTTCTTCTCCATTTCCACCGGGGTGCTGTTCCACGAATTCACCACCCTTTCTGTGAAGAAATATTTCCTCATGCTACTTCTAAGTCTATCCCCTTTCACCTTCATCCTGTGGCCCCCTCTTTCCAGAGCTTCCTTTCAATTGAAAGAGACTCGTATCCTGTGCATTAATGCTGATTAGATCTCCCCTCTCCCGCCTTTCTTCCAAAGGTATACATATTGAGATCTTTTAAGTCTGTCCTTATAAACTTTGTGACGAAGACCACTGACCTTTTTAGTAGCTGCCTTCTGGACCGATTCCATTCTAATTTATATCTTTTTGAAGGTGCGTTTTCCAGAATTATGCACACTATTTTAAATGAGGTCTCACCAGAGTCTTATACAGGGGTATCATCATCTCCCTTTTCCTATTACCCATTCCTCTCCCTCACCCAAGTATCCTAGCTTTTTGCTGTCACATTTTCTATCTGTTTTGGCCACCTTAAGACCATCACATTCGATCACCCTTGAATTTTACTTGTCTTTCATGCACAAAAGCTCTTCACCCCTAAACTGTGCCGTTCACTTGGGTTTTTGCAGCTCAAATGCATGACCCTGCATTAAATCTATGCTGCAAAATTCCAGACTATCCCTCTAACTTTAAGTCCTTCCCCATGTTATCCACACCATCAGGGTTGTCTACCCTATTGCAGCTTTTGATATCATCTGCAAAGAGGCAAACTTTACCAGACAGCCCTTCAGCAATATTGCTTACAGAAATGTTTAAAAGAACCTGTCCAAGAACTGAACCTTGTGGTACACCACTGGTGACATCCTTTTCCTCAGAATGACCTCCATTTACCACTGCCCTCTGTTGCCTTCCACGCAACCAGTTCCTAACCCAGTCAGTCACTTTAGGGCCCATACCGAAGGTACTCAGTTTATTAGTCTATGTGAAACCCTGTTGAAGACTTTGTTGGTCACAATCATATTATTGTGGATATCATTTGTTAGAATTTAATTTTATGATATCCTTAACAGCTCATGGTATTTATTTAGCTAATATCTAAATACACCATCTAACGTTCTCCCTCAATCCAGCTCTCTGGTCACCCAGTCAAAGAATTTAGTCAGATTTGTTGGACAAGACCTGCCTCTAGTGAAACCATGTTCCCTTGGGTCTTCTAATTAATTGGATTCCAAAATCTTTACTATTCTGTTTTAAGTGTTTCCATTAATTTTCTTACCATAAATGTCAGACTTACTGGCCTGTAGTTCCCAACCCCTTCCTTCCAGCTTTTGTGGAGAGGGACAACATATGCTCTTCTCCAGTCCTCTGGGAGCACTCCTGACTCTTGAGAAAAATTTATTTATTTATTAGGATTTATTTACTGCCTTTTTGAAGGAATTCACTCAAGGCAGTGTACAGTAAGACTAGATCAAACATATGCAATAGGCAATTACTGCAGTAAAAATATTCAAATAATACAAAATATGGCATAGTATACTACTTACAATGTCAACACAATATGTACATTTTAATTGATAGTGAAGGGTAAATCAAAGATGGAACAAATAGATAGGTAAGAGTTAAGAAGAGTTAGAAAGTAAGGTGATTAAAGAAAGTCGCACATGAGGTCAGGCAGCAGAGCCGCTAGAACTTTCCTAAGTTTCTGCAGTACCCTCTAATATATGCCATCTGACCTCATCGCTTTCTCCACCTTCAGTTTGGCCAGCTTCTCATGAACACAGTCCTCTGAAAATTGTTCAGGGACTACCACCCCTCCATTCCTATTTGTTGAGCAATTCCAGCTTACCTTTATCAGCGTCTACGTATTCCTCCTCTTCATCTTTGAGTCTCACAATTCCACTTTTGCACTTCCTCCTATCTCTAACATATCTAAAAGTCATCCCCCCCCCCCTCCAATTTTACTGTATTAGCTGTTTTTACTTGCATTTGCATTTTTACTTTCGGGACTACTCTACCAACTTCTCTTAGCTTTTCCAAGTATTCTGTGATCTCTTGTAGTGTAGAGTGTTCAGACTGATGCTGATCCTAGGCCTATCTCCCTGATGCACTGGTTCTTTTGCCTAGTAATATGGTTGAGCGTAAAAGCCTCCTGCTCCCTTGGTCAATTAGCTGGGATCAGTCAAGCACAGAGCTGGCAGTGAGGCTGGGTTCTCCCCATTCTCCTTCCCTCCCTCCGGCCCTCTGTGGCTCTGTGGAGTCCAGAGAAAAAGTGTTTAAAATTCAGTGAGTTAGTCTTATTTTAGGACTTTGGGGGTGGGGTGGAAGGAGAGGAAAAGCCCAGGGGGATCACGAGGGTTCAGGGAGTTCTGGGGTTTAATCAGGACTGCCACACTCATTTCATAGTAACATATAGTAACATAGTAGATGACGGTAGAAAAACACCTGCACGGTCCATCCAGTCTGCCCAAGAAGATAAATTCATATGTGCTACTTTATTTGTACTGTCCTCTTCAGGGCACAGACCGTATAAGTCTGTCCAGCCCTATCCCCGCCTCCCAACCATCAACCCCGCCTCCCACCACCAGCTCTGGCACAGACCGTATAAGTCTGCCCCGCACTATCCCTGCCTCCCACCACCGGCTCTGGCACAGACCGTATAAGTCTGCCCAGCACTAGTCCCGCCTCCCAACCACTAGCCCCGCCTCCCAACCACCAGCTCTGCCACCCATTCTAGGCTAAGGTCCTGAGGATCCCTTCCTTCTGCACAGGATTCCTTTATGTTTATCCCACGCATGTTTGAATTCCGTTACCGTTTTCATCTCCACTACCTCCCACGGGAGGGCATTCCAAGCATCCACCACCCTCTCAGTGAAAAAATACTTCCTGACATTCTTCTTGAGTCTGCCCCCCTTCAATCTCATTTCATGCCCTCTCGTTCTACCGCCTTTCCATCTCCGGTCGATTACGTGGTTAGGAATGCCAAGATGCTGTGCTGGCTGTAGGAATTGGGTTTCCTTTGCCTGGCTTGCGATGGGCCATTTCAGAATGGCAGCCATTTTCTCCTTAGCTCCCTCATCTGTTCTGAATGAGCAGACACACTATCCCATGGAAAGGGGGGACCTTGAGGGGGCTGCTCCCACCCAATCTGCATTGGGGATGGTTTAGGGGTGGGAACCACCACCAGACTGAATCCATAGTATGTTACTCTTAATTAATAAGGCCCTCGTTTGGGATGTTGCCTCTTCTGCGCCTTTAGAAGGGAGCTGGGCGAAATGGCTTAAATTGATGCAGTCTAGGAACTCGGAACCTTCCCAGGTAGAGGAGGTGCTCTTTCCCCAGTCATAGTAGATGATGGCGGATAAAGACCTGTATGGTCCTTCCAGTCTGCCCAACAAGATAAACTCATTACACAAGGTATGATATGATACTTTCATATTTATACTTGATTTGTCCTTGCCATTTTCAGGGCTTTAGACTGTAGAAGTCTGTCCGGCACAGTCCTTGTTCTAAATCTTATAAAGTTGTCATCGAAACCCGTGAAAAGCTCCACTCCAGCCCATCCAAAGCTGTCCAACCATAATCAGAGCACAGACCAAAGAATTCTGCCCAGCATTGGCTTTGCTTCCCGATTACTAGTGTTGCCACCTAATCACCGCTAAGCTGCTTTGGATCCATTTCTTTTTATCCCAGTCATTCGACTGTTTAGGTTGGAAGATCTCCCTAGCCCAAGATGTCATCAAGGAGGTGTTTTCGCTGTCTTCGTGCAGGGACTGTCTTTTCATGTACGGTGTACAGCGCTGTGTATGCCTTGTAGCGCTATAGAAGTGATTAGTAGTAGGAGCTCGATGAAGGAGACCTACTCCCAGAGGGTTGGGAGGATCCCCCAAGGCCTTTCCTCTCCATGAAGCTGGTGGAGTCCCTAGAGAGGACTTTATGCAGTGGTGAAGAAAGACCCTCTAAAGGCTATACCCCCTGTTGCTTGAACAGATTGACAAATATTGGTGGGTCCCTAATTGGAAGACCACAATCGTTATGGAAGGTATCCCAGCATTTAAGGAGACGTATGAGAAGAAAGTGAAGCACCTTCTCACACAAACTTCCTTGATGATAACGGGTGCAGACTGACTTCTGTGGAAGTTGTGTCCTGAGCTGTGCTACGTTGGCTGTAGCAGCTCCCTGATTGCCCAGAGGTGGCACATTAGGAGTCCAGTGCAGCCTTCCTGCGGATGTCTTGTTTCATAGTTCTTCTTGATCATTTGCCTCTGTGGTTGTGACCAGAAGGTAGCTGTAGCTCCAACACCATCACAGTTCAACAGGTGCTTCTTCTAAGGTTTATTTTAGCATGTTGCCCTTAAGGGATCATTTGCTATTTGGGGAATATTTTGAAGAAGGTAGATACGGGTCAGTCTCGTATGCTACATCTTCTGGAGATGGGTCAAAAGGCCCCTAGCCAGTTGGGCCTAGGCAAGGCTCACCCCAAAAGGGGGGAGCAGGTTGTTTCTGGCAGAACAAGGGTGTTCTATTGGCCCCAGCCTGATTGGGGAGACAGGCCAGGCTTGGGCTTGTTCAAGGCCTAAGAAACCCTGGGGATCAGGGTTCCTCTGGAGTCAGCAGTATCGCCAAAGGAGCACAATGAGGTTGCGCTGGGCTTCTTGTTGGTTCTGGTGGGCAGAGATCTGGTACATCCCGTTTCAAAGGCTTTTATGATTGACCCTTTGCAGCCCGGCTATAAAATGCCAGGTGATTGCTGCCATGCTTGATCATCTTCTTCAGCTGGGGACTGTGGAGGCTGTTCCTCCCACAGGCAGAGAACGGTTTTCCATCTATTTCGTGGTGCCTAAGAAAGGGGGTTCTTTCAGGTTTATTGTAGACCTCAAGGGAAGCAACACAGTGCTTTGAGTGCTGTGGTTTCAGATGGAGATGTTGCGATTGGCCATCACCTCTGTTTGGCTGGTTGAGTTTCTTACCTGCCTGGATCTGAAGGAGGCCAACGTTCACGTTATCATCCGAGCAGCTCACAAGCTCTATTTATTCTTCCATGTCCTGGGGAAGCATTTTTATTTCTGCGCCCTCTCATTTGGTTTGGCAGTGGCCTTTTTCAAAGTTGGCGGTGGCAGGCCAGCTCCATTCTCAAGGCATCAGAATGCACCCTTATCTCGGTGACTTGCCTGGCCTTTTGACCAAAAGTAACTTCCCCGTTACATATGTGTCAAGAGATTTACCTCCCTGCATTCAAGGACTGGAGAGCAGGCGCTAAACCCAGAACGCTTCATAAACTGGATTATGTGGAGAATATTGCTTTACTGCTTCCAGGAAACATATGATTTCTGTGTCTCAGACCATTTGTACTGTTCCATTGGCCATACAAGGGTCTCTCAGAAAAGGAGAGTGGGAAATGAATGACGGCACTTTACAAATGAACAGTGGAATAGCAACGAGTGGAAACAGTCTTTATTGATACGTATAAGAGATTCGACACATCACCGGGTTTTGACTATATTTGCCTGCCTCAGGAGTCCTGAATATAATTCAACGGAGTGGAGGACTGGCCTAGTGGTTAGAGCACCGGTCTTGAAATCCAGAGGTGGCCGGTTCAAATCCCACTGCCGCTCCTTGTGATCTTGGGCAAGTCACGTAACCCTCCATTGCCTCAGGTACAAATCTAGATTGTGAGCCCTCCTGGGACCGAGAAATATCCAGAGTACCTGAATGTAACTCACCTAGAGCTACTACTGAAAAAGGTGTGAGCAAAATCTAAATAATAAATAAACATGCTTCTGGTAAAAGGAGTATAAATATGCCAAATGGGACCGTATTAAGGTGGTCTTTATAAAGACTGTTGTAGAATATTATCTCAAAAATACCATTTGGTATTGGCTCAGTGACATGGCTAGTCTGAGATGAACCACACAAGAGTCTAGCAGTTTCCAAGGAAACAATAGTGAACTGGATGAAGGCAACTGTCGGTGGCATATATTTGTCAGAACATACCGGTTTCAAGGGTCCCCAGGGTCCATTCTACCTGTGCATAGGCAGCCTTGTGAGTGGAGGCCTGTGTGGTTTTGCTTAAAGACATTTGCAAAGCAGTAATTTGGTAATTTCTTCACTACTTTGTGAAGCATTATATACTTGGTTTTCTAGCCAGAGGGGGCTCTGCCTTTGGCAGGGCGGTGACCTGAAGGACTGGTCTTTCTCCTTCCGGTGACATTCTGCTTAGATACATCCCACTTATCCAAGCTAGTGTGGCTGGGATGCTAATGATGGTGAAATTTAGTCATACCTGTTAATTTCCTTTCCTTTAGCCACATCCAGTGTGGGAACCGCTCTGGACGACTGCGACCTCTCTGTGTATATAGTTTAGGTTAGAGGTTAATTGTCGAAGCTAACTGCAGTGAGAAATGGAACATTGGGGTGACTGAACGAAAACACAGAAGAACAAGCCTCTGCAGAAATTGAAAACTACCACACACACAGTGAAAGTGGCCCATGTTGAGTCTTGGGTGTTGAGACTAAAAGAACCTTTTTAAACATAGTGTCCTCTGATGTAAGTTGGTCACCTTCACTGTGTGTTTGATGCTTTGGGGTGACTCACAGCACCTTATGCTGCTTTGGCAGTTGCATCCTGGTTCTAGCAAAGCACCAGCCCGTATCCCAGCAATGTTGCAGTGTTTCAGCTCTCTACTTCCATTTGTTGGTAGGAAAGGAAACACAGTCCCACTTGTCTGGACTAGTGTGGCTGGACTAAAGGAAAAGGAAATTAACAGGTATGACTAAATTTCAACTTAGCTGTTTCTAAAAACTGCCTTAACTCTATAGTTACATTGTATTTTTATTTGTTTAGCTGTAAAATTTATACCCCACTTAACCTAAGCGGCTTACAAATAAACCATACATAAAACCATTCACGGTAATGGAAACCTCCAGAAACTCAATCTACACAATCATATCATCATACATCTACAAAAGCTTATAGGAATAAGTGAGTTTTTCATGCCTTATCGTCCAAGTCCAAGTGGTTTGTGCCCCTTTTCTACCAGCAGATGGAGGTAGAGAAATGAGTTTTCCCGTGACATGACTGCCCCTGGAATTCTCCAGTATTCCTTACCATGTACTATAGGTAGAGATTGTTCATACTGTCCTAAGCCTAGCTCCTCAATGTGTAGACTGGAGTTGAATGCTGTGGTTGAGCCAAACAGCTTTGGTCCTTTAACCTTGACCAATAGAGTGTGGCGTTCGGGCTCTGTAGCCTCCAGCTTAGCACCCTAGGTTGCCCGCCGGACAGTATCCTCCAGGCTGTGTCCCCAAGAGGGCCCAACTGAGAGGTGTGGATCCCCCCACCCCACACACACACTGTTCCCATTCTCCTGTTTGGAGTTCCCTGGGGGCACCTTGTAGCGGTAGGCTATGCTTACATCCTCAAAAAAAAAAATAGGGGGAGGTCTAGGTCTCCTAGCTTTACTTTATTTCCCTTCCAATCAAGGAAATATAGTTTGTTTCAAAAAGAGAACCCCCCCCCCCCCCCCCCAAAAAAAAAAAAAAAAAAAAAAATAGAAAAACCCCATCTGGACACGAAAAAAACCAAAGCAGCAACAAACAGGGCAATCGCAGGGACCTGGTGAGTACTCTGTTGCCCATGTTCGAGGCATCAGCAGGAGGGCATCGGCCAGGACAAGCTGGCCAGCAGGTGATACACTGCTTACAGGAACTGGTCTTAGTGTAGCTGCTGGTTCTCTCTGTCCCACAGGAATACATGCAGCAACTTCCTGGGGAATGAGAACCTTACTGTGGGGGTGCCAGCATGCTGCCTCCATTGGGGTCCCATCGCTGAAATTGTTCTACTTTTCTCCTAGGGAAACCCACATTGGATGTGGGATTGGACATTGACCCTCCCAAATGGAGGAGGAGGAGGAGGCTTCCTCACCAGTCTTCCAGGAGCTCCCTAGCCTTATTGACTCATTTCTGGAGGTCTTGTATTTGTTGGTACTTTCACACCAGAGCTAGATGAAGAGGAACCATCTTTTGGAGGACCTGGAGAAGCCACCAAATGCTGCCTCACTCCACAAGGCCTTCCACAAAGACTGGTATCTACCAACTTTGTACAGGAGAAAAGTACAATGAGTTCTGAAGGGATATAAAATGGTTCCTTATCACCAGCAGCAGATGAATCCAGAGACTAGTGGGTTGTCTCTACCAGCAGGTGGAGATAGAGAGCACTGAACTGAAGTGCCGTGTGGGATGTCATGCTCCTTGCCCAGTCAGTATTCTGTATCTCCAGCAAGTGGATGGATGGTGTTTCCCACTTGCTGCTTCCCTGTGGGTGGCCAAAGCTGTGGCTCGGGTTTATCCACTGGCCCAGGCGGCACTTGACAAGCTCTGTATGCCTAAAGTGGACACATGGTGATGGCGGTTGCCTTAAAAGAAGTTTTCCTTTGAAGTGTCAGCCCTCTCTTTTTGCAGGTGGCTGTCTGTAACTGTTATGCAGCCCCGGCCTGCCTTATCTGGGTACAGCAGTTTGCTGATGCTTTTCAGGGTTATGAGGTTCCAGTGCCTAATCAACTGCCAAACGTTGAGATGGGATTGGCATATCTGGCGGATTCTTTGTATGATTTGCTTCATACTTCAGTAAAGCAAATGCTCCTGGCAGTCATAGTGTGACGCTTTTTGTGGTTACGCCACTGGGCAGCGGATTCCGCTTCTAAGCAGTGTTTTGTGAAGTTGTCTTTTAAGGGCAAGTTGTTGTTTGTCTCATTGACCTCGCTTTCCCAACAGGCATTCCTTTCAGACTGATAAGTGGGCATCAACCTCCGCAACCTGGACCACCTCCAGTTCCGGCCTTGCACAATGATGGGGCACTGGGCCCTTTCTTGACTGGGGGGGCAGCTGTCCCTATTTCTTGAGGAGTGGGCCTGCATCGCCACAGATCAGTGGGTCCTCAACATTATTCAAGACAGATTTTTTTTCCTAGAGTTCCCCATGTGGCAACTCGGACAAGTGAGTAGCGATTTGTTCAACACTGGAATTTACTGGAGTTAGGGGCTGTGTTGCCAGTTCCTCCAAGGGATCAGCGGACAGGCCGTTACTCCATTTATTTTGTGGTCCTCAAAAAGAAAGGAGATTCTTTCTTACCGGTGTTCGATCTCAACCCGAGTCAACAAGTTTTTGACGGTGCAAAACTTCCGCATGGAAACTTTGCGGTCTATTCTGTTGGCATTCCAGCCCGGCGAGTACCTCATGTCCTTGGACCTCAAGGAGGGGCACTTGCACATTCCCATCTGGTCTCTGCCATCGAAAGTTTCTTCGCTTTGCCGTTCTATGGTGGCATTTTCAGTTTCAAGCACTTCCATGCGTCTCGCCACGGCGCCTTGCATGTTCTCTAAGGTGATGGTCATCGTGGCTGCCTTCTTTTGAAAATAGGTCATTCATATCCACCCCTATCTGAACAATTGACTCACCAGGGTTTCCTCAGCTTAGGAGAGCAGTCAGGCCATACCTAGGGTCATCTCGGTGTTGCAGTCGTTGGTATGCATTATTAATTTTCCCAAAAGTCAGTTAGTACCCATGTAGGTACTCGCATATTTGGGTGTCCAGTTCGACACAGCTCGTGGCAAGTTCTTACCAGATCACCAGGGTTTCAAATTGCAGACGCAGATCTGTGCCCTTCTACGATCCCCATGTTCTCTTGTTTGGGATTATGTTCAGACACTCAGGTCGATGGCGGTGGTGCTAGATGTCATACTGTGGGCACAAGCACACATGCATTCCTTGCGGTAGTCCCTTTTGAGCTGTTGGTCCCTGGTATCCCAAAAATTATGATCTTGCATTCTGCTGGACGGCTGCAGCCTGCTGCAGCATGGAGTAGTGGCTGTGGGTCCACCCTGCACTGCGGTCTGCCTCTGGTGACTCCACTGTGGACGGTCATCATGATGGATGCAAGCCTATCGGGGTGGGGGCTCATTGTTTCGGTCGAGTGGCTCAGGGCCTCTGGTTTTCGGAGGAGGAGCTTTGGGCAGTCCGATTAGCTCTGATGAAGTTCCTGTCCCTGGTGGAGGACAAGCTGGTGCGGGTTCTCTCTGACAACATGACGGCAGTGGCTTACATCATCTGGCAAGAAGGCACGTGCAGTGCGAATGCTCGTCCATTGGGCAGCTGCTTTTGGCAGTTCATAATGCAGGAGCGCAGAATATCCTAGCGAATTATTTGAGCAGACATGCCTTGGACCAGGGATAATGGGGGCTGGCAGAGTCAAAGGTTCAAGGTTGCATTTATTTGATTGATCGCCTAAGGCCGAGGCCGTCAAAGTGATTTACATATAATAAAAATTCAAACATATAGCACAGTATGTTATAGTTTCAAAAATTTTACAACATAAGCAAAATACATCAAGCAAACACACAAAAGTAAAATAACATAAACAAAATCACCCACAAGTAGCAGATGCTGGTCATGCATCTGACGGTGACTGCTCGTGATGCCAAGGCTCCTTGTTTTTTCAGCAGGAAAAGGGAGAACGGATTGGAGGATATCGATGTTCTCCTGCAGCCATGGCCAACAGATGTTCTTTACACATTTCCCCCATGGCCTATGATCGGCAGGATTCTCCACAGGATCCTGCGGCACCCAGGTTATGTGATACTTGTAGATCTGGATTGGCTACGTCGTCCGTGATATGCAGACCTTGTCCAGTTGCAGGTGAACGAGCCTTTTCCGCTACAGTCTTTCCCTGGTCTTCTTGTTCAGGGACAAATTCACGGGAGGATCCCTCCCACTTTGGTCTTATGGTCTGGCTCTTGAGCGGGCCAAGCTGAGGAAGAGAGTATTCTCCGGAGGTTATTGCTACACTTTATGTGAAAAAGCGCTCTACCTTCTCATGCGTGGGTGTGTGGATTGGGCGGTTTCTCCGTTTCAAGCATCTCTTCCACAAATTTTGGCTTTTCTGCAAGAGGGCCTTAAGCACAGTCTTGCTTATAATTCTCTGCAGGTGCAAGTTGCGGCCTTGGCATGCTATAGAGGCAGCCTTTCATCTTTGGCCTCTCATCTGGATGTGCTTCGTTTCTTGAAAGGAGTGAATTGCCTTAAGCCTCCAGTGTGTTCCCTGTGCCTGGAGTGAAATCTTAATTTGGTGCTTGGGGCCCTCCAGAAGGCGCCCTTTGAGCTATTGTGATGGGCTTTTTTGAAAAATCTCACGCTTAGTTTTCCTTCTTGCCATCTCTTCAGTGCGCTGGGTGTTAGAACACCAGGCGTCGTTGTTGTGGCGAGCCTTTCCTCCGTTTTTCATCGGAAGGGGTGACTGTATACACCGTATCCTCAATTCTTCCTAAGGTGGTTTCCTGCTTTCATCTGAATCAACCTTTTGTTCTGCCTGCCTTTCGGGAGGAGGCATGCCCTCGGGATTTTCATTCACTACGCCTTCTGGATGTTTGCCGGGCCCTTCCTCATTATCTAGAGGTGACTAAAAAGTTTTGTCCGTCGGATCACTTATTCACTGTCCTCGTGGGACCCTGCAAGGGGGAGGTAGCATTGGAGGCAACTATTGCATGTTGGGTCAAGGACGCTATTGCATTGGCTTATTTGCTGGAGGGTAAATCCTTACTGGTCCGTTTACAAGTGCGTTCTACTTGGGCGGTCGTGACTTCTTGGGCAGAGGCAGGGTGGCGATGTGGTTGTCGTACTGTACTTTTTCCAGACATTACCGTTTGGATTTTTCAATGTGTTCTGACACTGCCTTAGGGGTGGTGGTTCTCTCTGTGGGTGCTTCTGGTTCCCACCCTACTTAAGGATTGCTTTGCTACATCCCACTAGTATCTGGATTCATCTGCTGCTGGCTCTAAGGAATGAAAAATTGTGTTTTACCTGATGATGATTTTCTTTCTTTTAGATGCAGCAGATAAATCCAGAGGCCCATCCTTCTTTTTATTGTCTTCTACGGTTTCTCTAACTGTTTTTGGTGGCTTATTGTTGTTTTTTTGTGGTTTTTGCATATTTGCATAGGGGAATTCTTCAATCAAGTTGTTGCAATGTTTTCGTTGGGGGGAGGGGTGGGTTAGTGTTATGTCAGTTTACTCATGTTTCTTCTGCTGTTTCCTTCTGCTTTGTTGTTTGAATACTTACTGAGCAAGGAGAATGACATCCTATATGGCACCAGTTCAGTTCAGTGCACTCTTATCTCCACCTGCTGGTAGATGGTCACAACCCACTAGTCTCTGGATTCATCATCTGAGTCTAAAGGATATAAATTTATTAGGTAAGATATAATTTTTCAATAGTTTCTGCCCATTTTTGGTAGAATAACTCAAGCTCTTTCAGGCTATTTGGGAGCAGAACTCCTAGTACAATGGTCTTTTTGGTCACAGCCGACATGAGGGCATCCACCTTAGGCTCTTGGTGACGTGGGCGAGCCCGGAAGGGGCCTTGTGGGCTGCTGAGGGTCTCAAGAGGCTCTGTACCCTGCCGATTGAGGTTGAGAAGTGCTGGCAAATCTCCAAGATGGACACCCTCATGTCTGCTGTGACCAAGAAGACCCGGGAGGGGTGGGGGAGTTTGCTTTTGAACAATTGGAAAGAAGAGTTATTCGGCCAGGAATGGGCGAAAACTATCCAAGGATTTTCCCCATTTTATATCCCTTCCCAATTCATTGTACTATCCTCCTTTGCCAAGTTGGTAGATACCTATCCTAAATGATTGACCGTTATTGCTGCTCATGGGGCTTCCACAAAGTATTGAGTCAAAGGGTGTGTTTATGTAGTCAAGACATCTTGGTTTCTTATTCTTAACTTTTTGAATATTTTTAGATTTTTCATGTTCAAGGAGTAGAATATGTTGTGTAGATCAGTAAAGCAAACTCCTGACCTGAGCTACGGAAGTAAAAATAATAGCACACAAATGACTAGTACCAGAAGTTAGTGATTTAGTTAGAAAAGACAGTTTTTTATTTTTGTTGTGTTGCTGCTTTGAAATTAGCTTTTACGTATGGAATGAAAGATGAACATTTCAGACCTTCTTTTAGATTGACAGCCTCCCTGAAGGGAACTATGGGAATTAGCACCCTCTTTCATTTGCACACTTTGCTGGACTTGGTAAGGCCAAAACAATTGTGTACTGATTCCTGATGGCCCTCACTACCAAGGAAAAAGGTGTATCATTATTGTCTTTAACTAATTACTGAAACCTTTTCATGACTAAATCCTGAGCAGAATGGGGAATGCATCACCAGCCCCCGCCTCCACCTCCTGATCCGCAGTGGATTCCTCCAGCCCCGGGCCCCATGGAAATCGTTCCTCCATCTGAAGACAGCAACAGTCAGGACAGCGGGGAATTTGCCCCTGAAAACAGGCACATATTTAACCAGAACAATCACAACTTTGGAGGGCCGCCTGAGAATTTTCCAGTGGGCCCAGGGAACCAGTTTGATTACCAGGTGAAAAATCCTTTGTTTTTAAGTATATGGTCAGCAAGTAAGAGTGTGAAAATTCTGCATGTGTTAGCTTGGTGCAGAAGTCAAATGTAAAAGAAATATTTTCGCATGTACACCATTCAGATTAAAAGAAAACAATTCAACGGCATTTATGGTGAGGATCAGAAAATTTCATATTTTGACCTAGATCCACAAATGTCACTCCAGTAGTTTTGAATTGTGATGCAGCAAACATTTTGTTTGATATCACTCTAAAATAGTTAAAAGTATGTTGAATTTTTGTTTTTAAATTAAAATGGTTAGGGCTGCAAAGCTTTTTATTTGATTTTCAAGTCAGTTGTATTCTGCTGTTTTTAAAATGCTAAATTGGACTTGAAATGTAATTTTTAGTTCAGTAAGTATCCATGCTGCAGAGCAGCCTAGAAAGATAGGTAGTCTTGAGTGGAGTCACTTTAGGGCTTCCATCGTGTGTATGCCATGAAGAACAGTAAACAACTGTGGTGCTCTTTCAGCATGGAGCTGCTTTTGGCCCCCCTCAAGGTGGCTTTCATCCTCCTTATTGGCAACCAGGTCCACCAGGACCTCCAGCTCCACCACAAAACAGAAGAGAGAGGCCAGCCTTCCGAGACCGTCAGCGCTCACCCATAGCAATGCCTGTGAAGCCGGAGCCGCCACCACAAATCGGTGTGTTTTAACCATATTCTCTTGTCTCTGGTGTTTGTCAGATTACAACTTCATAGGCTTCCTTCAGGTACAAGAAAGTAGCATTTTCCATAAAACAAAACTGATTGATGAGGAGTTGTGATGTGTAGTTAGAAGAGGTGAGACTCGAGAACAGTGAGCATATTATGTGTAGTGGAGATGGTGGGACCAAAAACAGTGACACAATTCATATACTCTTTAGAAATACAGAGGGTAAGGATGGGGGATGATTGGCATTCGATCTTGCACTTCAGTGAACATGGGCAATGCAACTAGGTGGGGCAAGATGTCATCTGCTAACTAAATTTCTGTGTTTTATGGTACTAGTTTGGCAAAAGTGTCTTATGCTTGTACACATTTTATTTCTGCTACTTATTTTTAGATTAAACTTTCTGTTTGAGTTTAAGTGTTCATTATTTGTAAGCTCTGTGTCGACAATTTTCTTGTCATTTGATTAAATCAAGATTTTTTTTTTGTTTATGGGGGGTATGGATAAAGGGCGAAAAATCATATGATCAAAGAAAATTAAAATTTTTGTTCTCCCTTATATTCCTTCCTGGGAAAGCTTTTATTTACAATAACCCCCCCCCCCCCCCTCAAAAAAAAAAAAGCAGAATTCCCAAGTTTACATAAGGAATGTTTAGTATCAATATAAAATACATTGAGCAGGAAAGCACACTGTATATCAGAGCTTCCCAAACTGAGGGTTGGGACCCCAAATGAGATCACAATTATTTTCCAAGGGATCACACAATTTTATTTGGCCACGATCATGGGATGGATCATGGCCACAAAAAGATTTATCAGTACTGTTGTATATATTACAAGCATTTGATGGATTGCAGTGTGTCAAATTTTGGTCCTAGTCCTGAGGTTATAAGAACTAATTTATGAATTCTGGAAGTACCCTGTTTATTTTTTAACTTTTGTTTTTGCTTTTATAAATACTCTGGTGCTGCACATGTCCTGCATATCACTTCCATGTTGTTTAAATCTCAGAATATGAAAATACAAGAGTGAAAGATAAAAAGGTTTTGTGGTGCTACTGTGTGGAGTATTTTTGTAATAACTTTTTATTAGTTTTTTTGCTAATCCTGTAAAGTTTCTTGTTGTGAAGCTATAGATGCTATAAAACGCAGAACCTTGCCTGCTTGGATTCGTGAAGGTCTGGAAAAAATGGAGCGAGAAAAACAGAAGAAATTAGAAAAACAGAGAATGGAACATCACCGGTCCCAGATTTCTAAAAAAGAAAAAAATACAGGGGAAATTGAGGGAGATGGGCCACGTTTGCCTCAGAAGAGCAAGTTTGTAAGTACCAGAGTATACCAGTGTATTTCATCGTTTTGTTTCTTGGTTGATAAAAGCAACTTTCTTATCCTATTCGATCAGTCCAGACAAATGAGTTATGTTCTCCAACCAGCAAATAGAGTTGGAGAACACTAACATTTAAGTGACATCACCAGCTTAAGGAGAGATGCAGTTTTGGAACTAGGTAGTATTTCTCTGCCTCTGTCAGATGGTGCAGGTTGGATTCATGTGGCAGGATTCTTTGGTGTAGGCATGACTCCCTGAGTGCAGTCCTTGGGCTGTGACATCCTTTGTCTGATGTTGGCTCCCAGTCAACAGACTTAGTAGAGCTCTGAGGGGTCCAGCTGTCCGCAGCGCGGAGCTTTAGCTTCTCATTCTCCCTTTGTCCATTGGGCCTCTGCCTGCAAGGGGTGAATACTACTACTGTATCTACAGTACACTCCATTTAAGCACATGTTGGATAAAGTGCATACTCATTTACCTGTATAATTATACAGTGGTCCTATGTGTTTTATTTTTCTCATTGATTTCAATGACCAGTGACTTCAGTTCAGCGTACCAGCTATAAGTGCATGCTCTGGTTACATGCAAACATTTTATTGGTCCCATTGGCAGTTTCCATATCATCAAGCTGATCAATCCATAGACTGGTGGGTTGTGTCCATCTACCAGCAGGTGGAGATAGAGAGCAAACTTTTGCCTCCCTATATGTGGTCATGTGCTGCCGGAAACTCCTCAGTATGTTCTCTATCTCAGCAGGTGGTGGTCACACTCAGCAGCAGCTCTGGCTAGGCCTCCAAGCCTAATTTTTAGGTTTTGTTGAGTGCCTGGGGTTGAGGGCTCTTTTGAGCAAGTGCAAACCTGGTGGTGCCAGGTCCCTCCTTTTCTCCCCCCTCCCGCTGGCTCCGTTAAAAAAAAAAAAAAAAAAAAAAAATTTTGAACGTCCTTAAAGGCGTTTATTTCGACGTTTATTTAAGCGTCTATTGCAGCTACTCACTGGGACACCAGGTCGTTACAACTCGGAGCGGACAGCAGGTAATTTTTACCTTTTTATAGCGGGCAGGGGGTTCCCCGATTCTTCTCCTCGTGGCATATGGCGTCGGAGGGCGAGGGCGCAAAGGGTCGCTCCCCGGGTCGCTTGAGCGCTTCTAGAGGGGATGCGGGGGTCTTAAAGCCTGATTCGCCCTTGTTGGGTGACAGTTTCGTGACCGATGAATGTCCCGGTCCTTCCTCCGGCGTGGCGGTTTTTCCCGCCATAAACGCCCATCCCCCGCTCCTCGCCTCCGCCATCTTGGCCGGCCACGCGGCTCGGACGGCTTCTTCTTGGGCCGCCCTTGAGGTTGGAGACATTAATGCCATGAACGCCCTTAATTTGGGCGACGGCACAGAAGCGGCTAAAGTTAAGAGCCGTTCTTCCCGCGCGGCTCCTTCGCGGAGTTTCGCGCCGGACGCCATTTTGGATGCGCAGCATGTCTCTCCCCCGCTATTGCGAGCGCCGGTTGAGGGTGCGTCTAGGGCTGTTGCCCAGGCTGCGGAAGTGCACAGTCTGGGGGGTTTCTCCCCCGAGTTTGTTTTGCTGCTGCATCAGGCCTTCCTCATGCACAACGCTGCCCCTGCTCCCTTGTCTGGTAAAGAGGTTGAGGTTCCCAGAGGTAAACGCCCTCGGGTTGATTCCCAGGCCTTGGAGGAATTTGTCTCCTCCGATGTAGATGAGGGCAGCGTGTCTGAGGTCTCCCAACGGTCCTTTGCGGATTCCTTGGAGGAGACGGATCCCCGCTCGGATGGAGCGGATGACCCCTCTGCAGCGCGGCTTTTTAGCCCAGAGGATTTGCCCAACCTGTTGTTACAGGCCATGGACACTTTGAAGATTTCCTCTCCGGAGGACGTCTCTCCCTCAGCCCCTGTTGGCTCTGCCATTATGCTGGGGACGAAGCGCCCGCCTAGAACCTTCCACGTGCATGATGCCATGCACACCTTAATTTCGGCTCAATGGGATGTCCCAGAAGCGAGCCTTAAAGTGGCTAGGGCTATGTCCCGCCTCTATCCTTTGGCTGTGAGTGAACGTGAGGCCTATCTGTGGCCTACCGTGGATTCTTTAATCACTGCGGTGACTAAGAAAACGGCGTTGCCAGTGGAAGGTGGCACGGCCCTAAAGGACGCCCAAGACAGAAGATTGGAGGTGGCCTTAAGGTCGTCCTTTGAGGCGGCTGCTTTAAGTTTGCAGGCCTCAGTTTGCGGCTCCTATGTGGCCAGGGCGTGCCTGACTATGGTGCAGCGGGCTTCCCCCTCGGATCATTCCTTGAGGGCTGATTGGCCGGCCCTGGAATCGGGCTTAGCCTATTTGGCAGACTTGCTGTATGATGTCTTGAGGGCCTCAGCGAAAGGCATGGCTCAGACAATCTCTGCGCGGCGGGGGCTTTGGCTGAAACATTGGTCTGCTGACCACGCCTCTAAATCCCGCCTGGCTAGATTGCCTTTTAAAGGCAAGCTGCTCTTTGGGGTCGAGCTGGACAAAATCGTGACCGATCTCGGCACGTCTAAGGGCAAGAAATTACCAGAGGTCAGGGCTCGGGCTAGTACTCGTCCCGGTACCTCCAGAGGACGGTTGCAGGAAGCCCGTCGGTACCGCCCGGGCAAGTCGGGTTCCTCTGCCCCCTCTTCCTTCAAGAGGAATTTCTCCCCCAAGCAGCATTCCTTTCGCAGAGACCGCCGTCCCGGAGGTGCTCCCTCCGGTCCTCCCCCAGGGTCTCGTACCCAATGACGGGGTCTTGGTCCACGCCCCAGTGCAGATTGGAGGACGGCTGTCCTCGTTTCTGGGCGAGTGGACCACAATAACTTCAGACGCGTGGGTGCTGGAAGTCATCAGAGACGGCTACAAACTAGAGTTCTGCCGACCCTTAAAAGACGGGTTTGTACTCTCTCCCTGCAAGTCTCCGGTCAAAGCTGTGGCAGTGCAGCAGACCTTGGACAATCTGATCCGCCTGGGCGCGGTCGTTCCGGTGCCAGAAAGTCAGCTTGGCAAGGGACGTTACTCCATTTACTTTGTGGTACCAAAGAAAGGAGGTTCTGTCCGGCCTATCCTCGACCTCAAAGGGGTCAATCGGGCCTTGAAAGTGCGGCACTTTCGCATGGAGACTCTCCGCTCTGTTATAGCGGCAGTGAAGGCAGGAGAGTTCCTGGCATCCTTGGACATCAAGGAAGCGTACCTGCATATTCCCATCTGGCCTCCTCATCAACGCTTTCTGCGTTTTACAGTCCTGAGACGACACTTCCAGTTCAGAGCCCTCCCTTTCGGGTTGGCTACTGCTCCGCGGACCTTTTCCAAAGTAATGGTGGTCATCGCGGCCTTCCTACGAAAGGAAGGGGTACAAGTCCATCCTTATCTGGACGACTGGTTGATCCGAGCCCCCTCTTATGCAGAGTGCGGCAAAGCTGTGGACCGGGTAGTTGCTCTTTTGAGCTCCCTGGGATGGATCATCAACTGGGAGAAGAGCCAGCTGCGCCCGACTCAGTCCCTGGAGTACCTGGGAGTTCGATTCGACACCCAAGTGGGCAGAGTGTTCCTGCCAGACAATCGGATTGTCAGACTTCAAGCTCAGGTGGACCAGTTCCTAGTAGCCTCTCCCCTTCGGGCTTGGGACTATGTGCAGCTGTTGGGCTCTATGACGGCCACGATGGAAGTTGTGCCCTGGGCCAGGGCTCATATGAGACCACTTCAACACTCTTTGCTGCAGCGCTGGACTCCGATGTCGGAAGATTATGCTGTGCGCCTTCCCTTGGACCCAGCAGTGCGCAAGGCGCTGAGCTGGTGGATGCAGACAGACAAGTTGTCTGCGGGAATGGCTCTGGTGACCCCAGAGTGGATTGTCGTCACGACGGACGCCTCGTTGTCGGGCTGGGGAGCCCACTGCTTGGGAAGGACAGCGCAGGGGCTCTGGTCTCCTGCAGAGGCAAAGTGGTCTATCAACCTCCTGGAACTCAGAGCCATTCGGTTGGCGCTTTTGGAGTTCATCCCGGTACTGGTGTTGAAGCCTGTACGGGTCCTGTCGGACAATGCCACGGCTGTGGCCTATGTCAACCGCCAGGGAGGTACCAAGAGCGCCCCTCTAGCCAAGGAGGCTATGAATCTTTGCCAGTGGGCGGAAGCGAACCTGGAGCAGCTTTCAGCGGCCCACATTGCCGGAGACATGAATGTCAAGGTGGACTTTCTCAGTCGCCATACCTTGGAGCCCGGAGAGTGGCAGCTATCTGCTCAGGCGTTCTTGGACATCACGAAGCGCTGGGGCCAGCCGAGCCTAGATCTGATGGCGTCATCGGCCAATTGCCAAGTGCCGCGCTTTTTCAGCAGAGGACGGGACCCTCGATCCCTGGGAGTAGATGCTCTTCTCCAACAGTGGCCGACACAAGAGCTTCTCTATGTGTTCCCGCCCTGGCCCATGTTGGGCAGGGTGCTAGACCGGGTGGCAAAGCATCCCGGCAGGGTAATCCTGGTGGGTCCGGATTGGCCCAGGCGTACCTGGTATGCGGACTTGATCAGGCTCTCAGTCGACGATCCTCTGCGGCTGCCAGTGGAGCAGGGCCTGTTACATCAGGGTCCCGTGGTGATGGAGGATCCCTCTCCCTTTGGTCTTACGGCCTGGCTATTGAGCGGCAGCGTCTGAGGAAGAAGGGCTTCTCAGACAAGGTCATCGCCACTATGCTGAGAGCGAGGAAGCGCTCTACTTCTACTGCTTACGCCAGGGTTTGGCGTATCTTTGCAGCGTGGTGTGAAGCAGGCTCACTTTCTCCCTTCACTGCTCCAATTTCTTCAGTGTTGGCGTTCCTGCAAGAAGGTCTGGAGAAAGGCCTGTCGCTCAGTTCCCTTAAAGTCCAGGTAGCGGCTCTGGCTTGCTTCAGGGGCCGCCTGAAGGGTGCTTCCCTGGCTTCGCAGCCAGATGTGGTGCGCTTTCTCAAGGGAGTTAATCACCTGCGCCCTCCTCTGCACTCAGTGGTGCCTGCGTGGAATCTCAACCTGGTACTAAGAGCATTGCAGAAGCCGCCTTTTGAACCCTTGTCGAGGGCATCTCTGAAAGACCTGACGTTGAAAGCAGTCTTTTTGGTGGCTATCACTTCAGCCAGAAGAGTTTCCGAGCTCCAGGCGCTCTCATGTCGAGAGCCTTTTCTGCAGTTCACTGAGGCAGGAGTGACTATTCGCACAGTGCCTTCCTTCCTGCCCAAGATTGTTTCTCGCTTCCATGTGAATCAGCAGCTCTGTCTCCCTTCCTTTCGTAGGGAGGACTACCCAGAGGAGTACTCTGCTCTTAAATATCTGGATGTGAGACGAGTCATCATCAGATACTTGGAAGTGACCAATGATTTCCGGAAATCGGATCATCTGTTTGTCCTGTTTGCAGGTCCTCGTAAGGGTCTGCAGGCTGCTAAGCCTACAGTGGCAAGATGGGTCAAGGAAGCCATTGCAGCGGCTTATGTGGCCGCGGGGAAGGTGCCGCCTATCCAGCTGAAGGCTCACTCCACGAGAGCTCAGGCGGCCTCGATGGCAGAGGCCGGATCCGTCTCCTTGGAAGAGATATGCAAGGCGGCAACTTGGGCTTCGGCTCATACATTCTCCAAGCATTACCGTTTGACTGTGGCTGCACGGGCGGAGGCCCGGTTTGGAGCTTCAGTGTTGAGGTCAGGGATTTCAATGTCCCACCCTGGGTGAGTACTGCTTCGGTACATCCCACCAGTCTATGGATTGATCACCTTGATGATATGGAAGGTAAAATTATGTATAATCATACCTGATAATTTTCTTTCCATTAATCATAGCTGATCAATCCATAGCCCCTCCCAGATATCTGTACTGTTTTTATTCTGGTTGCATTTCAGGTTCAAGTTTAGTCTTCAGTTACTTCAGAAAGACTTCGTGTTCAAGTTATTTCACTTGGATTCTTCAAGAGTTAAGACGAGTTTGTGTTACAGTGAGCTGCTGCATTCCTCTCCCCTCCGTTTTACGGGGCTGGATTGAGACTTAAAATTCTGCCGGCACTCCCTCCCGCTTCGTGCGGCTGTAGGGCAGCTTTGTACCCCTCCCGCTTCGGCGGTGTTAGGGTCAGTCAGCTCCTCCCGCGGTTGCAGGATAAGCCAGATCCCCCTGCATCAGCGGGTGTGGTGTCCCTCCCCCGCTCCGCGGGGATGAGCTGGACGGATTCCCCTCCCCCACTTGTGTGGGGATGAGCTGGGTTAATTCCCCTCCCCCATTTCGGCGGTGGTGAGCTGGGCAGAGTGTCCCTTCGTGGGTGTAATTCTCTAAGTGCTGAGTCCTGCGGATGGAGCTTTGATATCGACATACTGAGGAGTTTCCGGCAGCACATGACCACATATAGGGAGGCAAAAGTTTGCTCTCTATCTCCACCTGCTGGTAGATGGACACAACCCACCAGTCTATGGATTGATCAGCTATGATTAATGGAAAGAAAATTATCAGGTATGATTATACATAATTTTACCATCCCTTTGTTTAGATTCACAATCGTTCAACTGACCAGCCCACCTTGTGTCCTTTCACTTTGTGTGCTGCAGCCACTCAATCCTTCTGGTGCACAAAGAAAAGGTGAGTAGTTAGTATTCTCCCGCATTTGCTCCCAGCTTCGTGATGTTCAGCTGGGAGCCAATAAGAGAGGTTGGGGCAGTCCTGGATCCCTCCTCACTCTTACTCATGAGCTCCTAGCCTGTGGTGTGAAGCAGTTGTACAACATGAAGCTGGGAACCAATGAGGAAGAGTGCTGCTCCCAACCCTTTCTTTACGCACCAGAGAGATTGAGTAGCTGCAGTGGCACAAAGTGAAAGGAGGCAAGGTTAGCTGGCCAGTTGAATGGCTGTGCACCTAAACAGCTTGGTCCTTTGAGTGACTGCAGTGACAGGTAATAGGTGTCAGAGCTATGAACATTTTTATGAACTGTTTGACCTAGTTTACAACACGAATAGAGAGAAAACTGTACAGAAAACTACTGTTCCTCCATGACCCTCCAGACCGGTCAAGACGCGTGGGTTATGTCCTCCTACCAGCAGAGGGAGACTGAGAAACACTGAGCTTTTGAATACTGTATATATAACCTGTGCAGTACATCCACTAGCCAGTATTTTCTCAGTCTCAGCAGAGGTAGATGGACAGCCTGTGCGGTCTTCAATAGTCCGGTGAGGTAGCTGGATTATACGGTTAGGGGATTTATTCTCTGATTGCTGCCTGGATGTCCAACCGCCACCTGAAACTGAACATGTCCAAGACCGAGCTTATCGTCTTTCCACCAAAACCCACTTCTCCTCTTCCTCCACTTTCTATCTCAGTTGATAACACCCTCATCCTCCCCGTCTCATCTGCCCGCAACCTCGGAGTCATCTTTGACTCCTCTCTTTCCTTCTCTGCGCATATCCAGCAGATAGCCAAGACCTGTCGCTTCTTCCTCTTTAACATCAGCAAAATTCGCCCTTTCCTCTCTGAACACACCACCCGAACTCTCGTCCACGCTCTCATTACCTCTCGCCTGGACTACTGCAACTTACTCCTCACCGGCCTCCCACTTAGCCATCTATCCCCCCTTCAGTCTGTTCAGAACTCTGCTGCACGTCTCATATTCCGCCAGAACCGATATACTCATATCACCCCTCTCCTCAGGTCACTTCACTGGCTTCCGATCAGATACCGCATTCAATTCAAGCTTCTCCTTCTTACCTACAAATGCACTCAGTCTGCTGCCCCTCACTACCTCTCTACCCTCATCTCCCCTTACGTTCCTGCCCGTAACCTCCGTTCACAGGATAAATCCCTCCTCTCAGTACCCTTCTCCACCACCGCCAACTCCAGGCTCCGCTCATTCTGCCTCGCCTCACCCTATGCTTGGAACAACCTTCCTGAACCCTTACGCCAAGCCCCCTCCCTGCCCATCTTCAAGTCTTTGCTTAAAGCCCACCTCTTCAATGCTGCGTTCGGCACCTAACCCTTACCGTTCAGTGAATCCAGACTGCCCCAATTTGACTGCCCCGATCGGACCGACCGTTCACTTGTCTATTAGATTGTAAGCTCTTTGAGCAGGGACTGTCTCTCTTTGTTAAATTGTACAGCGCTGCGTAACCCTAGTAGCGCTCTAGAAATGTTAAGTAGTAGTAGATTGCCAAATTTAATGTGTTTTGACTATTCCCTGTACGTGGTTTAAAAAAAAAAAAAAAAAAATTAAGTGCTTCGGGGCCCTGGGTCCGGTGGGGCCCAGTTTTTCCCCCCTGGGGTGTCACACCTGTGTTCAGGTCCCTCCCCCTGTGCTGCTCTCTTTGGAGACTCTGGCAGCTTTGTGCCTCGGCTGCTTTTCTAATATTGTAGCCTTGAGAGCCCCTCACTCCTCAGCTGCCAAAAAATTTGGGTGATGTCTCTTTAAGAGCTATCTGAAGCTTTTCCTTCATAGGAACGGACGGCAGGTTCGTTCACTGTTAGTAGCGAGTGAGAGCAGTGCGAGTGCCTGTGCTGGGGAAGCGGTGAGTGAGAGATTTCTTTTGACGCCGCTTTGCACAGCGTGTTGGGAGTTTCGGGGTCATGGCAGGCAAACTCCTTCGCTGTCGCGCGTGCTCGCGCCGAGGAGTAGAAGCTCCGGGGGGTCAGTGCCGGTTGTGCGGCGACCCGAAGCAGGCCTCGCCGATGGCGGCACCCCCGGTATTGAGTGCGGAAGTCCCAGTGAGTGCGGGGGTGTCGGGGGCGGCAGGAGCATCGGCATGGACGATTTCGGCGAATTTAGTTTTGGCGGGAACGTCCGCCATTTTGGATTCCGCGCGTCCCGCGGAATCAGCTGTTTTTGGCCCTGCTGCTCCCGGATCGGTACAGAAGGGGGTGCCTGAGGGTACAGGAGGCGTTTGTTTTCCTCCGGATTTTGTATGCACCCTCTATCAAGCCTGGAAAGCAGGACCCACACCTTTAGGGGAGGGGCCTAGTGCGGCAGTGCCTAAGAGGCCTCATTTTGAGTGGGACGAAGAGGAGGGATTCTCTCCTGTAGGATCCGAAGGTGCTTTTAGTGATGTAGGGGACCCTGAGGGATTTGAGGGTTCTCAGGATCCGGAGTTGGTGGTCCCTGGGGAGGACCCCTCCGTAGTGCGGATTTTTCACAGGGAGGAGCTTGCGGAGCTCATTGAGCAGGTCTCTTCTACCCTTAAGTTTGAGCAGCCGGAGGTGCCTTTGGGGGAGGCTGGACAGGTGGACCCCTTGGTTAAGGGGATTCAGCGGCAGACTAAGTCTTTTCCCATGAATAAGGACATCCGGGATATGGTGTTTCAAGAGTGGCATTCGCCGGATTCTCCCTGTAAAGTGTATAAAGCAATGTCTAGATTGTATCCGCTCCCACAGGAAGATAGAGATTCCTTTAAGGCACCCACAGTAGATGCGGTGGTGACAGCAGTTACAAAAGCCATGGCTATTCCGGTGGACGGGGGGACTGCTCTCCGGGATCCCCAGGATAGGAGGCTTGAGGCCTTCCTCAAGCGGAGTTTCGATTTGTCGGCCCTGGCCCTGCAGGCCTCGGTTTGTGGGGGGCTGGTTGCGCGGGCGTGTTTCCGCTGGGCCGAGAAGCTGCTTGATGATTCGGTGGAGGTTGGGACCTCCGGGGTACAGGAATTAGCCAAATTGGAAATGGGATCGTCCTTTTTGTCGGATGCGCTTTATGATTTGCTCCGTGCCTCGGCCAAGAATATGGCTATGCTGGTGGGGGCACGTAGGGCACTGTGGTTGCGAGGTTGGGTCGCAGATGCGGCTTCCAAAGCCAAGCTTTGTTCGCTTCCTTTTAAGGGGTCCATGCTTTTTGGTGAGGATTTGGATAAGTTGGTGCGCGGACTCAGTGATGCCAAGGCCCCTCGTCTTCCGGATTTTCGTCCTAAGGCGGCTTCCAGGGGTATTTCCTCCCGAGGTCGGTTTAAGGAGGCTCGCCGGTATAGGCCCGGGAGGACTAGTGGCTCCTTTAGAGGTCGGTTCTTTCAGCGCACTCAGTCCTTTCGGGGCAGTCGGCGCGGCGGGCGTGATTTTCCCGCAGGAGGACAGGTGTCGGGGCGTAGTTCGCAATGATGGTGTGCGGGCCCAGGCTCTGGTTCGGGTAGGGGCTCGGCTGAGTCTGTTTTACCAGGACTGGGTCCAAATCACTGCGGATCAATGGGTTCTCGAGGTGGTGCGAGACGGATACGCTCTGGAGTTCGACGGCTCGCCTCCCGAAAGGTTTCTGGAGTCTCCTTGTCATTCGAGGCTCAAGCGGAAAGCGGTACGGGACACTCTGGCTCGTTTGATCAGTCTGGGGGCGGTGGTCCCTGTTCCCCCCGCTCAGCGTCGCTTGGGCTGCTATTCAATTTATTTTGTGGTCCCAAAGAAGGAGGACGCCTTTCGGCCTATCCTAGATCTGAAGGCAGTCAATGCAGCTCTAAGAGTCCCCTCTTTTCGCATGGAGACATTGAGGTCGGTCATTGTCGCGGTGCAGGAAGGGGAGTTTCTCACGTCTTTGGATTTGACGGAGGCTTATCTGCACATTCCCATTCGGGCCGCTCATCAGCGATTTCTGCGCTTTGCGGTTTTAGGAAAGCATTTTCAGTTTTGTGCTCTGCCTTTCGGATTAGCAACGGCCCCTCGAACATTTTCCAAGATCATGGTTGTAGTGGCGGCGGCCTTGCGGAAGCAGGGTATTCTGGTACACCCGTACCTGGACGATTGGTTGATTCGGGCCAAGTCCCAGTCGGAGAGCGAGGTGTCTACTGCTCGGGTGGTGCAGTTTCTTCAGTCTCTGGGCTGGGTAGTGAACTTCGCCAAGAGTCACCTGGTGCCGTCACAGTCGCTGGAATATCTGGGGGTGCTTTTCGACACCAGGAACGGTCGAGTCTTCCTGCCGGGCCCTCGGATTCGCAAGTTGCAGGATCAGATTCGTCTGTTCCTGTCGGAGGCGGCTCCGACGGCCCGGGAGTATCTGCAAGTTCTGGGGTTGATGGCGGCCACCATAGAAGTAGTTCCGTGGGCCCGGGCGCATATGCGGCAGTTGCAGTCAGCTCTTCTCAGTCGGTGGTCACCCCTGTCGCAGGGGTTGGACGTGTGTCTTCAGCTGCCGATAAGCCCACGCCTCAGTCTCCGGTGGTGGCTAAACCCAGGAAATCTGGACAAGGGAATGCCGTTGGAGGCTCCACAGTGGGTGGTCCTCGTCACAGACGCCAGTCTTCAGGGCTGGGGAGCTCATTGTCTCGGTCAGGTAGCTCAAGGTCGTTGGTCTCAGGTAGAAGCTCAGTGGTCCATCAATCGTTTGGAAACTCGGGCCATTCGGCTGGCGCTGCTGGCGTTTCAGAGTCTGCTGGTGCGGAAGGCAGTCCGGGTGTTCTGCGACAACGCCACCGCCGTGGCTTATGTCAACCGTCAGGGGGGCACAAAGAATCAGGCGGTCGCGGAGGAGGCGGCGCTGTTGTGTCAATGGGCGGAGGTTCATCTTCTAGCGCTCTCCGCGGCACATGTGGCTGGAGTGGACAACGTGGAGGCAGACTACCTAAGCAGGCATTCTCTGGACCCAGGAGAATGGGCGCTTCAGCGGGCAGTGTTCAATCGCATTGTGTCGGTCTGGGGACTTCCCGTGATGGATCTCATGGCAACAGCCCACAATTCTCAGGTTCAGAGGTTTTTCAGTCGGCGGAGGGATCCTCGAACGGAGGGCATAGACGCGCTCCTGATGCCTTGGCCGCAGGAGTTGCTGTATGTGTTTCCACCATGGCCGTTGGTCGGTCGAGTGATTCAGCGCATTTCTCGGCACCCCGGTCAAGTGATTTTGGTAGCCCCGAATTGGCCGCGTCGGCCGTGGTACGGAGATCTGGTTCGGTTGGCAGTAACGGATCCTCTGCCGTTGTCAGAGTCAGGGGTGTTGTGTCAGGGACCGATAGTTATGCCGGATCCGGATCGGTTCTCGCTTACGGCCTGGCTCTTGAGAGGCACAGGTTAAGGAAGAAAGGTTTTTCGTCCAGAGTTATCGATACGATGTTGAGTTCGCGTAGGCAGTCCACTTCGTTGGCGTATGTCCGGGTCTGGAGAGTATTTGAGCATTGGTGTGTAGGTAGACAAGTTCTTCCCTTTCAAGCGTCGGTAACAGATGTCTTGGAGTTTTTGCAGGATGGTATGGACAGGGGTCTGGCCCTGTCTTCTTTGAAGGTGCAGGTGGCAGCTTTGTCGTGTTTTCGTGGGAAGATCCAGGGGAAGTCGTTAGCTTCTAGTCCGGATGTGGTGCGGTTTTTGAAGGGTGTTAAGTTACTGCGTCCGCCACGGCGGCGGATGGTACCTCCGTGGGATTTGAATCTCGTGCTGGAGGCTTTGGTGAGACCGCCGTTTGAGCCCTTGGTTTCGGTTTCGGATAAGGATCTGTCCCTAAAGACTGTGTTCTTGGTGGCTATTACTTCAGCCCGGCGGGTGTCGGAACTTCAGGCTTTGTCTTGTAGAGAACCCTTTTTGTCCTTTTCCAAGGAGAAGGTTTCGTTGCGCCCGGTGCCGTCCTTTGTGCCCAAGGTGGTGTCAGAGTTTCATGTGAATCAAGTTATTTCCTTGCCAGTTTTGGGTGATTTGGCGGGGGATGCGGAGCAGCGGCGACTGGCCAAGTTAGATGTGCGAAGAGTCTTGCGCTGTTACATTTCCAGAACTCGGCACTATAGACTGTCGGATCGCTTGTTCGTTCTCCATGGTGGTGCAAGAAAGGGCGCGGCAGCTTCCAAAGCTACTATAGCTAGATGGTTGAAGGAGTCAATTGCGTCGGCATATTTGCTGAAGGGTCGCGTGGTTCCTAAGGAATTTTCGGCTCATTCTACCAGGGGAATGGCGACCTCCTGGGCGGAGAGTAGTGTGATTCCGCCGTTAGATATTTGTCGAGCGGCGGTTTGGTCGTCTTTGCATTCGTTTGTTAAACATTACAGGATTGATGTACATGCCAAGGACGAGGCAGGCTTTGGGGCTGCAGTGTTGACCTCTGGCCTTCGTGGATCCCGCCCTTAGGATGTTACTGCTTTGGTACTTCCCACGCGTCTTGACCGGTCTGGAGGGTCGTGGAGGAAGGTGAAATTAGGTCTTACCTGCTAATTTTCTTTCCTCTAGACCCTCCAGACCGGTCAAGGCCCGCCCTGTCTGTACTTTAGGCCAGGAGGTTTGTTTTAGTCTGGTTTTTCTGTTGTTCTATCTTGGCAGCTGTTGAGTGTGATTTCTATGGTTTCAGACTTTTGTTGTTATGAGTCTGGTTAGGTGTGACCGTGTTTGAGAGTCCACCTGTGGAAGCACACACAATAAAAAGGGCACAATGAAAGAGATGAAGAAAGTGTCCAGTTGGCAGTGACCACGTACAGGGTAGTTAGTTGTAGTTGGTGTTTTGGTTTTCTCTGCTTTGTCAGGGTTATACTGGCTAGTGGATGTACTGCACAGGTTATATATACAGTATTCAAAAGCTCAGTGTTTCTCAGTCTCCCTCTGCTGGTAGGAGGACATAACCCACGCGTCTTGACCGGTCTGGAGGGTCTAGAGGAAAGAAAATTAGCAGGTAAGACCTAATTTCACCATTTTTACTAGTAACTTGACTACAGTTGCAGGGTCTACATTTAGGCATTATAAGGAAATTGTTGAATGTTGTATTACAGTAATAAATAAGTGGTACTACTCTGACTGTGTAATAACTGAAATAATGTTATCAAAGAGTGATAACAGTTATATGCATGCTTCAGTAATGTGCAAGTTAAACTTTGGTCCTGAGGCCATGCATTGTATGACTTTTTTTGTGGGTGTCCCCTAGCCCCTTTTCTGCTCTTGGCTCCCAGGGTTTGATCCATGGACCTTTTCCTGGTGAAGCAAAGAAGGGGCTGGCTGGCTGGCAGGCACTTGCTAGGTCTCTGCCAGCAGCTGGAAAGGGTTCCTTTTGTTTTTTTACATCTTTTCTGATGTCCTAGTCCAGGTCTTCAGCCTATGGATTCCAGTTCGAAAGGGTTTTAGCGCCAGAACAGGGAGGCTTTGTGGGGTCCTTGCAGAAGGGGGTGACTGTTCTCTATGGGCTGTATAAATGGGGCACATTGCACACGGTTCCCTTTACTTGTGGTCCTCCCACTTCCTGGAATGGTGACCACCTTTGGCAGCTGTGGGATTCCTGGCAGGCAGGACTCTGCAGGGAAGCCCTAAGCAGCACTGACATTCTTGCAGTGGTGGGTACCTCAGGTGGGTGTTCAGCTTGTGATTCAGCATTTGGTGAGCCAGCTGAGAAGTTATTGTACAAGGCGGGTTGGCAGTTGAGTGATGCTCTGCTGGCTGCGGCCGCACAGCATGCTCAAGCCTAATGGTCGCTGTCAGGTCACAGTCTCAGGACTGTTCCTGTTTGAGCTTGAAGCTTGGCTCCGAGGTCCCCAGTGCACTTGCACTGTGTGAGGCTTTGGCTTGGTCTTACGGGGCCTTTCCCAAGGGGTGTTAATCCCCATCCCCCACCTGTCTTGCCCATTCACCCTGTTTGGGTGCACTCCCCCCCCCCCTCCTCCTGCAGCTTTCAGGCCTTCCAAAAGTGCTCACTTCAGCATCATATATATAGAAAAGGGGGGGGGGGGGGGGGGAAGGTGAAGGGCATCTCTCTGGCTTTGCATAGAGAGGTAGCTCGGGTTTTGAAGGGGATGTTGCATCTGCATCCATCCTTTCTTTCCTTCTTGGGACCTCAGTCTGATCCCCTGGGCGCTTTCTGATGCTCTTTTCTAGCCCTTGTGCTTGGCTTCTATCAAGAATCTTACCTTCAAAATGGTATTTTTGGTGTCCGTCACCTCTGCTAGGAAGGTTTCAGAATTGCAGGTCCTGCCGTGTCAGGATCCCCTCCTCGGGAGGATTCCATGTCCTTTCACACAGTTCCAGCCTTTCTTCTGAAGGTAGTGTTTCTGTTCCATGTGAATCAGGAGGTTTGGTTTCCCTCCTTTGTGGTGCAGGGATCATCACCAGAGGTTCTGAGGCTTCACAAGCTGGATGTCCAGAGGACACTGCTCGGATACCTCAAGGAGACGAATGAGTTTCATCTCTCATATCACCTCGTACCTTCTTATGGCCCTTGGAAGGGGCAGGTGGCCTCAAAGACCTCCATTGCAAAATGGATTAGGGCAGCTATTGAGTCTGTTTATGTAGTCAAGAATCACCCGGTGCCTCGGGGTCTCTAAGCCCACTGTACTAGGGGTCAGGCCGCTTTCTGGGTAGAGGCCTGTGTGATATCCCCTGAGGAGATATGCAGGATGGCCATTACAGATGGGTTGTGTCCATCAACCAGCAGAGGGAGATAGCACACTTTTTTCAGTGCCTCATACCAGCTTGCTCCACTGCCTCTTTTCAGTATTCTCTATCTCCCCTAGCAGAGTGGCTGCAGCTTCTTCGAGCTCCATCTTAAATCTGCCTGGAGGTTGCTCCTGTGCTTTTGCCAGTTGTTAGCAGGAGCGTTGGAGGCTATAGCAGCTTCACTTTAAAGGCACATAGGTTCGCCCTTTCCCTGCCTTACCCATACCTCCGTGGATGTGGACACATTGCTTAGCTTTCCCTGTCCTTCCCCACCAACAGTGGATGCAGGCACATAGGTTTGCCCTTTCCCTGCCTTTCCCACTCACCTGAGCCTCCGGAGTTCTATTTACCTCTGCTTTCCTCACAGCGTTAAAAAAAAAAAAACGCTTAGACGGTGGAACAGAGGTTTTTCCTTGCCTTTTTCTGTGGGACCGGAGCTGTGAGAGAGAAAATCAGAAGCTCTAGTATCAGCATAATGTGCTGTAATCACTACATCAGAAGATAACCATATAGCATTCTCCAATCTTAATGCTCTGTTTGGACAGTATGCATGTATAATAATTTTAAAATACAATGGTGCAAATAGATACACAGCCTGATGTATCAATGATAGCACTTTAAATTGGACCCTATAATTCACTGGTAACCGGCAGTTCTTGGAACTCTATCAACCAAGCTAGCTGCTACATTCTGAATCTGCAATACCTTTCTCCTGAAACTTGATATTCCATGATACAAGGCATTGTAATAATCCAAATTACACACCACACTCTGAAAATCAGACAATGGTAACATAGGTCTCAATTTGTGAAAAAGATCGAGCTGTACAAAAGAAGATTAAATTGCCTTAACAACTTGATCCTTCGTGGTAAGCTTAGAGTCGAACACTACACCTAACAAATTCATCTCTTTTTGAACTGGAAGTTAAGAACATAAGTATTTGTCATACTGGGACAGACCGAAGGTCCATCAAGCCCAGTATCCTGTTTCCAACTGTGGCCAATCCAGGTCATAAGTACCTGGCAAGATACCAGAACAGCAAAACAGATGTTATGCTGCTTATCCTAGAATATGCAGTGGGTTTTTCCAAGTCCATTTTAATAATGAGTTATGGACTTTTCTTTTTGGAAATTATCCAAACCTTTTTTAAACCGTACTAAGCTAACTGCTTTTACCACATTCTCTGGCAAGGAATTCCAGAATTTAATTGCATGTTGAGTGAAAAATATTTTCTCCGAGTTGTTCTCGATTTACTATTTAGTAGCTTCTTTGCATGCCCCCTAGTCCTAGTATTTTTGGAAAGAATAAACAAGTGATTCACATGTACCTGTTCCATTCCACTCAGTATTTTATAAACCTCTATCAAATCTCCCCTCAGCCATCTTTTCTCCAAGCTGAAGAGCCTTAGCCTCCTTAGCCTTTCCTCTTAGGGAAGTCGTCCCATCCCCTTTATCATTGTCATCACTGTTCTCTGTACCTTTACTAGTCCACTATATCTTTTTTGAGATGCAGTGACCAGAACTATTCGAGGTGTGGTTGCACCATTGAGCGATAACAAAGGCATTATAACAGTCTCATTTTTGTTTTCCATTCCTTTCCTAATAATTCCTTACATTCTATTTGCTTTCTTAGCTGCCGCTGCACATTGAGCAGAGAGTTTCAACATATCGGTGATTATCCGGGAAATTATAGACCAGTAAACCTGATGTCTGTGCCGGGCAAAATAGTGGAAACTATTATAAAGAATAACATAGAACACGTAGACAAACATGGTTTCATGGGACAGACTCAGCATGGGTTCAGCTGAGGGAAGTCTTGCCTTACCAATTTGCTTCATTGCTTTGAAGGTGTGAATAAACATGTGCATAAAGGGGAGCCGGTTGATGTAATGAAACTAGATTTTCAGAAAGCTTTTGATAAAGTTTCTCATGAGAGACTCCTGAGAAAATTAGAGTCATGGGATAGGAGGCAAGGTTCTGTTGTGCATTAGGAATTGGTTATTGGACTGAAAACAAAGGGTAGGGTTAAATGATCATTTCTCTCAGTGGAGGCCGCAGGGATCTGTACTGGGACAGGTGCTATTTAATGTATTTATAAATGATATGGAAATTGGAACAATGAGTGTGGTGATCAAATTTGCAGATGATACAAAACTATTCAAGGTTAAAACACGTGCGGACTGTGAGAAATTGCAGGAAGACCTTAGGAAATTGGAAGACTGGGCGTCCAAATGGTAGATGAAATTTAATGTGGACAAATGCAAGGTGATGCACATTGGAAAGAATAAACCGAATCATAGTTACCTGGTGTTATGGTCCACCTTGGGGGTCAGCGCTCATGAAAAAGATCTGAGTGTCATTGTAGATAATATGCTGAAATCTTCTGCTCAGTATGTGTCGGCAGCCGAAAAAGCAAGTAGGATGCTAGGAATTATTAGGGAAGGGATGGTGAATAAGACCGAAAACACTATAACGCCTTTGTATCTCTCCATGGTTCGTCCGCACCTTGAGTATTGCTTTCAGTTCTGGTCACCGTATCTCAAAAAAGATATAGCGGAATTAGATAAGGTTCAAATAAGAGCAACCAAAATGATAAAAGGGGACGGAACTCCTCTCATATGAGGAAAGGCTAAAGAGGTGAGGGCTCTTCAGCTTAGAAAAGAGACAGATGAAGTGAGATATAATTGATGTCTACAAAATCCTGAGTGGTGTAGAAGTAAATCGATTTTTTTTTTACTCATTCCAAAAGTACAAAGACTAGGGGACACTTGAGGAAGTTACATGGAAATAATTTTAAAACAAATAGGAGGAAATATTTTTTCACTCAACGAATAGTTAAGCTTTGGATTTCTTTGCCAGAGGATGTGGTAACAGCTGTTAGCGTATCTGAGTTTAAAAAAGGTTTGGACAGATTTCTGAAGGAAAAGTCCATAGTCTGCTATTGAGACAGACATGGGAAGCAACTGCATGCCCTGGGATTGTAGTATGGAGTGTTGCATGATTTGGGTTTCTGCCAGGTACTTGTGACCTGGCTTGGCCACTGTTTGGAAAACAGAATACTGAGCTAGATGGACAATTGGTCTGACCCAGTATGGCTACTCTTAAGTACATAAGTAATGCCACACTGGAAAAAGACCAAGGGTCCATCGAGCCCAGCATCCTGTCCACGACAGCGGCCAATCCAGGCCAAGGGCACCTGGCAAGCTTCCCAAACCTACAAACATTCTATACATGTTATTCCTGGAATTGTGGATTTTTTCCAAGTCCATTTAGTAGTGGTTTATGGACTTGTCCTTTAGGAAACCGTCTAACCCCTTTTTAAACTCTGCCAAGCTAACCGCCTTCACCACGTTCTCCGGCAACAAATTCCAGAGTTTAATTATGCGTTGGGTGAAGAAAACGTTTCTCTGATTTGTTTTAAATTTACTACACTGTAGTTTCATCGCATGCCCCCTATGTTCTAAAGACAGCCGGCTCCTCCCCAGCACTATCTAAAATCATATCTAGGTGACACGTGAGGTCCGCCACCTTCTCACTAGGCAAATAGCCAGGCGATCCACCGTTCATCAGCCACCCAGCTATCTACTTGCCTAATAATTGAATCACCGACTACAACAGCCATCCTAACCCTTCCCTCCTGGGCAAAAGCTCCTGTAGACACATCCTTGGTGTGAGAGGATATTGCATCCCCTGGTGGACAGGTCCTGACTACAGGATTACTTCCAGCTTCACCAGGATGATACTCTCCTCTTCTTTTTTTTAGAAAACTCCCTCTTCCAAGGCAGCACAGACCGGATGTGGGACTTCTCTACAACGTCCCTGTAGGCCTCCTGTATTTACTTCTCTGTCTCCCTCAGCTCTCCTCCAAGTCTGCTACTCTATCCTCAAGAGAATGAACTCATTCTGTGAGAGCTAGGAGCTCTTTGGATAGCACCCCTCTTGCTTTCTGTATGTTAGTATTTGTAGAGTTGTTTAATTAAAACTTATTAAGGTACTAGAAATATCAGATGAATATAAAGAGCCTTAAGATTATATGGTATAATATGTAATTTATTTAGTGTTTGCGTCTCAGAAACTAATTAAATGTAATTAAAACTTTCTTGTTGTACTATGGGAAACTAGTCAATAATGCTTCTCATTTTTATTTTTTTCTAAGTGAACTAGGCCCTGCTGTGCCTTTTAGAGTCTGTCTGTTAATGCTGAGTCAGAAAATATTCAAGTTTTAAAACTGAGGAAAATGGTGTGGAGACTAGTTAATAAAGTTTGCTGCTACTGCTATTGTTTTTTTTTTTTTTTTTTTTTAATTCTACCTGTGTTTATCAATAACCTAACCCAATTAAGTTACTAAGCACAGAGCAAAATATTGTCATTTACCCCCAGAGAAATGTCCTCTCAGAACTTTTGCTCTCAAAAGCCATTCTTCTGAAGGCCCACCCTCTCCCCTTTAAGCCCACTGGGCCTACTTAAGGATGCTCTGGTGTTCTAGGGTAGGATGGGGAGTAGTGATTTACATTCACTTTTGCTTATTTGGGCTCCAGGTTCAAAATGGCTAGCTACTGTTGCTAGGGGCCAGGATGCTAGCCCATAGTACTACTGTGAGACTGCCACTAGAAGTTGTGACTTCTTTTTGAACTTGGAGTCGGCATGGGCAGGAGTGACTGGGTTTCGCTCATGCCTGTCCTACCCTATACCACCAGGGCATCCTTAAAGTAAGCCTGGGGAGACCTATAGGAAGGTGAAGGGTCTTTGGGTGGTACTCCTTTGGGAGGTGATTGTATGGACATGGTGGAGAGCTTACTGTGCTAATGATATGAATAATGTTTTGTATTTTGATTATTTGGTTTTCTTATCTCAAAAATTTTAAATTGCAAAATAAGCTTATTTGTTTATGCTTCTAGAATTTGTTTTCATGACTATTCAACATGTCTGAACTAAATTTGTTACAATGCAGATATTCTCAGGCAAAATGTATTATCTTTTTATAGGACAGTGATGAGGAGGAAGACAACGATGACAATGTAGAGGCTGCTAGTAGTGGAAAAGTAAGCAGGAGTCCATCACCAGTTCTTCAGGATGAGCAGAGTGAACCAGAAATGACAGAAGAAGAGAGAGAATATCAAATGGTACAGATGCCACCTCAGTTAACATATAGAAGTTAACAAATACATATATGTTTTTGTTTTGTAATTGTGGTACTTTTCCATTCTCATGAACTTCCACTAGAGCATTTCTGAGGTATGGGTCATACATTTGATATAACACCTTTCTGTGGTACAACCAAAGTGATTTATATATTATATACAGATACTTATTTCTGTGTCCCTAATGGGCTCACAATCTAAGGGGTTTTTTTTTCTACCTGGCGCAGTGGAAGGTTAAGTGACTTTGTGGCTGATTTTCAAAAGAGAAAATCGTCCAAGAAGTGTCAGAAATCAGCATTTGGATGAATTTCTTCTCAAAACGTTCAAATCGGTATTTTTAAAACCTATTTGCAGACACTTATCTATGTAGTTTGTCTGCAGTGCATCCAAATGACGGGGTGAGGGGGTGTTGGGAGTTTTCAAAGGCAGGATTGGGACATGCCTAAGACTTGGATGTTTTATGGTCATAATGGGACAAAACCGAAACGTCTAGGGCGAAAACTTCTAATGTTTTGGAGTAGACCTGTTTTTCTAATGAATAAGACACAAAAAAGGTGCCCTCAATGACCAGATGACCACTAGAAGGAATCAGGGATCCCTCTCACCCCCCAAAAATGTGATTAAAAATAATACTCGCCAGCCTCTGTGACAACCTCAGATGTTATAGCCAGATCTATTAGAGCAGCATGCAGTATAGTGGTGGGTGCAGTGCACTGTAGACAGGTGCACCTAGGCCCATACCTCCCCCTACCTGTTAACACTTGTGTAAACTGTGAGCCTTCCAAAACTCACTAAAAACCCACTGTACCCACATATAGGTGCCACCTTCACCCTTAAGGGGCTATTGTAGTGGTGTACAGTTAGGGATAGTGGGGTTTGGAGGGCTTATCAGACAAGATAAAGGAGCAGTGATGAGATGTGTACCTGGGAGCATTTACATGAAGTCCACAGCAGTGCCCCATTGCTCTCCTGGGATGTCTGGAGGACTAGTCTGCTAAAAATGCTGGTCCCTCCTGCACCCCAGTGGCTTGTTTTTGTTCATTTTTAACGTGTGTTTTGGGTTTTGTTTTGTTTTTTTTTTCTCGAAAATGGCCTAAAAAGATAAACACACAAGACAGAAAGCCTTGTTCGAAATGGTATTTTCTAAAAAGAAGATAGTCGTTTTGCTTTTTTTGAAAATGGTTACATTTGTAATTTGGATTTGGGACATTTTGCGCAAAATCCGGTTTCTGGATTCTGGTTTTATACCAGTGATCACTTCGCTTCATAATTTGGGAGTGTCTTTGGACACGAGGTTGTCTTTTAGACAAGTGGCCACTATAGTCAAGGTTGTGGTTTTTAAACTGCGAATGGTATCTTGACGGAATTTTTTTTTCCATGGAGAATTTCCACACCATGCTGCAGTTACGTTCAACCTTCTCTCAATTATTGTAACGTTTGGTTTGCCACGTGCAACTTTACAAGCTTTGTAGGTTGCACAGAACTCTTTAGTGTGGTTTCTCTTGATTTTGAGTTGGGAGGAGCGTATTACACCTTATTTGAAAATGCTGCATTGTTTGGCGTAATGGTGAATTTTCTAGCATGTGAATTATAAGAATATTTCATGAAGTGTATTTCTGTAGTTTGGCCAGTTGGTGGTGCATGTTTTGTCTTTACAGCTGTTACAGACAAATGGCTGTTCCTTCTTTAGTTGAATACAAAGAGGAATTAACCTGCAGTGATGTGGCCAGCTACTTTAAAAAAAAAAAAAATGTTGTTCTGGGCTCTGGTTGACCCAGGCGCTCAAATTCAGTCTGGAAATACTGAATTTTTCTCCAGTCTCAGTTTGGAAGTAGAGAGAGAAAGACCTCTTTCCATATCATCATGCTGATCAATCCATAGACTGGTGGGTTGTGTCCATCTACCAGCAGGTGGAGATAGAGAGCAAACTTTGCCTCCCTATATGTGGTCATGTGCTGCCGGAAACTCCTCAGTATGTTCTCTATCTCAGCAGGTGGTGGTCACACACAGCAGCAGCTCTGGCTAGGCCTCCAAGCCTAATTTTTAGGTTTTGTTGAGTGCCTGGGGTTGAGGGCTCTTCTTGAGCAAGTGCAAACCTGGTGGCGCCAGGTCCCTCCTTTTCTCCCCCTCCCGCTGGCTCCGTTTAAAAAAAAAAAAAAAAAATTTTGAACGTCCTTAAAGGCGTTTATTTCGACGTTTATTTAAACGTTTATTGCAGCTTCTCACTGGGACACCAGGTCGTTACAGCTCGGAGCGGACAGCAGGTAATTTTTACCTTTTATAGCGGGCAGGGGGTTCCCCGATTGGTCTCCACGTGGCCTATGGCGTCGGAGGGCGAGGGCGCAAAGAGTCGCTCCCCGGATCGCGTGTGCGCTTCCAGAGGGGATGCGGGGGTCTTAAAGTCTGATTCGCCCTTGTTGGGTGACAGTTTCGTGACCGATGAGTGTCCCGGTCCTTCCCCCGGTGTGGCGGTTTTTTCCCGCCATAAACGCCCATCCCCCGCTGCTCGCCTCCGCCATATTGGCCGGCCACGCGGCTCGGACGGCTTCTTCTTGGGCTGCCCTTGAGGTGGGAGACATTGATGCCATGAACGCCCTTAATTTGGGCGACGGCACAAAAGTGGCTAAAGTTAACCGCCGTTCTTCCCGCGCGGCTCCTTCGCGGAGTGTCGCGCCGGACGCCATCTTGGATGCGCAGCATGTCTCTCCCCCGCTCTTGCGAGCGCCGGTTGAGGGTGCGTCTAGGGCTGTAGCCCAGGCTGCGGAAGTGCACAGTATGCGGGGTTTCTCCCCCGAGTTTGTTTTGCTGCTGCATCAGGCCTTCCTTATGCAAAACGCTGCCCCTGCTCTCTCGTCTGGTAAAGAGGTTGAGGCCCCCGGAGGTAAACGCCCTCGGGTTGATTCCCAGGCCTTGGAGGACTTTGTCTCCTCCGATGTAGGTGAGGGCAGCGTATCTGAGTTCTCCCAACGGTCCTTTGCGGATTCCTTGGAGGAGACGGATCCCCGCTCGGATGGAGCGGATGACCCCTCTGCAGCGCGGCTCTTTAGCTCAGAGGATTTGCCCAACCTGTTAATGCAGGCCATGGGCATTTTGAAGATTTCCTCTCCGGAGGACGTCTCTCCCTCAGCCCCTGTTGGCTCTGCCATTATGCAGGGGACGAAGCGCCCGCATAGAACCTTCCACGTGCATGATGCCATGCACACCTTAATTTCGGCTCAGTGGGATGTCCCGGAAGCGAGCCTTAAAGTGGTTAGGGCTATGTCCCGCCTCTATCCTTTGCCTGAAAGTGAACGTGAGGCCTATCTGTGGCCTACCGTGGTTTCTTTAATCACTGCGGTGACTAAGAAAACGGCGTTGCCGGTGGAAGGTGGCACGGCCCTATAGGACGCCCAAGACGGAAGATTGGAGGCGGCCTTAAGGTCGTCCTTTGAGGCGGCTGCTTTAAGTTTGCAGGCCTCAGTTTGCGGCTCCTATGTGGCCAGGGCGTGCCTGACTATGGTGCAGCGGGCTTCCCCCTCGGATCATTCCTTGAGGGCTGATTGACCGGCCCTGGAATCGGGCTTAGCCTATTTGGCAGACTTGCTGTATGATGTCTTGAGGGCCTCAGCTAAAGGCATGGCTCAGACAATCTCTGCGCGGCGGTGGCTTTGGCTGAAGCATAGGTCTGCTGACCACGCCTCTAAATCCCGCCTGGCTAGATTGCCTTTTAAAGGCAAGCTGCTCTTTGGGGTCGAGCTGGACAAAATCGTGACCGATCTCGGCACGTCTAAGGGCAAGAGGTTACCAGAGGTCAGGGCTCGGGCTAGTGCTCGCCCCGGTACCTCCAGAGGACGGTTTCAGGAAGCCGTCGGTACCGCCCGGCAGGTCGGGCTCCTCTGCCCCCTCTTCCTTCAAGAGGAAATTCTCCCCCAAGCAGCATTCCTTTCGCAGAGACCGCCGTCCCGGAGGTGCTCCCTCCGGTCCTCCCCTAGGGTCTCGTACCCAATGACGGGGCCTTGGTCCACGCCCCAGTGCAGATTGGGGGACGGCTGTCCTCGTTTCTGGGCGAGTGGATCACAATAACTTCAGACGCTTGAGTGCTGGAAGTCATCAGAGACGGCTACAAGCTAGAGTTCTGCCGACCCTTAAGAGACGGGTTTGTACTCTCTCCCTGCAAGTCTCCGGTCAAAGCTGTGGCAGTGCAGCAGACCTTGGACAATCTGATCCGCCTGGGTGCGGTCGTTCCGGTGCCAGAAAATCAGCTTGGCAAGGGACGTTACTCCATATACTTTGTGGTACCAAAGAAAGGAGGTTCTGTACGGCCTATCCTCGACCTCAAGGGGTCAATCAGGCTCTTTCGCATGGAGACCCTCCGCTCTGTTATAGTGGCAGTGCAGGCAGGAGAGTTCCTGGCATCCTTGGTCATCAAGGAAGCGTACTTGCATATTCCCATCTGGCCTCCTCATCAACGCTTTCTGCGTTTTGCAGTACTGGGCCGACACTTCCAGTTCAGAGCCCTCCCGTTCGGGTTGGCTACTGAGTCCTGCGGATGGAGCTTTGATATCGACATACTGAGGAGTTTCTGGCAGCACATGACCACATATAGGGAGGCAAAGTTTGCTCTCTATCTCCACCTGCTGGTAGATGGACACAACCCACCAGTCTATGGATTGATCAGCTATGATTAATGGAAAGAAAATTATCAGGTATGATACATAATTTTACCTTACTTGAGGCCCTGTGAACAGTTATATTCGGTAGCCTGTGATCAGCCGTATTTCCTGTACTTCCCAGGCACTATTCAGGTAGCGATAAAATGTTTAGATAGTTTTATAATTGATTCTTATTCAGTTACCTATTATTTGCCTGTTATTTTCCATCTGTTTGTATAGTTCACTGTTCAATATTTTTTATGACAAATCTTTTTTAGTTTATTGACTCTGCTTGTCTGGACTGACTAAGAATCCTGGTGTTTTGTATGTTGGGTCTGTGAGTGCTTTCTAGTAACTAGGGGACCACTGGGAGTGTGGCCCCAATAACCTAGAAATCACTGTGGATAACTTGAGAGCGGGAGACTCGCCCAGAGGCGGTTGGGACCCAATCGGTGGGAGGAGGGTGCTAGTATTGAGCACATTCCCAGGTGCAGGCAGACCTGGGCTGTCCTGGGGATAGACCCTCTAAGTGGCCACAGGGTTAGCCCCAGGTGCGTTGCTAGGCGTTTTGTGACAGGTGCCTGTGGTGCAGTGTATTGAATTTAAACTCCTGTTACTTGTGTTTTAGGTGCCTCAGGGTGTTGCTCCTTTGGCTTTAGTGCATTGTTTGCAGTCTTATTGTCTTTCTCAAGCATTTTGGTCTCAAGACCAGAATTTGCTGGTTGTTCCGTCATTTCATCGGGTGAGTTTGAAGGAAATTCGTAGTCTGGTTTTTATTGTTGCTGGCCCTTGTTTGTGGAATTCTTTACCATTGGCCATGCACCAACTTGTATCTATTCCTCAATTCAGAAGCAGTTATCTGGTTGTTTTCCATGGTGTTTGGTTGATGGGTGGATTTTGAGATTTTTTTTTTGGAGGGGGGGGATTCTGCTATCTATATGATTTTGTACTGTTCAGTTTTTTAATGAGTATTTTATTGTACCTCACCTGGATGGTTGGATAGGAGGGTTATAAATGTGTTAAATAAATAAAATGTCCGCAGTCCAACTTAGATGTCATATTGAAAATGCCCCTCCATGTGAAGTATGCATGACGTTATTGTTAAGAGGTAATTTCTGCTACCATTTTTGGTGGTACAAAATTGTTTAATCTTTTGATTTTGCTGTCTCCCCCCCCCCCCCCATAATGTTGGCCCCACTTACAGGAACCAAAAAATGCTAAAATGTTGCCACCAAAATCAGTGTATTGCAAATAGTACAAAAGGGGGGAGTCCATAAAAATCTCTAGATTAAAAACCTTGCATTTGAGGGCTCTATAGTGGCATTGCTATATACTACCATATCATCAGAGGCTAGGGTGTTTTACCAAGCCCAACATCTGCTGCTTGGCTTGGCCAGAGTTGGAGATGCTTCATAGGCAGTGTGCTCAGCCCCAGAGGGGAAGGGTATCCTAGCCACTGCACGGATACATAACAAAATTCATGGAGCATCTGAACAGTTTTTTTTGAGTCTCTAGAACATAGCCGAAGGCTTATGACTGAAGTGGTTAGGGCTAGAAAGAAAAGAGTTAAAATGGAGATTTCTTCTCCCCTCAGCTAGTTGCAGTTGAAGGCTGTTGTAACATAATGCCAGCCAGTCTAGATCGGTTGATCTCAATGCTCAGAAGAGCAGGAGGATACTACAGAGCTAAATCTGCCTAGCTGAACTGTTTATTAGATTTAGCCAAATAAAGAGGTAAGTGGTAGGAACAGGGTTAAGAGGTTAGGGAAAAGACTTGGGGAGTGAGGGAGCTTAGGTGATGGTTTAACTATGGGAACTGATAGTAACAACTAGGATGTCCCGTTTTGAGATTTTATGATATACAGTGGGGGAAATAAGTATTTGATCCCTTGCTGATTTTGTAAGTTTGCCCACTGACAAAGACATGAGCAGCCCATAATTGAAGGGTAGGTTATTGGTAACAGTGAGAGATAGCACATCACAAATTAAATCCGGAAAATCACATTGTGGAAAGTATATGAATTTATTTGCATTCTGCAGAGGGAAATAAGTATTTGATCCCCCACCAACCAGTAAGAGATCTGGCCCCTACAGACCAGGTAGATGCTCCAAATCAACTCGTTACCTGCATGACAGACAGCTGTCGGCAATGGTCACCTGTATGAAAGACACCTGTCCACAGACTCAGTGAATCAGTCAGACTCTAACCTCTACAAAATGGCCAAGAGCAAGGAGCTGTCTAAGGATGTCAGGGACAAGATCATACACCTGCACAAGGCTGGAATGGGCTACAAAACCATCAGTAAGACGCTGGGCGAGAAGGAGACAACTGTTGGTGCCATAGTAAGAAAATGGAAGAAGTACAAAATGACTGTCAATCGACAAAGATCTGGGGGCTCCACGCAAAATCTCACCTCGTGGGGTATCCTTGATCATGAGGAAGGTTAGAAATCAGCCTACAACTACAAGGGGGGAACTTGTCAATGATCTCAAGGCAGCTGGGACCACTGTCACCACGAAAACCATTGGTAACACATTACGACATAACGGATTGCAATCCTGCAGTGCCTGCAAGGTCCCCCTGCTCCGGAAGGCACATGTGACGGCCCGTCTGAAGTTTGCCAGTGAACACCTGGATGATGCCGAGAGTGATTGGGAGAAGGTGCTGTGGTCAGATGAGACAAAAATTGAGCTCTTTGGCATGAACTCAACTCGCCGTGTTTGGAGGAAGAGAAATGCTGCCTATGACCCAAAGAACACCGTCCCCACTGTCAAGCATGGAGGTGGAAATGTTATGTTTTGGGGGTGTTTCTCTGCTAAGGGCACAGGACTACTTCACCGCATCAATGGGAGAATGGATGGGGCCATGTACCGTACAATTCTGAGTGACAACCTCCTTCCCTCCGCCAGGGCCTTAAAAATGGGTCGTGGCTGGGTCTTCCAGCACGACAATGACCATAACATACAGCCAAGGCAACAAAGGAGTGGCTCAGGAAGAAGCACATTAGGGTCATGGAGTGGCCTAGCCAGTCACCAGACCTTAATCCCATTGAAAACTTATGGAGGGAGCTGAAGATGCGAGTTGCCAAGCGACAGCCCAGAACTCTTAATGATTTAGAGATGATCTGCAAAGAGGAGTGGACCAAAATTCCTCCTGACGTGTGCAAACCTCATCATCAACTACAGAAGACGTCTGACCGCTGTGCTTGCCAACAAGGGTTTTGCCACCAAGTATTAGGTCTTGTTTGCCAGAGGGATTAAATACTTATTTCCCTCTGCAGAATGCAAATAAATTCATATACTTTCCACAATGTGATTTTCCGGATTTAATTTGTGATGTGCTATCTCTCACTGTTACCAATAACCTACCCTTCAATTATGGGCTGCTCATGTCTTTGTCAGTGGGCAAACTTACAAAATCAGCAAGGGATCAAATACTTATTTCCCCCACTGTAACAGTTTATAAGATGTATAAATAAGTAGAACAGTAGAAATCTGTAGGTAGGTCAGTTACTCCTTGTCTTTTGTCATCTACTGTTTGACTGTGGTAGTGAATGAGTGATAGAAACCACTTAGTTTCTGACTCTCTAAATGAGCAGCATTTGTGGTTTTGCAAAAGGCAGGGACCTGGGTGAATTGCAGAGAGACTGTAGATTGCAGATGCAGGTTAGAAGAGGGGTAATAGATTAAGGTGAAAGGAGAAGAAACATGGATAGGTGGGGAAATGGGGGGTGAGAAAGGAGACAGTGGAAAGGAAAGCTGGAGATCAGAAGCAGGAGGTGAGGGGGGAGGGGTCAGATGTGTACTGTCTACATTGTAGCAAAGACAATTTATAAATGCTTTAGCTTGGTGGAATTTTTGATTGTTAGGTGCCTTTATCAGATGCATCTAGTATAGTCTAGAACAAGGGGTTCTCAACCCAGTCCTTGAGACACACCTAGCCAGTCAGGTTTTCAAGATACCCACAATAAGTAAGTATGAGATAAATTTGCATACAATGAAGTCAATGCATTCAAATTTGTCTTATTCATTCTCCAAGGACAAGCAAGCCATTAATTCTCACAATTGGGTAATGCGGCACTGTGTTGCCCGGTCTGGAACTTATAATAAGCTTTCTCCAAAGACAAGGAGGCTCTCAATATTCTTACGTGTGGGTTGTCGTCCGCAACGGCCCAGGAGACGGAAGAAACCTTCAAAAGCTCAAGAAAGTACTGCTGCGCGGGCCGACCCACCGCGCATGCGTGGGCAGCTTCTCGCCTGCAACGCGAACATGCAGTGATCAGTTCGTTTTCATCCACTCTTCGAGAGAGTTGTGCTCGCCGCTACTCCCTTGTTGTTTTTGGTTCAGGAGAACCGCTATTTTCGCGTTAATCGCACCCCCCCCCCCTTCTTCTTTTTATTACCTTCTCAAATAAAATTTTTTAAAAAAGGGTTTTTTCCCCTTATTTTTTTAGTTTTTTCCTCACTTTTTCAAGTTTCCTTTCTTTTTTTCGTTGCGGCCACATTTAGGCTGCTCGGCCGCATCTTTTTTCCCTTTTTTGTGCCTTTTTAATTGGCACAATCGAGCCTTTTGATTTCGCAGACGCTATTTTCCCGCCCATGTCGCTGTACTCGCTGCAACCGGACCATCTCGGGTACTGACCCCCATGCGTGGTTCCTCCAGTGTCTTTGGCCCGATCATCTTCCAGCTGCCTGTAAGCTGTGTAAGTTAATGAAGAAAAGGACCCAGGTGGCTCGAGAGGCTCAGTGCGAGAGACTTTCTTCGGATCGGTCCGGTCCTTCGACGTCAGCATCGACATCGGTACCGAGGTTGGCGGCATCGGCTTCGAGGGAAGCAGCAACACCGAGAGTCCAGGTAATGGCTGCCGAAAGACCGCTTCGAGCTGGGAGCAGCGAGGCATCGAGTGGGTCTCCATCCATCTCGAGGCCTACTGCTATGCAGCCCCGGACCCGGCCCGAGGAGGCGTGAGGATTCCACGTCCTCCTCATCGGCACTGAGGAGTCTCAATGATGGGTGTCGAGTGAAGGCTGGAGCTACTGGGGTTTGTAATAAATTATCCCAAGTCCCATCTTGTTCCAGTGCAGAAATTGGAGTTCATTGGAGCTCTGTTGGATACACGGACGTCTCGAGCTTATCTTCCCCAGGCAAGGACAGACAATCTTCTGGCCCTAGTGTCCTTGGCTCAAGCGTCTCAGCAGATCACAGCTCGGCAGATGTTGAGACTTCTAGGGCACATGGCCTCCACAGTTCCTGTGACTCCCATGGCGTGCCTACATATGAGATCAGCTCAATGGACTCTAGCTTCCCAGTGGTGCCAGGCCACAGGGAATCTAGAGGATGTAATCCATCTCTCCACCGATTTTTGCAGCTCCCTTCAGTGGTGGACCATTCAATCCAATATGACCTTGGGACGTCTATTACAAATTCCTCAGCCACAAAAAGTGCTGACGACGGATGCATCCCTCCAGGGGTGGGGAGCTCATGTAGATGGACTTTACACTCAAGGAGTTTGGTTCTTTCAGGAAAAGGGTCTTCAGATCAACCTCCTGGAATTGCGAGTGATCTGGAATGCTCTCAGGGCTTTCAGAGATCAGCTGTCCAACCAGATCATCCTTATTCAGACAGACAATCAAGTTGCTATGTATTACACCAACAAGCAGGGGGGCACCGGATCTCGCCCTCTATGTTGGGAAGCCGTCAGGGTGTGGCTTTGGACCCGCCATCACGGTATGTTTCTCCAGGCCACATATCTGGCAGGTGTAAACAACAGTCTGGCTGACAGGTTGAGGCAGGATTATGCAACCTCACGAGTGGTCCCTCAACATGGGACATTGTCTGCAAAATCTTCCAAGCGTGGGGCACCCCCTCGGTGTTTCTTTTTGCCACTCAGACAAATCGCAAAGTCCCTCAATTCTGTTCCAGACTTCAGGCCCACGACAGACTAGCGTCAGATGCCTTCCTCCTACATTGGGGAACAGGCCTTCTGTATGCATATCCTCCCATATCTCTAGTAGGAAAGACTCTGCTGAAACTCAGGCAAGACCGCGGAACCATGATTCTGATTGCACCTTTTTGGCCCCATCAGATCTGGTTCCCTCTTCTTCTGGAGTTGTCCTCCGAAGAACCATGGAGTGTTTTCCGACCCTCATCACCCAGAACAAGGGGTCGCTTCTACATCCCAACCTCCAGTCTCTGGCTCTCACGGCCTGGATGTTGAGAACTTAGAAGTTGCCTCTTTAGGCCTTTCAGAGGGTGTCTCCCGAGTCTTGCTTGCTTCCAGGAAAGATTCCACAAAAAGATGTTATTCTTTTAAATGGAGGAGGTTTGCCGTCTGGTGTGACAGCAAGGCCCTAGATCCTTTTTCTTGTCCTACACGGACCCTGCTTGAATACCTTCTACACTTATCAGAGTCTGGTCTCAAGACCAACTCCGTAAGGGTTCACCTTAGTGCAATCAGTGCTTACCATCAACGTATAGAAGATCAGCCTATCTCTGGACAGCCTTTAGTGGTTCGTTTTATGAGAGGTTTGCTTTTGTCAAAGCCCCGGGTCAAACCTCCACCAGTGCCATGGGATCTCAATGTCGTTCTCACCCAGCTGATGAAAGCTCCTTTTGAGCTACTGAATTCCTGCCATCTGAAGTACTTGACCTGGAAGGTCATTTTCTTGGTGGCTGTTACTTCAGCTCGTAGGGTCAGTGAGCTTCAGGCCTTGGTAGTTCATGCTCCATAAATCAAATTTCATCACAACAGAGAGTCCTTCGCACTCACCCTAAGTTCTTGCCGAAGGTGATGTCGGAGTTCCATTTGAACCAGTCAATTGTCTTGCCAACATTTTTTCCCTGTCCACATACCCGCCCTGGTGAGAACAAGTTGCACACCTTGGACTGCAAGAGAGCATTTACCTTCTATGTGGAGCAGAGTAAGCCCTACAGACAGTCGGCCAATTGTTTGTTTCCTTCGACCCTAACAGGAGGGGAGTCGTCATTGGAAAACGCACCATCTCCAATTTGCTGGCAGATTGCATTTCCTTCACTTATGCCCAAGCTGGGCTGACTCTCGAGGGCCATGTCACGGTTCATAATGTCAGAGCCATGGCTGCGTCAGTGGCTCACTTGAAGTCAGCCTCTATTGAAGAGATCTGCAAGGCTGCAATGTGGTCATCAGTCCACACATTCACATCTCACTACTGCCTTCAGCAGGATACCCGACGTGACAGTCTGTTTGGGCAGTCGGTGCTGCAGAATCTGTTCGGGGTTTAGAATCCAACTCCACCCTCTTAGGCCCATTTCTGTTTTGTTCCAGGCTGCACTCTCACCTAGTTTAAGTTATTTTCAGGTCAATCTCTGTTACGTCCTCGCCATTGCGAGGCCCAGTTGACCGATGTTCTTTGTTTTGAGTGAGCCTGGGGACTAGGGATACCCCACACGTAAGAATATTGAGCCTGCTTGTCCTCTGAGAAAATGACGATACATACCTGTAGCAGGTATTCTCTGAGGACAGCAGGCTCAATATTCTTACAACCCTCCCTCCTCCCCGTTGGAGTTGTTTCACTTATATTGTTTTGCTTTTTATTAAACTGATCACTGCGCGGCGGAACGTTCGGGAAGGTTCTTGAGCTTTTGAAGGTTTCTTCTGTCTCCTGGGCTGTCGCGGACGACGACCCACACGTAAGAATGTTGAGCCTGCTGTCCTCGGAGAATACTTGCTACAGGTATGTATCTTCATTTTACAGTGCTTTGTGGAGTGCGAGACACACTCCACTGCGCATTCGTGAGTGTCTTCCCACCTGTCGTGAGGGCGTGTATACTGCAGTTCTTTTTCTTCTGTAGTGAGAGTTGTGTTTACGTGATCTCTCCAAGTCTGGTCTGGAAGAGCTTTCTTTTTGGTGCCTTTTCGGCTTTAAGTGCTATACCTGGTTCAATCAGACAGTCTCTGGCACAGACAACCATTCTTGGTGTCTTCAGTGGTTAGGGCTTGATCACAGCCCTGCTAACTGTTTCCTTTGTCTTCGGATGAAGAAGAGGACTCAGCTGTTCAGAAGTCCTCAGCATCAAGGTCTGTAGCGTCTGCACTGACAGTCAAAGAATGCATCTCCATCAGGAGTGTTGGTAAGCTTAGCTGCTTCGAGACCCATGAAAGATGTCATCTGAGTGTCTCCAGATCTTGTTCACTCTCTGCTATGGTGGATCATTTGATCCAATTCCAAATTCCTGTGCCTCAAAAGGTTCTGACGATGGATGCATCTCTTCTGGGTTGGGGAGCTCATGTAGATGGGCTTCACACTCGAGCCTGGTCCGTCCAGGAAGCAGGTGTTCAGATCAACCTTCTGGAGCTTTGGGTAATCGGGAAAACACTAAATGCTTTCGTAGTTCGGCTGTCTCACCAAATTGTGCGCATTCAAACAGACAACCAGGTTGTGATGTATTACGCCAACAAACGGGGGGGGGGGGCACCAGATTATGCTGTCTGTGTCAGGAGGCCATCCAGATGTGGCGCTGGGCTTGCTGACACGGCATGTTCCTTTGGGCCACTTATCTGGCGGGCAAAAACAAGTCTGGTCAGCAGGCTGAGCAGGGTTTATCAGCTGCACGAGTGGTCTCTCAGCATGGGCGTTTCTTGTGAGATCTTCCAAGTGTGGGGCACCCCGTCGGTGGATCTCTTTGCCACACAGTTGAATCACAAAGTTCCTGAGTTCTGTTCCAGACTTCAGGCTCACGACAGACTAGCATCAGATGCTTTCCTCCTGCATTGGGGGACGAACGAGTCTTCTGTATGCGTATCCTCCCATACCTCTTGTGGGGAAGACTTGGTTGAAACTCAAGCAAGACCACGGGAGTATGATCTTGATTGCACCTTATTGGCCATGGCAGATCTGGTTCCCTTATCTTCTGGAGTTATATTCCGAAGAACATGGACATTGGAGTGTTTTCCCACCCTCCTCATGCAGAACGAGGGATCTCTTCTGCATCCCAACCTCCAGTCTCTGGTCTTCACAGCCTGGATGTTGTGAGCCTAGAATTTGCTTCCTTAAGTCTGTCGGAGGGTATCTCCCAGGTCTTGCTGGCTTCCAGGAAAGATTCCACTAAGAGATGTTATTCTTTCAAATGAAGGAGGTTTGCTGTCTGGTGTGAGGGCAAGGCCCTAGATCCTGTTTCCTGCCCTACACAGGCCCTGCTTGAATACCTTCTGCACCTCTCTGAATCTGGTCTCCAGACCAACTCTGTAATGGTCCACCTCAGTGTAATTAGTGCTTTTCACTGTTTAGAGAATAAGCCTGTCTCTCGACAGCCTCTAATTTTTTACTTCATGAGAGGTTTGCTTTTGACAGAGTCCCCTGTTAAATATCCGCCTGTGCCATGGGACCTCAACTTTTTGTTCGTTTTGATTTCAACAGGATTGGGGTCATCATTGGGAAACGCACAATCTCTAGTTGGCTGGCATATTGCATTTCCTTTACTTATGCCCAGGCTGGGCTGACCCTAGCAGGTCATGTCAAGCCTCACAATGTCAGAGCCATCATGGCTGTGTCTAGCCCACTTGCGGTCAGCTTCCATTGAAGAAATTTGCAAGGCTGCGACATGGTCTTCAGTTCACTCATTCACTTCTCATTATTGCCTTGAGCAGTATACCCGACTCGACAGTTGGTTTGGTCAGACAGTGTTGCAGAATCTGTTAGAATTCAACTCCACTCCCCTAGGCCTGTTTTATTCTGTTCTAGGCTGCGCTTTCACTCAATTTGTATATAGTTTCGGGTAAGTTCTGTCCTTGCTGTTGTGAGGCCTAATTGACCAATGTTTGTTTTCAGTGAGCCTGGATGCTACAGATACCCCAATTGTGAGAATTAATGGTCTGCTTGTCCTCTGAGAAAGCGAAGATACTTATCTGTAGCAGGTATTTTCTGAGGATAGCAGACCTTTATATTCTCACAACCCCTCCCACCTCCCCTTTTTATGCTGTAGTATTTAACTTCGGTAACCGCACCCTCGCAGTGGGTGGGAAAGCACCTTTGCATACGCGGTGAAGCATGTCTTGCGCTCCACAAATCTCTGTTAAGCTGCTTGTAAGCTCCGGACCATGCAGCGCAGCGCTGCATTACCCAATTGTGAGAATATAAAGCCTGCTGTCCTTGGAGAATACTTGCTACAGGTAAGTATCTTTGTTTTATGGGTATCCTGAAAACCTGACTGGCTAGGTTGAGAACCCCTGGTCTAGAAAGATCATATACTATAAATTTTGATTAATTTTATGTGATATGGTATGTGGAAAAGGCTTCACAACATGGTAAGATTCTAGTTTTGATAAGTTTACCAAAATATTAATTATTTAATCAAACTTACTTGTGTTCTTCACCTGCTTTTTAAATGTTTTATTTGAACCTCTTTCCTTCAGATGATGATAACAAAAATGCTGCTAACAGAAATTCTTCTAGATGTCACAAATGAAGAAATTTCAGCTGTGGCTAAAGAGGTACATCGTAAAGCAACAAAAGGTAGACTCTTCTTAATATTACTTAAAATGAGTGACTTACTAGTAATTATGTCCAGGTGCAAGCTAACAATTGGCTTAGATCAACAAATACCCTCATTCTTGTTTGTTGGCTCTTTGTGGTGCACTGACTGAAAATGAAAGCACCATAGTTTAATTGCTATTTTAGTTCTAATGTCTTATGACAAGTAAGTTTCAGTAAATGTTCCTCCTCTACTGATAATCTAGTTGAGCAAAATGGGTAAAGTTATGTGAGGTGTCTTAATAATGAGCTATTGGTTGAATAGTCCTAATCAATAAAACAAATCTAGAAATATTGGGTCCCCTAAAAACATAAAGCTATTTTGAATTTAAACAGTCACTCAAGTGTTCGTTTAAAGCATGGAACAACTATTTCAACATTTTAAAATTCAATATTTGACAAACAGGAAAAGTTCTGAACCTCTACAACTGTGTATGAATGGATGTTATGTTTTTAATGTTTCTTCTCTCCCCCACAAAGCAGCACTAGTAATAGCTTTAACAATGCCATAGAATCTCATGAATATGAAATCGTGGCTGTTTGTGTTAACATGTTGTTCCTGTTGTTGATGTGATACAAAGCTCCTGCAAAACAGCTGGCACAGTCCAGTGCACTGGCTTCCCTTACTGGACTCGGTAAGTAAGTTTCATACTCTGCCAAAGGGCTAACGGGAATGTGGGAATAATCTTGAATCTGTTAAGTGACTTTAATACATACAATGGTTCTTAATTGTGTATGTGCATCAGATGTGTGCATAATACATTTCAAGATTTTTATTTTTCTGACTAGCAAGTTTCCAGTTTACCGAAGTGAAATTTGCTTATTTTGTATGTTAATGTGTGAATTATTCTGGTTCACTTTGGATAGTTGCTACTGCCACATTTTCTTTTTTGTTGACTTATTTCAGTTGGTTCCTATGAGATGTAATATGTAGTAAGTGTTAGGGGTTAGCCATAAAAGACATCCGAATTCTCAGACTTCTGCCTTATGTTCTAATTGTCAATGAGTAAAGCTCTTCTATACAGCCCACACAAATAACAGCCAACCTTTGAAACTTGGATGTGATTCAGTTTTCTCCCCAGGAGCTTTTGAATGGATTCACCACCTGTCTGGTTTTACTAACCCTCCTGGCTAACTTAACAGAAAGTTTTTATAATACTGTGCAGTACTCCCCCTGCCCCCCCCCCCCCCCCCCCCCCCCCCCCCGGCTATTCCTTCATGCCATCTGGCTGGCAAATATTTCTGAGGAGAACAGAATGATTTGAATTCTTTTGTCACATTCAATTCAGTATGGGTGTCATTAATTAACTGTGAGCAAAATATAATACTCTGAATTACTTTCCTGTCTCTTCATGTCCACTTATACTGAGAACCACTTCCCTTTCTGAATGGATGTCTTTTATGTATTACCAAAGTTAAAATTAAAGAAAAAAATACTATATGTTCTGAATAGTTTCGGGACTCCTTCTGAGAAACCAAAACTAGTTTGTGTGCAGAAAGTAACCTAAATATGTAATAGTAGTAATTTTAAAAATACAGATCTGGTCATGATCTACATTGATGTGCTAAGTGGACTTTGATTTCAAGAATATGGTGCCACTATAGTCTCAATCCATTACTTTTACATGTATAATATATTTTGACACAAGCAAAAACTGAATCATATAGCATAATTGTTTTTAATTAATAAGAATCACTTCAGTTTTACAAGGAATGCTGGAATTACTTTTCTAGTAACCTGTACCCTAATATGCAGAGAAATGTTGCACAATAGAATATTACCATCCATGTGCAATTTAGGTTCAGCCAATGAGAGAGAAATTATTCTGAGGTGATTGATATAACAGAGCCCCACGCTGTTGGGATGTGTTGCCATTCCACACAGTTGCTTAGTTGAGAATTGCTGGTTTCATGGAAGGTTCCAGAAGTAAGAGCAAGAGCAAAAAGATTACTTCACATATGGGGATCTTGTGCATTTCTAATTGTTTGAAAGATGGATTACAGATGGGAATAATGAAATGTACTCCTTGAGCTTTCAGATCACGAAAAATAAAAAGTTATTTTAAAAGGGGCATACTGGTACCTTGTGATAGACTGGGCTTTATGCACGCAGGTGGACTGGGTGGTTATGGATCAGGAGACAGTGAAGATGAGAGGAGTGACAGAGGCTCTGAATCATCTGATACTGATGATGAAGAATTACGACACAGAATAAGACAAAAGCAAGAAGCTTTTTGGAGAAAAGAAAGAGAACTGCAAATGTTAATGGAAAAACAGTTGGAAGGTAAAAAAAATTTTTAATTGTTCTATTCAGAGGTGGAAAATATCTAGAAAACTTGAATGCTAGTCAAACGGGGTTTTAACCCTCTTCTAAGATAAGTTGTTTTTCTTTCCAATATTTTTTTTTGTTTGTACTATGTTCTCCATGTATAAACAAGATATAATCATCCACACACAGATCCTGATGCTCTCTACAGTTACTGAGCACCTCCATAAAGTGACAAGAGACCCACTTACTAAGGGAACTCTCATCTGCAACTGAGGTGACTGGACTCTTCTCTAGGGGTCTTACCAACTCCATTACTAGAGACTGGATCCTCATCCAGAGGGATCCTCCTGTCTTTAGTACTGGAAGCATGCCTGTGGTTTTACTATCCAATTATTGGCCCAAAGGCTTCTCAGGAATCTTCTGAGCAGTGGCTAGGCTCTTGCTTTGAGAAATCTCATGCTCTTCTAAGCCTGATCCCTATTGCCAGTAGCAGCTACTCTGAGGAACCAGAGGTTTCAGCTTTGGCACCAAGTTGATTGCCATCAGCTGATGATGCCATTTATCTGTGGTTGATTTATCCTGCTGTCCATTGAGAACCTCTGTTACAGAAAGTAACTTTCTTTTGACTACCCCTTTTTTTACTTTCTTAAATTTACTGTTTGCTCCATTATGGGGATCAAGAAGGAAGGTGATGGAATTTATTCATCAGCAAATAGGATGAAATAAACCACACTTATAGTAACGTAGTAAATGACGGCAGATAAAGATGTGAACAGTCCAGCCAGTCTGCCCAACAAGATAAACTCATTTTACATGGTATGTAATACTTTTTATGTATATCCGAGTTTGATTTGTCCCTGCCTTTCTCAGGGCACAGACAGTAAAAGCCTGCCCAGCACGGTTCCTGTACTAAACGTTCTGAAGGTAACGTTGAAGCCCCTTAAAATTTACACTCCAGCCCATCCATATCTATTCAGTCACGATCAGGGCACAGACCATAGAAGTCGACCCTGCACTGGTTTTACTCTTCAAATACCATTGTCACCCAATCTCTGCTAAGATTACGTAGATCCATTCCTTCTAAACAGGATTCCTTTGTGTTTAGCCTATGCATGTTTGATTTCATCACCATTTTCATCTCCACCACCTCCCACGGGAGGGCATTCCACATATCTACCACTCTTTCCTTGAAAAAATACTTCCTGACATTACTCCTGAGTCTGTCCCCTGTCAACCTCGATTCACGTCCTCTACTTCTACCACCTTCCCGTCTCCGGAAAAGGTTAGTTTGTGGGTTAATACCTTTCGAATATTTCGACTGTCTGGATCATGTCACCCCTGTTTCTCCTTTCCTCCAAGGTATACATGTTCAGGTCGGCAAGTCTCTCCTCGTACGGTTTGCAATGCAAATCCCATACCATTTTCGTAGCTTTTCTTTGCACCGCTTCCAGTCTTTTTATATCTTTAGCAAGATATGGCCTCCAAAACTGAACACAATAGCATGTGTGGTAAATGTTTCCTGTGTACCAAGGTAAACCTGTTCTCTTCCTTATCATCCCAACAGACCGGTCCAGATGCATGGGTTTATGCACTCCTACCTACAGATGGAGACTGAGAAAACTGGCTTGAAGCAGCCCATATATTTTCTAGGAAGCCCTACTGCTAGAGTTTTCCAGTTATGTGAGGTGTCTTAATAATAAGCTATTGATTGAACAGAAGATGGTATAAGTTCATTCTAATAGGCCTAGTTAAAAACATTCAATGTAGAATCTCAACTAGGGAAAGGGAAATGGGACTTGATATACCGCCTTTCTATGGTTTTTGCAACTACATTCAAAGCGGTTTACATGTATTCAGGTACTTATTTTGTACCAGGGGCAATGGAGGATTAAGTGACTTGCCCAGAGTCACAAGGAGCTGCAGTGGGAATCGAACTCAGTTCCCCAGGATCAAAGTCCACTGCACTAACCACTAGGCTACTCCCCCTGGGAGGATTCCTCTTTTGTATGGATCTTTCATAGTAGCTATCATCCCTTCGCAGGTGATCTCAGTTTTGAGAGGAGAAGCAGGAGACTACACTATTGGCAATAAATCCCCATTGGTGAGGATTAAGAATCCCATTAAAGCTTCTTCCCCGAACAGGGTGAAAAAATATTTGAGGCTGATTAGGAGAACCCAGTTGGGATCTAGAGAGCTGAACAGGAACGGGGTTAGCGGAAATCCCACAGGGATCCCCTCCAGGTCCATAGGACTCCCACGGGTATGGACTAGAGAGTTGCACGGGGACAGAAATCTTACCCATCCCCGCCCGTCCCCGCTGGAATCTTACCCGTCCCCACCCATCCCCACTGGAATCTTACCCATCCCCACCCATCCCCGCAAAAATTTAAACCATCCCAACCCGTCCCCACCCGTCCCCGCAAGAATTTAAACCATCCCCACCCATCCCCGTAAGAATTTAATAGTACATAAAAGAAAGTTCCAGTCAGCTCCCTCAGTCTCTCTCTGGATTTGAGCCACAGCACTGTAGGCAAGGAAGGAACGGAAGTTGGAACTTGGAACACTCTGGTGCGCACATGTAAGATTTGTCTCTGATTCACTGGCAGTGTGTGCTGAGAGGTCGCCACATGCACGCGCCAGTAGGTCAGGTGACATCTGATTCTCGTGCCTGTGTCAGAGCTGAGGTCTGTGCACCAGCCTGGGAGCAAAGAGGATTAATAGTAACATAGTAAGTGACAGCAAATAGACCTGAACGGTCCATCCACTCTGCCCAATAGTCACACTCATGATCAATTCATCATTAAATCAACGAGTGTGATATTATATACTTGATTATGGTCTTTCTTTCGTGTTTCTGGAACAAAGACTACAGAAGTCTATCTGGCCCCATCCTTATGTTCCAACTGCTGGAGTTGCCATCGAAGCCCACTCCAGCCTATTCATGTTCTCATTTGTGGGACACAGACCATAAAAGTCTGTCCAGCACTGTCCTCATGTTCCAGCCACTGAAGTTGCTGTCTAAGCCCTTTCCAGCCCATCCTACACCAGATTGCCATGTATGAGACACAGACCATACAAGTCTGCCAGGTATCAGCTCTAGTTCATCACAGCCAGAGTCCCCATCTAAGCGTCACTTGACACATCCACACACATGCAGCCATTTAAGGTTAGGTTTTATATAACTTCCATTTTCTAATTAGAGATCCTCTGTGTTCATCCCATGCCTTTTTGAATTCCGTCATCATTTGTGACTCTACCACCTCCTTAATGGAAGACTTTCCACATTTATGCTGTTAAAGCAAAGAGGAGGAGGAGGAGGAGACAGCACTCAAAGAAATTGGTATTCGGTAGATGAGAGGCTGGTGCAGGTGGAGCTTACAATTCCACGGGAAGCCCACAGAACTGGTTCCATCCCCGCGGGAACCCCGCAGGAACTGACTCCGTCCCCGCGGGAACCCCGCAGAACAGCTTCCATCCCCGCGGGAACCCCGCAGGAACTGTCTCCGTCCCTGCGGGAATCCCGCGGGTTCCGCGGGATTCCCGCGGGGACGGAAGCCGTGCAGCTCTCTAGTATGGACACAGGTCCTGTGGGGTTCCCACAGAAGTGTAATGCCAGGCCAGCCTATCTAGCCTTTCCTTGTGCCATGGCATTATAACAGCACTAACAAAATTTAATGGATATGGTTGATAGCATTGAAATCCCCATAAACACAGAGAGGTGAAGTTTTTAACATGGGTTACTGTTGTTATTTTGCCACAAGTTGGGTTATTTTAGCACAGGGGATGGGCAAGGATGGGGGAGATTACTTGCAGGATGGGCAGGGATGGAGGATTTCTGAACTCGGTGGCTGCAACTGGCTCAGAAGGAGCATCTTTTTGGCTCCCTGACGGCCAGACCATCGACTTCGGCACTGACAGCATTGACCTTCATGACTGCTCCAGCTTCGGCATTCACTGGGAGTGAGAGAATTAGCAGCAGTGGGCAGGAAAGAATGGGGATCTTTCCTGTCCCAAAGAGGCCACAAGGCCACCAGGGTATATTGCAGTACATTCGAGGAGGGCTCCCTGCACTTCGAGGGAGGGAAGGCAAAGCTTGGCTGGCCTACACTTCTGCGGGAATCCCGCAGAACCTGGGTTCATCCCCACTGGATCCCCTCATACCTGGGTCCATCCCTGTGGACCTGGAGGGGATCCCTGCGGGATTCCCGCTATCCCCGTTCCCATGCAGCTCTCTAATCTGAACTTATTGTTTGGTGCAGGCTCTCTTTTCAGCACAGTGTTGGAAAAGGATGTCACCTTGAAGATGGTTGTCTTGATAGCTATTCTGCCCAAAGGATCTCTCGGTTACAAGTGCCATCATGCTAAGAGACTTTCTTCATCATTTCTCAGGAGAATGTGGTGCTGAGTCCAGTTCCCTTATTCCTTCCAAAGGTGGTATCTCTGGTGAGGCAGCCTCCAAGGCTACAGGAGCCCAATAGATGAAAGAGGCTATTTCTTCAGTATACCTTTTAAGAGGAAGCAAGATGCCTGCAATGCTGAAGGCACATTCCATTAGGGGTAGGCAGCGTCCTGGACAGTTCAAGCTTCTCCTTCTAACCTACAAATGTACTCAGTTCACAGCCCTTATTACCTCTCTACCCTCATCTCCCCCTACGTTCCCACCCGAAACCTCCGCTCACAGGACAAATCCCTCCTCAGTTTCTTTCTCCGCCAACTCCAGGCTCCGCCCTTTCTGCCTTGCCTCACCCTATGCTTGGAATAAGCTTCCTGATCCCATTCGCCAAGCCCCCTCCCTACCCATCTTCAAATCTTTGCTCAAAGCCCACCTCTTCAACGTCGCATTCGGCACCTAATCTTTATGCTTCTATTCAGGAAATCTGGACTGTCCCTATTTGACTGACTGTACATTTGTCCTTTAGATTGTAAGCTCCTTGAGCAGGGACTGTCCTTCTCTGTTAAACTGTACAGCGATGCGTAACCCTAGTAGCGCTTTAGAAATGTGAAGTAGTAGTAGTAGTAGTGGAATTTGATTCTTCTGCAGAAGATTTTGTAAGACTGCCATTTGGGCTTTGCTGCACTCCTTTTGTTAGGCACTACAGGTTAGATGTGCAAGCCTGGCAGGATGCAGAATTTGGGGCAAGGATTTTGACCATGGGGCTTGCAGGACCTTCCTTTAGATAATACTGCTTTGATTCTTCCCATTTGTCTGGACTGGTCAGGAGAGATTTATTTATTTATTTTATTTTATTTTTTTCTTGCATTTGTATCCCACATTTTCCCACCTATTTGCAGGCTCAATGTGGCTTACATAGTACCGGAGAGGCTTTGGAGTCTCCGGTGAACAAATACATAGTGATGTTGTGGTAGGATAAAGGTCATGTAGCACTGCCTCATTAGGGAATCGTACAATGGAAGAGTTGAGATGCTATGGAAGGAGAAATTTAGATGTTAACCTGCTAATTTTCTTTCCTGTTGTCCCTCCAAACCAGTCCAGAACCCTCCTTGTTTTCCAAGATCGGTCGTATGTAGAAGCAGAGGAGAAGAGCAGGGTCTTAGGAATAATGAGGCAAGAGGAGGGAGTGTTTGCCCTTTAGCTCTCCGCCTCTTAGTACACAATTTTATTAATCTGGTGCAGATGATTCATATTTGCAAAGCATTGTATTCTTTGTCTCTTGCAGCATGTTCCTTAGCTATTGATTTAAAAAAAGAATTAGGGAGGGGGGAGTTTACATTCTGCTTTGATATGAAAAATACTGGCAGAGGCAGAGCTGCACAGGGTGTATATGGGCTGCATCAGGCCAGTTAGTCTTGCTCTCGGTCTGCCGGGAGGAGTGTATAAACCAACATTTCTGGACTGGTCTGCAGAAACTGAAGTAAAGAATTAGCAGGTAAAATCTAATTTCTCTTTCTAAAAAACAAGTACATAGTTTCTCTTTTCCGAGATCCACTTGTACAGTAGCTCCTCCAGTAGTCCAGCTCCTGAGTGGGGTTTCTTCCTCCTTGTCTCTTCGGCTTGAGGGTCAAGCAGCTGCTTCACTTCTTTATTTAATAGTAGGGAAGAAGGTGGGTAAGGCCCATGTCTCGTTCATTTACTTCACACTGGACAGAACTAATAAGTCAAGGGAGACTTTGCATAAGACGTGTGAAGGCTGATCTCTAGAACTCCTTCCTACACATCAAGAAAAGTCACACCATGTTACCACACACTGTCTGGGGGTCTCTGACATTTAAAGGCATGCAGTAAAATTACAGCCATCTCAGAAGGAAGATGGCTATACACCTCCTGTATGCAGGAGCACACTGGGTAGTGAGGATCCTTATTTAGGGCTTAGAAACCAAAAGGTCTTTCTGAGCATGTGCAGAAGTTCCTACTTGTGAGGCTGCCTTTATGGTTCCTCAGTTGCTTTTCTTTCCAGGAATTTTCCTTTTCATACCCCTTCAGCCTTTTCCTCTATCTTCTGAAGCCACAACCTGCTCCTTTCTCTCAGAATGTATGGGTGGAAGGGCCCTTCCCACCTGGCTTGCATCAGGTGCTGTCTTGGAAAGTTGTGGCCCCTCCCTTTTTTATGGCCTGAACAGACACCAACAAATAAATTTATGAATTTTTCTGTTCTTGGTTTAATTTTTAGGCAGGTTACTGTTTAATTACTAACGAGAAAGTAGTGATCTCTAGTTTTGTCTTTAGAGAAAGTAATTATGCAGTGATAATGCTTGGTTTTCGTTGACTTCGGTTATTGTTGGTTTCGGTTTTCGTAGATTTTTTTCAGTGAAAAATTTGTCTCAGATTTCATCGGCTAATTTTGCAAAAACAAAGGGCGACCTATGTGTTCTGCTCATTGTGGCGTTGTTTCTCGTTGTGTGAGCATCACACCACGCATGTAACGCAACGCACGTAAGATAAAATCACATGTGCTCAAATCTCATTGTCCCTGTTAAGTGTTTCCCTTGCTAATAAGTTAACCCTTTCCCTTTATCTCCATCATGGGACTATATTTATTCTCTAAAAAATGCGTTTTTGGTATGTATTTTTGAGTGTGTAGAACATATTAATTGGATTTACATTAATTCTTATGGAAATAATTGCCTCTGGTTTTTTTTATTGTTTTCGGACGGATTATCAACGAAAAAAGAGGTATCACTGTATATTGCTTTCAGAAATATTCAAAGTGACTCGTAGTCATGTACATTAATGATAGTATTTTGACAGTATAAATATGTTTTCCAGATCTTTCTCTTGGCCATACAGCAAATCCTCTTTCTGTGGCAAACATCAGATATTCTTTTTCATTAGTGGCTGCTGTTTTTTATTTTGTTTACTTTTCCAGAGCTTTTTGTTCTCGGAGGACAAGCAGGCCTTCGGATCTCGGTGCGGACTCTGATTAGTGAGACTGAGAACTTTCTAGTAGCGTCCCACTTTGCATGTGCTGGTGCCTTCCCACCTGCCGTGTGAGCCCGGGTCCCTCAGTCTAATTTTTTCCACAGAGCAGGGAGGGTGCGTTTTGTGTTCTCACAGCGTGCTATGTCTCTGTTTCATCGTTCTTCTTGTGCGAATGTTTTTCTTTTTCTACGCTATCATTTTTTCTTTTTCTTTTCTAATTTCCCTCTATTTTAATTAGTTTTTCGGCTCTTTAGGTTGCCTTTATTTTTTGCAAGCTGCTAGCTCATTTAGACCGGAGCACCAACCTCAGTTTCAGGCTGCCTCTTTTTTGGCTCACAATTGAGGAGTTTAATTTGGCTGCAATTCTTTTCTCGGTGTCCCAGAAACCCCCCCAGTAGCTTCCAGAGCTGTGCCCAATGTAATCGGTTGATTTCTGGATGTACCTGGCCATGAGCCTAACTCTTGCTCTGTCTGTTTAAAAATGCAGTTGAGGACACAGAGGGGCGCAGCAGGTTTAACAGAAGAAACGTTTTGGCTCTTCGATGGCTCTGACATCATCATCAACCCTGATGGCTGTCAAGGCTTTGGCATTCACTGAGAGTGCACCTACATCGAGAAGGTCTCCACCTCTCTTGACATTGGGCTCTGAAAGTAGGCCCCAAGACTGGTCAATGCTGAGCATTGGGGGAATCCCAAAAGGCATAATCATCAGTCCTCATCAACGCATGGTGCCAGGGGCACCAGGGCATTGACTCGCCGGTACCTGAGAAGCACCAGCACTTGGAAGAGGTGTCTGTGTACAAGTCTCTGGGGGCAGCAAGGTCCCCGCTACCAGTTCAGCACTGGCGCTTTTTTCAGTCTGCCTCTCTCCTGGCTCCCCCACCTTTGCTGATGCTTTCCTTTGAGCAGTTCTGAGCCATGCTTAGGAGGAGCTGTGGATCAGCCCCAGATTGTTCTTGAGGCTCAGCCCATGCCTGTGCAGATATCTTTGATGCCAGTACCTTGAAGGGTGTGACACTGACATATACTGTACTACTGTCAACATAGGGGGAGGAAGCTTCCCCAGAGTGATAGGCTGTACATTGGCACTCTTCAGAACATGGTTCCCCTGAGCTGAGGCAGGCACAGACTCAGCCAGGTCGGAGTATGGTGAAGTCTGAATGGTACCGTTCATGGACTCAGAGGAGAGACCCACACTACTATTTGGAGGAGGAATCTTATGGGATACCCTTTGATACTTCTCCACCTCAAGGGAGACATAAATCTCCACCTGAAGATCTCTCTCTCTCCCCCTCTCGTTTTGTTAAGGAGATGGCTTCTGCCATCCGATTTAAGTTAGAGACAGAGGAAAAGCCTAGGGAAGAAATGCTAACTGTCCTAGACTGTGAGTTGTCTCCTATGGAAGAGGTCACAGTACCATTGTACCCTATTCTTTGAGATACACTGACGAACAACTGGGAATCTCCCCTCTCAGTGCAGTATAAAGGCAGCATCTGGAACAGATAGAGCCATTTGGGGACTATCATCATGTTAACTAGTCCTATGCGTCCTGATAAAGAGAGTGGACATGTGCCCCAGATATGTAACAAGCGCCTTGTTTCTGTCAGAGCTGTTGCCCCAGATTAGAGGGAATGACCACACCCCGGTACCGAATCTGACCTTCTGCCCATTGCAGTGGGAATGAATCCTTCCAATCATGCCGCAGCCCCTGGTTCAGAAGCAGCGCCAGTGATTTTGCAAGATTTAATTGAAAGCTCGAAAGCCTACCATACCTCTGAACCATGTGCAGGAGGTGCCCTAGAGATGTCTGAGGATTACTCAGTAGCAACAACAGATCATCGGCATATGCCAGCACCTTTATCACATTTTATGAAGTCTGATCCCCTGTATTTGCTCGTGTGTTCTGATCTCATTCAGCAAAGGCTCCAGGGACAACAAGAATAACAGCGGGGACAGTGGGCAACCCTGTTGTGTCCCTTTCCTAATCTCAAACCCTTCTGTTCTTATCCCATTGACTAATATCATGGCTCGGGGGTCAGTGTATAGCGTAGTGACAGCCTGCAGGAACCATCCCGTGAGACCTATCCACCCGTAGTGTTTCAAAAAGAAAGGGCCACAGTACCCGGTCAAATGCCCGTTCTGCGTCAAGGCTCACCGCCAATCTTTGTGATTTTGTGTCAGGATCTGCTAATATGGCCAGGATAAATTTGCGCACATTGAGGACTGACTGATGTCCCCGGACAAATCTGGTCTGGTCCTCCTTCACCAGCTGTGACAACAGTAGGGCCAGCCTGTTTGCCAAAATCCGAGACAAAAGCTTGGCCTCCACGTTAATCAGTGAGATTGATCTGTAGGAACTAGGTTGCAGTGGGTCTCTCCCTTTTTTTGGTATTAAGCTTATGAGGGCCGTGTTGGCATGCAATGGGAATCGGCCTGTCTCTATGACTTCATTAAGGTACTCGGTTAGGGGTCCCAAGATCTGCAGCTTCAACATCTTATAAAATTCACCGGAGAGGCCATCGGGTCCCGGTGCAGAGTGCATTTTCAGTGCGCCTATTGCTTTTTGAAGCTCTTTTGCCTCAATCAGTTTATTTAAGGGGTCTAGTTGTTCTAAGGGAATCTTCCCCATGTTAACTGTGTCCAAATATGCTGTTATGGCCTCTTTAACATCTCTTTCATTGTCCTCTCCCTTATACAAATGGGCAAAGTATTGTTGAAATATCCGCGCTATCTCGTCTGGATTATTGGTGATCCCCCTTGATTGCCTGCATATTGCTGCGATGTAATGGGGCTTCCGTGCGCCCTTCACCAGCCTCGTTAGCATCCCTCGCCTTGTCCCCGAATTTACACAATCTGTATTTTCTGAATAACAGGGAGCGTGCCGTGTGTTCCTGAAGTAAACTATTCAACGCCACCCTCATGGATGTCAGAAGTTCATAATTTTGCTGTGTTGGGTGCCTGCCATGCTGCCTTCTTAATACCCGGATCTTCCGTTCCAGCTCCACTATACTCTGAGTTATTTGCCTGTTCCGTCTACTTACGTATGCTATAACCTCTCCTCTTAGTACTGCTTTGACCGTGGACCAGAACAAGGTGGGATCTTCTGCATGCGCCTGATTATGTGTTTGGAACTCATCCCATTTCTTGTGCATGTACTCTGTAAATTCTTTTGAGGAGTACAGATATGCAGGGAACCTCCACCCAGGGGATTGCTGTAAATGTGTTGCTATCACCAGATCCACCCATATGATGGAGTGGCCCGAGATCTCGGGGCCTATGACCGCTCCTGTTATTTTCTGGAATATATCAGGGGAGATTAGTATATAATCCAAACGAGACTGCGAATGATGTGCTCGAGAGGTAGGTGTGTAATCTGTTTCCTCGCCATGCAGTATCCTCCATGGGTCTAATAGACCCACCCTCTGACAGAAGGAATCTAGCAGGGACACGTCTAATGGAGTTCCCGGGTATGATTGCCTCGACCTATCTAGAACTGGGTCTATCACTTGGTTCATATCTCCTGCGATCACTATAGGGAGGGCTGAGTGTGCATGACAGTGGGCCAGCAGCTGAGCATAAAAGTGTTTAGCTGATGTGTTAGGGTCGTACGCAGATACCAAGAGCATCTCTTTCCCTTGTAGGTTGAGCTGAATTCCTACATACCTCCCCTCTCCATCTTTGAACATCATTCTCGCAGTGCCCATCAAGGATTTATGCAACAGAATTGCTGTCCCTCCCCTTCTGCCAGTTGCTGGGGAATAGAACACCTCTCCCACCCAGCCTCTTTTTAATTTTTCACTTTCCTCTTTGGAGAGCCTAGTTTCCTGGAGACAGGCTATGTCCACCCCGTGACGTTTAAGAGCTGATAGAATTTTAGTTCTCTTGGTTGGGGATGTGATGCCACATACATTCCAAGAAATCAAATGCGTTTTACCCCCCCCCTTTGGTGCCCTGGAACCAAATGGAAATTGGTAAATACATCTGAGGCCTGTGCCTCCCGGACTCCCAGCCTGGCCCCGGAGACATCTCTCTCCCACTGTGCATCAACATGTATACCTCTGCCCTGTCTTCCCTTTTCCACACCTGCCATCTTGGTCTTCTTTGTGTAGGTTCCCACGCAATTTTAAAATACCTGTGGATGCTTCCCTTACCTTTTGCTACCCCCTCCCTCCCTTCCCTTCCCAGACTCCCCTCTCCCTCTATGTATCTCTGCTTTCCCAAACAAACCCTAGACAACAAAAATTTATGGGAGCCCCTGCCATGCCCGAGGCCCTTCCACCCGATCTGTTAAATTTGCAGTGTAAACCTTCTCTGTACTGTGTGCAACGAACAACAACCAGTTTATTAGTTCTCACCAACTGTAAAGTCCTTAGAAAGCCATCCTCATTCCCCTAAGTGTCCTTCGACCTCTGCTTCAGCGCTGTTATATACTCTTTAGCAGCAGCCTCTGAATCAAAGGACTTCCATTTGCCATCTTGTCGGATTTTTAGCACTGTTGGATAGATCAGCATGAACTTAATCTGCAAATCCTGCAATCGTTGGCATAGCGGTGTAAATTTCTTTCTGCGATCCTGTAGAGACACCGAGAAGTCCTGAAAGATTCTTATAATCTTGCCCTCAAACTTTGTATCTCCTCTCTTTAATCGGTAGCCTCTCAAAATCTCCATCTTGTGCAGATAGTTGTGCACTTTCAATATGACGGCACGCGGGGCCTGGTGGCCATCTTGAAGCCGGCCCACTCGGTGTGCTCGCTCCAGGCACAGCGCTCCTGCATGGTCGGACAGCGCGAACTCATCATTCAGCCATTTTTCTATCACCATGGCCAGCACCGAGTCGCTCACCGATTCTGGTATGCCGATCAGACGTAGGTTGCTCCGTCTGGCCCTATTTTCTAAGTCATCTACCTTGTGCCACAGCACCTCAACCGTGGATTGCATGGTCGTCAGCTGACGATTCATGGGGTGTTGCGCGTCTTCGATCTCAGATACGCGCCGCTCTAGCTACCCGGTCCGTTGTGCTGTGTCCGCTAAACACGACTGTTCTGTCTGTGCCAAGAGTTTTGCTAAGCGCGGCTCCAGCGCTTGTGTCACCGCGGCGGCCAGCTGCGCAGGGGAAAAGTTTTGCTCACTTCACGGCAGGGCCTTCTCGTCGGCGATGTCCACCGCCTTTGCCTTGTCCTTCTCCTTTTTGGCGCTACGTGCCGGCATTGATTTGGTCGCTGTTTCTACAAACTTATCCATCGGCTGTCTACTTCTGCTGACAGGTTGATTCACTAATTATCATTTTTTTCTGCGGTTTAAATGGCGAAAACGGGCGTTGGGGCCTCGGAGAGCAAAGACACACGTCACTCTCTCAATGCATCACGTGACTCCGCAATATTTTATATTTAAAAGATATATATTATTGAGGAGTCAGAATATTATTGTCCTGCTACTTAACTGTTGGTATTTATTTACCTGTAGCAGGTGTTCTCTTTTGGCAGCAGGGTAGAAGTCTGTACATAGCCCTCCCACCTCCCTATGACCCTGTACAATGATGCAGAGAACATAAGAATAGCCATACTGGGTCAGACCAATGGTCCATCTAGCCTAGTGTCCTGCTTCCAGCAGTGGCCAATCCAAATCATAAGTACCTGAAAGATCCCAAATAGCAGCAACATTCCATGCTACCAAACCCAGGGCAAGCAGTGGTTTCCCACATGTCTATCTCATAGTGGACTATGGACTTTTCCTTCATGAACTTGGGCCCTCTCCACCCTATTACATTGGGCCCTCTCCACCCTATTTCTGTTGTATTGAATGTCATCCATTTATGAGGACTTCTATCAATGAAGAATTTCTGCTACAGGTAAGTGATTTCTTGGGAAAATCAAAGTTAGTTATGCCATCTTAATATAATTTCTGTACCACATTCCTTGGACATAGCTCAACACAAAAAGGTTTTATGAGATATAAAAAATATTTATAACAATCCATCCAAAAATACAAATACATAAATACAATAAAATAGAATAAAGTTTATGTAGTTTGAAATAGAAAGGTCTTTATAAGAATTGCTGTGCAGTTTTCTTGTAAGCCTTTTCAGATAGGCTGCCTACATGGTTTTCAAACCTTTATTTCAGCAGGAATTGATGAGGCTTTAAAGCCCTTCTTCTTTTAAGTTTACCCATATAGATGAACAACAGATGGGAAGAAATTATTCTCAGTACATCTTATTTCCCAAAAGACCTGTGGAATTCAGACTTGACCTAGATCTGAGAGACTTAAAGAGCACTTCTGTAACTGTGACTAATGGAAAACATTCAGGTTCTAGAGTTCCTAAAATTTGTCATGGTATTTGCCACTCTGGCTCAGGACAGCTTCCACGTTGCCAACAGGGGATGCATATTAGGCTTACTCCTGCCTACCATTGAGGTTATGTGATTCTCAGACAAAATGCATGCAGATTCCTATGATGACTATTCATTTTGGATATACTGAAAACCAGACCTTCAAGGAAATGCAGCTATAAAGATTTGTATTTGTATACCTGTTGAAATTTTATTTGCTGAGGTTGTTTCTTTGCATGTGTAGTTAGAACAACAGAGGGAAATTATAATTTGCTAAAAATAGATAAGGACATTTGGAAACTCAGTAGTTAGTAGCACTAGTATGAAAGGTTTAATTTAGGGGTTTTTAAAGAACTGCATCTTTGGATGACCATTTGATTTTCTTTTTTTTTTTGCAGAGGAAAGGCTACAGAATGAAAAAATAAAAAAGGAGATTGAAACGGCTATTGCAGAACAAGAGAGTAAAGAAATAGAGGAAGAGGGAGAATATGAGGTTGATATAGATAATGAAAATAGAGGGTCTTTGAGTGAAACTCTGGTATATATAGATATAAAAAAAGAAGCTAGAGAAAAGGAAGAAGCTAGAAGCAAGTCAAGAAGTAGCAGCAGTAGTAGCAGCACAAGCCATAGCAGAAGCAGCAGCAGCAGTAGCCCATCTAGTTCTTCTTACAGTTCTAGCTCAGGAAGCAGCCACAGTTCATCATATTTTTCTTCTCCCAAAAGAAAGAAAAGACATAGCCCAAGCAGATCTCCACCACGGACTGCAAGACGTAGCAGAAGCAGAAGTTACTCTCATAGGAACAGGAGAGAGAGGAGTAGAAGCAGAGAAAAAATCAGTGAGAGGAGGAGGTCGAGTAGAAACAGCCTAGAAAGAGAGAGGCATAGAAATCGGAGTTCTTCACATGAAAGAAGTAGGGAAAAACGTAGAAGCAACTCAAGGGATAGACATGCCAAGGGGAGCAGAGACAGACGCAGGATTGATGATCAGGGTAGAAGCAGGAACAAACATAAGGGTGATAGTAAAGAGAGAGAGAGTAAAAAAGAAAGTAGCAATAAGATCATGGATAAAGATAGGAAGAAAAAGGAAAGGATTCAAGAGAGGGAGCAGGATAAAAGAAGGGAGAAGCACATTAAAGTTGAAGAGAGAGACCGCAGACTTAGCAGTCATGATGAGAGTAGGACTAAAAGAAAACGAGAGAGTGAAAGAACCCTCTCTCATGAGTCATCATCTTCTAAACTAGCACGGCAGGATTCTAGGCAAGAGAGCAAGAGGAGTTCCATCAAAGACAGGAAAAAACAGTCTGCCTCTGAATCTAGTGGAAGAAGCAGTTCTGAATCGCCAGAAGTCAGCAAAGAAAAAAAAGCTAAGAAACAGAAGCATAGCCGGTCAGAATCTCTGGAGAAATCTCAAAGGTCTGGTAAGAAGGCAAGCCGCAAACACAAGTCTAAGTCCCGATCAAGGTAGTATACTTTTTAAGTATTTTTTTCTGATTTCCTTTAGTTTAAGTAAAATTGTGTTAGTGTGCTTTGTTTCATAAATGGATGTTTTAATTCTTATTAAAATTGTGAGCATGAGAAAGATTAAGTGCAAGTTTAAAACAATGTAATGAGTAAAATTGTTTGTCACAAATTGATTTTCTCCCATTTTTCTTATTTTTCAGGTCAACTACCCCTCCCCGTCGTAAACGCTGAGGAAAGATATGGCATTTAAGCCATGATTTTGTTTTTAAAAAATTCCATGAGTTTTAAAGGGCTTGTCTCATTATAGAGGCACATTATGGCTGTGTAGGTGAAACCAGACTCCATTTTTAAATCTGTAAATAGTTTTCTTTTTCTTAAAGCTGCTCCAGGTTAAATGAATAATAGGATTCCTTTGTATTAAAATTTTGGAAAAACATAGTGCTGCTTAAGAGTATCACATGGACTAATTTCTTTCAGCTGTACTGGTCTTAATTATTATTGGGTGTATTGTGGTGTTAATAAACTCTTTAGTTTTTTTTTTTTTTTTGTTAATGTTCCTATACCTTGATGAGGGTTACATAGTCAATACAGTTGAAAATAACAAAAATAAAAACCACACTTAGGGCCCTGTTTACTAAGCTACGCTGTAGGCATGCTAGTGTTTTAGTGCGCGCTATCAGTAGACACACTCATATGTTCCTATGGGGGTGTCTAGCATTAGTGCACACTAAAAATGCTAACACACCTTAGTAAACATAGCCCTTATTAGGGGAAAAAAACAAAGAAAAAGTCCCCTATAGTTCTTGGTAGGGCAAACAAGTCAAGTTAAATAATAAACAGTTTGAAAAGCTACGTATTTTATCAGCTCCACTATTTGTCCTGAAAAAGAAGAAACAGAAGGTAGTTCCTCTGGTCTTTCACACTGGATTCATACACGGACAAAAGTATATAAAGTTCACTGTTCTGTGACCCAGTTCCAAATGACTGCTGAGAAATCACTGACTACCGCTAACATTCTTGCTTATTATGTATAAACTAAACTATCAAAGCTCATAACCACTTTGGCAGTAACTGAAAACCCACTGAGCATGGATCCAATGACCTCTCCTTGATATTGCTATGAATCTAACCCAGCTTGTTTTGTAAAAATGACTTCATAGTTGTCATGAGAGAAAATATCTGGTTTAAATTTGCAGGATACAAGGTAATGTTACCATTTTCATTCTTTCCTGCCTCATGTGTTTGAAAGAATTATAAAGTTTAGAATTCCTGTCTAGGGGCAAAATAGTGTTCTAGAAAGTTAAAGGAAGAGGACCAAATTTGGCATGGGAGAAGAAACCATTGAAAACAGTTTGAAAAAAAAGAGTCAGATTGGACCAGGAGTTCCAGAAAAATATGCTACCCAAAACAATGGTCCTGTTGGAAAAGCAGTTCTAGCTTCTGCTGCATAGCAGTCTTGATACAATGCAACAGCAGAAAGGGATCTGCATGGGGGGGGTGGGGGGGCAGGTCATGCAAATTTTAAGTTAAAATCACTCTTAAAATTACTACACAACACAAATTGTAGCAAAAACAAAAGAGAACAGTACCAAGAATTCAAAGAACCAGAGGTAATTTGAACAAGAAATTGTGCCTGACATGGCTACGTTTCACTCAGATGGGCTGCATCAGGGCCATATAACATCTATGTAACAAATACAGAAAAAAATACAAATCTAAAACCTACAGAAATCATATATAACTTGTCTCATAGGTCAGATATCATCTATATTAAAACATCTAAAAATGTGAGCAATTTTGTTAGCCGCATAACAATAGTAAAATGACCAAATATCAGCATAAATACAATCAGCAAGGTAAACTTGGACATGGCAAATTGAAACCAAGTAATGGGATTATTATAAAACAGTATCAGTAATATACACATTTAACAGAGCTGTAGAACAATCGTAGAAATACGAAAAATGGTGGTACAATACAAATGATATAATGATAGCTTGGACGAACGTTCAAATAATATAGCTATGATACAATGTCAGCACAATACCAATGAGATACCTAATAAGCACCCATTGGAACATTTTACTTTCCAATCGTCCCCAATTTTTATTTAGGTCCCTTTTCCTCCTATGTTCCTAATTGTACTCTATGCTCTGCTGGTCAACATTAGCTTGTTTTTTCATCACGTATACAGATTTGTTCTCACCGTGCTAGATCAATCTGGTTTTTTTGTTATTGCCCCCACTCAAACTCCATTCTTCTTAGTATATGCTTTGAACAGTCCATTCAAAATTTCAAAGCTACTTTAAAAACGCATTACTTTGTAAAGGCATTTGGCTCTGTCGTATGAATTTTTCCTAGAATAGCCCTTATATGGGTTCTGGTTGGCAATTTACGTTTGGTGTATCTTAATATTTGAAGAAGGTCTTTATTGGCAGAATAACCACAAATTATTGTTAAAGATCACAAACTGACAATATTTCCACAAAATCAACATTGTAAGAAGTTACATCTCTGTAGAACAGCATACAGATTTATAGTCTCCAACAGATGACAACTTCTGATTAAGTGAGATAACTATACCTATATCCTATCATAATAAACCATTTTTAACATTTTGGTATACAGTAGAATAACAAACCCCTAAACTGACAACCGGAACCTCTCTATCCCACTGATACCATGGTTAGATACCAGGGTTCTGTCCCATCCCAAGCAAAGGGTTATACTGAATCAGAGTATGTCTGGACAGCTGAACGTCTCTAATACCAACCCAACCTTCAATGTATGGAGTGTAGCAGGGCAAACATCTGATCCTAATAACTCAAAGGGATCTGGCCCATTAAATGCTGCTTCACATATATCCAGAGCTTATACAAATGGTTCTGAAACCATTCTACTACTGCCTGATGGAAGGTTCCCATGTGTGGCACCCCCAAGTCTTCCTTTTTCATAGCCTGAAAGAGAATCAATCTAGTAAATTGAGTATGTTTATCTCCTTCCCCTCTATAAATTTCAGTAGGGCTTCCTGAAGAGCTGTGAGATAATGCCTTGGTATAGCTACAGGAAACACTTGGAAAAAAAAGATAAAAACCATTCTAACAATAGTCACTCAAACCATGAAAGGGTTACATTACTCCACCTAACTTTGATTTCACAACCCTGAGTAACTTTGGATAATTAGCCTCAAAAAGCTGTTTTGTTATGATGCACACACCCAAGTATTTCATACTCCCCTGCACTCACCAAAAAAGAAGGGATGTCTTCAGCAACTAGGCCATATAATCTGGTAGTGTAAAATGAAAAGCTTCAGGTTTTTCCCATATTTGCTTTGACAGTCTAGAAAAAGCCTCCATCTCGGCTATCAAATTTGGGAGAGTCACCACAGGGAAAGGCATCAACAAGATGTCATTCATAAAAAGATTAATTTTAAATTCAGTCTCTCTCATCTCTCTCCCTAACACCCCCCCCCCTCCCAATATCAGGATTAGTTCTGATAGCAGAAGCAAAAGGCTCCATAGTAAGAGCAAATTAAAAAAAAAATGGGGGGGGGGGGGGATAATGGGCATCCCTGCTGAGTTCCACATACACATCCCTGAGTTGCCATCATTTACTCTAATATACACTCAGAGTCAAGTACAAGCCACCTACCCACTTCTGAAAAATCCTTCCCACCCCATCCTAACACATTTGTCTATTCCCTATTACATAAATTAGATTTAACACCTAACTGATTCTCTGAGGACAAGTAAGCCAGTGATCCTCACATGTGGGTAATGCAGTCTGCATTGCCCAGTCTGGAGCTTGTGGGAGAGCTCTTTGGAGCAAGAGCGTGGGACCACCAATTCTGTTTTTTCCCCCCACAGTGAGTGGACGCTATGCAGGCCCCCGGGGCCGATCAGCGTGAGACCTGACCCTGAGGTGATGCGAGGACTCAACATCCTCGTCGGTACTGAAGAACATTGATAAGATACATCGTCATCAATCACCCTCGACACATGGTGCTGGCAGCTCCAGGGCATAGAGGGATTCCACGGCACTCAAGAAGCATTGGTGCCAGGAGGATTGCTCTCCCTCTATACAGGGAGGTGCCAGTGTGTGGGTCTCCAGGCAGCCAGGACCAGATACCTGCTTTGACTCCACAAGTTCAGCAGTATGCTTCTACACCAATGCCCCAGTGTTTCCCAGTGTCTGCCCTCAATGAGCGCTTCCGGGCCTTGCTCCTTGAGCTTTTGGCGGGATTTATACAACAGAGTGCATCGGCATCTGGGGTGCTTGCACTTTGCCATGCCTCTTGGTGCCGTCTCCATGACCATCAGCCTGCATTGGGATCTTGGCCAGCACCACTTGCGGTCTCAGCGTCTACTGCCACCCATATTGGCACATCCTCGACTGTGGAGAAAGCTTTGCCGGAATTGAGGCTGGAGCCGACACCTGAACATTTCTCTGGGGGATGTGGTTCCTCTTCATGTAGGTGGGCTCAGTCTCAGCCCTCCCTTGAGCTCCTGGCCGACACTGATGAGCGCTCATGGGAGTTGGACGAGGATCCACAGTACTTCTTGGAGGAGTCTTATGCCATCCCATCTGATCCCACCCCTCCACAGGAAAGGAGAAGTCTCTACCAGAGAGCCTTTCCTTCCCGTCTTTTATTAAGGAAATGGTAAATGCTATTTCTGTTCCTTTGGAAGTGGAGGACGAGCCCAGGGCTAAAATGTGTGAGGTTCTGGACTGTGAGTCTCCTCCTAGAGGGGCTCCTGCTTTAGGATATCTTATGGGATGTTCAAGTGAAGAACTGTGTGTCCTCTCTGTCATTCCCTGTCCTGCCCAGGAAGATTGATACTATGAACCAAATACAGTCTTCCCCTGGGTTTGATAGGCCTCAGTTGCCTCATCAGTCCTTAGTGGTGGAATACAAGCTCAAAAGGGCCAGGAGTTCTAGGGACTTCATTTTGTCACCCCCTGGCAGAGAAGCTGGAGCCCTGGATTATTTTAGGTGGCAGATGTATCAGGCCTCTATGCTTACCTCCTGTATCCAATTGTGCCAGCTCAACACAAGCCTGTACTTTGCGGTCCTTAGTGCATAGTATGTCTGAGTTGGCAGACTCTCCCCATCGTAGTAGGCTGAATCTGTTCGCCAGCAGGTCAAGCAGCAGAAGGCGTGTTGTAAGTTCTTGGCCAGAGGCGCCTACGACACTTCTGGTGTATCGACTAGAGTATAGTGATGTGATGCACATTGTGAAGAATAATCTGAATCATAGTTACTTGGTGCTAGGGTCCACCTTAAGAGTCGGCACATAAGAAAAAGATCTAGGTGTTGTAGACAATACACTGAAATCTGGCCAGTGTGTGGTGGCAGCCAAAAAAACAAACAGGATGCTAGGAATTATTAGGAAAGAGATGCAAAATAAGACCAATAATATTATAATGCCTCTGTATTGCTCCAAGGTGCGACCTCACATTGAGTATTGCGCTCAATTCTGGTTGCCGTATCTCAAGATCTAGCGGACTTAGAAAAAGTTCAAAGAATAGCAACCAAAATGATAACGAGGATGGAACTCCTCCTGTATGAGGAAAGTCTAAAGATGTTAGGTCTCAGCTTGGAAAAGACAGCTGAGGGGAGATAAGATACAGGTCTGCAAAATCCTGAATGATGTAGAACGTGTAAAGGTGAATCGATTTTTCACTCTTTCAAAATGTATAAAGACCAGGGGGGACATATTGCCCCAGACATACAATAGTTGAAATGTATGTTCTAATTTTAATCTTCCACAGAAATAAGAACAGCCATACTGAATCAGACCAGTGGGTCATCTAGTCCAGAAACCTGCTTCCAACAGTCACAAGTACTTTGCAGAAACCCAATTAGTAGCAGTATTCCATGCTACCAGTCATGGGGCAAGCAGTGGCTTCCCCTATGTCTATCTCAATAATAGACTATGGACTTTTCCTTCATGAACTTGTGCAAACCTTTTTTTTAAACCCAGATACGCTAACTGCTGTTAACCATATCCTCTGGCAAGGAGTTCCAGAGCTTAACTATTTTTTGAGTAAAAACTTCTCTGAGGAGAAGCAGGCCATTACTTCTTTCTCCTACTGGGTGCCTTCTGCATCAGCCTCCTCATCTAGGAGGCCTTCTGGCAAGTCTAAGAGGGATGCCTACTATCCAGAGAGGTAGGTACGCCACCACTCCAGTCTATACTATCCAGAGAGGTAGGTACGCCACCACTCCAGTCTATTCAGGCTCGGCCCCAGTGCACTTGTTTTCATCAATAGTGTGCGCCTAAGGACCAGATACCTGCTTTGATACCCCAGTTGAAGCAAGGGACGAGCTTTTGACTAGCTTCATCAGAGCATAACCACTGTAAAAGTGTCCGTCCAGGGTGCCTTGCTGGTTGGGGGGAGGTTGAAGTTCTTCAACGAAAGGTGGTCCCTTGGAACATCTGACCAATTGGTTCTTCAAATAGTCCACCTGGGATATGCCCTTAATTGGCTTCAAAAACCTCCAAATTACCCACCGAGAACTCATTTCTTCAGCTTTCAGCACGAGCAGGTATTGCAAAGGAGCTCTCCACCCTTCTAAAGGCCCATGCAGTCAAGCCTGTTCCATCAGGGGAGGAGGGGCAGGGATTCTATTCTAGGTACTTCCTCCTGCAAAAGAAGACTGGGGATGTGTCTCATCCTTGACCTAAGAACCCAGGTACAAATAAGTACCTGTATATAATATGTAAGCCGCATTGAGCCTGCCATGAGTGGGAAAGCGCGGAGTACAAATGTAATAAAAATAAATAATCATTCCTGGTCAAAGAAAGTTCAGGATGGTTTCCCTGGGCACCCTTCTACCCATGATTCAGTTAAACGATTGTCTATGCTCTCTGGACTTGGGTGCGTACACTCACATCTTGATACTTCCAGCCCACCGGAAGTATCTCTGATTTCAGCTGGGAGCTCATAACTAGCAGTACCGTGTCTTGCGTTTGGCCTTGCATCAGCTACCAGGGTCTTCACTAAATGTCTAGCTGTAGTCACAGTGTCGCTACGCAGACTAGGTGTCCATGTGTTCTCTTACCTCGATAATTGCCTATTGAAGAACACGTCGGAGGATGGTGCTTGGGAGACCTTTCGAAGGCTATTCAGGTGCTAGAGCTACTAGGGTTTGTTATAAACTACCCCAAGTCCCATCTTCATCCTGCTCAACAATTGGAATTCATTGGAGCCCTGCTTGAAACACAACAGGTTTGAGCTTTTCTCCCAGGATTGAGAGCAGACACTCATAAGTACATAAGTATTGCCATACTGGGAAAGACCAAAGGTCCATCAAGCCCAGCATCCTGTTTCCAACAGTGGCCAATCCAGATCACAAATACCTGGCAAGATCCCAAAAAAGTACAAAACATTTTATACTGCTTATCCCAGAAATAGTGGATTTTCCCCAAGTCCATTAAATAACACTCTATGGACTTTTCCTTTAGAAAGCCGTCCAAACCTTTTTAAAACTCCGCTAAGCTAACTGCCTTTCCCACATTCTCTGGCAACGAATTCCAGAGTTTAATTACATGTTGAGTGAAGAAAAATTTTCTCCGATTCGTTTTAAATTTACTACATTGTAGCTTCATCGCATGCCCCCTAGTCCTAGTATTTTTGGAAAGCGTGAACAGATGCTTCATATCTATCCGTTGAACTCCACTCATTATTTTATAGACCTCTATCATATCTCCTCTCAGCCGCCTTTTCTCCAAGCTGAAGATCCCTAGCCGCTTTAGCCTTTCCTCATAGGGGAGGTGTCCCATCTCCTTTATCATTTTCGTCACCCTTCTCTGTACCTTTTCTAATTCCACTATATTGTTTTTGAGATACGGCAACCAGAATTGAACACAATATTCGAGGTGCGGTCGCACCAAGGAGCAATACAAAGGCGGCATAACATCCTCATTTTTGTTTTCCATTCCTTTCCGAATAATACCTAACATTGTATTTGCTTTCTTAGCCGCAGCAGCACACTGAGCAGAAGGTTTCAACGTATCATCAACGACGACACCTAGATCCCTTTCTTGGTCCGTGACTCCTAACGTGGAACCTTGCATGACGTAGCTATAATTCGGGTTCCTCTTTCCCACATGCATCACTTTGCATTTGATCACATTAAACGTCATCAGCCATTTAGATGCCCAGTCTCCCAAGGTCCTCTTGTAATTTTTCACAATCCTCCCGCAATTTAACGACTTTGAATAACTTTGTGTCATCAGCAAATTTAATTACCTCACTAGTTACTCCCATTTCTAGGTCATTTATAAATATGTTAAAAAGCAGTGGTCCCAGCATAGACCCCTGGGGAACCCCACTAACTACCCTTCTCCATTGAGAATAATGAACATTTAACCCTACTCTCTGTTTTCTATCTTTTAACCAGTTTTTAATCCACAATAGAACACTACCTCCTATCCCATGACTCTCCAATTTCCTCTGGAGTCTTTCATGAGGTACTTTGGCAAACGCCTTCTGAAAATCCAGATAAAGAAAACTAAACAGGTTGAAGCTTTTCTCCCAGGACCGAGAGCAGACACTGTAGTCGCTCTGGCTTCTCAGGTTCAAACCTTGCTGCAGGTCACAGCTTGGCAGATGTTGAGGTTGTTGGGCCATATGGCTTCTGCACTTTATGTAACACACATGACATGCTTTCACATGAGATCCATCCAATGGACCTTAGCCGCCCAGTGGTGTCAAGCTATCGGAGATCTAACAGATGCCAACCGAGTGTCTCCAGAGCTTGTTCACTGTCTGTTCTGGTGGAGCATTGAATCCAATTTGATTCCAGGACTACCATTCCAAATTCCTCAGCCTCAAAAGGTACTAATGACAGATGCATCTCTCTTCGGTTGGGGAGCTCATGTAGATGGGTTTCACACTCATGAAGCCCGGTCCCTCCAGAAAGTAGGTCTTCAGATCAATCTTCTGGAGATCCGGGCAATCTGGAACCTCTAAAGGCTTTCAGAAATTGGCAGTCCAAATTGAACTCATTCAAACACAACCAGGTTGTGATGTATTACACCAACAAGAAGGGGGGGCACCACCTCTGTGGCAGGAGGCTGTCCAGGTGTGGTGCTGGGCTTGCCAACATGGCATGTTCCTTCAGGCCACTTATTTGGTGGGCAAAAAAACAACAGTGCCCGACAGCCTGAGCAAGGTTATGCAACTGCACAAATGGTCCCTCAACATGGGAGTTGCCCGCGAGATCTTCTGAGTGTGGGGCACCCCCTCGGATCTCTTTCCCACTCAACTGAATCACAAAGTCCCTCAGTTCTGTTCCAGACAAGGCTCACGATAGACTATTGTCAGATGCCTTCCTCCTGCATTGAGGGACAGGTCTTCTGTATGCATATCCTCCTATTCCTCTTTTGCGAAAGACTTTGCTGAAGCTCAAACAAGACCACGGGACTATGATTTTGATTGCACCTTACTGGCTGTAGCAGATCTGGTTACCTCTTTTTCTGGAGTTGGTCTTCCATCTACACATTCATATTTCATTACTGTCTTGAGCATGAGACCAGACGTGGCAGTCGTTTTGGGCAGACAGTGTTGCAGAATTTGTTTTGGGTCTAGAATCCAACTCCACCCCCTTGGCCCATTTTATTTTGTTTCAGGTTGATCTGAGTTATGTCCTCGCCGTTGCAAGGCCCAGTTGACCAATGTTTGTTGTTTTTGGTGAGCCTGGATTCTGTGGATACCCACTTGTGTGAATTAATGGCCTGCTTGTTCTCGGAGAATGCAAAGACGCTTACCCATATCAGGTATTGTCCAAGGACAGCAGACCGTATATTCTCACAAATCCTCCCACCTCCCCTATTATCTCCTATTTTTAATTCTTCTTTTCTTTGCTGTAGTATTTAAATGCAGTAACTGCGCCCTTTCGGCATGCGAGAAGGCACTTGCGCTTGCGTGGTGGAGCATGTCTCGTTCTCCACAAAGCTCTGTAAATCTTGTTAAAAGCTCAAGACCTAGCAACATGGTGCCGTGTTACCCGCTTGTGAGAATATAAGGTCTGCTGTCCTTGGAGAATACCTGCTTACAGGTATCTTCAGTTTGTATTTCCATTTAGTTTCATCGGGTGTCCCTTGCTTTTTTGTACTTTTTGAAATAGTAAAAAATCAATTCACTTCTACCTGTTTTATACCACGCGTATGGGAGGGTTCCATCCCATTTTTCATTTTGGTTACTCTTCTTTGAATCTTTTCTAATTCTGCAATATCTTCTTTTTTTTTTTTTTTGAGATATGGTGACCAGAATTGAACACAGTACTCAAATTGAGGTCACACAATGTATACTCTGGAAGAAAGGTGAAACGGGTGATATGATACAGGCGTTCAAATATTTGAAAAGTATTAATCTGCAAATGAACCTTTTCCGGAGATGCAAATGAGGTAGAACGAGAGGACATGAAATGAGATTGAAGGGGGACAGACTCAAAAAAAATGTCAGGAAGTATTTTTTCATGGAGAGAGTAGTGGATGCTTGGAATGCCCTCCCGCGGGAGGTGGTTGAAATGAAAACGGTAACAGAATTCAAGCATGCGTGGGATAAACATAAAGGAATCCTGTTCAGAAGGAATGGATCCTAAGGAGCTTAGCCGAGATTGGGTGGCAGAGCTGGTGGCGGGAGGCGGGGATAGTGCTGGGCAGACTTAAACGGTTTGTGCCAGAGCTGGTGGTGGGAGGCAGGGCTGGTGGTTGGGAGGCGGGGATAGTGCTGGGCAGATTTACACGGTCTGTGCCCTGAAAAGGACAGGTACAAACCAAGGTAAGGTATACACAAAAAGTAGCACATATGAGTTTATCTTGTTGGGCAGACTGGATGGACCATGTAGGTCTTTTTCTGCCGTCATCTACTATGGTACTATGTGTCTTTCACTTAAACAGCCAGACCCTTCCAGTGCTGACAAGAGGTTGTCAGCACTGATTCCTGCTCCTACTACTTCTACTACTATTTAGCATTGCTGTAGCGCTACAAGGCGTACGCAGCGCTGCACAAACATAGAAGAAAGACAGTCCCTGCTCAAAGAGCTAACAATCTAATAGACAAAAAATAAAGTAATCAAATCAATTGAGTGGAGGAGTAGCCTAGTGGTTAGGATGGTGGACATTGGTCCTGGGGAACTGAGGAACTGAGTTCGATTCCCACTTCAGGCACAGGCAGCTCCTTGTGACTCTGGGCAAGTCACTTAACCCTCCATTGCCCCATGTAAGCCGCATTGAGCCTGCCATGAGTGGGAAAGCAAGGGGTACAAATGTAACAATAATTAATGTGTACAGGAAGGAGGAGAGGAGGGTAGGTGGAGGCGAGTGGTTACGAGTCAAAAGCAATGTTAAAGAGGCGGGCTTTCAGTCTAGATTTAAAGGTGGCCAAGGATGGGGCAAGGCATAGGGGCTCAGGAAGTTTATTCCAGATGTAGGGTGCAGCGAGACAGAAGGCGCGAAGTCTGGAGTTGGCAATAGTGGAAAAGGAAACAGATAAGAAGGATTTATCCATGGAGCGGAGTGCACGGGAAAGGGTGTAGGGAAGGACGAGTGTGGAGAGATACTGGGGAGCAGCAGAGCGAGTACATTTATAGGTCAGTAGAAGAAGTTTGAACAGGATACGAAAACGGATAAGGAGCCAGTGAAGCGACTTGAGGAGAGGGGTAGTATGAGTAAAGCGACCCTGGCGGAAGACGAGACGGGCAGCAGAGTTTTGAACCGATTGGAGAGGGGAGAGGTGACTAAGTGGGAGGCCAGCAAGAAGCAGATTGCAGTAGTCTAAATGAGAGGTGACAAGGGTGTGGATGAGGGTTTTGGTAGAGTGCTTGGAAAGAAAGGGGCGGATTTTACGGATGTTGTAAAGAAAGAAACTACAGGTCTTGGCGATCTGCTGGATATGAGCAGAGAAGGAGAGAGAAGAGTCAAAGATGACCCCAAGGTTTTGAGTTGAGGAGACAGGGAGAATGAGAGAGCCATCAACAGAAATAGAAAACGGGGGGAGTGGGGAGGTGGGTTTGGGGGGAAAAATGAGAAGCTCGGTTTTGGTCATGTTTAATTTCAGGTGGCATTGAAACATCCAGACAGCAATGTCAGACAAGCACGCTGAAACTTTGGTTTGGATGCAAGGTGAGATATCAGGGGTAGAAAGGTAGATTTGGGAGTAATCAGCATAGAGATGGTAGGAAAAGCCATGGGATGAGATTAATGAACCAAGGGAAGAAGTGTAGATAGAAAAGAGGAGAGGACCAAGAACATAACCCTGAGGTACGATAGAAGTAGAAGAGGATCCACCAGAGTGAACACTGAAGGTGCGGAGGGAGAGGTAGGAAGAGAACCAGGAAAGGACAGAGCTCCGAGAGGCATTTGTTGCTGGGATTCAATCCATTTGGGAAATGTAGATTAGGCTGCAACCCACTGTGTGCTGAATTTGTAAACATGCTGAAACAGCTCTCCCCCTTCCCCCCAATTCTCCTTTTCTCTCCTTCCTGCCCTCTTCCCAGCACCAGGCTCCTGCTCCTTAAAGTCCTGATCTGATACTTATCTCATCTCTGCTTTCTATTTATAGGATTTCCAGTCTTTATCAAGACGTGGGGATGCTATAAATAGAAAAGGTTACAGCAGCCTCCGCTGCAAAATCAACACGACCTGTCCCCTGACCCTCTCTGCTGCGTCGTCTTATTAATTATGAAACGGCTCAACAGATCCTAAGTTCACTCACTTTTCTCTTGGTTGTCTGCAAGCCAAAATGAAAACAAAAGGCTTTTAGCTTCTCTGAAGCTGCTATTTTTTTTCTACACCGGCGAGAGGGTGTTTTTTTTTTTAAATCATTGCTGCTGTAAATGATCAGTCCAGCATACATTTAATACTTTGATTGTTTTGAAGGCAAAATCCTACCAATCCTGCAACGCTAAGCCTCCAACCCCCCTGCCACCCCCTACCAGTAAAGCAGCAGCAACCCTATCACACTCTATGTGACACACTCAGTGATACAGGATCCCAGTTACCACCCCTCCCCCACCCCAAACACACACATACATACACTGATGCAGGACATAGATACATGGACACTCACACTCTATGTATTACACACTCAAACACTGACACCCCACCCCCCAACAATGGTAACCCCTCAGTTCCTCACACACACTCATTGCACCTCTCCTCAAAACTTAAAAAAAAAAAAACACTCTTACAAACAGCCCACACACCACAATATAGTAACGTAGTAGATGACGGCAGAAAAAGACCTGCATGGTCCATCCAGTCTGCCCAACAAGAAAAAACTCATATGTGCTACTTTTTGTACCTTGATTTGTACCTGTCCTTTTCAGGGCACAGACCGTGTAAATCTGCCCAGCACTATCCCCGCCTCCCAACCACCAGCAATGTCAGGCAAGCTGAGACTTGAACTTAGATTCCAGCTGAAATTTCTGGTGTGTTGAGAGAGATCTGGGAGTCATCAGCATAAAAGTGATACTGAAAACCATGGGAGATAAGAACACCAAGGGAAGAAGTATAGATGAAGAAAGAAGCGGTCCCAAGACAGAGCCCTGTGGTACACCAACTGATAATGGGATAGATGTGGAGGTGGATCCACCAGAGCATACACTAAAAGTGAGATGGAAGAGATAAGAAAACCAAAAAAGAACAGAGCCCTGAAATCCAAGTGAGGACAGTGGATCAAGGAGTAGGCTGTGATGAACAGTCTCAAAAGCAGCAAACAGATCCAGAAGGATGAGGGCAGAATAGAGATCTTTAGATCTGGCCAGGACCAGGTTACTGGAGATTTTAGCAAGGGTTGTTTCAGTTGAATGTAGAGGGTGAAAGCTAGATTGAGGTGGATCAAGAATTGCTTTGAAAGTCAATGGTGGTGAACAGCATGTTCAAGTATCTTGGATAGGAAAGGGAGGAGGGCGATGGGGCAGTAGTTGGAAGGACAGGTAGGATCCAATGAAGGTTTTTTAAGGAGTGGTGTGACTACGGCATGCTTGAAGGCATCAGGAACAGTCGCAGTGGACAGTGAAAGATTGAGGATATGACAGATAAAAGGGATGACAGTAGGAGAGATAGTGTTAAGTAGATGGGTGGGAATAGGATCAGAGGAACAAGTAGTTAGTTTTGAGGAGGAAATGAGATGTGTAGTTTCCTCTTCAGTGATTTCAGAAAAGGAGGCAGGGGTTGGAGGGTTGAGAGAATGGACTAAGGGAAGGAGAGGTGGAGGTGACCTGGTTGAGAATTCAAGTTTAATCTTGTGAACCTTATCATGAAAGAACTCAGCCAGAGTCTGGGGGGAAAGTGAAGGGGGGGTTGGAGGTGAAGGCACTTTGAGGAGAGAGTTCAGTGTGGCAAAGAGACGTCAAGGGTTTGAGCCAAGAGAATTTGTCAACTGGATGTAATAGTCCTGTTTGGCATGTAAAAGAGCAGACTGGAAGGAAGTCAGCAAGAATATGAAATGTATGAAGTCAGCATGGGCACGGGATTTCAGCCAAAGGCGTTCGGCAGAGCAGGCACAGGAACGTAGGTAGCGGATTCTAGAGGTCAGCCAAGGTTGGGGTTTGGTACGTTTTACAGAACGAGGAATGGGAGGAGCGAGAGTATCCAGGGCGGAGGAGAGAATAGTATTATAGGAAGAGACAGCCTCATTGACAGACTTGGATAACATAGTGGTAGAGAAGAGATTTGAAACACTGGAGGACAGAGTAGAAGGGTCAATAGACTGAAGATTCCTAAATGTATTGGTTAAGATTGGACGGGACTGGGGAGGAGGGTGTTTAAGTGTGAAAGTTATCAGATGATGGTCAGAGAGGGGAAGACTTGAGGCACAGAAACTGAGCAGTTTGAGAAGAGGATAAGATCAAGACAGTGGCCATTCTGGTGAGAGGGGGCAGTGGAGCACAGTTGAAGATTGAAAGAGGATGTTAAAGCAAGAAACTGAGAAGCATAAGAGTCAGAGGGATCATTAGCATGAATGTTAAAATCCCCAAGAATGAGGGGAGGAGATGAAGGTTCAAGAAAGAAGGAAAGCCAAGCATCAAAGTCAGTGAGAAAGGAAGAAAGGGACTTATCAGGGGGTCGATAAATGACTGCTACTCAAAGAGGCAGAGGAGCAAATAGATGGATGGAGTGGACGTCGAAGGAAGAAAAACAGTGAGACTGAGGTGGAAGAAGAGGTTGAAATCTACAAGAGGGTGAAAGTAGTAGCCCGACACCACCTCCGCGGCCAACCGGGCGAGGAGTATGGGAGAAAAGATAACCTCCATGGCATAGGGCTGCGACTGAAGCAGAGTCTTCAGGGTAAAGCCAAGTTTCAGTTAGGGCAAGCAGATGGAGAGTATGAGAGATAAAGAGGTCATGGATGTAGGAAAGTTTGTTACAGACAGAGTGGGCATTCCACAGAGCGCAAGAGAAAGGCAGGGAAGGAGGGGGGAGGAGAGGAACAGAAATTAGATTGGAGACATCACGGTGTGACCTGCACAAATAGGATGAGAGCTGATGTGGAGGACCAGGATTGGGATTAATGTCCCCAGCGGAGAGCAGGAGAAGGAGCAAGAGAGTATAGAGAAGAGTAGGAGAGGTACGACGACAGCGATGAAGGCAAGATGTACTCAGATAGAAAGGAGATGGATGAATGGAAGGAAGGAAATGTTGAAGGTTGAGAGCTAATAAAAAGGAAGAGGAAAAAAGAGATGGTGAGATGATGAATACAGAGGGTGAACAATGTGTTCCTGCAGTGTACAGTGGTTTCAGATGGAGAAACCGATTAGGAAGGGACAGTACCAAGAAGAAAGTGTACTGGAGCCATAAGTAATAACTGGGAGAAAAATAGATGTAAAGACAAAAATGCCCCAGCGCGCGGCACCTAGAGCGGAGGCTCTGAGTGGATCGGAGTGGACCTGGGAGTCACCCCGGAGAAGGATGTAAAGGATATTCAGATGAGCTGCAAGTCCTCCACAGCACCTGAAAGGCAAGCCAGTGGTAGAGCTGGGCACCTCTCAGCCGAGGAAAGGCTTACCAGGGGTTAGGCCGAAGCCAGCATTCCTCCCCCCAAGGGTCGCCTGATCCTAGCCAAAAAGCACCTGGAAACCCTGGGCACCTGGAGTGAGGGCCCTGGGAAGATCGGGGTGGACCTGGGCGTCACCCTGGATATAGCTGTGAGGATTTGCAGAAGGGTTGCAAGTCCTCCACAGCACCTGGTGGGAGCGCTGGGCACCTTGAGCGGAGGCCCTGAGTGGATCGGAGTGGACCTGGGAGTCACCCCGGAGAAGGCTGTAAAGGATATGCAGATGAGCTGCAAGTCCTCCAAAGCACCTGAAAGGCAGCCGGTGGTAGAGCTGGGCACCTCTCAGCCGAGGACAGGCTTACCAGGGGTTAGGTAGAAGCCAGCATTCCTCCCCCTAAGGGTCGCCTGTCTCTTGCTATTCTCTGGAATTAAATACTGCCTCACTTATTCCTGCTTCAGATCCTATGGCGAATTGTTGAGACACAGGTCCAGCATGTTGTTGTTGAGTAAGCAAACCAGCCTTTAGGAATACATGCAGAGAATGTTGGACTATTTTCTCCGAGGTCTTTCACTGCGAGTGTCATAAAAGAGAGAAAACTTTAACATTGAGAGAGAGAAAATAAGAGGGATAGAAAAGCATGCTTTTCAGAAAAATTTTGAGGTGGGCTCCCTGTTCCTTTGCCTCCAAGCTTTTAAACCACCTGGTAATTGATGTAATACAATGATGTGAAAAAGATTTTGCTCCCTCCTTATTTCCCCCTATTGCATATAAATCACACTATATGTTTTTTTATTTTTAAACAAAATGTTATAGTAGACGGGAACCTGAGTAAACACAACATAGTTTTTTTTTTATTTACAATCAAGTATAATACTTGTACAGAAAAGTAACATAGTAAATGACAGCAGATAAAAAGACCTGTATGGTCCATCCAGTCTACCCAACAAGATAAACTCATTTTATATGGTATGTGATACTTTATATGTATGCCCGAGTTTGATTTGTCCTTGCCTTTCTCAGAGCACAGACCGTAGAGGTCTGCCCAGTACTGTTCTTGTACTAAGTTCTGAAGCTAACATTGAAGCCCCTTAAAATTTACACTCCAGCCCATCCCTATCTATTCAGTCACGATCAGGGCGTAGACCGTAGAAGTCTGCCCAGCTCCTGTTTTGTTTCCAATTACCGGCGTCGCCACCCAATCTCCGTTAAGATTCTGTGGATCCATTCCTTCTAAACAGGATTCCTTTGTGTTTATCCCACGCATGTTTGAATTCCATTAGCTTTTTCATCTCCACCACCTCCCATGGGAGGGCACTCCACATATCTACCACCCTCTCCGTGAAAAAATACTTCCTGACATTAGTCCTGAGTCTGCCCCCCTTCAACCTCAATTCATGTTCTCTAGTTCTACTGCCCTTCCGTCTCCGGAAAAAGTTTGTTTACGGATTAATACCTTTCAAATATTTGAACGTCTGTATCATATCACCCCTGTTTCTCCTTTCCTCCAAGGTATACATGTTCAGGTCAGCAAGTCTCTCCTCGTACGTTTGCAACGCAAATCCCATACCATTTTTGTAGCTTTTCTTTGTACCGCTTCCAATCTTTTTACATCTTTAGCAAGATACGGCCTCCAAAACTGAACACAATACTCCAAGTGGGGCCTCACCAACAACTTTACAGGGGCATCAACACCTCCTTTCTTCTGAGGTTATGCCCCTTTCTATGCAGCCTAGCATCCTTCTGGCCACGCTCGTCGCCTTGTCTCTTCATCTTCAGATCCTCCGACACCAACACCCCAAGATCTCTCTCCTGAGTGGAGCTTACCAATCTCTCCCCTCCTATCCGGTATCTCTCTTTTGGGTTTCTGCACCCCAAGTGCATCACTCTACACTTCTTGGCATTAAATTGGCTTCTTGCCTGACAGGGGTGGAGGTTTAACTGATCACCACCAGACAGTCTCCGACATATGTTGGAATACCTGTTCTCCTAACGACGCTTTATGCGAAACATGCGGGCATGTTGAGAACGATAAGCTAGGGCTAAGAGAGAACTATACACGCAAGAAAAAAAGAAAGAAAGAAAACTAAGAAAGGGCAGCTATCCAGAGCACACCCGATACCCCTAGTGTATCATTACGGGCACTGATAAGATAAGTAATTCAATCTGAACTAATAGATCTGAGGTTGTACCGTATACATTTTGTTATGCACAAATAGGAAGGGAGGTAGGGACCTATAGTGCAATGATGGACGGGTACTTGTGCACTGGTATAATTAGCTGCTGAATAGCTTAAAGACAGGCACAGATCACTGAGCACTATCATATCTCATTGTATCACACTAAGGTATACGATTTAGTCACATACATTTTAAATTTATAGGTTTCTATGTTACTAGGAAGTATCTATATAAGAGGAGAAACCGAACTACTTTAGGTCCCCAGAAGACACTAGAATTAAATTTTAACTGCCAGAACCACAATATACATTCCTTACAGAAACAAAGTGGCAGAAATCACCAACGAAATCAAGCTCGGCCTGAACATCATGGATTCATGGGCAAATGCATTTCAACTAAAACTCGATAAAGAAAAAAACTCATTGGGCATTTTCGAATGGGGACGCCCATCGCTAAGGGCGCCCATTTCCAAAGATGGTGCGGCGAAGGGGCGGGGCCAACCGTATTTTCGAACAAGATGGGCGTCCATCTTTCATTTTGAAAATACGGTTGAGGGCACCCAAATCTCGACCTAAATGCTGAGATCGCCGGATTTAGAGATGGGCGCCCTCGGTTTTCCCCCATAATGGAAACCGATGGCACCCATCTCAAAAACAAACCAATCCAAGGCATTTGGTTGTGGAAGGGGCCAGGATTCGTAGTGTACTGGTCCCCCTCACATGCCAGGGCACCAACCGGGCACCCTAGGGGGCACTACAGTGGACTTGGCAAATTGCTCCCAGGTGCATAGCTCCCTTACCTTGGGTCTGCCCTCCAAAACCCACTCCCCATAACTATACACCACTACCATAGCCCTAAGGGGTGAAGGGGGGCACCTACACATGGGTATAGTGGGTTTTGAAGGGCTCCCATTTTCCACCACAAGTGTAACAGGTAGGGGGGGGGATGGGCCTGGGTCCGCCTGCTAGAGGTATACTGCACCCACTAAACCTGCTCCAGGGACCTGCATACTTCTGTCATGGACTGGAGTATGAGATTTGAGGCTGGCATAGAAGGTTGGCAAAAAAAGTTCTTAAAGTTATTTTTTTGAGGGTGGGAGGAGGTTACTGACCACTGGGGGAGTCAGGGGAGGTCATCCCCGATTCCCTCTGGTGGTCATCTGGGCAGTTCGGGCACTTTTTTGTGACTTGGACCTAAAAAAAAAGGGACAAAAAAAAAGCGGACCAAATTCTCACCAGGGACGCCCATTTTTTTCCATAATCAGCCGCAGCCGGCCATCTCTTAACTACGCCCCTGTACCGCCTTTGCTATCCTTCCGACACGCCCCCGGGAACTTTGGCCATCCCGGCGACGGAAAGCAGTTGGGGATGCCCAAAATCGGCTTTTGATTATGCCGATTCTAGCACCCCTGAGAGAAGGGCGCCCATCTCCCGATTTGTGTCGAAAGATGGGCGCCCTTCTCTTTCGAAAATGAGCTGCATTGTCTCATCCTCTCATCCCAACACAGCACAGACATCCCCACAAGTATCAACACCCCAGATCACACCCTTCCTATCTCAGACAGCTTGAAAATCCTCGGCGTTACAAAGGACTGTAACTTAACATTAGAGAGCAAAGTGGCATCCACAACAAAGAAAATGTTCCACTCAATGTGGAAACTCAAACGCGTGAAGCAATTCTTCCCGAGGGAAACATTTCGCAACCTGATACAATCAATGGTACTAAGCCACTTAGATTACTGCAATGGAATTTATGTGGGATGTAAAGGACAAACATTAAAGAAACTTCAGACCGCTCAAAACACGGCAGCTAGGCTTATATTTGGTAAAACGCGATTTGAAAGCACAAAACCCCTCCGCGAAAAGCTACACTGGCTCCCAATCAAAGAACGCATTGCCTTCAAAATCTGCACCCTGGTTCACAAAATCATCTACGGAGAAGCCCCACGTTACATGACTGACTTCATCGACTTACCAATTAGAAATACATCTGAATCACGAAAAACTACACTGGCTCCCAATCAAAGAACACATCGCCTTCAAAATCTGCACCCTGGTTCACAAAATCATCTACGGAGAAGCCCCCCAAGTTACATGACAGACTTCATCGACTTACCAATTAGAAATACATCCAAATCAACACGATCTTATCTAAATCTGCACTACCCAAGCTGCAAAGGACTTAAATACAAAACAACTTACGCATCTAGTTTTTCCTACATAAGCACACAACTGTGGAACGCATTACCAAAAGCCTTGAAAACGACGTACGACCACCTAAAATTCCGGAAACCACGAAAAACCAACCTGTTTAAAAAGGCATACCCTACCGATCCAACTTAAATGCCTAATCTCTGCAACACAACCAAAATAAAGCACGTAACGGACATAACACAACTCTTCCATTCTCCGATTCCATAATTTATTTATTTATTTATTACATTTGTATCCCACATTCCCCCACCTATTTGCAGGCTCAATGTGGCTTACATAGATTTGTTGACATAATCATAACAAGATATCAGATACAATTCGTAATGTGTAGCGATCAGGTAGGGAGGAGGGAAGAAGGAGGGAGTGATTGGGATAGTTGTATAAGGTGAGCTTTCATAATTGAGTGGGTTGGTGAGGTGACTTAGTGAACTTAGTGCCACATGAACTTGATCTTAACACAACATCACCCTGTATTTGTTCACACCAGAGGCTGCAAAGGCCTCTCCGGTACTATGTAAGCCACACTGAGCCTACAAATAGGTGGGAAACTGTGGGATACAAATGTAACAAATAAATAACCATTCTTCTAACGTTTGGAGATCCCTTCTCATCGTTTCTACTCCCTCCAGGGTATCCACTCTATTGGCTATTTTCGTGTCATCCGCAAAAAGGCACACCTTTCCTTCCAACCCTTCAGCAATATCTCCTACAAATATATTAAACAGAATAGGCCCCAGCACTGACCCCTGAGGAACTCCACTGCTCACCTTCCTTTCCTTCGAGCAGATTCCATTTACCACCACCCTCTGCCACCTGTCGGTCAACCAGTTTCTTATCCAGTTCACTTTCGGTCCTAAGTTCAACCCTTTCAGCTTATTCACGAGTCTTCTGTGGGGGACTGTATCAAAGGCTTTGCTAAAGTCCAAGTAGATTTCATCTAGCGCACGTCCCTCATCCAGTTCTTTAGTCACCCAGTCAAAAAAATCAATAATATTCGTTTGGTAGGATTTTCCTTTGCTAAAGCCATGTTGCCTCGGGTCCTGTAACCCGTCGGTTTCTAGAAAGTTAACTATCCTTTCTTTCAGCAGCGACTCCATTACTTTTCCTACCACCGACGTGAGACTTACCGGTCTGTAATTTCCCACTTCTTCCCTGTCTCCACTTTTGTGAAGAGGGACCACATCTGCTCATCTCCAATCTCGCGGAACCTCTCCCGTCTCTAAAGATCTATTAAATAAATCTTTAAGAAGTCCCGCCAGGACCTCTCCAAGCTCCTTCAGTATGCTGGGATGTATCCCATCCGGCCCCATAACTTTGTTCACCTTCAGATTCTCCAGCTGTTTATAAACTCTTTCTTCTGTAAACGGCGCAGTATCCACTCCATTCCCAGACATTCCATCGGCAGCCAACCGCGGTCCTTCTCCAGGATTTTCCTCCATGAACACTGAAGAGAAATAATTGTTTAGCACGTTCGCTTTATCTTCATCACTCTCCACATAGCCATTCTCATTATCTTTCAGTCTCACAATTCCATTCTTATCTCTTCTCCTTTCTCCAATATATCTGAAAAAAGTCTTGTCACCTCTCTTTACATCTTTAGCCATTTTTGCTAGTGTCTCCTCTGAGTATCTTTGGAGACGTCAGGAAGATCTGGATTTGTTGCCCAAGGAAAGCTTTTCTTTGTTCTTAAAGAACAGTTTCATTGACCAGTTCTTGTCCGGAGATAATGCAACAGTAGCAATTAATGTTGCTGGTATTACCATCTCATTATCAGAAGATTCTAATACTACGGTACTACTACTTAACATTTCTAGAGCGCTACTAGGGTTACGCAGCGCTGTACAATTTAACAAAGAGAGACAGTCCCTGCTCCAAGAGCTTACAATCTAATAGACAAGTGAACGGTCGGTCCGATAGGGGCAGTCAAATGGTGAGGCGAGGCAGAATGAGCGGAGCCAGGAGTTGGCGGTGGTGGAGAAGGGTACTGAGAGGAGGGATTTATCCTGTGAACGGAGGTTACGGGCGGGAACGTAAGGGGAGATGAGGGTAGAAAGATAGTGAGGGGCAGCAGACTGAGTGCATTTGTAGGTAAGAAGGAGAAGCTTGAATTGAATGCGGTATCTGATCGGAAGCCAGTGAAGTGACCTGAGGAGAGGGGTGATACTACTAATATAAATCATTTCTGTAGCGCAGAAACATCTAGATTTTGGTCTTGATTATCTTGATTCTGTTGTGCTTTTGTAGGTAAATATCTGAAAAAAATGGAGGAATGGCTTCTTCAGCCACTCCAAGTATTTCACATATTTTCTTAGCATATCTTGAGGAGGAATAATGTCCCATTTAGGAAAATTTAAGAACTGGAGATTATTACTCCTAACTTAGTGCTCAAGAAATTCAGTTTTCCTCCTCAGAGATAACAAATCTTTCATAATATTCTCTTGATAAGATTGAATCTTTTGAACCTCCTTTTCATATACACAACATAGTTCTTAAATGATTACATCATGTATTTAAAGAACAAAGTTGTCCAACATCCATGTGAAAAAGTAACTGTCCTAAGTTAGTCAACCTATTGACCAAAATTTAACTGATAATTAGATTCAGCTAATGGAACACAGCCAAGCTTGATAATAGCTAGCCCCATTGAATCTAAACCTACTACTACTACTTAACATTTCTAAAGCGCTACCAGGGTTACACAGCGCTGTACAGTTTCACAAAGAGAGACAGTCCCTGCTCAAAGAGGTTACAATCTAATAGACATGTGAACGGTCGGACTGATAGGGGCAGTCTGGATTCACTGAATGGTAGGGGTTAGGTGCCGATTGCAGCATTGCAGAGGTGGGTTTTAAGCAAAGACTTGCAGATGGGCAGGGAGGGAGCTTGGCGTAAGGGCTCAGGAAGGTTGTTCCAAGCATAGGGTGAGGCGAGGCAGAATGAGCGGAGCCTGGAGTTGGCGATGGTGGAGAAGGGTACTGAGAGGAGGGATTTGTCCTGTGAACGGAGGTTACGGGCGGGAACGTAAGGGGAGATGAGGGTAGAAAGGTAGTGAGGGGCAGCAGACTGAGTGCATTTGTAGGTAAGAAGGAGAAGCTTGAATTGAATGCGGTATCTGGAAGCCAGTGATGTGACCTGAGGAGAGGGGTGATATGAGTATATCGGTTCTGGCGAAATATGAGACGTGCAGCAGCGTTCTGAACAGATTGAAGGGGGGATAGATGGCTAAGTGGGAGGCTGGTGAGGAGTAAGTTGCAGTAGTCCAGGCGAGAGGTCATGAGAGCGTGGACGAGAGTACGGGTGGTGTGTTCAGAGAGGAAAGGGCGAATTTTGCTGATGTTAAAGAGGAAGAAGCGACACTATGTAGTGAACTTTACCATAAAATTTGTTTCTTCTGCCTTCAGAAGAAACATTCACTGAAAAGTCAGCTTCAGAAAACGTCTGTCTCCTCCAGGCATTCTGGTTAGAGCCTGACCGAACCTAGGATTTTCGGTTTCTTCCAAAATCAATTCTGCAACTGAAATTGGCCACTCAATTTTAGCAAAGACTGAAACTGTAAATGAAACTCCCCCTCCCTCCCCTACACCCAACCAAAAGAGTCCCCCTCCTGAACTGACCCTTGGCCCCCCTCTCTCTCTGCCCGTTCCCACAAGTAATCTCCTGCATCCCCACCTGCACCCATATCCTTCAGAAGTAGTTTCATGTAATTTATGTTACTGAAATATGCGAGAGGCTCTGGCAGAGATCCATTTATGAAGTATGTATTATTTCCAAATAAGCAAAAGCCCTTTATTAATTTGGAAATATTAATTGGGAAGAATATATACTTAATAAATGGGTCTCTGCCAGAGCCTCTAATGAATTCTGTACATTTAAGGGTTCAATCTAATTCTCCATGAAAAATAATGCTGCATTACTTTGAACCACATATTTAATTTGCGTTCACTCTAATTGACTGCATTTTTCACTATGTCAGAATATAAAAGTATTCAGACAAGCAAGGCAGATGAAATATAAAAAGAAAATTTAAAAGAGAAAAAAGTGGAAGAAAAATTAAGTCACTGGATAGTACAACTGCTTAAGGGGAACATACTTGTATCAGAATGAACCACCAGAAAACTAAAGGGGCCAATACACTAAGTCCCAGGAAACAAGCACTCGCTACTTTCACCCCGGTAAAAAATTACCAAGGTGGAAATACGTGGGCAGGTTCAGGTGGGCTGAAATACACATCAGACTGCACTGCCGAGAGGCCACCGTCATGCCACGACTGTTCCTGACCTCCTGTACAAACTTCCTACGGGCTGAATGTTGTGCATCACTCATAAATGGCTGTGCACACTTGGAATGCATATTTTATTATTTGTTGCATTTGTATCCCACATTTTCCCACCTCTTTGCAGGCTCAATTATTTTAATATTTAAATACTAATCAGCTTGTTTGAATAGATTTGCATGCGATTCCCGTTGGCTGTCCCCATGAATGGAAAAGAGACCACAGGACCACTTTGTGCATGCCTCACAGAATGTTGTACTCACTAAACTGGCTTGAACTGGTCTATGTTTAAACGGTTTTTATTGAGTTTTCAACCAAAGGTGCACAAACAACATCTTCCAGTACAGCATAACAGTTTGTAGATGTATAACGTTAATCTCTTCAATAAACAACTGCGATACTTTTTAACTCCCCTCCTCCCCCCATTTCCAACTCCCTTAACTCTTCATCTTTACCTCCCCCCCTACCCTCCCCAGGCTACATTCCAATCTAACCTTGCCGCAACAGTAGTGTTTCCAAACATGTAACCAAACTTCAAATATAAGATTACTTATAAGTGTAAAACAAGGGATCACCATTATGCTCATATGCTTTCCTTTTTCACTGTAGTATATTCTTCTCATCTATATTCCTGGTGGCCTAGGCCCTGATGGCCCCCAAAAGTGATGAAGGAGAACTATCCAAGCTGTGTATCTCCCCCCTCCCCTCGCCTCAGTGTATCCATTATATCTACTTAATTCCCATTCTGTCTAGAACAACAGCAGAAAAAAAAAAAACAACATAAGAAGAGATAGGTGAAACCCGGTAATCCCCCCCCCCCCCCCCCACTAGGATCTGGCGCACGCAGTGCTAAGGAGACTCTCAATTAACCTCTTCTACTCATCCTCCCAATGTCCATTGTACTTCTTAATCATATATTGTTCAATATTAGGCTCCTCGCCCTATGTGAAAGCGACTGAATATGCTCCCAAATTGTCAAAAACAATTTTTTTTTTTTAGGAGAACTCCAGGCCTCTCTCCTTTCCAATAGAAATAGCGTGTGGAATCGATTTCTCCAGGCCCAAAAAGACGGGTTTTTATCTCCTATCCATCCCGCCAATATGACTCTCTTCCCTACTGCTGTTGCTTTACGTATAAATAATATTGTTTCTCGTTTACTAATTCCAAATTGCCCGCATTGATCTAACAGCAATCCTGCAGGTATCATAGGCAGAGAGCAATTCCACAGGGCCGTCGGGCCTGGGACAAGACCGCCCCCGGGGCCCCCCACCCAAGGTTGCGTAACGCCCCGCCCCCCCCACCTGAAGTCGCCGGGCCCCCCCCTCCACCCGCTGCCGGGCCCTCCGAACTAACCTGAAGCGCCTTCACATTCGCATTGCAGCAAGCATCAGCAGGGCAGACCTCTCCTTCCTTCCGTGCCCCGCCCTGGCGGACGTTACATCAGGCGAGGGTGGGACACGGAAGGAAGGAGTGGCCTGCCCTGCTGCTGCTTGCTGTGATGCGAACGTGAAGGCGCTTCAGGTTACTTCCGGGAGCTATGGAGGGCGGGCCGGACTGCAGCGGCGGCGGCGGCGGGCCCCCCCCCCCCCCCGGAGGCCTGGGCCCGGTGACTTTTGTCCCCCCCTCTTGGCGGCCCTGGGTCTCCCACATACTTCAAGCTTAAACTGGTCTAAATCGCACGTTGCCCCAGTAAGTTTTCTGCATCAGGGCCTGAATCCTTAATCCTACAGGAAACTGGAGAAAAAGCAGTTATGTCAATAAAATATATTGGATCCTGCCACCAGGCTAGAACTGTAATCTGAGCAGGAACAATAACTACCACCAACAGAACCTGGCACTAATAGTGTGCTACTGGCAACAGTATTTTGGTAGTGTAACGTTTGCCTTCATAACAAAATCACACTCATTTATACAAATACACAGCCGGGAGTCAGATTAAAAAAAAAAAAAAGCCTTTTACAACCACAGACTTGAAGAAGAAATATATACAACAGAACTGGACAATGTTGTCACATTTAGAATGACTTTAGACAGAATTTCTGCATGAAGGAAGCTCTTCCCTCTTTATTCAATACCTGTCTTCGAAATAGTAGTAATAAAAAATTTAAGTGCATTTTTATAATATACCACTGCATTCCACAAAACAGAAGGGGCACAGGAAAAAAAAAGAAGATATTAAATGCTCCTAGGTTTCAAAATCTATGCCCGAACACAACCCCTGCTAGGGAGTCTCTATAACCAGCTTCTCCAAATGACACACCGATTACGATTTAGAACAAATTGCTACTACTACTACTACTTAACATTTCTAGAGCGCTACTAGAGTTATGCAGCGCTGTACAGTTTAACAAAGAAGGACAGTCGCTGCTCGAAGGAGCTTACAATCTAAAGGACGAAATGTCAAGTTGGGGAGTCTAGATTTCCTGAATAGATTAGGTGCCGAAGCCAACATTGAAGAGGTGGGCTTTGAGCAATGATTTGAAGATGGGCAGGGAGGGGGCCTGGCGTAGTAGTAGTAGTAGTAGGGAGTTTGTTCCAAGCATGGGGTGAGGTGAGGCAGAAAGGGCGGAGCCTGGAGTTGGCGGTGGTGGAGAAGGGTACTGAAAGGCAGGATTTGTCTTGAGAGTGGAGGTTGCGGGTAGGAACGTAAGGGGAGATGAGGGTAGAGAGGTAAGGAGGGGCTGCAGATCGAGTGCATTTGTAGGTTAGTAGGAGAAGCTTGAACTGCATTCGGTACCTGATCGGAAGCCAGTAACCTGCATGGCTTAGGACCATTGATTGTATTAGTTAGAAATAGAAATAAAACATAGATCTGATCTGAAGCCGGTGGTAGGAGGCGGGGATAGTGCTGGGCAGACTTATAAGGTCTGTGCCCTGAAGAACACAGGTACAAATCAAAGTAGGGTATACACAAAAAATAGCACATATGAGTTATCTTGTTGGGCAAACTGGATGGACCGTGCAGGTCTTTTTCTGCAGTCATCTACTATGTTACTATGTGACGAAGAAGGGTTACCTTTGAAAGCTAATAAAAAAAAAATAGTTACTCTAACCGATGAAACCGTTACTTCCTCTGTGTACATCTGTATGGTGCACAGCTCGTATGTTTGCAAATATAAGCGAGACCGAATAAAAATGGTACCAACAACAATAAAGAACGACGTGGATGCAGCAGCTGCTAGGTTTGTTTGATTTGATCGTGCGGGGGAGGAGGCAGGGTTGAACCGGCTTCAAGATTTTGACGTCATGCCGCCCCTGTCTCAATCTAACCTCTGTGGTCCCGCGCGGCGGCGGCGGCGCTTTTCTCTGATGCAACTTCCTGTTTCCGTCGGCAACAAGGCGAAAATGCTTCTGTGTCGTAGGGGATGGGGTACCGGAGAAAGAAAGCTGTGGGGTTGTTGGTGGTCGACCGTAGGTATGACTTTTTTTTTTTTTTTTGGTTGGGTAACAATTTTTTTTTATTGAATTTGGACACTCAAGTATGACGTTGACAACGATGTTTCTGAGGGAGAGGCGCTGGATCGCGGACAAGGAGGAGAGACAGAGGGAGAGGTGGCAGATCATCGGGAGGGGAGTTCGGTCCCCTGATTGCCGAATGCGTGTGAGGAAAAGGGTATTCGGCCTGTGGCTTGATATCTGTGCAGTAGAAAGAAATCGGAGTTTGCTTGTCTTTATCTAATGAGTGAAGAGCAATTTTTAGCCCAGAGGATTTTCCCATATTGCCTGGTAATAATAAATAGAAATAAAACAAAAAATAGAAAAGAAAATAAGATGATACGTTTTTTTATTGGACTAACAAAACATTTTTTTATTAGCTTTCAAAGGTAACCCTTCTTCTTCCGATCAGGTCTATGTTTTATTTCTATTTCTAACTAATACAATCAATGGTCCTAAGCCATGCAGGTTCTATGCGGGATGCAAAGAACACCTCGCAAAAAAATTCCAGACCGCCCAAAACACAGCAGCCAGACTGATATATGGTAAAACACGATTCGAATGTGCTAAAGCCCTTCGAGAAAACCTGCACTGGCTCCCAATCAAAGAACGGATCATCTTCAAAATCTGCACCTTAGTCTACAAAATCATCTACGGCACAGTCCCAGGATACATGACAGACCTTATTGGTCTACCAACTAGAAACAGACTCGGATCAGCACGATCATACCTAAACCTACATTACCCAAATTGTAAAGGGCTAAAATACAAAACAACTCCCGCATCTAGCTTCTCCTACATAAGCGCACAACTATGGAATGGACTCCCGTATGCAGTGAAAACAATACATGACCATCTAAATTTCAGGAAATCATTGAAAACCCACCTCGTCAAAAAAGCTTATCCCACCAATCCAACATAAATCCCCACACCCAGCAACACAACATAATCAATGATCGTACTGGACAATTTACTATCTTCTTCCCCCTCAACCCCATGACGCCTAATACACTCCAACCTCATGTGACCACAACACAATCTTGTATTTGTTATCAACCGTAATGGCAAACACCTTTACGATACTTTGTAAGCCACATTGAGCCTGCAAATAGGTGGGAAAATGTGAGGTATAAATGTAACAAATAAATATTTATTATCTCTAAAAGTGAATTAACGTTACCACACCACTTGACCCCAATTGCCTTCAGTCTGTCTCTTTCAGAAACTCCAAAGCCAAGCAAATGTGCACCTTTTTTCATGTGCTAAACAGTGCTGCATTTAAGTCTTTCAAAGTTTGTACTTTGGATGCAGTATCTGCAAAATGTTATGGGTGGAAGCGTGCCCTAGTGGTTAAATCACCTGTATTGGAGTGGAGTAGCCTAATGTTTGGTGCAGCGGGCTTTCATCCTGGCAACTTGGGTTCAATTCCCAATGCAGCTCTTTGTGACCTTGGCCGAGTCACCTAACCTTCCATCGCCCCAGGTACAAAGACTTAGATTGTGAGCCCTCTAGGGACAGAGAAAGTACCTGCATATGATGTGTAAAATGTCGTAAAATATCACTCTCTAGGGATTGCAACTCACTACATACAGTGATGTGAAAGTGTGTGTGGCGGGGGAGGGGCTTTACTAAAGAGTGTCATGTTATCTATCACAGGGACCATTTTATTCCTATGGGATCTGCTGCAGATAACTTGCACTAATTTTTAGTAAAAATCCCCCAAAGTTATTATTTGCTAAAATGTACTGAACTGCTTCACTCTTCAAGACCACTGTGGATAACAATATATAACAATCAAAGTCAGAAAAGAAAGCCAATAAAAAGATAGGACAGACCTATTTTTATTCCTACAAGGTAAGACATAAAGAGAACAAAAATGATTAGGAAATATACAGATGCCTGTTAACCAGTCACTTTCGCCCAGTATTCGGGAATCCAAAAGCTTGCATAAAATAAGTTTTTTAAAATTTTCTTCAGATACTGTTCTGTATGTGCCGAGCAAGAGTGCTATCCAATCATATTTATTTTGTTTTACTTATTAGGATTTATTAACTGTCTTTATGAAATGTTTCACCCAAGGTGTTTGTCCAGAAGATACAAGTTGACATAAAACTTGCAATTTCTTTGTCATCAGCAGTAGACAAATCCAGACTTGTGGGTTATGACTATCTTCCAGCAGGTGGAGCTAGAGCACACTGAACTTAACTCTGATGTAGAACGGTCTCTCAAAAGCTTTTGACTTGCTCTGCTGCTTAGCTCCTGTTTTGTTTTCCTTTGAGCTTGGGGATTTAGGCTAGGCAGTATGCGGTACCTATTTCTGGTTTGCACCTGGTTGTGCCAGGTCCCTACCCTTATGCTGCTGGCCCCTTCTGCTTCCTTCATAAGAACATAAGAATAGCCATGCTGTGTCAGATCTAGCCTGTTTCCAGCAGTGGCCAATCTAGGTCACAAGTACCTGTCAGAAACCCAATTAGTAGCAACAACCTATGCTACCAATTCCGGGGTAAGCAGTGGCTTTTCCCATGTCCATCTCAATAACAGACTATGGACGTTTCTTCCAGGAGCTTGTCCAAACCTTTTTTAAACCCAGATACGCTAACTACTGTTACCAAATCCTCTGGCAGCAAGTTCCAGCTATTCATTATATGAAAAAATATTTCCTTCTGAATGTTTTAAAAATATTTCTATGTAATTTTATTGAGTCTCCCAAGGTCTTTGTACTTTTTGAAAGAGTGAAAAATCGTTTGCTTCTACTCGTCATACACAGGATTTAAGAAGAACCGTGTCATGAAATGCCTCGCCACTTACCTGGAGTTACCCCGCAGCCATTTAGAGGGTCTGTCCCCAGCACAGCTCAGGTCAGCCTGCACCTGCCGCTTGTGCTCTACACTAGCACCCTCCTCCCACCAACTGGGTCAGAACTTCCTCTGGGAAGTCTCCCGCTCTCAAATTATCCCCAGTGATTTCTAGGTTACTGGGACCACACTCCCAGTGGTCCCACAGTTCCCAGAAGCATTCACAGACCCAACACACAAAACACCAAGATTCTTTATCAGTCCTGACAAGCAGAACGAACAAACAAATATGTTTATTCTCACACTGGAGCAATGAACAAAAAAAAATATATGCAATTAGCATACGATAACAGGTAACTGAAATATGGATTAATTAAACCACTAACCAAAGGAGAAAGGGAAATGGGACTTGATGTACTGCCTTTCTAAGGTTTTTGCAACTACATTCAAAGCGGTTTACATATATTCAGGTACTTATTTTGTACCAGGGGCAATGGAGGGTTAAGTGACTTCTCAGAGTCACAAGGAGCTACAGTGGGAATCGAGCTCAGTTCCCCAAGATCAAAGTCCACTGCACTAACCACTAGGCTACTCCTCCACTAAACATTTGCATACTGGCTAAACGATACCTGGGCAGATCAGGACATATAATTGTTCACACAGCCTTAGCAAAGAGATTTATCTCCCTCATCTTCCAGGCTAAGACTGAAGCAAGCACTACTGGTTAATTTCAAACACCAGGACAATCGGAGTTGTTAAGTTTCAAATAAAAACTGGTTACATCACTATAGACACTTCCTGATATTTATCTGTGTGCCAAATCAAGGGCAAGATGCATCAACCAAACGTAAAAGAATCTAAAACGTAAAAGTCCTTAACGAATTGAAAAAACGAAGAATGCACCAAAAAAACAAGTCGCACATGTTCGGTGTGGTATTGTAAAGTACAATGCATTAAACTGGTGTAATCCCTGTCGGTAATCATCCCCTAAAGCATGCGCAGAGCAGCCAAGGGTTATGCTGGCTGCTCTGCGCATGCCACAAACGTCAAAACAAACAAACAAAAAAAACACAAACGTTGCATGAAAATAAAAGGATAAAAAAAGGATCAGGAGGGGGCAAAGGCGCTCGTCCGGAGTGTCCTGTATGGATGGCCTTGCCCCCCCCCCCCCCCCCCCCCCCCCCGCGCCCGAGGTCTCCACTGCTCCCCACTTTCCCCTGCATGAAAAATCAAAATTTTAGCAGCCCCGACCCCCCTCCCTTCCTCTCTTCCTTTCTCTCTACTCTTTCTCCCACAGCTCTGCCTCCCGCCATCCTCCGTGCCCCGCCCCCCTGAGGTCATCGCCGCTGCTCTTCCCCTCTTCCGGGCCCCTCCTTTGCCTTACCGGGCCCGCGCGGCGCCTCTCACCTCTGTGTGAAGGCGCTGCACGGGCAAGAAGAACATCTGATCGCCGTCGAGTCTTCAGGACGTCTCCCCTGACCTGGGCCCGCCCTCGTCTGACGTAAGTAACCTACGTAGGTTACTTACGTCAGACAAGGGCGGGCCCACTGAGGAACGGAGGGACGTCGGAGGAGCTGGAGTCGATCAGCTGTTCGTGCAGCGCCTTCACACAGAGGTGAGAGCCGCTGCACGGCCAGGTTTAGACGGGGGGGGGGCTCGATGGAGGGGGGGAGCGGGGGCTGTTTTTTCTGTACCAACGAGAGGTGAGAGGCGCTGCACGGGCTCAGTTTAGACGGGGGGGGGGGCGGTGGACGGGGGTAGCAGCGGCGACTACCTCAGGGGGGGGCGGCGGGGGGTGGGGCAAGGCTGTCCAAACTACAGAGAAACAAATCCGTAGAGTCTTTCTTTTCGCAGTTTGACTTTCTCTTGAATTCCAATCCATTCCTGGAGCTTTGATTTCAGTTTCTGTGCCTGAGTTGGGGGAGGGGCGAAAAACAAGATTTACAGTCAATTAAAATATATATATATATTCTTCCCAGGCTGTGGTAGAGAACAGATGAAACAGCAGCCCCTACCAGGAGAGACAGTTTTTGACAGTTTTGAAAGCCAGGCAGCCCTAACAAGAGGTACAGATCTCTCGTTAGCTTTCCCGGAGTTTTCCTATGTTAGGGCAAGCGGAAAACTTTAGTGCATCTCATTTCAATAGGGTTTCTACACGAATTGCTCATCTGCGTTCCGTTTTCGTTAGCTGCTAGCGTCGTCGGAAAATGGCCTTTAATAAATGCCACGGTTAAAAATTTGTTCGTTAAAGGGTCGTTAAAGTTTAGTGCATCTGGCCCCAAGTCAGTCCTCTGTAACAGCTTTAAGCATAACCATGCACCATCTGCTGGCCAAACAGGAGAAATACACTTCAGAACAATGCAGGAAAATAGCCAATACATTTTCCATGCTTAAAACACACTCTTTCTTCACAAACCCTAACCTCTTTAGCCTTTCCTCATGTGGGAGGAGTTCCATCCCCTTTATCATGGTCACTCTGCTTTGAACCTTTTCTAATTCCGCTATATCTTTTTTGAAATACGTTGACTAGAATTGAACATTGTCCTCAAGGTGAGGTTGTACCATGAAGTGACACAGAGGCATTATTTTTTTTTTTTTTTTTAGTTACATTTGTACCCTGCGCTTTCCCACTCATGGCAGGCTCAATGCGGCTTACATGGGGCAATGGAGGGTTAAGTGACTTGCCCAGAGTCACAAGGAGCTGCCTGTGCCTGAAGTGGGAATCGAACTCAGTTCCTCAGTTCCCCAGGACCAAAGTCCACCACCCTAACCACTAGGCCACTCCTCCACTGTTGCTACTATTTGAGATTCTACATGGAATGTTGCTATTCCACTAGCAACATTCCATGTAGAAGTCGGCCATTGCAGATCACCAATGTGGCCGCGCAGGCTTCTGCTTCTGTGAGTCTGACGTGCAGGACGTCAGACTCACAGAAACAGAAGCCTGCGCAGCCTTCTACATGGAATGTTGCTAGTGGAATAGCAACATTCCATGTAGAATCTCCAATAGTAGCAACATTCCATGTAGAATCTCCAATAGTATCTATTTTATTTTTGTTAAATTTGTACCCCGCGCTTTCCCACTCATGGCAGGCTCAATGCGGCTTACATGGGGCAATGGAGGGTTAAGTGACTTGCCCAGAGTCACAAGGAGCTGCCTGTGCCTGAAGTGGGAATCAAACTCAGTTCCCCAGGACCAAAGTCCACCACCCTAACCACTAGGCCACTCCTCCATTGGTCTTATTTTGCATCCCTTTCCTAATAATTCCTAGCATCCTGTTTGCTTTTTTGGCTGCAGCTGCACACAGAAGATTTCAGCATATTGTCTGCTGTTGCACCTAGATCTGTTTCTTGAATGCTGACACATAAGGTGGACCCTAGCATCAGGTAACTATGCTTTGGATTATTTTTCCCAATGTGCATCACTTTCCATTTATCCACATTAAATTTCATCTGCCGTTTAGATGCCCAGTCTTCACAATCCACATGTGTTTTGACAACTTTGAATAGTTTTGTGTCATCTGCATTTTTAATCACCTCACTCATAGTTTCCGGATCATTTATAAATATGTTAAATAGCACATGTCCCAGTACAGATCCCTGTGGCACTCTACTATTTACCCTCCTCTGTTAAGAAAATGGCCGTTTAACCCTTCACTATGTTTTCTGTCCAATAACCAATTCCTAATCCACAGAAGGACTGCCTCCTACAAAATAAGTACCTGAATATATGTAAACCGCTTTGAATGTAGTTGCAAAAACCTCAGAACGGCAGTATATCAAGTCCTATTTCCCTTTCTCCTGTCCCTCATGATTTTTTCAATTTTCTCAGGAGTCTCTCATGAGGAACCTTGTCATAAGAACATAAGTGTTGCCATATAGGGAGAGACCGAAGGTTCATCAAGCCCAGCATCCTGTTTCCAATCCAGGTTACAAGATCCCAAAACAGTACAATACATTTTATGCTGCTTGTCCTAGAAATATGCAGTGGATTTTCCCCAAGTCCATCTTAATAATGACTTATGATCTTTTCTTTTAGGAAGCTATCCAAACCTATTTTAAACCCTGCTAAGCTAACTACTTTTACTACATTCTCTGGCAAAAATTCCAGGATTTATTTACACATTGAGTGGAGAAATATTTTCTCCGATTTGTTTTAAATGTACTACTTTGATGGAATGAATGCATTCCACAGCCTGTTGATACTGGAAGCAAGAGGAGCTAAAACAACACCTAAACGTAAAAAAGACTTCTGGGAGGTATGGGAGCCATACATTCAGTCACTGTCAGGTAGAGCACGCAGTCTTATTTTGAACTCCATATCTTTATAAGATGATAGGAAGGTAGAGGAGGGGGGAGATTTATTGGGGGAGACAGGGTATATAGAGGTGAAATACTAATATTAACTTACACATAGGAGAATGATCTGATAAGGAATAATGTGTTGACTTGCTAAAAGATATATAGATACAACGGACAATGATGATGTGGATACTGGCCACAAAATAGATGCCCTTAAACTCTGTAATTTGAGTGAACGCCACATTTACCTGTTTGAATTTCAGTATCTTCATTCATAAGCTCACTTATTAATTTGATTATATGATACAACTGATTAAACTATGCACCAACATAGAACTAACCATCGGAGGTGGTGGTATTCGTCAAAGGACTATAAGAACCAAGGCCCTTTGCAGTAGATTACATTGATTGGATATATGCCTCTGTTGTTATGATCTCGGCTGCTCTGGGTGAATGGAGTAGTGCAAAGACTGTTGAGTGATGTAATGATAAACTCTAATGTTCACCATTAAATATAGGGTGGGAGGGGGGTAAGGGATGGGGAGGGAGATGGAGGGGATAATGAAAAATGTATAGTTTCAGTAATGTATAGCCGATGTGGTATGTTTATATGTTATCTGCTCACGAATAAATGTATAAGATATGTTTCATCAATAAACAGATTTAAATATAAATGTACTACTTTGTAGCTTCATCGCATGCCCCTTAATTCTAGTATTTTTGGAAAAAGTAAACAATCGATTCACGTCTACCCGTTCCACTCCACTCATTATTTTATAGACCTCTATCATATCTCCCCTCAGCCTTCTTTTCTTCAAGCTGAAGAGCCCTAGCCGCTTTAGCCTTTCCTCATAGGGAAGTCATCCTATCCCATTTTATCATTTTTGTCGCCCTTCTCTGTACCTTTTCTAATTCCATTATATATTTTTTTGAGATGCCGTGACAAGAAAATCTACAATAGAATGCTACCTCATACCCCATGACTCTCCAGTTTCCTCTAGAGTCTTTCATGAGGTACTTTGTCAAATGCCTGTTGAAAATCCACATGTTTGTTCACCCCTTCAGAGAAATATAGTAGATTGATGAGGCAAGATTTCCCTTCACTAAATCCATGTTGGCTTTGTCTCATTAATCCATGATTTGGGCATAGCAGTTATATAAGGGAAGGGAAATGGGACTTGATATACTGCCTTTCTTAGGTTTCTGCAACTACATTCAAAGCGGTTTACATATATTCAGGTACTTATTTTGTACGGGGGGGATGGAGGGTTAAGTGACTTGCTTATGCTCTGTAATTTTGTTGTTTATAATAATCTCTTATCATTTTGCCCGGCACCGACATCAGACTTCCCAGTCTATAATTTCCCGATTCACCTCTGGAACCTTTTTTTAAAACCAGTGTTAAATTGGCCAGCCTTCAATTTTCCAGTATTACAAATAATAGTTCTGCAAGTTAATTTTTTAATTCTATCAGTACTCTGGGATGAATACCGTCTGGTCCAGGCAATTTGCTACTCTTCAATTTGTCAAATTGCACCATTACATCTTCCAGTTTTACAGAGTTTTCATTTAGTTTCTCAGATTCGTCAGCTTTGAATACCATTTTTGGTACCAGCATCTCTCACAAATTTTCCTCTGTGAACACCAAAGCAATTCATTTAATCTCCCCGCTATGCCTTTGTCTTCCTTGAGTGCCCCTTTTACTCTTCGTTCATCTAGCGGTCCAACTGATTCTTCTGCTGGCTTACCAGAAAAAGTTTTTACTATATGTTGTTGCTTCCAACACAATTTTTTTTTCAAAGTCCTCTTTGCTTTCCTTATCAGCGCTTTGCATTTGACTTGCCATTTCTTATGCTGTTTCTTATTATTTTCAGTTGAACCCTTCTATTTTCTGAAGGATTTTCTTCTTTTAGCTCTAATAGCTTCCTTCACCTCACTTTCTAACCATGCCAGCTGCCATTTGGCCTTCTTTCCTCCTTTTTAATACATGGAATATAACTGGCCTGGGCTTCCAGGATGGTATTTTTGAACAGCATCCATGTCTTATGTAAATTTTTGACCTTCGCAGGTGCTCCTCTAAGTGAAATTTATTTTTTGCACCGTTCTTCTCATTTTATCATAGGCTTTGAAAATCAAATGCTAATGTATTGAATTTTCTGTGTTTACTTACTCCAGAGCCGATATCAAATCTGATCCGTTCTTCTGTTTTTATCATAGTTTCCCTTTTGAAGGTTAAACGCTAACGTATTGGATATCCTGTATATATTTCAAAGCTAATATCAAATTTGATCGTATTATGATCACTGTTATCAAGTGACCCCAGCACCATTACCTCCTGCACCAGATCATTTGCTCCACTAAGGCGTAGGTGTAGAATTTTTCCTCTTATTGGCTCCTGTACCAGCTGCTCCATAAAGCAGTTCTTGATTTTGTCAAGGAATTTTACCTCCCTAGCATGCCCTAATGTTACATTTACCCAGTCCATATCGAGGTAATTGAAATCACCCATTATTACTGTGTTCCCTAGTTTGTTAGTCTCCCTAATTTCTGATACCATTTCTACACCTGTCTGTTCATCCTGGCCTGGTGGACGGTAGTACACTCCTATCACTATCTTTTCCCCATGAACACATGGAATTTTAATCCATAAGGATTCCAAGATGTGTTTTGTGTCTTGCAGAATTTTCAGTCTATTTGATTCAATGCCCTCCTTAACATACAATGCTACCCCTCCACCTGTTCGATCTACCCTATCACTATGATATAATTTGTACCCTAGTATGACAGTGTCTCAGTGGTTTTCCTCCTTCTACCAGGTCTGAGAGATGCCTATTATATTTAATTTTTTATTTAGTGCAATTTATTCTAACTCTCCCATCTTCTTAGGCTTCTGTCATTTGCATATAGACTTTTCAAAATGTTTGTTGTTCCTTTTTACATCTTGCTCAGCAGTTGACAGTGATAATTTAAAATCTTTTGTCTGCTTTTTATTTAAAGACACGTGGTCTGCTATGGTCTGTTTTGCAACCTTGCTGTCGGAATGGTGATATCTTTGAAAGATACCTTTTTCCGAACCATTTGCTTTTGAACAACTGTTGGCCTTCCCCCAGTTTCTAGTTTAAAAGCTGCTCCATCTCCTTTTTAAATGCCGATGCTAGCAGCCTGGTCCGACCTTGGTTAAGGTGGAGCTCATCATTCCGGAATAGGCTCCCCCTTCATCAGAATGTTGCCCAATTCTTACAAATCTAAAACCCTCTTCCCTGCACAATCACCCACACATTGAGACTCTGGAGCTCTTCCTGTCTCTTGGGCCCTGCGCTTGAAATGGGGTGCACTTCTGAAAATGCTACCCTACTACTACTACAACTACTTAACATTTCTAGAGTGCTACTAGGGTTACGCAGCGCTGTACAGATTAACAAAAATGACAGTCCCTGCTCCAAGGAGCTTACAATCTAATGGACGAAATGTCAAGTAGGGGCAGTCCAGATTTCCTGAATAGAGGTATGATGGTTAGGTGCCGAAGGCGACATTGAAGAGGTGGGCTTTGAGCAAGGCTTTGAAGATGGGCAGGGAGGGGGCCTGGATGTTCTGGATTCCACTTACGTCAAAAGCTTTCTGAAAATCCAGATACACTATATCAATCGGCTCACCTTTATCCACATGTTTATTAAGCCTTCAAAGAAGTGAAGCAAATTGGTGAGACAATTGTGTGAACCCGTGCTGACCCTGTCCCATTAAACCATGTTTGTGTACGTGTTCTGTAATTGTATTCTTTATAATAGTTTCCACTATATTCCCTGACACTGCAGTCAGGCTTAGCGATCTATAATTCCCTGGATCACCCCTGGAACCCTTTTCAAAACATTGGCGTTACATTGGCCACCCTCCAATCTTCAGGTACTACGGATGATTTTAACAACAGGTTACAGATCACTAAGAACATCAGCAATTTCTTGTGTGAGTACCCAGGGGTGTATGTCATCAGATCCAGGGAATTTCACTCTTTATCTTGTCAATTTGGCTCGGTACATCTTCCAGGTTCGCCAAGATTTCTTTCAGTTCCTCTGCATCATCACCCTTGAAAACCATTTTTGGTACAGGTAGATCTGTTACATCATCTTCTGTAAAGACCAAAGCAAATTCATTCAATCTCTCTGCTATGGCCTTGTCCTCCCTGAGGGCTCCTTTTGCTCCTTCATGATGTAACGGCCCCCCGCGTTCCCTTGTAGGCTTTCTGCTTCTGGTGTGTCTTGGAAGCCACGTCAGCCATCCAAGAACTCAGCCAGAGCTGATGTCTCACACTGACTTCCAGTGACATGCCTGAGGCCAAGGCCTGCAACGTGTCATACACAGCATCTGCCAAATAAGCTTAACCCACCTCCAGTTGAGTGGTATGAGGAAAGTCCTGCAAGCTGGCCTGCTGATGCCACTTCAAACAGGCTTTCGCTACAAAGGAACTGCAGATGGTCACCTGGAGCCCCAGGGCAGCCTCAAAGGCCTGCTTCAAAGCCTTTAGGCCACCTTTTACAAAGCCGCACATCAATGCTGACACAGTGAATGGGCCGTGTCGACATTACCGTGCCAGCCACTAGCACTGCTTTGTGAAAGCGGGATTAGAGAAGTTTGCAAAGGATCTTGGAAACCAAGCCCCCAGCAGTTTCCTCTTGTTTCTGGGAGCAGGGTACAAGAAGTATCTCTAGTGGCACAATGAGATGTGATTTTAAATTTTTATTAATTTATTTTTGCGGGATGTGAAGTATGTTTGGCCCCCTCTTCAGACTGCAGTGGGACTTCAGTTTATTTCTGAATTCCCTAGTGGGCCCGTCTTTCAAGCCCTTTAAACGAGCTGCTCTGAAGGATCTTAACATTAGAGTGTGTTCTTGGTTGCTATTTGTTTAGCCAGGTGTGTTTGTTGCAGGTCTTCTCCTGCAGAGAGCTGTACTTGAGCTTCACAGATGACTGCTCTCTGTGCGGTTCCATCATTTTTGATGAAAGTGGCTTCTCCATTTCATGTGAATTACGTTGTGTCCCCCCTGGTATTTAGGGCAGGGAGATCAATGGACTTTTCCTGGAAGCTCCATAAGTTGAATGTCCACGGAGTGCTTTTGAGATAGCTGGAAGTGACACATTTCCTTCTGTAAGTCAGACATATTGTTTTGTTTCAGGGTTCATGTAGAGGGGATGTAGTTTCCAAGTCATTCATAGTGCGGTGGATTAAAGTAATAGTTGAGGCAGCTTACATCCTTTTGTGAAAGGCGATGTCCTTGGGGCTTTTGTGCCCTCTCCTTGTGGGCACAGACCTCCTCATTGGCTGAGGCCTGGGTGGACATTTCAGAGGAAATTTGTAGGGCGGTGACTACTTCCCTCACCCGTAACTGTCTTGTCTGTCTGTATTACTTAGATTGTAAGCTCTTTTGAGCAGGGACTGTCTCTTTGTGTCAGGTGTTCAGCGCTGCGTGCGTCTGGTAGTGCTATACAAATGCTAATAATAATAATAATAATGAAGAAGTCTTTGTCAGAGCTGTGATTCATGGGGCCTTGTCTTCCCCTTGCCCTGTCACATACTTTTTTTTTTCATGTATTCTGTTGGTCTGGACTGGTCTAACAGGACAAGGAAGGTGAACTTTTATTCATACGTGTTAATTTCCTTTCCTTGAGTTCTGCAATGGCAGAACAACGAAGGGGTTGGCCAGGGAGGGAGGGAGGGGGGGTGTTGGCGACGAAAACCTTGCTAGCGCCCGTTTAATTTGCTCTGAAACGGGCCTCTTTTACTAGTATTATAATAATTCGCACCTCCAACGTTCTGAAGCTGGCTCCGTGGCAGTGAAGCCGTGTAGGGTTCGTAATCGCCCCGCCCTCGAGGGAACTCTGTATGTCAGCCCCCGCACCTCCTTCCCTCTCTCTCTGCCCTCCAAGCACGACCTGTCCTCCGGCAGCCCCTCGCCTTCCTAAGTGCTGGCTGTATTTTAAAAATTCGTACCTTGGGGTGCGGCACCCACAGTGAAGACGAGCGGCGCTTTACACTGCCTTCGCATGTGTCTCAGCTCTGCCTCTGGTCCCGCCCTTCCGGAAACAGTCATTTTACTTTTAAATTTTATATGGGCTAGCTCCAGATTATAACATGAACTTTTGTGTTCTAGTGCAAGCTTTGTGCTTGGTGGATAATTGTCTGTCTGTTTCTTTGGTTAAACAACTTCATTTATTTATTTATTTAGTTCTATTCCGCCTTTATCCAATGCGGATCACAAAGTAAACTGCTCATTAAAAAGTTACACAAGCAACACCAGAACCTTGGAAGTCTCATACATACATAGTAGATGACGGCAGAAAAAGACCTGCACGGTCCATCCAGTCTGCCCAACAAGACAACTCATGTGTGCTACTTTTTGTGTGTACCCTACTTTGATTTGTACCTGTGCTCTTCAGGGCACAGACCGTATAAGTCTGCCCAGCACTAGCCCCGCCTCCCAACCACCGGCTCTGGCATAGACCGTATAAGTCTGCTCAGCACTATCCCTGCCTCCCACCACCGGCTCTGGCACAGACCGTATAAGTCTGCTCAGCACTATCCCTGCCTCCCACCACTGGCTCTGGCACAGACCATATAAGTCTGCTCAGCACTATCCCTGCCTCCCACCACTGGCTCTGGCACAGACCGTATAAGTCTGCCCAGCACTATCCCATATCTCATATCTTGAGAACATTTTTCTCGTATGTCCTCTTCTGTTGTGCAGTGAAGAAGACCTCTCTTTTATCAGATATGTCCAGTGATTACAAAAATATGAAGATGTTTGATTTTATGGTATCAATGTTATAATCCACCTTGAGCTATTTGGGTTGAAGCGGAATATGAATGTTGGAAATTGAATTAAATGGGGTAGCTAACAAATAGAAGCAGGAGGAAGGGTGATTAAAAAAACAATGTTCAAATATAAAAGCATAAATGAAAATAAATAAGTATAAATATATACTTGTATACATATTATAATGTTTGTGTATGTATACCCATATCCTATATAATAATTTGCAGCTCTGCACATCCGTCTGGATGCCTGGGTTGTTTTTTTTTTGTTGTTGTTACATTTGTACCCCGCGCTTTCCCACTCATGGCAGGCTCAATGCGGCTTACATGGGGCAATGGAGGGTTAAGTGGCTTGCCCAGAGTCACAAGGAGCTGCCTGTGCCGGGAATCGAACTCAGTTCCTCAGTTCCCCAGGACGTAACACAGTTCCCATTGGTCCGCCCTGGGGATGACATCACATGGTGGACCGATGGGAAGTGAGAGAGAAGAGACCCCAGCAGCAGCCACCAGAAGCTCCAGTCCGACGGCCCCACTCCCGTCCGAGTTCGACCCTCCGATTTCCTCCGCCCAAAAACGTTTTACCTCCTGCTCCGCCGGCTACAGTGAAGCCCTGCACGCACGGATGCCGCTTCACAGTGCCTTTGCTTTCGCTTCTGTTTCAGCTGTTCCTGTGATCCCGCCATTCCACAAACAGGAAATGAGGACGGGACCACAGGAACAGCTGAAACAGAAGCGAAAGCAAAGGCTGTCTGAAGAAGCATCCGTGCGTGCAGGAGGTAAAATCTTTTAAACAACAGCTGGTTCTTATGAAGGGGAGGGGCAGAAGGGGGGGTTCGGGTCCTGAAACGACAGAGGGTGGGAGGGGGGTCCTGAAATGACAGAGGGGGTCCTGGAACTCCTCTGGAAGGGGAGGGGCAGGTCCTGGAACTCGAATAGGAGGGGTGGGAAGGGTGTCCTGGAACTCGAAGAGCAGGGGGGGAGGGGGTTCTGGAACTCAGACAGGGGGAGGGGGAGGTGGGGGTCCTAGAACAGAGGGGGGGAGGGGGGAGGTTGAGGAGGAGGGGTGCCTGGAGCTCTGAGGACGGAGAGAGGAAACAGGCCTCTTTTACTATACATATAAAGGACAAAACATTTAACATGGAGACATATATAAAAGGCAGATACAGTAGTCCAGCCTCCCTCATTGCATAGTCTTGGTAGCTCGTTTTAATTATAGGGATCTGAGAGATGCTTCGTAGTTGCATGCTGTTTTATAGACTGTCCAAGGAACCCTTTTGCCACAGTATAATAATTTGTGGCCACAAGGCCGTTCTCTCTAAATTGGAATTATCTTAGTGTATTTACACTAGCTATTATCCCCAGGGAAGTTTGTTCTTTACTAAACTATCTGACTGAAAGGTTTGTTTGGGAGGGAAGGGATTATGTGTAATGTTTTGATCTTTGGCATTGCATAGCAAGGTTACTCCACTGTCTAGTAATTGTTGGTGTTGATCCTTTGCAAGACATTCCTCTAGCATATAGAGGGTTAAGGGTTATAGGGTAGGGCTGAGGGCGATATACATATGAAAATGTTTGCTGATGGATATCCTCATCTGATAAGTCATGTATCCTTTATTCTGTGTTGTTCTGCCTGTTTATAATGTTGACAGTTGTGGTTTTGCGTAAGTCATCAGTAAAAAAACCCCGTACATTAATAATTTGTGGCCAGTTAGAAATGAGAGATAACGGATGTGGCAGGGTCAAGGACAGATTATGGAAAATTGATGCCTTTTCCCCAACATGCTATGAAGTAGGTTTAGATTAAGATCTGTTTCTTATGACTTTAATTCTAATCTTTCTAGTGGGCAAGGTGAACCCAAGAGGCTTTAAAGGGAGTTGTAATCGCACTGTGCTACTGAAGTCTGATAGCAGGACCTTCTCTCCCCTTTCTACACTGATGAGCAACAAGTAAGTGGTAATTTAGTAGTATGACATAAGCAACAGTAAATTTGAATGCTGTTGAGTTTGGGGAAGTTGTTTGGGTGATATTAAAACTTCACAGCACACTATGTTAAACTAGTCGGGGAATCAATGCAGATGGGTAGAGATACCTTTTTGTTAAAACACTTGTAGCCTGTTCTGTCTGCAGTACTAGGCAGATACCAAAACTACATATGTAATTAAAATTGATACAATTGCAGAAAAGAGGTCCAAAATAGCTGCACAGGGGGGCTGGCGAGTCTGACCTTACTTCTCCTTTTGCACTTGAGTATCCTTCTGGTATGGCAGTCACCTTTTCTACTTGTGGAGGGTGATCGTATCTGATAGTCTTAAGGTAGCCAAAGACCCCGCTCGTCTTTTGTGCACAGAAGTACTTCACCCCCCCTATACTATACCTTTTTTCCCAAGAAACGTCTATCGCACCCTGATACAGTCACTAGTAATAAGCCACTTGGACTACTGCAACGCTCTGTACGCAGGCTGTAAAGAACAGACCATTAAAAAAACTCCAAACAACCCAAAACACGGCAGCCAGACTCATCTTTGGAAAACCTAAATATGAAAGTGCGAAGCCCCTAAGAGAGAAACTACATTGGCTTCCGCTCAAGGAACGTATTGAGTTCAAGATCTGCACAACCGTGCACAAAATCATTCACGCAGACGCCCCACTCTATATGCTAAACCTAGTGGACCTACCGCCCAGAAACGCCAAAAGATCGGCCCGCAAATTCCTCAATCTGAATTTCCCCCGCTGCAAAGGAGTGAAATACAAACAGGCTTATGCTACGACCTTTGCATACAAAAGCACACACTTTTGGAATGCGTTACCCAAGGCCCTGAAAACCATGAACAATCTAACCAGCTTCCGCAAAGCTCTGAAAACACACCTCTTTAACAAAGCTTACAAAAGTCACCCTCAATGATGCAAATCATCCCCCAAACCACCCAAGCACACCTAAAACACTTCTCACACAACCCACCCAACATCTGCCCATCTAAATCCTCTTTTACCTCAACTTATGATCAACTGTATTTAAATCATGTACTGACTTTATCATAACCTTACTCTGTAAGTCACATTGAGCCTGCAAAAAGGTGGGATAATGTGGGGTACAAATGTAATAAATAAATAAATATATTGCTCTCTTGGACTTTTGCGGCCCAAGTGCATGACTATGCATTGTTTTTTTTTAGCATTAAATCTTTCATAGTAACATATTAAGTGACGGCAGATAAAGACCTGAACAGTCCATCCAGTCTGCCCAAAAGTCTAAGATTAAATCAACAATGAACATATTATATACTTAATCATGGTCTTTCTTTGCTGTTTCTGGGACATAAACCGTAGAAGTCGCCTATCTCTACCCTTGTGTTCCAACTACTGGAGTTGCCGTCAAATCTCACTCCAGCCTATCCGAATCCATCTTGTCATTTTCAGGACACAGACCGTAAAAGTCAGCCCAGCACTGACCTCGCATTCCAAACAATTGGCGTTTCCGCCAAAGCTCTCCAGCAAGCTCTCCAGCCCATCAGTGCTGGGGCCGATTCTGTTCAATATATTTGTGAGTGACATTGCCGAAGGGTTAGAAGATAAGGTTTGCCTTTCTGCGGATGATACCAAGATTTGTAACAGAGTGGAAAACATGAAAAAGGATCTGCAGAAGCTAGAAGAATGGTCTAGTGTTTGGCAATTAAAATTCAATGCAAAGAAGTGTAAAGTGATACACTTAGGGAGTAGAAATCCACGAGAGACTTATGTGTTAGGTGATGAGAGTCTGATTCTGATATGCACAGACAGGGAGAGGGATCTTGGGGTGATAGTATTTGAGGATCTGAAGGCGACAAAACAGTGTGACAAGGCGGTGGTTATAGCCAGAAGGATACTAGGCTGTATAGAGAGGTGTAACCAGCAGAAGAAAGGAGATGTTGATGCCCCTGTACAAGTTGTTGGTGAGGCCCCACCTGAAGTATTGTGTTCAGTTTTTGAGTTCATATCTAGCTAAAGATGTAAGAAGAGTTGAAGTGGTCCAGAGGAAGATGACAAGAACGATATGGGGCTTGAGCCAAAAGACATATGAGAAGACACTGGAAGACATGAATATGTATACCCTAGAGGAGAGGAGAGGAGGGACAGGGGAGATATGATATAGCCATTTAAATACTTGAAAGACATTAATATAGAAATGAAGCAAATATATTCAAGAGATGGGAAAATGGTAAAACTAGAGGACATGAATTGAGGTTATGGGGTGGTAGACTTAGGAGTAATGTCAGAAAATTATTTTTCACGGAAGAGGGTGATGCCTGGAATGCCCTCCCGAGGGAGATGGTGGAGAAAATAAAATGTGGTGGAATTCAAAAAGACGTGGGATGAATACAGAGGATCTCTAATTTAGAAAACGAATGATATGCAACCCTTTAAATTTGGGGTTTTCTTTACATGTGTTTCCACGTCAAGTGGTGCTTGGATAGCAACTCTGGCTGCATCAATTTAAGGCCAGTGCTGGGCTGACTTGTATGGTCCCTAGCCACTCATGTCCTGAGTCTAGACGCCAGTGTACTTGCCCATAGCAGTAATCTTGAGAAGATTACTGTGCTGAATCTCACTCCAACCAATCCTAGGTGTCTGATATGGGTCTGCCTTCCCCTCCCCATCTCAAGAGAGGAGAAAGTCCCCATTAGAGGAACTGTACTTTGTTGGCTTTTTGAGGGAAATGGTTAAGCCATTCCATTTAATTTGGAGATCGAAGATGAGCCCAGGGCTGCTATTTTGCACGTCAGGATCCCCCAAAGGAAGCCATGACATTCTTTAACAGGCACAGATGAAGAATTGGGAGACCCCTCTCTCTTTGTAGCCAATTCCCAAGAAGGTGGACTTCGTGTGTGGTGTCCAGAAGGTTTGTGGATTTGAGAAGCTTCAGCTGCCCCACCACTCTATGGTGGTTGAATCCACTCTCAAAAGAGCTAAGAGTTCTAGGACCCATGTCTCTATGCCCCTGGGGCAAGATGCTAGGACCTTGGAGTCTTTTGGGAGGAAGGTTTACTAAAAACCTCTATGCTTGTGTCCCGCATAGAAGCCTACCAGCTCTACATGAGCATTTACTTGGTGCGCAGTGATTTGGAGTAAACTCTTTGCCCTCCAGATAGGGCTGCAAAACTCCACGAGCTAGTAGCCAAGCAGAAGGAATGCCAAAAGCACTGGGCCTGGACAACCTATGATGCTATGGATATGGCGACTGGATTATAGCATTGGGTATTGGTATGTACAGACTTGCTTGGCTGTGTGTGTCAGACCTAGAACCAGGAAAAACCGGCAGATGTCCCTTGCCGAGGAGATAATTTTTGGGGGGACAAGGTGGTGGAGGAGGTTACTGAGCTTATCAGGAAGAGAACAGACGCCATGAAAACCCTTTCTCAGCCTGCTCCTTCTGCAGCCTCCACTTCTTAGAGGTTTTTGGACAGGAACCAGAGAAGGCCCTACTATTCTCAAGGGCATAGGTATGTTCCTGTTGCCCAGCCTTCTCAGCAGTTCCCAAAGGCCTGCTCTAGGCCTCGGCAGCAGAAGACCCAGCCAGCTCCCCAGTGAAAACAGGAGCCAAACTTTTGCTTGGATCCAGGAGAATATAGCCGCAATAAAATTGACTGTCAAGGACGGTCTACTGATTGGAGGAAGGCTCAATTATTTCCATCAAAGATTGCCTCTTTATAACTTCCGACTGGTGGGTTCTTAAAATAGTACGGTGGGGGGGGGGGTGTGGAATTCCTACACCAAGGGCATCCTTTTACAGCCCTCAACACCAGGCAGTGCTTGCAGAGGAACTCTCCTCCCTTCTACAGGCCCATATGGTCAAGCCCAGACCTCCAGAGGAAGAAGGGATGGCATTCTGTTCCAAGTACTTCCTAGTGCCCAAAGTCATGGGGGGAATTTGTCTCATTCTAGACCTGAGGGCCCTGAACAAATATCCTGTAAAGGAAAAGTTCAGGATGATTTTCCCTGGGCACCCTTTTTCCCATGATTTAAGAAAATATCTGATTTCAAGTAGGGAAGCATTACCAGTGCCACATACTGCCTTTTGGCCTTGTGCTCACCCATGAGTTTTTACAAAGTGTCTTGCTATAGTCACAGCGTGTCTATGCAGACTTAGGGGTGCATGAGTTTTCCTATCTGGACAACTGGCTGTTCAAGAGCTCATCCAAGGAAGGAGCAGAGGTTTCATGCAGAGAACCATTCAAGTGCTAGAGCTGGGGTGAATTTGTCTCATCCTATTGGACCTGTGGGCTCTGAACAAATATCTGGTAAAGGAAAAATTCAGGATGGTTTCCCTGGGCACCCTTTTTCCCCATGATTTAGGAAAATGATTGGCTATGCTCTCTGGACTTAAAGGATGCTTACATATTTTTATTTATTTTTATTACATTTGTACCCCGCACTTTCCCACTCATGGCAGGCTCAATGCGGCTTACATATTATATACAGGTACTTATTTGTACCTGGGGCAATGGAGGGTTAAGTGACTTGCCCAGAGTCACAAGGAGCTTCCTGTGCCTACAGTGGGAATCGAACCCAGTTCCCCAGGACCAAAGCCCACCACTCTAACCACTAGGCCACTCCTCCTCTTGGCCACCGAAAATATCTCAGATTTCGAGTAGGAGACACCATTATCAGTACCACATACCACGTACTCTCCCTTGGTCTTGTGTTCACCCATGAGTTTTTAGAAAGTGTTTTGCTATAGTCACAGCGTGTCTATGCAGACTAGGGGTGCATGAGTTTTCCTATCTGGATATTTGGCTGCTCAATAGCTCATCCAGGGAAGGAACACAGGTTTCATACAGAGAACCATTCGGGTGCTGGAAGCTCCGAGTTTGTGATAACCTATCCAAAGTCCCTTCTCAAAGATTGGAGTTCATGGGACCTCTGCTAGACATAAAGCAAGCCTGGGCTTTCCTCTCAGACTCCAGGGTCGAGGCGTTAGACCATTGCCTTAAAAGTCTGGCAGAGCTAGCAAGTATCAGCTCGGCAAATGTTGAGGCTATTGGGCCTCCATGGTGCATCTCCATTTGAGAAAAGCTCAGTGGACCTTAGCTTCCCAGTGGTCTTGGGGAACCTGGTGGATGTAGTCTCGACCTTTGGGAGCTGCTCTTTTGGTGGCTAATTTGGTCCAGTCTGACTTTAGGTCTTCCATTTCAAACTTCCCCTCCACACAAGAGGCTTACAACAGATGCATCCAGCCTGGGCTGGGGGGCCTTTGTATATGGGCTTCACACTCGGGGCTGTTGGTCCACTTAGGAGATTTCCCTTCACATAAATGTCCTGGAGCTATGAGCCATTTGGAATGCTCTAAAGGCTTTCAGAGATCGTCTGTTGAACGATCAAGCTGCAGTGTACTATGTCAACAAGCAGGGAGGCATGGGATCGTACCTTTTGTGTCAGGAAGTTGTTGGGATATGGTACTGGGCCTCTGCCCACAGCATGATACTCGGAGCCACATATCCAAATATGCTAGAAAAGCAACTTTTTGCTATCTTGATGTGCAGCTTCCCTGTCTGCAGACCAACTGTTCTTTGGTCTGCAGATAGGGAAGCTGTGAGTACTGGGCCCTGATGTTCAGCTGGTGGCGATCAGTGTTTTGCTGACCACTGCTGGCATAAGCCTCAGAAATTCACTGCCTGACCATATCCAGACTCTGGCATTGAATAGGTTTATGGAACTGGCAAAAACATAGCCAGTTAAGTATAATATTCAGCACTTATGGCTATGACGAACCACATAAGATAGAACTGACTTTTACGCAGTCCTATTTATGTGGTTACCTGAGCCAGTTCTAAGTGCTGTATATTGGCATTTAACTGGCCAAGTGCTGACTCTACCCCCGGAATGCCCTGAAAATAGCTGGTTTCGAGTGGACACTAACCAGATATGTTCAGAGGCACTATCCGTTTATGTGCTGCTGAATCTGCCCAGGTAGCCCCGGACAGGTGATTTAAATGGCCAGGAGCCTCTCTTAGCCATTTAGGTTGTTTTAAATATCGGACCCACTGGATTTATACTTTGTGAACTCTTCCCTTCAAAGATTAGCTTTTATCTTACCTTCCTTTTATTTAATGAACTGTGGATGTTCACATTTTGTTGACAGTTTTCCCAGGAGTTGCAAAAGCTTGTTTCTTGTTTGTCTTTCTTCTGTGTATGTGTACCCAGGTACCATGTGTACATTCTGCTGTCTTTCCTGTAGGTGTACGGTGAAGTGGCTGCACACCACTGCCCATACGGTGGATCCCAAGGAAATGGGGAAATTCAAGATGTGGGCCCAGAAATGGTGGGATGAAGAAGGTGTATATTCTGCCCTCCATGCTATGAACGACATTAGAGTTCCATTTATTAGGTAGTGTTTTCACCACTTTCTTCCCATTTTATTTCCAGTTCCGGTACGGAATGTTATATTTCAGCTTGCCAACTGTACAGGAGGAGTGACCTAGTGGTTAGGGTGGTGGACTTTGGTCCTGAGGAACTGAGTTCGATTCCCACTTCAGGCACAGGCAGCTCCTTGTGACTCTGGGCAAGTCACTTAACCCTCCATTGCCCCGTGTAAGCCGCATTGAGCCTGCCATGAGTGGGAAAGCGCAGACTACAAATGTAACAAAAATAAAATAGATACTATTGGAGATTCTACATGGAATGTTGCTACTCTTTGAGATTCTACATGGAATGTTGCTACTATTGGAGATTCTACATGGAATGTTGCTATTTCACTAGCAACATTCCATGTAGAAGCCTGCGCGGCCACATTGGTGATCTGCAAGGGCCGACTTCTACATGGAATGTTGCTAGTGCAATAGCAACATTCCATGTAGAATCTCCAATAGTAGCAACAGTGTAGGAGTGGCCTAGTGGTTAGGGTGGTGGACTTTGGTCCTGGGGAACTGAGTTTGATTCCCACTTCAGGCACAGGCAGCTCCTTGTGACTCTGGGCAAGTCACTTAACCCTCCATTGCCCCATGTAAGCCGCATTGAGCCTGCCATGAGTGGGAAAGCACAGGGTACAAAAATAAAATAGATACTATTAGAGATTCTACAAGGAATGTTGCTACTATTGGAGATTCTACATGGAATGTTGCTATTTAAAAAAAAAAATCAATCAGAGTTTCACTCAACAGCTCTTTCAAGACATCTCAGCTAAACTTCCTCTTTGAACCTACTACTTGAGCCAATAAAGAGTTGCTATCAGTTGGCTTCACAAACATATCAGTCCGTAATTTGCCTTCCTCTTTAGACACCCATACATCCAGAAAATTCGTATGCTCTTCATGGTAAGGACAGTCAAACTGTCTGGTAAGGTCTGTCTCTTTGCGGATGATACCAAACTCTGTAATAGGGTGGACGACCTGAGGAAGGATCTAGTGAAGCTTGAAGAATGGTCCAAAGATTGGCAACTAAGGTTTAATGCTAAGAAATGCAGTGTCATGCACTTGGGTTACAATAATCCAGGTGAACGGTACAGTATAAGGGGTGACGTACTTCTGTGTACAAAAGAAGAGCGAGACTTGGGGATGATTGTGTCTGATAATCTTAAGGTGGCCAAACAGAAAAGGTGACGGTCAAAGCCAGAAGAATGCTCGGATGCATAAGGAGAGGGATTGACAAACAGGTGATAGTGCCCTTGTATAAGTCTCTGATGAGGTCCCATTTAGAGTACTGTGTGCAGTTCTGGAGACCACACCTACAGAAAGATATAAACAGTATGGAGTCGGTTCAGAGGGTGGATGAAAAATTGGTTAGCGGTCTCTGTCATAAAACGTATAGGGTCAGGCTTATGAACCTCAACATATATACGCTGGAAGAGAGGCGGGAGAGAGGGGATATGATAGGGCACAGGATGAAGTTAAGGAAATAGGCTTAGGAGGAATCTAAGAAAATACTCTTTCACGGAAAGGGTGGTGGATGTGTGGAATGGCCTCCCGGTGGAGGTCGTGGAGACAAGGACTATGTCAGGAAAAGGAAGACTTGGTGGTTACTGACGATGGGCAGACTGGATGGGCCATTCCACCCTTATCTGCTGACTGCCGTCATGTTTCTATGACACTGTATTGAAGGAATGTTTCAAGATAAAGCATATACAGTGGGATAATTAAAACCACTGGGCTGAGTCCTGACCGTCTATTGTGATGGAATAAGTACTGGTGTTTACATCTTATTTTCTAATCATTAATGAAAGTATTAAGCTTGCTGAACTTTATAATTTTTGATTTTGAGAACATTATCATATATTTTTATAAAGCACATTCATTCGGGGAAGTTATAAAGACACATGGAGGATTTTTTTGGAACCAATTGTTTTCCTCCTATGTAAGGAGTTTTTTTTACATTGGTTCTTTTTCCCCCCCCTTAATTCAGAAACCAATGATATTACTCTACTCCTTGAACAGTTGAGGTTCTATCAATTGGAGGTACATATCGTTGATTTTCCTCACTGGGAGATTTTGGGGTTTCATTTGATAATATTTTGATTGTCTATAGGGAAATTTCGAATGACTGCTTTTAGAACACAACTGATTTATTTTTTCTTTAGCATTGACTGAGGAGAATAACCCATAGATGAGACGCTTACCAAGCGAGGGCCATATTATGTTAGCTTTTCTCCTAAATATCAAACCACATTACAGGGCACTTAAAAGACAATAGAAAAAGGCACAACCATGGGTCAGGAATCACTAATATTTTGTCTAGGGCCATTCTGCTGTGCTACTTGTGTTGGATAAAATATCCAGTCGAAAGTATGACTCTTCATGTTTTGGACAAGTCTCAACTTGGGTAAAAACCAAAGCAGACATGGCAGTCAAGAACCTATCCACCCATAAGCAAGTTAAAATTTCTCATAATGACCAAATGTTTGAGGTCAAAAGCTAATAAACTCAACCACTGTATACATTTTACAACTAATGGTCATTTTGACTAAGGGGGAATTTAAATCAAAAACAAACCCCCAACCCTTAAAGGTCAATAACAGCTCAGTGTCATCCAGAGAACAAACCTCTGTTCTCACTGCTGAAATTTCAGAGTTAACAAATTATTCTGCTTTTCCATATGTGGATATTTATTTATTTATTACATTTGTATCCCACATTTTCCCGCATAGCAGTAGGCTCAATGTGACTTACAGGTTCTGGAGAGGAGAGTACCAACTCCGGGAATATATACAGAGTGGAAAATAGAGTAACAGTAGGTGTAAGGAAGCTGATAAGGTTCCGGAAAAGAGAATACCACTTTGGGACGAATATATAGTAGCATATAGAGAGAAGTAATATGAGTTTACAATATAGGTGGAAGGGCAAAGCCATGTCTGACTGAAATCTTTTATACAAAAAATTTCTAGATTAAGATTTATAACAAAGTCAAAAGAATAGGGATTTTGTTCTTAACTGACTACAGAGAGAATCAGGCAGTTTGTGAACGGGCTCAAGAATAGCCCAAGTCTCAGCTGCATGGGGCCTACGCAGTGGTTTAACTCTCTCAGTAGGAATAAATATACCATATCTGCCTTGACCCACTGCAACAGGACTGTGGCCTGCTGAGGGGTTCACAGATGTCCACCAGAACTGGACACACTATTCTGGGTAAGGTGTCACCTCACAAATATTTTGTATGGAGGCATTAACACTTTTTTTTTTTTGGTTATAGCTTGCTATGCGTACCCTAGTAACCCTCTGTGACCACCATCATCTTGAATTCTTTCTTGTACGTTCAGATCATCAGACATGATCGCTCCTGGGTTCCTCTTTGAAAGAAATGGGGAGAGCAAAGAATAGGAGTGGTGAAAGTGGTATGCAGGGTAGGTGAGAACGGAAAGATGCGAGAAGAGATCAAAGCTGCAAAGAGAATAAAACAGGTTTAGATCCCTGTTAGTGAGCTGACAGCAGCAGTAAGTGGTTATGTTATGATAGAAATGGTTTAGGAGGATGTTTCACCCCTTCTTCCTCTGCCGTTCACTTGCAAAAATTGTGCCTAGGAGGAGCCAGGACCAGATATAAGCATACTTAGGGCCCGCTACCTAGCTCCCAAATGTTTAGGTGTCCTTATCAGACGTGCTTATGGTTCAAGGTTGGGGTTGCCAATTGTCTGGATTTTTGAGGGTTATACAAATTTTTGCATTAATGGCTAGAAGCCAGAAGGATACTTTGGATGTCTAGACGTTTTTATTTTATTTTTTTTTTTAGATTCTAAACCTCTTACTCGTTTTATTTTATTTTTTTCCTACCCTGCCCGTTTCCAGCGCTGCTATTTTTATTTATTTATTTATTTAGCTGCATTTATATCCCACATTTTCCCACCTATTTGCAGGCTCAATGTGGCTTACAATATAATACAACTTCAATCACACTAATGGAATAGAGAATCAGAGTATATATAACGGATAAGGTGCATGGGAATATTATGGTAATCGTAATAACGAAGAAGAATTTCAGAATTATTGCTGTTAGGTTCATACGAAAATTATATTGATTAAGAAGTGGGTAAATGGGTAACAGCATAACATAATGATATAGGACAGTGATGGCGAACCTTTCAGAGACCGAGTGCCCAAACAGCAACCCAAAATCTAATTATTTATCGCGAAGTGCCGGTACTCATTATGGGCGGGGTCACTACATATGATTCCACCCCTATGATAGCCACACACCCCTTACACCAGCCATGGCGCATATAAACAGACATCATTGAAAATATTATACTAGTATAGGAGAAAAAAACAGCATGAGAGCGAGACAGAAGGGAAGCACGCCGAGTGAAGACTACGCTTTTCGTTGCCGCTGCCGACGCTGCCTTAACCCGGTACGTTTTTTCAGTTGCAGAGGAGGAAGAGGGGGGTGGTGCTGGGAAGGAGGGAGGACGGGCGGGCTGATGCTTGTTTGGAAGAGGGAGGGAGCGAGGGCAAGCGGTGTGGTGCTTGGTGGGAGGGAGGGAGGCCGGCCTGGTACTCGAAGGGAGGAAGGGAGAGTGGGCGGAGCGGACCAGCGACTGTTACGCGCGTGCCAAGGGAGAGGGCTCTGTGTGCCCTCTCTGGCACGCGTGCCATAGGTTCGCCATCACTGATATAGGACAAGGGATAATTGTCAGTAGTTAGGATAAATGGATAACGACATAACATTATGATATCAGGACAGGGTATGATTATCGGTAATTAGGGTATAAATAAAATAGGCAAAATGGAAGAGTTCCAATATACATTGTGTCTGGTGTAGTTTAGGAGTCGGATCGTTCTGAGGGATCCATTTTGTACGCTTTTTTGAATACGTAAGTCTTCAATAGTTTCCGAAGGGTCATCAGGTCGCGTGTTTTTCTTATAGTGGTTGGTAAGTCATTCCATTGTTGTGTACAGATGTATGTATTGATTTGTATTTAAGTCCTCTGCAATAGGGGTAATGGAGGTTTAAGAAAGTACGTGATGAGCTTTTGTTGTTTCTCTCTGGTAGATCTATGAGGTTTGACATATAAGATGGGGCATCGCCAAAAATAATCTTATGACCTAAGGTACATATCTTGAATGTGACTCGATCCTTTAGTGGAAGCCAGTGCAATTTTTCTCTGAGGGGTTTAGCACTAAAGTATTTTCGTCTTTCCGAATATCAGTCTGGCTGCGGCAGAGCAGCAGAGACTGGGGTAGGATTGTACCAGTAGGAAAACAGTACTAGCCAAGAAATGGAGTGAGCCAGGGAAGGTTCCTGTGTTTTGCAAGTGAGGTAGAGGATTGAGTTTGGGCACTGGACTGACTGTGGAGAGAAATAGTAGAACCAGTGAGGGTCCTAGATAGAGGAGGGGGAGTGGGAAAGATGAGAGGAGTGCTGAAGAGCTGTCAGCAAGTTTTACATGATGATGATGGATAGAGTTGCACATGAGCAGCAAGAGAGTGCGTGCGTATTTTTCTGGTGGGGACAGTGCCATATAGTTTCCCTTGGAAAAGTTGGGTTGGAGTGGGGAAATCCACTGGTACTAAAAGAAGGGAACGTTTCAGCCTAGTGAGCACATGGAGTGGAGGAGTAGCCTAATAGAAGTGCAGTGGGTTTGAGAACCAGGGGAACCGGGTTTGATTTCCCTCTGCGGCTCCTTGTGACCCTGGGCAAGTCACTTACAGCCTTATTTTCAAAAGTTATGGGCGCCCAGATTTCGACCCAAATCGGGAGGTGGTTGCCTTTCTCCGGTGGGCGCCTAAATCGGTATAATCGAAAGCCGATTTTGGGCGCCTTCAACTGCAATCTGTCGCGGGAACGAACAGAGTTGACGGGGGCGTGTCGGAGGCGTGGTGAAGGCGGGACTGGGGCGTGTTTATTGGCCGAGCAGAGATGGGCGCCCTCGGCCGATAATGGAAAAAAGAAAAACGTTTTTAGCGAGAAGTTGGGTCACTTTTTCTGGACATTTTTTTCTCACGAACAAGCCCCCAAAAAGTGCCCCAACTGCCCAGATGACCATCGGAGGGAATCGGGGATGACCTCCCCTGACTCCCCCAGTGGTCACTAACCCCCTCCCACCAAAAAAAAAGAACTTTCAAAACTTTTTTTTCCAGCCTGTATTCCAGCCTCAAATATCATACCCAGCTCCATCACAGCAGTATGCAGGTCCCTGGAGCAGTTGTTAGTGGGTGCAGTGGACATCAGCCAGGTGGACCCAGGCCCACCCCCCCCTACCTGCTACACTTGTGCTGGTAAATGGGAGCCCTCTAAACCGCCCCCAAAACCCACTGTACCCACATTGTAGGTGCCTCCCTTCAGTCATAAGAGCTATGGTAATGGTGTAGAGTTGTGAGCAGTGGGTTTTGGGGGGGATTTGAGGGGCTCAGCACCCAAAGGAAGGGAGCTATGGACTTGGGAAGTATTTAACTTTTTTTTATTTTTTTTTTACTTGTTACAAGTGCCCCCTAGGGTGCCCGGTTGGTGTCCTGGCATGTGAGGGGGACCAGTGCACTACGAATCCTGGCCCCTCCCACGACCCCATGCCTTGGATTTGTTCGTTTTTGAGCTGGGCGCCTTTGGTTTCCATTATCACTGAAAAACGAAACCGACCAGCTCAAATCCACACACATCCGATGCATTTGCTTGGCACAAACCGTATTATCGAAAAAAAAGATGGGCGCCCATTTTTTTCGAAAATATGGTATGTGTCGCCCCTTCACGTACCCGTTAGACGCCCATGGAGATGGGCGTTTGCGTTCGATTATGCCCCTCCACGTCCTCCAATTCCCCAAGCACAAAAAGTTGTGGGCCCACTAAGGACAGAAAAAGTTTCCTTTATTTAATGTGTAAATCACTTTGGTTGTACCACAGAAAGGTAGTATATCAAATACATCATACCCCTACCCATAATAAGTTTACCCATATAACTGTTTAAGTTGAAGTGACTCCAAAGAAAGATATAAATTATTTTATTTTGCCTTTTTTTTTCATTAGTTAGTCTGCTGTTGGCATCTCTAGTTTGTACTAAAGGCAGTGAAGGCTGAAAATTACTTTTTTTTTTTTTTTAATTTGTACCCCGCACTTTCCCACTCATGGCAGGCTAAATGCAGCTTAGGTACTTATTTGTACCTGGGGCAATGGAGGGTTAAGTGACTTGCCCAGAGTCACAAGGAGCTGCCTGTGCCTGCAGTGGGACTCGAACCCAGGACCAAAGTCCACCACTCTAACCACTAGGCCACTCCTCCACTTGCCCAGCTTCCCCTGGTTCTCAGCTCAGTGTTCTAACCAGTGAGATCTTGGGCAAGTCACTTAACCCTCCATTGCTTGAGTTACAAACTTGTAGGCAGATGATCAGAAGCCCCGTGCTGTTCCAAACAGCGCTGTAAAACTAGCACAGGATCAGCACGAGGCTATACCACCCCTATGATCAGAGATAATAGCATGCAAATTTAAGCACACTATTATCTCTGATCATAGGAGAAAAATGCGGGAGGATGCTCAGGCACAATCCTCCCACGCTACTGACAGTTCCGGGCTGTCAAAATCCCGGACCTGTCAAACAGAGGTTCGTGGGACCCCCAGACCTTCCACCCCAAGTCCCCCCCCCCCCCCCCCCAGACAGTGACACGGGGGTTGGAGATCGGTGGATCTCCAGCCCCCCCCCCCCCCCCAACACCCAAAAAATTAGCCCTGACAGCCCAAGTGGTCTGCCGCTCCAACCCCATGCTCCCTGGTGTCTATCACAGTGGCGTAGTCACAGGTGGCCCTGATGGTAACAAAAATGCTAGTCTCCACGCTACTGGCACCTGCACATGCTCAGTTTTCAGCGCATGCCTGCTGCAGACTGCCAAGGTTGAAAGAAGCGTTTTCTCACCAGCTGAGTTATTTTTTTTTTTGGGGGGGGGGGGGGGAGAGAACACTTGGTGCCCACCCAGTTCTTGCCTAGGCCCACCCAAAATCTATTTTCTGGGTACGCCCCTGGTCTATCGGAGCCCTCCCTCTCCTCCTCTCGTAGTTCACTTCCTCCTCGTCCAGCACTGCCTTCAAAATGGTGGTGCCCTGCCCAGTGCTTCCTTACCATATAAGGGAGTTTCTTTTTGAAGGCTGCACTGGAAGAGGAGGGGGAGTGTGCTACTCCCTCCACCACGAAGGTATGGGGGCGGAGAGGGGGCCACTAGACCACCAGGTGGGGTGGGGCTTTGGTTTGTGGGCCACCAGGGCTTTTTTTTTTTTTTTTTTTTTTTTTTGAGTGTGAGTGGGGGTTGGGGGGGCTGGAGATCCACCGGATCTCCAGTCCCCGTGTTACCAGCTTGGGATGAGGGGGAGGGTCAGCTTCAGTTCATCTGGTGAGAATGTGGGTGGGCCTGCTAGCATGCAGATGCATGCTGGACAGGGCTCCCTAGTGCTCTAGTAAACCCTAACGCCAACTCTGATCTGGCGTAGGGTTTTACAGCGGTAGCAGTGCGCTGTCCGCTGAGCATTGAGGAGGAATACCAATGTATTAGCGTTTAGAACCGACGAGCACATTGTTACACATACTCGCCGGCTCTGATCCTGGGACTTAAGCAAACGTGGCTGCTAGTCTGGCGCTAATGGCCTCTAGCGGTCACGTTTGCTTTTGATCTTCTGCACCCTAGATTGTAAGTTCTCTGAGGACATAATGATTTATTCAGGTACAGTAGGTAACTCGCCTTGTCCTGCTACTGAAAAAGGCATGAGCTAAATCCAACTCCACCACTAGACCACTCTACTTGAAGCATGTGAAATCACAGTCGCCATGCTCATTCACAGCCTACTTCTATGACACCACCCAGAATTGGGGCCTGCAGTTTCCCTGCACAACTTCTGGAGAGGAGGTGTGGCGGCTGGGGGCAGGGTAGCTGAACAGTGAGTGTGATTTGTGGTGATTGTGTGGAGGGGTTAGAGGGATGATCAGTAAATTGGGGTCTGTGATAGGGGCCCACAAATGTCTGTGTTTCTATGACCCAAGCAGAGCATATATCCATTTCCCCCTCTCCCAGTGCCTCAGTATTTTTATTACTGTAAGGGTTGCTTCTTGACACTTCATGGCAGAAGTGGGGAGAGGGGAGGTTGTATTTTATATGGCAAAATGTGGCTGTAAGGCTAGGTCGTTGTGGTAAAGTCCCTGATTAAAGATTATAGTGAGATCTAGGTTAAATGATTAACTGTATATAAACTATCTTTTCCTCCCACCCTTCCCAACACACATACTCTGATCTCATTTTCCTAGAGACACACTGATAAATCGGGTCGGTGACCATGAAACTGGAAGCCCTCTGGCAGGTGTAACGCTTCTGGATGTTGGCTGTGGTGGAGGATTGTTATCTGAGGTGAATATATTACATGTTTGTTTTCGTTCCTCTTTTCTTCAATAACAGAAAAATGGGAGGAAGTTAATTTGTTTCTTAGAAATTATTTATGTAGGGCTCAGCTGACATGCTTATTAAACATTGATAAGGAGCCCAGTAGATCAGTATTTCCCTAGCATTTTCAGCTTGAAATTTGCTGCAGAGCCAGGATCAGTGTTGCATAGGTTTTCACTTTAAATAAAAGTACTATGGCTGCCACGTGGGTAAAGCCACTTGAATGCACAAATAAAGGCAAACACATTTATTGGTCAAACACAGGCCTAACATTCCATCCATCCACATGCCTGTACCACTGTGCTGACCCATCTCAGTATAGAAAGGCTGTAAGACCATCCCGCAAATATCTCAATCTGCACTTCTCCAGCTGCAAAGGACTAAAATGCAAGCTGACACACGCCACCACCTTCTCCTACTTGAGCAAGCAGCTGTGGAATGCTCTACCTACAGACCTGAAAGCCATTGACGAATTAACTAACTTCCGCAAATCTCTGAAAACTCATCTCTTCCAAAAAGCCTACAAGGAAAATACATAGCCTACAAAACTACTTCAACAACCACACAGTTACCGCAGTTCACCTCTAATCTACCTAACCCTTTCCTTCTATCCTCCCTTACCTAATCTTTAAACAGTAATAATTGTACTTATTAACATGAAATGACTATGCCTATCTTCTCTTACCAACATTCAAACTATAAGAATTGTTCCTGTTATCACGAAATGATTACGTCATAACCACACTCTGTAAGCCACTTTGAGCCTGCAAATAGGTGGGAAAATGTGGGATACAAATGCAATAAATAAATAAATAAAATATTGTGCTGGGTATTTATAGGCACACTTAACACAAGTCTGCCAGTATCTATATACATGGATAAAACTAATTTCACAGATCTGTATATTGTATTTTTACTATACCTCACCTGTACAATGGGACCTACAGAGTTTGAGATTTGCTTAATACACCCAAAGGGCCAGCGAACCTGTAAAGATCCATAATGATCCAGAAAGAACTAGGACCTTACATTATTTGGGTGGTTGTTTTGATATATTAGTCCAATAAAAGGATTGCCTTTTTAAAATCTTAACTATCATGCTTTTTAATGTAGGTAGATTTTTATATTGGGGCATGGTATGATCGGAGGCCTTAATTGTTATCCTGCCTTTTGTGGATTGATTTTTAAATTTGATTTTAACACTCTTGATATTAGTGACTTAAAAATTACATACATAGTAACATAGTAGATGATGGCAGAAAAAGACCTGCATGGTCCATCCAGTCTGCCCAACAAGATAACTCATATGTGCTACTTTTTGTGTATACCCTACTTTGATTTGTACCTGTGCTCTTCGGGGCACAGACCGTATAAGTCTGCCCAGCACTATCCCCGCCTCCCAACCATCAGCCCCGCCTCCCACCACTGGCTCTGGCACAGACCATATAAGTCTGCCCAGCACTATCCCCGCCTCCCAACCACCAGCCCCGCCACCGGCCTAAAAATGGGAGCTGGCCTGACAACCAGTTCAGTTCACTTTTTGCCTCTCACAACCCCGTTATCCTGGGTATGACTACAGTATTTGGGCCCAGTTGCCACCCCTTCCCCCCCACCCCCCAAATGAACTGATTTCCCATTCGTTACCTTGCTTCTAGTGCTATATTTTCTTCCCAAATACTAAGCTACAATCCTTTCCCACCTTTCACCTTCTACATATTTCTGTGAAACGGACTTTAGAGCAGGACAACTTCATCAGTAAATTATTTGCTGGGCGATTACTTTTAAACTTGGGGAAAGATAGACAGAGTTAAATAGGTAATCCATAGTCTTTAGGTTTAAGATACTCTGCTTATTTAGCAAAGGCAGTTTAAAGAATAAGTTGGGTTTTGTTTGTTTGTTTGTTTGTTTGTTTAGTATTTAAAGTCTCTATTACAGTTCCACAGACTAGCAGTTAAGGGACTGTACTAGAGTTTGCCATAACGTCAGTGTAGAACAGAACCGATAGTCACAGGAAACCTCAGTTTAGAGTTTTAACCTTAGTTTACAGCACAGCTTAGCCATTTCAAATAAAAGGAATACCTATCAGAAAGCAAGGTCATACTTGTGTATTTCTATTTAAAATTATTTGCTAGAGAAAGTTACCTTTTACAGAGAATCTTTTACAAAGGGTCTTCCTGTTAGGAAGTAAGAAACACTGTGATAGTGTTCAGTTATCTGTCAATCAAGCCACAGTGACTGATTGATTAAAGAGGAAGGTTGAAAAGAGCAGGCCCTGTTGTCACACTGATTGCAATGCATGGAAGTAGCAAAGACATATAAGTAAGCCAGACTTTCAGTTGTTCTCTGTACAGAAGAGGTGCTGTGAGAGGACTTCCAGAGCAGGACAACTTCATTGGTAAGGGAAGAGTTAAATCGGTAATCTCAGGGTCTTTATTATTGTTACTCTGCTTATTTAGGAAAGGCAGTTTAAGGAATACGTTTTTTTTTTTGTTTGTTTGTTTAGCATTTAAAGTCTCTATTACAGTTCCATAGGCTAGCAGTTAAGTGACTATTCTGGAGTTTACCATAACATCAGTGTAGAGCAGAGCTGATACAATTTTTTAAAAGGGTTCCAGAGGTGATCTGGAAAATTATAGACCAGTGATGTTGGTGCCGGGCAAAATGGTAGAGACCATTAAAAAGAACAAAATTTTAGAGCATATACATAAGAATGGATTAATGAGACAAAGCCAATATGGATTTAGTCAAGGGAAATCTTGTGGCAAAATGGTAGAGACCATTAAAAAGAACAAAATTTTAGAGCATATACATAAGAATGGATTAATGAGACAAAGCCAATATGGATTTAGTCAAGGGAAATCTTGTGGCAAAATGGTAGAGACCATTAAAAAGAACAAAATTTTAGAGCATATACATAAGAATGGATTAATGAGACAAAGCCAATATGGATTTAGTCAAGGGAAATCTTGTGGCAAAATGGTAGAGACCATTAAAAAGAACAAAATTTTAGAGCATATACATAAGAATGGATTAATGAGACAAAGCCAATATGGATTTAGTCAAGGGAAATCTTGTGGCAAAATGGTAGAGACCATTAAAAAGAACAAAATTTTAGAGCATATACATAAGAATGGATTAATGAGACAAAGCCAATATGGATTTAGTCAAGGGAAATCTTGTGGCAAAATGGTAGAGACCATTAAAAAGAACAAAATTTTAGAGCATATACATAAGAATGGATTAATGAGACAAAGCCAATATGGATTTAGTCAAGGGAAATCTTGTGGCAAAATGGTAGAGACCATTAAAAAGAACAAAATTTTAGAGCATATCCTTAAGCATGGATTAATGAGACAAAGCCAATATGGATTTAGTCAAGGGAAATCTTGTGGCAAAATGGTAGAGACCATTAAAAAGAACAAAATTTTAGAGCATATACATAAGAATGGATTAATGAGACAAAGCCAATATGGATTTAGTCAAGGGAAATCTTGTGGCAAAATGGTAGAGACCATTAAAAAGAACAAAATTTTAGAGCATATACATAAGAATGGATTAATGAGACAAAGCCAATATGGATTTAGTCAAGGGAAATCTTGTGGCAAAATGGTAGAGACCATTAAAAAGAACAAAATTTTAGAGCATATACATAAGAATGGATTAATGAGACAAAGCCAATATGGATTTAGTCAAGGGAAATCTTGTGGCAAAATGGTAGAGACCATTAAAAAGAACAAAATTTTAGAGCATATACATAAGAATGGATTAATGAGACAAAGCCAATATGGATTTAGTCAAGGGAAATCTTGTGGCAAAATGGTAGAGACCATTAAAAAGAACAAAATTTTAGAGCATATACATAAGAATGGATTAATGAGACAAAGCCAATATGGATTTAGTCAAGGGAAATCTTGTGGCAAAATGGTAGAGACCATTAAAAAGAACAAAATTTTAGAGCATATACATAAGAATGGATTAATGAGACAAAGCCAATATGGATTTAGTCAAGGGAAATCTTGTGGCAAAATGGTAGAGACCATTAAAAAGAACAAAATTTTAGAGCATATACATAAGAATGGATTAATGAGACAAAGCCAATATGGATTTAGTCAAGGGAAATCTTGTGGCAAAATGGTAGAGACCATTAAAAAGAACAAAATTTTAGAGCATATCCTTAAGCATGGATTAATGAGACAAAGCCAATATGGATTTAGTCAAGGGAAATCTTGTGGCAAAATGGTAGAGACCATTAAAAAGAACAAAATTTTAGAGCATATACATAAGAATGGATTAATGAGACAAAGCCAATATGGATTTAGTCAAGGGAAATCTTGTGGCAAAATGGTAGAGACCATTAAAAAGAACAAAATTTTAGAGCATATACATAAGAATGGATTAATGAGACAAAGCCAATATGGATTTAGTCAAGGGAAATCTTGTGGCAAAATGGTAGAGACCATTAAAAAGAACAAAATTTTAGAGCATATCCTTAAGCATGGATTAATGAGACAAAGCCAATATGGATTTAGTCAAGGGAAATCTTGTGGCAAAATGGTAGAGACCATTAAAAAGAACAAAATTTTAGAGCATATACATAAGAATGGATTAATGAGACAAAGCCAATATGGATTTAGTCAAGGGAAATCTTGCGTCATCAATCTACATTTCTTTGAAGGAGTGAATAAATGTGGATAAAGGTGAGCTGGTTGAAATTGTGTATCTGGATTTTCAAAAACTCCTGATGAAATTAGAAAGTCATGGGATAAGAGGTAATGTCCTATTGTGGATTAAAAAACTGGTTAAAAGATAAGATAGAAGAGAGCGATTAGGGTTAAATGGTCTGCATTCTCAATGAAGAAGGGTAGATAGTGGGGTTCTCCAGGGGTCTGTGCTGGAACCACTGCTTTTTAACATATTTATAAATGATCTAGAGATGGGAATAACTAGTGAGATAATTAAATTTGCTGATGACACAAATTATTCGAAGTTGTTAAATCACAAGAGGATTGTGAAAAATTGTAAGAGGACCTTACGAGACTGTGAGACTGGGCATCCAAATGGCAGATGACATTTAATATGAGCAAGTGCAAAGTGATGTATATAGCAAAGAGGAACCCAAACTATAGCTACGTGATGCAAGGTTCAACCTTAGGAATCACTGCCCAGGAAAAGGATCTAAGTGACATTGTTGATGACAAAGGGATGGAAAACAAAAATGAGAATGTTATAATGCCTTTGTATTGCTCCATGGTGCGACTGCAGCTCGAATACTGTGTGGAATTGTGATCACCTCATTTCAAAAAAAGTATAGTGGAATTAGAAAAGGTACAGAGAGGGGCGACAAAAATGATAAAGGGGATGGGACGACTTCCCTATGAGGAAAGGCTAAAGCGGCTAGGGCTCTTCAGCTTGGAGAAGAGATGACTGAGGGGAGATGAGATATAGAGGTCTATAAAATAATGAGTGGAGTGGAACAGGTAGATGTGAATCACTAAGTGCTAGGACTGGGGGGCATGCAGTGAAGCTACTAAGTAGTATTTAAAACAAACCAGAGAAAATATTTCTTCACTCAACTTGTAATTAATTTCTGGAATTTGTTGCCAGAAAATGTGGTAGAAGCAGTTAGCTTAGGGTTTAAAAAACGTTTGGATAACTTCCAAAAAGAAAGGGCCATAAGCCATTATTAAGATGGACTTGGGGAAAATCTACTGCTTATTTCTAGAATAAGCAGCATAAAATCTGTTTTACTGTTCTGGGATTTTGCCAGGTACTTGTGACCTGTATTGGCCACTGTTGGAAAGAGGATACTGGGCTTGATGGACCTTTGGTGTGTCCCAGTGCGACAATGTTTATGTTCCTAAGAGCAGATGACAGCCTGCATGGTTAAAGGGAAAAGTGAAAGAGGCTGTTATTAGAGGATCATGTGATGTCTGCCTCCTTGCAAGCAGCGGCAGAGCTGGGCTCCATGGAGAACTTGCAGAAACCTGCTAGATGTCTCTTTCCGGAGGGGTTTTCTATCCCTTACTGAACCCGGAGGACCTGCTGGAACACACGGGATGGTGGTGGACAGGCTGCTGAGCAGTGGAAGCACAGTATGCCCACAGAGACCCCATAAGCAGCCTTGGGAAAACCAGCGTCGAAGGAAAACAAGATGGCGGATGGCACCGTGCCGGCAGGGGAATTTGCCCAGGAAATCTCCAGAATAGTAATGACAGCAGTGGAGGACCGTTTAAGTAAGCTACAATCTGTAGTGGATGAAATCAACGAAAAATTCAACACCCACTCCCACAGTGTGATGGAGGTGAAACGGAGAGTATCGGATCAGGAGGACGAGGCCATGTGAGTGGCCGGACAACTGGGACTTCCGCAAAAAGAAAACGCTGAGCTGAGAGATCAGATGGAGGAACAGGAAAATAGAGCTCGCAGAAATAACCTTCGGGTTTTGGGATTCCCAGAAGCGGTTTCTGACCCTAAACTGTACAAATGCTTTAGCACATGGCTCCCCATTCAACTGGGCCTGAATTGTAACACCTATACTTTTGTGTGAGAGTCCATCGTATTTGGGCGAGCAGAGACACTGGTACCAGGCCCTGCACTGCCATCACCTGTTTTCTTAACTGGGCTGAAAAGGAAGTTTACCGAAAAGTGGATTAGTTGGATTATAATAACCCAAACAATTCTGCTGTTTAATGATTGTTCAGCTTGGTTAGCTTTACAGAGGGAGCGCTTGTCTGTTCGGCTTTGTATCACTGGGGAGTGCATTTTGCATTGGCATACCCAGCGAAACTGAAAGGGTGGCACAGTGGAAAAGCCTTTACCCTTCAAAGAGAAAGAGGCTGCGTAAAATTTTGGGGATACCATCAACACGCAAGAGCTGATGGAGGTCGCGCCAAAAGAAGGAGAGCCTGTGTCTGACTCTAGTGGATTCCCTGCTCATGACTGTCTTTTTCAGCTGCCAGAGAGAATTTGCAGAGGTGGAGGACAGCAGCGCCATGACCTGTTATTAATTTTAGCATTGTAGTGGTCCTGCTGGTTCAGACTCTTCTGTTGCCCTGCAGGGCCCCTAGATTGTGAAACTGGGGCAAAGTCAGCATATGTGTGATTCACCTTTATCTGGCTCCAGGGGCCTATTAACCTTTTACCCCGGGATTAATTACTGGCGTGGATCTAGACTTTACCAATAGTGTTTCTTGGGGAAGATGACCACAGGTAGAGAGATCATCTGTGATCCCCCTTTTCATGATATCTGCTTCCCCTGTTTATTGCTGCAGTGGGGGTCTCCCTGGCCGTATTTGGGGTCCTGTTGTTTTCTATTTCTTTTGTTTTTATGCTTCTCTCTACCTTTTGGACTGGGCCACTCTCCTTTCTTTAGCCTTTATACAGTTATAAAGATGGCCCACTGCATGGCCTGGGGGGGGCAGTGTATTGACTTTATGATTCTTTGTCATTTGCCTGCTTGGTACCATTATGTTACTTCACCTTTTGGGGGTGATCGCTGTTACTTCATTTTCTAGACATTCAGGAGATCTAATGCTTGTTAGAGTATATATACTCCTTAGTTAATGCAGAATAATCCACGAGAGCGCTAGCATTTGTTGTTTTGACCCTTAGCATGAGGCTAAGGGTATGTTGAAGGTTTTGATGGAGGCCAATGAGGCTTCAGTTTGGGGGGGGGGGAGGAGTGGGGATGGGAGGGTTTGCAATTGTGAACGTGTGTTTGGATGTTGAGGGATTTTTAGCAGTGGGAGGGTAGTGTGGGGTATAGTTATTCAATGCTTGAATACTGTGGGATTTCCATTTACCATGTGGTGGGAGGCGACTTTTTGAACTTTTTACCCGGTAGGCCTAGCTTTAGGGGTCTGCTTGGTGCTGCACATTGTTAGTTTATTCTTTTACACCTTCTATATACTTGCATAATGGTTAATTTGAAATTACTTACTCTAAATGTTGCTGGTATAAACTCTCCTATTAAAGGAAAAAAAGATTTTTTTCCTAGTTATAAAAGGAGAGAGCTGATGTAGCCTACCTCAGGAAACTCATCTCACTGTCCCTGAACATGAAAAGCTGAGGTGGGCTGGGGGGGGGGGGAGCTTGGCTACTTGGCATTTAATGGGAGACTGAGAGGAGTCGCAATTTTGATCCATAAACAACTACCCTTCCATCTACACAAATTTTCCCAAGAGGGTCGATATGTTCTATTGGCTGGAGAATTATGGGGTCGTAAATTATTGTTATACAACATCTATGCGCCAAATGTTTATGACCATAAATTATACTCTGCTCTGGTGGTATTGGTGCTGGCCTTCCCTGACTACCAACTTCTTTTGGGAGAGATCTGTTATTAGACTGTAATCCATCTAAAGCAAGACACAAAGATCATGATTGCAGGGGTATCAATTTCATCCTGAGACAACTGGGGGTCATTAAGAGTGGGATTATACCTTTTTCTTGAACCCACACAAGGTTTATACTAGACGATTTTCTGTTGTCCATATCATTGCTCTCCCAGGTGGCGGATATGAGGATATTTTTAATATATTTATAAATGATTTAGAGATGGGAGTAACTAGCGAGGTAATTACATTTGCTGATGACACAAAGTTATTCAAAGTTGTTAAATTGTGACAGGATTGTGAAAAATTACAAGAGGACCTTACGAGACTGGGAGACTGGGCGGCTAAATGGCAGATGATGTTTAATGTGAGCAAGTGCAAGGTGATGCATGTGGGAAAAAAGAACCTGAATTATAGCTATGTCATGCAAGGTTCCACGTTAGGAGTTATGGACCAAGAAAGGGATCTGGGTGTCGTCATCGATAATACACTGAAACCTTCTGCTCAGTGTGCTGCTGCGGCTAGGAAAGCGAATAGAATGTTGGCTATTATTAGGAAAGGTATGGAAAACAGGTGTGAGGATGTTATAATGTATCGCTCCATGGTGCGACCGCACCTTGAGTATTGTGTTCAATTCTGGTCGCCACATCTCAAGAAAGATATAGTAGAATTGGAAAAGGTGCAGCGAAGGGTGACTAAAATGATAGCGGGGATGGGACGACTTCCCTATGAAGAAAGATTAAGGAGGCTAGGACTATTCAGCTTGGAGAAGAGACGGCTGAGGGGAGACATGATAGAGGTCTATAAAATGAGTGGAGTGGAACAGGTGGATGTGAAGCGTCTGTTCACGCTTTCCAAAAATACTAGGACTAGGGGGCATGCGATAAAACTACAGTGTAGTAAATTTAAAACAAATCGGAGAAAATTTTTCTTCACCCAACGTATAATTAAACTCTGGAATTCGTTGCCGGAGAAAGTGGTGAAGGCGGTTAGCTTAGCAGAGTTTAAAAAGGGGTTGGACGGTTTCCTAAAGGACAAGTCCATAAATCGCTACTAAATGGACTTGGGGAAAATCCACAATTCCAGGAATAACATGTATAGAATGTTTGTGCGTTTGGGAAGCTTGCCAGGTGCCCTTGGCCTGGATTGGCCGCTGTCGTGGACAGGATGCTGGGCTCGATGGACCCTTGGTCTTTTCCCAGTGTGGCATTACTTATGTACTTACATTGGTTATCGAACTTTCTGACCATTCCGTGGTGATATTAACTCTATCTATTGTGTCTGAACCTAAAGAGTGTGTAGAAATTTCCACTCTTATTATACCAGGATCCTGGTTTCCACAGTTACTTGAGAGAGCGCTGGTCGGAATACTTCTGATATCACTTCATCAATGCATTAGGAGGTGTCCAAACTTCCAAAGCAGTTATCAGGGTCCTTATAATAGCTTATACTAAGAGATTAAGGAAAACTAGAGAAGCTGAGCTGCTTCGCCTTTCTGGAGAACTTAGCTCCTTACGTCATACCCATATGTCTCGCCTAGATGATTAGAGCAAGCCGCAACTTACTGTGCTTAGGAAGCAGATTGATTGTCTTCCTTAGTGTGCCCGTGTAGGAAGAAGCAGGTGATTTTGTCCATCAGAGATAGCCAGGGGATATGTTACATGGATGAGGCCTAAATTGGAGAACAAATAGTGGTTAAAAAATAGTGGTTCCCCCCACACATATAGAATGGAAATTGGGAGTGAAAGGTTAGAATGGGAAATTAAGATGAAAAAATGAACAAAGGCTTGTCACTGAACTGTTTAGCTTAGCTGACATGCTGAATTGACAGTTTAAAGTCTGTTTAGTAAGTAATGTCCTGTCCAGATGCCGGAGTTTGTCTTCCATATCTTGTAAATAAGGGAAGGACAGGGAACTGAGAATAAAATGCGCCCTTAGTTTACATACCCCCAGATCTCTGGCCACGCAGAAATAATGTGGGCCAGCCCAAGTAGAGTTCCTCATTCTTGTTGAACTTTGGCCTGAACCCCTTCTAACCTGCTGATGGTGGCAAAGTATAACCTGAACCAATGATGTTTCATAATTTGTGTCTCATGATTGATGACGTAAACCTGTTGACTTGCTAACCCATGACTTAATGCTTTTTTAATAAAAGAGCAAAGAACTTAGGGAAGTTGGGCTAGTTAGGTATCATTTCGCTGAAGTTAAGCAAACACTATGACTCAGCTCCCAAAAGCATTGACATTTTGTAGTAATTTTTGTGCGAGTTATTCTTTCTCTTGGGCTCATTCAGGGACAGGAAGTAAGTGCTAGATGGGGTCTCAAGCAAACAGAACCAGGATTTGGGGACCATAAACGATTGCCCTCAATTCCTAGAAGTGTTTACGACTGTATATGAATTTGCTAAGTCCATAGATTTACAGGAGACCCAGTTAACGATACTTTACCAAGCCGTGCTAAGGGAGCACAGTCTGGCCTCTGGATGGGAACTGTTTGTGGTGTAAAGCAGGATTGGGAACTTTCATTCAATCCTTCCTTGAGTGCCTGGGACTTTCAGTCTGGCGAGTGGCATTGGCTATTTTGACGTGAATAGTATCCCAACAAATTGAGTGGACTGTGAGACTTTACCATTAGGGGTCTGGCAGTTAAAATTTAATCAATATATAGTATCTTTGAGGGTACCAACAAGACCGGTTTTCAACAATTCTTCAAACAAAAACATATAAAAAAAATCCCAAAATAATATTGCAAATTACATCTAAAATAAATATTAATATTAATTATATAGTGCTCAGACCAAGTGCATATTGATCAGTGGAGAAGCAACTCCTAAACAAATGCGCTGTCCTCCATCACTGCACCAGTCCACCCTACTTCCCTAATATTTCTAAATTCAAAGCAGAAATTACAATATAACTCGCAAAATAATTAAAAAAAAAATTGTCCACTTATCTGCAAAAGGAAGTGAAGATGTCAATTTCAGGTCATATCTTCTGATGCAATAATCAGTGTCCTTTGTTCAGAGGCAGCTCCCTCATGATCCAAACAAACTCCAAGTTTCCCAAACCCTCGTAATCCACTGTGCACAAAACTCTCTACGAAATCCACAACAATTCTCAAATCAGCCATATCTTGACAACGTTCTCAGTAGTCCATGTTCCTTGTTCCCTACATGATCGCCATGTTTCGCCTTACAAAGGCGTCATCAGGAGAACAAAATTATAAAACAAAATACAAAACAAAAGTAAAAATCAAAATCTTCCTCAAATGCACTTAGTCAATCCCCACAAACATTAATATTTCTATTGTTTATTAATTATTAATATTTATTTTAGATGAAATTTGTAATATTATTTTGATTTTTTTATATGTTTTTGTTTTATTTAAAATTTAATGCCAAGAAGTGCAGAGTGACGCACTTGGGATGCAGAAATACAAAAGAGATGTACCGGATAGGAGGGGAGGGATTGGTAAGCTCTGCTCAGGAGAGGGACCTTGGGGTAATGGTGTCTGAAGATCTCAAGGCGACGAAACAGTGCAACAAGGCGGTGGCCACAGCCAGAAGGATGCTAGGCTGCATAGGGAGGGGTATAACCAGCAGAAGAAAGGAGGTGTTGATGCCCCTGTAAAGGCGTTGGTGAGGCCCCATTTGGAGTATTGTGTTCAGTTTCAGACATCGCTGCCTGGATGTCCAACCGGCATCTGAAACTGAACATGGCAAAGACTGAGCTCCTTGTCTTTCCACCCAAACCCTCTTCTCCTCTTCCCCCACTTTCTGTCTCTGTTGACAACGCCCTCATCCTCCCCGTCTCTTCAGCCCGCAGTCTCGGAGTCATTTTTGACTCCTCCCTCTCCTTCTCTGCCCATATCCAGCAGACAGCTAAGACCTGTCGCTTCTTCCTCTATAATATTAGCAAAATTCGCCCATTCCTCTCTGAACAGACCACCCAAACCCTCGTCCACTCGCTCGTTACCTCTCGTCTTGACTATTGCAACCTTCTCCTCGCTGGCCTCCCGCTTAGCCACCTATCCCCCCTTCAATCTGTCCAAAATTCCGCCGCACGTCTTATCTACTGCGTGAACCGATACTCTCATATCACTCCTCTCCTCAAGTCGCTTCACTGGCTCCCGATCCGCTACCGTATACAGTTCAAGCTTCTCCTATTGACCTTCAAGTGCACTCAATCTGCAGCCCCCCATTACCTCTCTACCCTCCTCTCCCCATATGTTCCCACCCGTAACCTCCGCTCTCAGGACAAATCACTCCTTTCTGTACCCTTCTCCACCACCGCTAACTCCAGACTCCGCCCCTTCTGCCTCGCATCACCTTATGCCTGGAACAGACTTCCTGAGCCCATACGCCATGCGCCCTCCCTGCCCATTTTCAAGTCCTTACTCAAGGCCCATCTCTTCTCCCTTGCTTTTGTTGCCTAACCACCTTCCCATTCCTGATACCTACACTGACTACATAGTTTTTACCTTTAGATTGTAAGCTCTCTTGAGCAGGGACTGTCCTTCCCCATGTTTAAACTTGTACAGCGCTGCGTAACCCTGGCAGCGCTGTAGAAATGCTAAGTAGTAGTAGTAGTTTTGGAGGCCTTATCTTGCTAAGGGTGTCAAAAGACTTGAAGTGGTTCAGAGAAAAGCGATGAAAATGGTATGGGGTTAGGCAGCAAGAATTAAACGGAGAGACTTGCTGTATACACTAGAGGAAAGAAGAAACCAGGGTGATATGTTACAGATGTTCAAATATTTGAAAGGTATTAATTTGCAAACAAACTTTTTCCAGAGACGGGAAGATGGTAGAACTAGAGGGCATGATCTGACATTGAAAGGGGGCAGATTCAGGAATAATGTCAAGAGGTATTTTTTCACTGAGAGGGTGATAGATACCTAGAATGCCCTCCCACGGGAGATGGTGGAGATGAAAACGGTAACAGAATTCAAAAATGCATGGGACAAACACAAAGGAATCTTGTTTAGCAGGATCTGATCCAAAAAAGCTTAGGGGAGATTAGGTAGGAAAATCTGTGCTGGGCTTACTTCTGTGGTCTGTGGTCTGTGGTCTGTGCCCTGATGGAGACTGAGTAGATTTGGATGGGCCAGAGTGGAGCTTTTCGGGTACTTTAGTGCTATAGAAATGATAAGTAGTAGTAGTAGTACCTTGACAACAACTTGAATGGTACCATGATTTTCCTAAATAATTCAATATAGACTCAGACATAAACATAGATGCCTCTAGCCCCTTGACGTACTCCAAATTTACCAGTGGAGTATGCTACGTACATAAGGAGTTTTGGGATAATTAAACAAAATTGGACTCCCATTTGAAAATCTCACAGAATGGGATGCTTATTACTTCATTGGTTAAAACAAGTCAATTAAAATGTATTTTTTATTTTATTTTTGTTACATTTGTACCCCGCGCTTTCCCACTCATGGCAGGCTCTAATGCGGCTTACATAGGGCAATGGAGGGTTAAGTGACTTGCCCAGAGCCACAAGGAGCTGCCTGTTCCTGAAGTGGGAATCAAACTCAGTTCCTCAGTTCCCCAGGACCAAAGTCCACCACCCTAACCACTAGGCCACTCCTCCACTGTTGCTACTATTTGAGATTCTACATGGAATGTTGCTATTCCACTAGCAACATTCCATGTAGAAGTCGGCCCTTGCAGATCACCAATGTGGCTGCGCAGGCTTCTGCTTCTGTGAGTCTGACGAGGACGTCAGACTCACAGAAACAGAAGCCTGCGCAGCTTTCTACATGGAATGTTGCTAGTGGAATAGCAGCATTCCATGTAGAATCTCCAATAGTAGCAACATTCCATCTAGAATCTCCAATAGTAGCAAAATTCCATGTAGAATCTCCAATAGTATCTATTTTATTTTTGTTACATTTGTACCCCGTGCTTTCCCACTCATGGCAGGCTCAATGTGGCTTACATGGGGCAATGGAGGGTTAAGTGACTTGCCCAGAGTCACAAGGAGCTGCCTGTGCCTGAAGTGGGAATCGAACTCAGTTCCTCAGTTCCCCAGGACCAAAGTCCACCACCCTAACCACTAGGCCACTCCTCCACTCCAGGTCTCTCAAAACAAACCTTAGGCTTAAATTATTGGGGGAAACCAGTTACCTCTTGCTTTTTTCCCCTCTTATTTCGTTTGATTCTTATCCATTCCTTTTCCATTTGGGCACCTCATCTTTCCCCCTGCAATTTTCTGTTTACTCTTTTTCTGTCTCCTAACACCTGCTGATACTACTTTTCCCTACTGTTTCCTTTGTACTTCAGAAGTGGAGGGGAAACACACACTTTGTTGGCTCCTTTGCTGCTGAGAGGATTGTGAGGGAGGAAGATAAGAGAATATTCTTTGTAGTTAGTTGTAGGCTAGGCCTACCAAAATTCTGAAAAATGTACTTACCTCTAAGAAGTGATTAGATTGCACTAGCTTCTGGTGGAGGCCCGACTTTATTTTAAATTATGTACTTTGTATTCAAAATACTTATGACGAGGCTCGAGTATATATGAAGGATTTAATTGTTCTTTTGTCTTGGTCTATGGATGTTTTTTTTTTTTAAGAAATCCTTTACTTTTGCAGTTTCCTAATCCTAGAGTAATTTGTTCCAAACAGATTTTTCAGCCTCTTAGCTACGCAAGTTTGGAATTCTTTACCAACTAAGATTCGAAAATTTTCTGATTATATGGTTTTTAGGAAACAGTTAAAAATGTATTTTGTAAAAATAAGTATCTCTATTAATTTTTAGGGTTGTTTCTATTTTTATGTTTTAATTTTATTTGTATTTATATATCTGCCTTGATTGTACAATAATTCTTCAGGTTTGTCTGAACTCTTATGTAATCTCACTGAACTTGAAGGTAGTTGCAGAATATAAGTGTGTATCAGTTGGTGGGGTTTTTTTTTTTTTTTTTTTTTAATCACTGTAGTTGAACAACAACAAAATAAAAACCTCACCACTTAACTTTAAGAATATACTGTCTAGGGCTATTAGAGCTTCTGCAGGATAGAAGTAGCTGTACTGCTCCTGTGCAATACTCCTGTTTTCAGAGAATTTGATCTGAGTAATAAAGAACTGTCCTTTCCAAAGAATAAAAGGTGAACATTTTTAGGATTGCAGTTTCAGACAGGGTATCCTGCTCCTTTTAGGCCATTACTTAACCAGTTAGTATCAATTCTCCGAGGACAAGCAGGGCATTAATTCTCACATGTGGGTAATTCGCAGGGCCGTGCCTAGGGTCTCTAGCGCCCCCCTGCAGCCTATCAGTTGGCGCCCCCCCCCCCTGCAGACTATCAGTTGGCGGCGGCGGCAGCGGCGGCGCCCCCCCCCCCCCCTTAAAATGATCGCTCACCACTTGCCACACTGACAGGAATTGTCAGCAATATTCTTAGAAACAAATTGCTATACATTGCAAAATAAGATAGCAGATGTAAATTCTCAAAGTGGACATATTCCAAACACTAAAATGAAAATAAAATGATTTTTTTTTCTACCTTTGTTGTCTGGTGACTTTCTTTTTCTGATCATGCTGGCCCAGTATCTGATTCTGCTGCTATCTGTCCTCTTAACTCCATTTCCAGGGCTTCCTTTCCATTTATTTCTTTCCTTTCCTCCTTTCTTCTTCATTTCTGGTCCTCAGCTTCTGCCTATTTTCTTCATCCATGTGCAGTTTTTCTCCTCTCTTCCTTTTCCCTCATTTCATCTCCTTCATCTCTCTTCCTTCCCCTCTATGTCCAGCAATTCCCCTCTCTCCCTGAGCCCTGCCCTCCCAATCCATGCCCATCCATGCTCCCCTGTCCCCTGCCCCCTCCATTCATCCCTTTCCAGCAATTCCCCTCTCTCCCTGAGCCCTGCCATCTCAATCCATGCCCATCCATGCTCCTCTGTCCCCTGCCCCCTCCATTCATCCTTTTCCAGCAATTCCCCTCTGTCCCTTCCATGACCACCCCCTCGCATCCATGCTCCTCTCTCTCCCATGTCCCAGCCTGGCCCGCCCTCTTCTCCCCCCCCCTTCGCATCCATGCTAAGTAGTAGTAGTCGTTTCTCCCCTGCCCTTCCGCTCCCATTGTTCAACTGCGGCTGCCCACCCTCTTCTCTCCCCCCCCCCCACCAACATCCCTTTTCTTTTTTTTTTCTTTTTAAATTTACCTCCGTGGCGGCGGTTCCGGCAGCGCAGCGTCAGGGAAGGAGGCGGCGCTCCCGACGTCTAGCCTTCCCTTCGCTGTGTTCCGCCTTCTTCTGACGTCACGTCAGAAGAAGGCGGAACACAGCGAAGGGAAGGCTAGACGTCGGGAGCGCCGCCTCCTTCCCTGACGCTGCGCTGCCGGAACCGCCGCCACGGAGGTAAATTTAAAAAGAAAAAAAAAGAAAAGGGATGGCGAGCGAGGTGAGCATGGTGCGGCGGCGCCCCCCCCCCCCCCCCCAAGGGAAGCGCCCCCCTGCCATGCTTACCTCGCTTACCGGGTCAGCACGGCCCTGGTAATTCGGCGCCACCTTGCCCGGTCCGGGCTTTATGACAAGTCATAAGAGCTTTTGTGGAGCAAGTTCATGTTCAAGTACCTTCCTGCCCACCGCCTGTGCGTGGCTACTGGAGTTCTTTTTTTACTGCAGTGAATAGAGGACTGCGTCTCTGACTTCTCTTCATGCCCGGTCTGCAGAACTTTGGTTTTTTTTTTTGTACCTTTCTGAGTCTGGTCTCGACCAACTTCGTAAGGGTTCACCTCAGTGCAATTAGTGCTTATCAGCATGTAGAGGGTAAGCCCATCTCTGGACAGCCTCTAGTTCTCTAGTTGTTCACTTCATGAGAGGTTTTCTTTTGTCAAAGCCCCCTGTCAAACCTCCACCTGTGTCATGGGACCTCAGTGTCATTCTTACGTAGCTGATGAGAGCTCCTTTTGAGCCACTAACTTCCTGCCATCTGGAAGGTCATTTTCTTGGTGGCTGTTATTTCAGCTCATAGAGTCAGTGAGCTTCAGGCCTTAGTGGTAGATATACCTTATACTAAGTCTAGAGTAGTCCTCCACATGTACCCTAAGTTCCTTCCAAAGGTTGTGTTGGAGTTTCATTTGAACCAGTTGATTGTCTTGCCAACATTCTTTCCCCGACCTCATGCCCATCCTGGCGTGAGCACCTTGCAGACCTTGCACTGCAAGTGAGCACTGGCCTACTATGTGGAGCGGACAAGGCCCCACAGACAGTCTGCCCAACTTTTTGTTTCTTTTGATCCCAACAGGATAGGGGTCGCCATTAGGAAATACACAATCTCTAATTGGCTGGCAGATTGCTTTTCTTTCTCTTACGCCCAGGCTGGACTGACACTGGAGGGTCATGCCAAGGCTCATAGTGTCAGAGCCATTGTTGCGTTGGTAGCCCACTTGCGGTCAGCCTCCATTGACGAAATTTGCAAGGCTGCGACGTGGTCTTCAGTCCACACATTCACATCTCATTACTGCCTTGAGCAGGATATCCGATGTGGTAGTCGGTTCGGGCAGACAGTGTTGCAGAATCTGTTTGGGGTCTAGAATCCAACTCTACCCCCCTAGGCCCGTTTTATTTTAGAGCTTCTGCAGGATAGAAGTAGCTGTACTGCTCCTGTGCAATACTACTACTACTACTATTTATCATTTCTATAGCGTACAGTACTGTCAGTTGTATATAGTTTTAGGTTTATCTGAGTTCTGTCCTTGCTGTTGCGAGGCCCAGTTGACCAGTGTTTGTTTTCTGTGAGCCTGGATGCTAGGAATATCCCACTTATGGGAATTAATGGCTTGCTTGTCCTCAGAGAAAGCGAAGTTACGTACCTGTAGCAGGTATTCTCCTTGGACAGCAGGGCTTATATTATTGCAAACTGTCCCACATCCCCTAGAAGTTGTCTCCTAATTTTATTTTATTTTTTTGCTGTAGTATTTAACTGCGGTAACCACGCACGAGCGGTAGGCGGAAAAGCACCCGAGCATGCACGGTGGAATGTGTCTCGCGCTCCACAAAAGCTCATATCTCGTCATAAAGTCCGGATCGGGCAACGCGGCGCCGCATTATCCTCTTGTGAGACTAAGCCCTGTTGTCCTCGGAAAATACCTGTTTCCGGGTAAGTAACTTCACTATCGCTACTAAAACTGTCATGTCAACTAAATTTGATTTCTGCATATTTTTTTTTTAAACTAGAGAGGTATTGGTTCTAGAAGTTGATTTAATTAAGTCAGTAGTACCTTTCCGCTCTCATCTCTCCCTACACTCCTCCCCGTGAACTCCGTTCGCTGGGTAAATGTCTCCTGTCGTCCCCCTTCTCCCCCACTGCTAACTCCCGGCTCCGTTCCTTCTATCTCGCTGCTCCCTATGCCTGGAATAGACTCCCTGAGCCGGTACGTCAAGCTCAGTCTCTGGCTGTCTTCAAGTCTAGGCTTAAAGCCCACCTCTTTGCTACTGCTTTCGACTCCTAACCATGACTCTCTTACTCAACACCCTCACTTATCACCCCTACCACTGCAATTTCCCCACCCCTAGCTGTCTGTTCGTCAGTCCAATTTAGATTGTAAGCTCTGTTGAGCAGGGACTGTCTTTTCATGTTAATTTGTACAGCGCTGCGTAAGTCTAGTAGCGCTATAGAAATGTTTAATAGTAGTAGTAGTAGTATGAGCCAAGTATAGGACAGTCAAGCCATTGTGACATCACTGATGAGGTTGGCTCTTAGGCATTGGTGGACTGAGGCATTATGACATCACAATGTCAGCTCTGGTTAAATCACCGCAGTTCCTCACTACCTTTCCACTCTCATCTCTCCCTACACTCCTCCCCGTGAACTCCGTTCGCTGGGTAAATGTCTCCTGTCGTCCCCCTTGTCCCCCACTGCTAACTCCCGGCTCCGTTCCTTCTATCTCGCTGCTCCCTATGCCTGGAATAGACTCCCTGAGCCGGTACGTCAGGCTCAGTCTCTGGCTGTCTTCAACTCTAGGCTTAAAGCCCACCTCTTTGCTACTGCTTTCGACTCCTAACCATGACTCTCTTACTCAACACCCTCACTTATCACCCCTACCACTGCAATTTCCCCACCCCTAGCTGTCTGTTCGTCTGTCCAATTTAGATTGTAAGCTCTGTTGAGCAGGGACTGTCTTTTTCATGTTAATTTGTACAGCGCTGCGTAAGTCTAGTAGCGCTATAGAAATGTTTAATAATAGTAGTAGTAGTAGAGTAGACAGTGAGGAGCCTTTCAGCTCCCAGTTAACACGTCCAAGGAGAGGCTGTATACATTTTTTAAATAAATAAAATTTGTAAAAATTACTTAGAACATCATGAAATAATTGGTTCCCAGTTTGTTGGAAAGCTGGGCCCTAGAGGTTGACTTCATAGTACCTGAGTCATTTTTCGAGTAAATAATTGAAAGAGCTAGTGTAAGCCGAAAGAAGTGCCGCACTTTGATGAGCGTCATAGTAGGTGCACTTGGCTTTGAAAGGAAAAGTGTTTGATCTAATGATGCTTGTGTTTGCTAACAAAAGTGTGCTTTAAAAAGAAAAATGCCATTGTTTATTAATGAAAGTGATGATGTGTTTTTATTTTTAATCTTTAGCCTTTAGGCAGGCTGGGAGCAGTGGTTACTGGAATCGATCCTTTGGAAGATAATATTAAAACAGCTCAGCTCCACAAATCATTTGATCCGGTCCTAGATAAGCTGATCCAGTACAAAACCAGTACCTTGGAAGAAATTGTGGCAGACACTGCAGAGGCCTTTACTGCAGTCGTTGCTTCGGAAGTAGTGGAGCATGTGGCTGATGTGGAGTCGTTTATAAAATGCTGCTATCGAGTGTTAAAAGTAAGGTTTGACTTTTTTTCTTTTTTTTAAATTGGGGTAGGGGGTGTTCCATCAGGCAGGTTTTTTTTTTTTAACATTTGTTCCCCGCGCTTTCCCACTCATGGCAGGCTCAATGCGGCTTACATGGGGCAATGGAGGGTTAAGTGACTTGCCCAGAGTCACAAGGAGCTGCCTGTGCCTGAAGTGGGAATCGAACTCAGTTCCTCAGTTCCCCAGGACCAAAGTCCACCACCCTAACCACTAGGCCACTCCTCCACTGTTGCTACTATTTGAGGTTCTACATGAAATGTTGCTATTCCACTAGCAACATTCCATGTAGAAGTCGGCCCTTGCAGATCACCAATGTGGCCGCACAGGCTTCTGCTTCTGTGAGTCTGACGTCAGACTCACAGAAACAGAAGCCTGCGTAGCCTTCTACATGGAATGTTGCTAGTGGAATAGCAACATTCCATGTAGAATCTCCAATAGTAGCAACACTCCATGTAGAATCTCCAATAGTATCTATTTTTGTTACATTTGTACCCTGCGCTTTCCCACTCATGGCAGGCTCAATGCGGCTTACATGGGGCAATGGAGGGTTAAGTGACTTGCCCAGAGTCACAAGGAGCTGCCTGTGCCTGAAGTGGGAATCAAACTCAGTTCCTCAGTTGCCCAGGACCAGAGTCCACCACCCTACCCACTAGGCCACTCCTCCCGACAGTTGTGTTCTGAGTCTTAAATACTTCAAAACCTACTGACATGAAGCATACTAGTTATTCTTCGAAGACAAGCAGAACAGTGGATTCTCACATATGGGTGATGTCATCTGACAGAGAGCCCTGGCACTCACGCTGCCAAGCATTCAAAAAAATGTCTTGAAGCCTTTGGCGCTGCCGCACCGCGCATGCACAGATGCCTTCCTGCTCAATGTGAGTACATAAGTAATGCCACACTGGGAAAAGACCAAGGGTCCATGGAGCCCAGCATCCTGTCCACGACAGCGGCCAATCCAGGCCAAGGGCACCTGGCAAGCTTCCCAAACGCACAAACATTCTATACATGTTATTCCTGGAATTGTGGATTTTTCCCAAGTCCATTTAGTAGTGGTTTATGGACTTGTCCTTTAGGAAACCGTCTAACCCCTTTTTAAACTCTGCCAAGCTAACCGCCTTCACCACGTTCTCCGGCAACGAATTCCAGAGTTTAATTATGCGTTGGGTGAAGAAAGGTTTTCTCCGATTTGTTTTAAATTTACTACACTGTAGTTTCATCGCATGCCCCCTAGTCCTAGAATTTATTGGAAAGCGTGAACAGACGCTTCACATCCACCTGTTCCACTCCACTCATTATTTTATATACGTCTATCATGTCTCCCCTCAGCCGTCTCTTCTCCAAACTGGAAAGCCCTAGTCTCCTTTGCCTTTCTTCATAGGGAAGTCGTCCCATCCCCGCTATCATTTTAGTCGCCCTTCGCTGCACCTTTTCCAATTCTACTATATCTTTCTTGAGATGCGGCGACCAGAATTGAACACAATACTCAAGGTGCGGTCGCACCATATAGCGATACAACGGCATTATAACATCCTCACACCTGTTTTCCATACCTTTCCTAATAATACCCAACATTCTATTCGCTTTCCTAGCCACAGCAGCACACTGAGCAGAAGGTTTCAGTATGTTATTGACGACGACACCCAGATCCCTTTCTTGGTCCGTAACTCCTAACGTGGAACCTTGCATGACGTAGCTATAATTCGGGTTCTTTTTTCCCACTTGCATCACCTTGCACTTGCTCACATTAAACATCATCTGCCATTTAGCCGCCCAGTCTCCCAGTCTCGTAAGGTCCTCTTGTAATTTTTCACAATCCTGTCGCGAGTTAACGACTTTGAATAAGTTTGTGTCATCAGCAAATTTAATTACCTCGCTAGTTACTCCCATCTCTAAATCATTTCTAAATTTATAAATATATTAAAAAGCAGCGGTCCTAGCACAGACCCTGAGTGTGCAGGACCATCAGTCTTGTTTTGTCTGCAGAGCAGTCATCTTTGCCATCTCTTCTCAGCACTTTTTTTGCTTCCTTTGTGTTGCCTTCCCTAGCAGTATGTGAGACATTTTTCTCATTTTATTTTTATTTTTTTTGTTTATAAGAAGTCTTTATTTAGGTTCCAGTGTTAACATCATACAGTAGTTGGCAAACTATAACACATTGTCTCATCTGAATCCATATAATACTAGTATCATATAGTACAGTTCGCTAGTACAACATTATATTCTTACATATCTGCTATAAACTTCAATTTTTATAGTAGGTTTTCGAAATAGACAACCCTCCCTTCCCAAAACCCTCCCCACCCCAACTTCTTAATTTTCTTTTTATTCCCTTTTTAGTTCTTAGGTTTTTTGTTTTTTTTTTTGAGCCTAAGTTTTCTTTATTTTTTTGACAGTTCCCTTGGCCGCCTTTGGCTTGAACGCCCTGTTAAGACTCTTCTCTTTTCATCTTAAAAATTGAGTCAGGTGCCCCGATGTCTCTTAAAATTCCCAGTAGTTTCAAGAAATGCACTATGTTCAGCAGAACCATTTCTGTGACTGATCTGTGGAAACTGGACTGCTTTCCAACCTTCATCAGTCAGAATGAGGGATCTGTCTTGCATCCCAATCCCTGGCTATTCTTATGAATCCTTCCAGTTGGCAGATGCTCAAGCATTGGCTTAGAACTTTTTCAGGTGTCTGGTCACTTCTTCAATGATTGGGCCCTGTGTAGTTTTCTTGTTGTGCTTCTGCTCAGAGGGTTCGACAGCATGGCTGTTCTTCTCTACGGTAGTAGTGAAGTTGTGGTCTTGCTGTACCTGGCCTAGTTTAGCAAGATAAGGAAAGTGAAATTTGGTTTTATCTGGTAATTTTCTTTCTTTGAGTTCTGCTAGATCAGTCCAGGACCAGGGAAAGGGGAATAGGACTTGATGTACCACCTTTCTGTGGTTACAATCAAAGCAGTTTACATATTATATACAGGTACTTATTTTGTACCTGGGGCAATGTCCAGAGTCACAAGGAGCTGCAGTGGGAATCAAACCCAGTTCCCCAGGTTCTCAGGCTGATTAATTAACCACTCCTTTAGCTGGACTTTTGTCTTGGTACTGGCTGACATCTAAGAGAATCTCATGGGGGTTCTTCTGGCAGTCTCCGGGGAAGTGTAGAACTATTTCTACAATTACCTGACCTCAGATAGAGGACAGGCAGTTAGGGGGGCGAATTAGTAAAAAGGTGGAAAATATTAACGGGTAACACTTGTGTTTAGATTAGATGTAATGAGTTGTCTCTCTAAGTGCAGACCCAAATTCTTATAACCAGGAAATAACTGATAAGGACTGAAAAGAATAAGATACAAGGCTCAGGTATTATAAATTACATATGCTAAATTACCGAAAATGATGGTAAGTCAATGAGTATTTATGTGCCTGTCAATGTAAGGTAAAGATAATGCACTCGTTACCCTAGTTCTGAACTGATTAGAACCCCTAACCCCCAGGCACTGTAGGAATATAAATAGACAGGAGCAGATAGCAGGCCATCAGGTACTATCACTCTTCAGGCAGGGGCAGGCAGGAACAGATGGCAGGGCTGAGTTTTAACGAGCTTCAAATGTCTTCATGATGCGGTCGGCTAATTCACTGGCGGCAGCTCTTGTGTGAACTGCTCCAGATAACACGCAGATAACCATGTTTTTTCAGTGGCTTCTTATACCCTTCCCTTGGGTAAGGTGAGCCTCACAGTCAGGAACAACAGATCTGGGATTTTCCAGAAGACCAAATCACAGGGTCACAGGCACCGAGAGCAGATTTGTTCTGACTGTGAGGTCCTAGTTTCTTTAAACAAGGTCCCAGTTTCTGTAAACAAGGTGGTGGTTGAAGTTATTTTTGCCTTCATATAGCCTTGGCCTTTCAGCGTCCATTTCACTGCACGTAGATTTGAGGCCTATTGAAACAACAAGCCTTAGCATGAGAGCTGATACTACTACTACTTAACATTTCTAAAGCGCTACTAGGGTTACGCAGCGCTGTACAATTTAACAAAGAGGGACGGTCCCTGCTCAAAGAGCTTACAATCTAAGAGACAAGTGAACGGTCAGTCCGATAGGGGCGGTCAAATTGGGGCAGTCTGGATTTACTGAAAGGTAAGAGTTAGGTGCCAAACGCAGCATTGAAGAGGTGGGTTTTAAGCAAAGACTTGAAGATGGGCAGGGAGGGGGCTTGGCATAAGAGCTCAGGAAGGTTGTTCCAAGCGTAGGGTGAGGCGAGGCAGAATGAACGGAGCCTAGAGTTGGCGGTGGTGGAGAAGGGTACAGAGAGGAGGGATTTGTTCTGTGAACGGAGGTTACGGGCAGGAACGTAAGGGGAGATGAGGGTAGAAAGGTAGTGAGGGGCAGCAGGCTGAGTGCATTTGTAGGTAAGAAGGAGAAGCTTGAATTGAATGCGGTATCTGATTGGAAGCCAGTGAAGTGACCTGAGGAGAGGGGTGATATGAGTATATCGGTTCTGGCGGAATATGAGACGTGCAGCAGAGTTCTGAACAGATTGAAGGGGGGATAGATGGCTAAGTGGGAGGCTGGTGAGGAGTAAGTTGCAATAGTCAAGGCGAGAGGTAATGAGAGCGTGGACGAGAGTTCAGGTGGTGTGTTCAGAGAGGAAAGGGCGAATTTTGCTGATGTTAAAGAGGAAGAAGCGGCAGGTCTTGACTATCTGTTGAATATGCGCAGAGAAGGAGAGGGAGGAGTCAAAGATGACTCCGAGGTTGTGTGGCAGATGAGACGGGGAGGATGAGGGTGTTATCAACTGAGATAGAAAGTGGAGGAAGAGGAGACGTGGGTTTTGGTGGAAAGACGATGAGCTCAGTCTTGGACATGTTCAGTTTCAGGTGGCGGTTGGACATCCAGGCGGCAATGTCGGATAAGCAGGCTGATACCTTTGCTTGGGTCTCTGCGGTGATGTCTGGTGTGGAGAGATATAGGTGGGTGTCATCGGCATAGAGATGATATTGGAAACCATGAGATGAGATCAGGGAGCCCAGGGAAGAGGTATTGATATTGGCCTGAGTCTATATATTTAAAGTCAGGTTCATAGTGTTGAATAGTGCTTCCTGCAGGGCCTCTTTTGCTCCCATAGGATAGTCTCCCTGCTCTCTCTAGGCTGGGAGTTGGTTTACTGCTGCTTCTGTAAGCTGCTGAAAGGTTGTGCTTAAGGCTGTACTTTGAGGCTAAGCCTTGATGCTGCACATTGATATGATACAATGGGGCTGCATGGCATTGTACCGCTGCATTGTTTGATGCTCTGGTTCAGTTTCTTCATACTATGGTTTTGACTATAGAAGCTGATTTATATTGTTCCAGAACATTTCATTTTATTTTATTTTTTTTATTTACTAGGATTTGTTTACCACCTTTTTGAAGGAATTCACTCAAGGCGGTGTACAGCAAGAATAAATCAAACTTGAGCAATAGGCAATTACAGCAATAAAAATATTCAAATAATATATAGTGTGGCATAGTATACTACTTACAATGTCAACACAATACATAATAGAACATTTTGATTGACAGTAAAGGGTATAAGCAAAGATGGAACATATAGGTAGGAGAGTAAGAAGAGTTAGAGAGTAAGGTGACTAAAGAAAGTTGCACATGAGGTCAGAGAGATGGGTAACATATAGATAGGTAAGAAGAGTTAGAAAATAAGGTCACTAATTTAAAGAAAGGTGCACATGAAGTCGGAGAGATGGTTAAATATTATATCTGCTAGGGTAGGTTTGGATAAACATGTCCTGCTGCAGTTTGTGCAGCCCATGTCACTCCTTGTGTGTGTGAGTGAGACTAACAAGTTAGTTACCTCTTCGTTTAAAAAGCCTGGTTGAAGAGACAAGCTTTCATCTGCTTCCTCAAGTAGAGATAGTTTGGTATTAAGTGGAGCCTTTCAGGCACTGCATTCCAGAGTGGGGGGGGGGGGGGGGGGGGGGGGGGGCTACTCTGGAGAAGGCTCGCTTGCGAGTATCACATCGTGTAATGTCTTTTGGAGAGGGTGTAGTTAGTGATAGTCCTTGAGAGAACCTTAATGTCCTTGGTGCTGTGTAGAGAGGGTCATCCTGTTCTTCAAGTACTCTGGGCCATTTCCTTTAAGGGCCTTGAAGATCAGGCATAGAGTTTTAAATTTAGCCCTGTTTTGTACTGGTAGCCAATGAAGTTTTTGTAAAAATGGTGTGATTCGGTCTTGTCGCTTGCAACCTACGAGTCTTGTTGCAGCATTCTGGATCAATTGAAGCTGGTGCAGGCCCTTTGTAGTCAGACCGCTGTATAGTGCATTGCAGTAATCCAGTCTTGATATTATCATGGCATACACAACTAGGATAAGGTTTACCTTCTCGATGTAAAGAGAGAGGCAGCAAGTATCTTTGAAGGTAGCTTTGATTTGGGGATTCAGAGTAAGTGTTGAATCTAATTGTATTCTTAAGATTTGAGGGAGAGTTCGTATTTCCCGAAAGAGATTTTGATGTCAGGTATGCATCCATTTGTGTTAGGGATCCAGAGAAACGCGGTTTTACTTGGGTTCAGGCAAAGTTTGTTGTGTTTAGCTCATTCTTGAATTGATTTTAGACAGGTAATCAATTTATTCAAGGCTGTAGGTAAGTCAGGTTCAATGGGAATGAGTAGCTGCACATCATCTGCATAGATGTAGAACTGAGCCTCCATTGACTGAATCAGCTCTGCCAGTGGCTTGTATATATTGACCCGAATAGGTGGTACCCCATAGGTCAGTGCCCATGGTGGCAATAAGTTGCTGCCAAACATTATGGATCGTTGCCTGTCTGATAGATAGGGTTTGAACCAGGCAAGTACTGTTTCACTGATACCTGTTTCTGTCAGTCATGTTAGCATGATATCATGATCCACAGTGTCAAAAGCTGCTGAGAAATCTTGCAGTACTAACACCGAAGCGAATCCCGTCTGTTTCTGTGAAGATCATCTAGTAGGGATACGAGGACTGTTTCTGTTCCATAACCGGTCTGAATCCAGACTGACATGAATCTAGCAAGTTTCTCTCTTCTAGCCAATCATTAAGTTGAATACGGACTGTTTGTTCTATAAGTTTCCCTAGAAATGGGATGTTGGATACGGTCCGGTAACTTTCAAGTTTGTCCTGGTCAAGGTTGTTTTTCTTTAGTAAAAGGTGAACCACTGCCCTTTTTATTGCTATTGGTAGTTGCCCATTAGAAAGAGAGGCATTCACAATTTTTGTGGCACCTACTATGAGGCTCATACTTGCCTGCTGCACTATTTTTGATGGGCAAGGTTCAAGGGAGCAGGTAGTTGGTAGAAGGTCCCTTAGGATTTTGTCAAGGCTGTCCTCTGTCATTGGGCTGTAGATCTACCTTGTCCATAGTTTACTGGCAAGTTCCAGGACTACATTGTACCTTATGCTGATATATCACTCAAATGTCATTTTTTCTGCCTCCATCTGCTGATAGGTGGTCATAACCCACTTGTCTGAATTGGTATAGCAGGACTCAAGGAAAGAAAATTAGCAGGTAAGACCAATTTCACCATTTTTAACCAGTGCTTTTCATAATATTTGGAGGTGGTGTTTGTTTGTTTTTTTAATGATTTTCTAACAATAACATTTTCTTTTTCATATTAGCCTGGGGGCTCACTCTTTATAACTACAATCAATAAAACCACGATGTCCTATGCTTTGGGGATTGTAGTGGCTGAGAAAATAATGGGTATTGTACCAGACGGAACTCATGATTGGGAGAAGTTTATTTCACCTGAGGAGCTTGAACGCCTCCTGGAATCAAGTAAGTATCAGGCAACAGATAGGATATGTTCTAAAGTTCGTTTCTTGACATTTATTGGCTGGGAAAAACAGAGTAAGAGTCTTGATTTCAACTACATTATAGGAATAACAGGGTGGTTATAACCCTTAAACAGCAGGCACTACAGCTGCATTAGGCTGACTGCAGTTAAAATGCAGGTATTGATGAGCAAAGGGAAGCCAGCCTCTACAATTTCATTGCTTGTGTGAATCTGTTAAGCCCTAGGTATTCAATTAAATATTGGTATTTGGATTAAATGTTGGTCTCAAGAATAAAAAGGAAGATGACCAGGCTAGAAATGACCTGCCAGTAGACCTTGTAATTTTGTACAGCTAGTGTCGAGTATGGTGGGCAGTGATAGGAGAGGGATGAAAGATCAATTGGTATCATAGGAGCCAACTTTTCAAAATGATTGGGGGTGCTAAATCCAATGGAAATGACCCCTTCCTGGACACCGTCAAGGAATTTGCTCAATATTGGGGTGCCACAGAGCTGTCTCCTATGATGGTATGTGTATATGGAAATTTGTACGTACGTCTGTCCAGAGTGGTAGAAGACGAGAAGAAGGTTGACTATACGAGCCGGTTGATGTTAACTTGATGCCATTTATGTTTAAAGCAAAAAGGCCAAATATCTAAAGTGTTATATAGATAACCATCACAGGTCACTTATCGCAGTTATGTTACAAATTTAATACGGATAATAGGGAAATACATTGTTGAGCAGTATGTATTAGACCAGTCTTGTTTAAATAAGTGAGAATGAATGAGAGCATGGATGTGGTATATCAATGAAAAATATGTTATCAAATTGATGCTGTACACAATTTTGAACAAACAAGAAACAGTATGTACAATGTTTAAGTAGAAGGAAGAAAGTAAATAAAGTAGTTTAGATAACAAGAATTATGTGGAAATTAAGGACTGATACTGTGAGTGACACATAATATTCAGTTATATCAGATATCTCATTGAGTAATAGATTAATAAATATTGAATATGCATAAGATCTATTGGCATGTACTGCCTTTTATTATATGCAAATAGATCTCATACATATTCATTGAGGAAATCCTGAAAACCCGACCTGGCGAGGGCTGAGGTTGGACACCCCTGCACTAGTGTGTCGCGAACACCTGGGAAGTGTGTTGCAGGCTAGTGGCTGTAAGATGACTGCACATGCCCCAGCAGTCTTGAGTGTCAGGGCAGCGGCTCCAAAGTGGCGGCAGCCACAGTAGCAGGAAGCACAAGGGCAAAAGGCTCCCCCACAAGTAGCACCACTCCACCTTTATTTCTTCAGAGCTCCACTCCTTCCCTCTATCACAGCTGTAAGCAGTGCATGCTTATCGTGACTTATCTCCTGTTAGCTACTTCCTCCTCCTCTTTCAGCCTGCGTATTTGCCTCTAAACTTTTTTTCTTAAGTTTATTTAGATTTGCTCTCACCTTTTCAGCTCATGGTGTTACATTCAGGTACACTGGGTATTTCTCTGTCCCTGGAGGGCTCACAATCTAAACTTTTTACCGGAGGCAGTGGAGGGTTAAGTGACTTGCCCAAGACTCTGGATGTGAAGACGGGTGCTCTAATCACTAGGCCACTCCGCTGGGCTCCTCTCTCATAGCCTCCTAGCTTGTTCCTCCCTTTTAGCTCTTTTCTGCTGGCAGAAAACTAGATCGAGTGAGGAGCCCAAGCAGCCATGATACGCCAAAGATAAGTTTCCTGTCCTACCGCTTCCTTTACCTCCTGAAGTCCATTCTTCACACTCCCATTATGAGCCAACAGACTGAAACGGGAAGATGATTGTAGTACAGAATAGACATTCTTTCTTTGCTTGCTCTTATTCAGCTTTCAGTGTCTTCATGTCATCTGAGACCTGGTAGAAGTACAGAAGCAGAGACTTGATAAGTATGCAGATGTGGGGGGAGATATGATAGAGGTCTATAAAATAATGAGTGGAGTTGAACGGGTAGATGTGAAGCGTCTGTTCATGCATTCCAAAAATACTAGGACTAGAGGGCATGGGATGAAGCTACAATGTAGTAAATTTAAAACGAATCGGAGAAAATGTTTCTTCACTCAACGTGTAATTAAACTCTGGAATTCGTTGCCAGAGAATGTGGTAAAGGCGGTTAGCTTAGCGGAGTTTTAAAAAGGTTTGGACGGCTTCCTAAAGGAAAAGTCCATAGACCGTTATTAAATGGACTTGGGGAAAATCCACTATTTCTGGGCTAAGCAGTATAAAATGTTTTGTACATTTTTGGGATCTTGCCGGGTATCTGTGACCTGGATTGGCCACTGCTGGAAACAGGATGCTGGGCTGGATGGACCTTTGGTCTTTCCCAGTATGGCAATACTTATGTACTTATGTCAGTCAGTGACTCATTGATGATGCCCCATTGGTACTGCTAATAATGCAGCCTCTTTACTGAAAAAGTGTGCTTATTCCTCTTGTAACTTCATGCTAGTAAGGCATACAAAATTGAGAATAGAATTGATTAAATACTAGCAAATATTTATTTATTTATTTATTTATTTATTACATTTGTACCCCACATTTTCCCACCGATTTGCAGGCTCAATGTGGCTTACATATTACCGTAGAGGCTGATGCCAATTCGATTGGTGACAGATACAAAGTTATATTGTGATCAGATGAGGTAGGTGTGGATCAGGCATCAGGGGGAATCGAAAGAAGTGACGATTATAAATTGTCCAGAACGGTCATTAGTTGTGCTGTGTTGCTGGGTAAAAAAGAAAGAACGAAAGAAAACACTAAGACTGAAGTTTCATGTTTTCATATTTTTTTCTCCTCTTTAGATGGGTTTGTAATGGAAACACTGAACGGGATGTTATACAATCCGTTGTCTGGCTCCTGGCGTTGGATGGAGAACACTAGCCTTAACTATGCAGTACATGCAGTGAAGGTCATTCCACCCAAAGAGTCTTCTTCCAGTGAATCTGCTTCAGAGCAAAGGCAGAAGCAGCCTGAGACCAGCACCAGCACTGCTCTTTGAACTTTAAGGAGAGGGGAAAAGATTGCGTCAAGAAGATAACTCGTACAGATTGCGTCCTTAAACGGCTCAGAAATAGCATTTATAAGGCTGTGGCCAGTTCAGTAGTCTGCTGTGAAGTGGAATGCATATTCCGAATGAAATGTATCTAACAACTTCACTTGTGTATATGTACGGCCAGAGTTAGAAAAATGCTTCAGAATAAAGATAAAGTAATGTTTTTAGACATGGCAGCATTCTTCTTCTGACATCTGCACTCCGCTCCATGGATAAATCCTTCTTATCTGTTCCCTTCTCCACTACTGCCAACTCCAGACTTCGCGCCTTCTGTCTCGCTGCACCCTACGCCTGGAATAAACTTCCTGAGCCCCTACGTCTTGCCCCATCCTTGGCCACCTTTAAATCTAGACTGAAAGCCCACCTCTTTAACATTGCTTTTGACTCGTAACCACTTGTAACCACCTGCCTCCACCTACCCTCCTCCTTCCTGTACACAATAATTGATTTGATTTGCTTACTTTATTTTTTGTCTATTAGATTGTAAGCTCTTTGAGCAGGGACTGTCTTTCTTCTATGTTTGTGCAGCGCTGCGTGTGCTTTGTAGCGCTATAGAAATGCTAAATAGTAGTAGTAGTAGACATCAACTGTGATGCAAATTTACCCCAATCGCCGGGGAGAGCTGCCTTCTGAGGTCAGTGTTGGTGTACGTGATTCTGGATGTTGCATGCCAAAAAATGGTTATGGATAAGAGACATGTATCTGCAAATGTAATCGCTACATTTTGGATTGTGTTTTTGCACTCAAGGACCAGATATGCTTTGGTGGTTTTATACCTTAGGGTTTCAAGTAAATCCACTTATCTGAGAGAGAGTGGAGCTAATTTGCTGCAGATTGGGATAAGATCCAGCTGGAACAAGTCTTAGAATTGAAAGCACAGCTGCTGCTCAGCCACCAAGGCTATAAAGTAGCATATTTTCAGTGAGAATATTTTCCCAAAGTAAAGAATAGACTACTGAAAACTAGTTACATTGTGGGGGAAAAAAAGGGTTGGATGTTGCAAGTCTTTTATCTATATATATAAAACTCACCCTCAACGTTCTATTTGCACTGATGTCACTGAAGCCAGGTTCGTAAGTTCGGAGCTCTGAAGCCACACAAAATCACAGTCTGTGGGCCCTGCCCTCGCAAGCGTTATGACGTTGAGGGTGGAGCATATTCTCAGCTCCAACGTAGTACTGCACTGTAGCTCTGCTCCGCCCTCGCATCAAAACGCGATGACGTCGAGGGCGGAGCACACATTACTCTATCGGTTCCTACTGCAGGGGCATTCACATGACGCTGAAATCTTCTGTTTGGGCAGGTCAGTGGAGAGGGGGGAGCGCCGGCAGCGACATCGGTGGGGGTGGAAGGAGGTGCACTGGCAACACACACATCGGGGGGAACGGAACGATCATGGACGCTGGGGGGCGTGCCAAAAGGGCCAGGGTCACAGCACATTCGCACGGAGGCTGCAGGGGGGCCGGCGACGCACGGAGGCTGCAGGGGGGCCGGCGACGCACGGAGGCTGCAGGGGGGGCCGGCGACGCACGGAGGCTGCAGGGGGGCCGGCGACACACCGAGACACAAAGGGACGGAGGGGAACCTTGCTAGCGCCCGTTTCATTGCGATTTGAAATGGGCGTTCGTTACTAGTATTCTATAAATCTGGCATGCAGAGTCATATTCAGAAATTTTTTTATGCTGTTTACTTTTGTTCACTAATTCAAAGGATAGTTGACTAAATAAACTATTTATCCTACTCTCAATCTACTACTACTACTTAGCATTTCTATAGCGCTGCCAGGGTTACGCAGCGCTGTACAAGTTTAAACTCGGGGAGGGACAGTCCCTGCTCAAGAGAGCTTACAATCTAAAAATGTTTCTTTGCAGCCTGGTACTCTTCCTCTTATACCACACACCAACTTTCAATCATAAACACTCAACACCATAGAATTTAGCGGAGTTTAAAAAAGGTTTGGACGACTTCCAAAAGGAAAAGTCCATAGACCATTATTAAAGTGACTTGGGGAAAATCCACTGCTTATATCTGGGATAAGCATCATAAAGTGTATTGAACTTTTATGGGATCTTGTCAGATATTTGTGACCTGGATTGGCCACTGTTGGAAACAGGACGCTGGGCTTGATGGACCTTTGGTCTGTCCCAATGTGGAAATACTTATGTGTTTATGTACTTATGGCTTTTAATCATTGCCTCCAAAAACTACTTGCAAAATGGAATAAACATCTGCAGTAATCTGATCACGACGAAAAAGATGTTCCACTCTATGTGGAAACTCAAAAGAGTAAAACCTTTCTTCCCGAGATACATCTTCCGTACCCTGGTACAGTCAATGGTAATAAGTCATCTAGACTACTGCAACGCACTGTATGCTGGCTGCAAAGAACAGACTATCAAAAAACTCCAAACAGCCCAGAACACCGCCACCAGACTCATATTTGGAAAAACTATGAAAGTGCAAAACCCCTAAGAGAGAAACTTCACTGGCTCCCACTCAAGGAATGCATTGCGTTCAAGATCTGCACGATTGTACACAAAATCATTCACGCAAATGCCCCAATCTACATGCTAAACCTCGTGGACCTGCCTCCCAGAAACGCCATAAGATCATCCCACAAATTTCTCAATCTGCACTTCCCCAGCTGTAAAGGACTAAAATACAAGCTGACACACGCCACCACCTTCTCTTACATGAGCACGCAGTTGTGGAATGCATTATCTACAGCCCTGAAAACTATTGACAAAATAACTAACTTTCGCTAATCTTTGAAGACACATCTCTTCAACAAGGCCTACAAAGAGAACCCATAGCCTTACAAAACTACCTCACTAACCCACCCAGCTATGAAAGTCCACCTTCTCTACTATCCTGCCTAACACCTTCCTTCTTTAAGTAAGGGAAGAAAGAAGGAAGGTGTTAGGCAGGATAGTAGAGAAGGTGGACTTTCATAGCTGGGTGGGTTAGTGAGATACTACCAATTGTATCTGATATCCTGGAATGACTATGTCATAACAAATCTCTGTAAGCGACATTGAGCCTGCAAATAGGTGGGAAAATGTGGGATACAAATGCAATAAATAAATCACCAGCTTACGACAACTTTCCATCTGAATGATATAGTACAATTTGCTTCTAGAAATGGCCAACAAGCTACATGTACCAATTGTAAGATATGTCTTATTAACAAAATAGGTGTCTTAGATAAGCTTCATTCTGGCATGTCTGTTTCTGCTGTTGGCCGTGAGTTAAAGGTTGATGAATCAACAATCTGATCCATCCGGCAAAAAGAGGAAGAGATTCGGCGGTCTGTTTGTGAAGCAGTACCAGAAAGTCCAAAACAACATCTGTGGTTCATGATGAATCAATGGAAAAGATGGAAAAGTGGTTACATTTGTGGATAATGCAAATGGTGGATGGCAAAAAAAAAAAAAGCACTGTAGACAGCATTGCTGTGATGATGAAAGCCAAACAGATTTATAAACACGTCACCCAGGGTCAGGAAAATGTGAAACCCTTTGCTGCTAGTTCTGGCTGACTTGCTTGCTCATGTTAAAAGGTGATATGGGCCAGATTCTATATAAGGCGCCTGAAAACTGCCTGGAATAGATTTCTACCTAAGTGTATTCCGTAAGTGGCACTTATATTTAGGAGCGGTATATAGAGTACGCAGAGTTGATATCACACTGCTTAAAAGTATGTGCATCCATTTATACGAATGGAAACATGGCTTAAATGCAAGCAAGTAGATTTAGGTGCACAGGAGCATATTCTATAACTGCGTAAATTTTGGAACGCCTATGAAATGCTCATATCTGTGCCTATAACCACACCTCTTTTTGGCTGTGCGCATTAGAATTTAGGTGCTCTGCATTACAGAATACGCTTAGCGAGTTGTGTGTGTAAATTCTAATTACTGCTATGAGTGCTCATTATTGCTGGTTAAGACCTGTTAGCAACGCTGATTAGCTTGTTAAACTAATTAAGTTACGCACATTGTTATAGAATAAGCTTAGATTTCCGTGCGGAACACTAGGAGCGATATATAGAATCCGGGGGTATGTGCTTAAAAATGTAAGCCTTTGTGGCAAGGCAGGTTCAGCTGACAACAAAGCTGCAAAAGAATTTATTTTTTATTGTTACATTTGTAGCCCGTGCTTTCCCACTCATGGCAGGCTCAATGCAGTAGGCAATGGAGGGTTAAATGACTTGTCTAGAGTCACAAGGAGCTGCCTGTGCCTGAAGTGGGAATTGAACTCAGTTCCCCAGGACCAAAGTCCACCACCCTAACCACTAGGCCACTATTTGAGATTCCATGTAGAAGTCGGCCCTTGCAGATCACCAATGTGGCCGCGCAGGCTTCTGCTTCTGTGAGTCTGACGTCACAGAAACAGAAGCCTGCGCAGCCTTCTACATGGAATGTTGCTAGTGGAATAGCAACATTCCATGTAGAATCTCCAATAGTAGCAACATTCCATGTAGAATCTCCAATAGTATCTATTATATTTTTGTTACATTTGTACCCCGTGCTTTCCCACTCATGGCAGGCTCAATGCGGTGGGCAATGGAGGGTTAAGTGACTTGCCCAGAGTCACAAGGAGCTGCCTGTGCCGGGAATCGAACTCAGTTCCCCAGGACCAAAGTCCACCACCCTAACCACTAGGCCACTCCTCCACTAAAACATCTCTGCTAAGAATGATAGAAGAAAAGGGTTATGCGCCAGAGCAGGTCTTCAAAATTGATGAGACTGGCTTGTTTTACAAACAGGCTGGCAAATGGACATATATAATGAAAATGGCAGCCAAAGCCCCTAGTTTTAAGGCATTTTAAAGATTGTGCCACCCTGTTGTGCCCCAGTGCTGAGGGTGATTTCAAATGCAAGCCTCTTATGTTGTACAGAGCTCAAACTCATCGTTCTGTTAAAGGAAAGAACCGGAACTGCATGCCAGTCCATTGGAGATGAACTGCAAAGCATGGGTGATGTCCGAATTATTCTGGGCTTGGTTCAACAACTGTTTTGTTCCAGAAGTTGAATGGTATCTCCACTGTAAGAACCTTGCCCTTTAAGGTACTTCTCATTTTGGATAATGCACCAGTAGAATCGCCTACGTTGGGATAGCCTGAGATGGCGTCTCACAGCCTACTATAAACAATTGTTGGAAAAAAAAAACCTGGCCAGACTGTGTAGTGAACTTTGAGGGATTTGAAGATGTAGCAGAACAAGAGTTTAAATGTGGAAAACGCGCTTTGCATGAAAAATTCCTGGAGAAGGCTTTGAGGACAATCAATTCAATTCTTGTATATCGCTAATATCCCCTTTCCAGGGTTCAATGCGGTTTACATTCTAGGTGAGACAAAAGCAGATAGTGTGAGGTATGAGAAACATTAAAGACCATTGGTGTAATGGATGAGACTAGAAACATTAAAGGAAAGGATAATGGATGATACTAGGAAGTAGAAGTCATGATGGATTATTATGAGGCAGTCTTTGGGAAGAGAGGTTTTTAGCCTGTTTCGTAGCTGTTTTCTGTTCTGATGGGAATAGGTAGAGAGTTCCGTGTTTTGACTCCAAGTATGGGGAATAGAGAGCTGAAAATCTTCTGGTTTCGAATTGTCTTTTGACGTGACATGACACAAGGAGATGTTGACAGACTGCAATAGAGCCCAGCAATGAAAACCTGGAGGAGCTGGCACAACAAAGCCTCAGGGGCAGTGATAACAAAGAAGAGACAGCAGAGACTCCCAAAATCATGCCTCTCACGTCTGCTAAAATAGCAGAGTGGGCATCAACACTGGGGAAAAACTGTTCAGTGACATGGAGGAATGTGATATTATGCTGGAGCGCACTCTAAAATTGATGCATCTCGCAAGGCTGTGTATTTGTCCCTTAAATCGAAAACACTTAAGGACTTGAGAAGGAAAGCCAAGCAGACAAGGCTGGTACAGTTTTTTCAGTCAACGAGGCATGAGACCCAAGCACCTGAGATAGATCAGGCAGAAGATGAAGATGTTGACCTTGGGGGGGGGGGGGAGGGGGTGAACATCTACTATCATTCTGCAAGGCTATCGCTCTGCAGAGGTCATCCTGCTTGATTTGGCACCCTCATGATCTCCATCTGTGCAAGAGGAGCAAATCTCTGTCCCTGTCCCCCTCGCAAGCAGATCTGTAATTTTCAAACACTGTTTTTATAATGTTGATGGTTTAATGTTGACAAAACCAGTACAGAACAATACTTTATTACTGTTGTGTAAAGCTGCTTTTTTTTTTTTAAGCAGTGTTTTCATATGGTACAGTCAGTACAAACAACAGCAGTGATTCAAGGAAGGATGAGACAGCATTTGAACTGATTCTTCTTCAGCACATGAATTACATTATATATTGACTACTTATGCATTTACCAGTGAATATATTTGGAAACCGATGTGACCTTTGATGAAGGTTATTTGAAACTTGGCCAGGTTGGGTCTAGTTTCCATTAAAGTTACATTTGAGTGAACTGTTGCTGTCTCGGCCTTCCTTGGATCACAGCTGCTGTTTGTACTGTTTGCTTGGATACTGCAGTGAGTTATCTCCTGTTCTGTTTCTCATATAGTACAGTACCATGTCTGCAGCCCTCTGGTTATGCAGCAGTGTTTCTCATATGGTACAGTACCATTGCTGTAGCTGCCTGGTTATTCAACAGTGTTTTCCTATGCTACAGTACAGCAGAGGTTCCCACACCGTGGTACTTGTACCCCAAGGGGTACGAGACAAATAAGCAGGGGATGCATGGCAGTGGGTGAATCGGCCAGTGTAAATGCCTGTTTTCTGCTGCTGCAGCTCCCTGTTCCTACGGCCCATAAACTGTCGACAGAGGTTTTGCTTTAAGCACTAACCAGTCATTTTCAACAATAGTAACTGGTTAAGGGCTGCTGAAAATGACTGGTTAGCCTCGAGCAGACAATCTAACTGTTCAGGAACCATTTCTGGATGGTTAAATTGCTTTGAATGTTGACCCCTTTATGTTCTATTTTGTGATTAGAATTTCAGTTTTTGGAATGTACATCTGCCAGAGCTGATCAGAGCTCGGGGGTACTTGGCTTGAAGAAGCTGGAAAACACCTACAGTACAGTCAGTGCAATTTTTCTAGCAAAAAAGGTGCCGGTACTCCAGGCCACCCTTCAGGGGTGGGGTGATCACTGAGGGACTCACCCCACAATAGCCAGGCCCCCTGCAACCAGTCACAGAATCTATGACAAGGCACAATTGGTGTCTTGAGTTTGAGCTCTTTCATTAAAACTTGTGGTCCATGGGTCAATTTTAGCAGACACTGGAAAAGGTGCTGGGACTCAGTACCCCCTCAAAAAAAAAAGCCCATTTCTGTAGCCCTCTGGTTATGCAGTAGTGTTTCATATGGCGAGTGGCATGGCCTAGTGGTTAGAGCACCGGACTTGACATCCCAACGTGGCCAGTTCAAATCCCACTGCTTCGCCTTTTGATCTTGGGCAAGTCACTTAACCCTCCATTGCTTCAGGTACAAACTTAGATTGTGAGCCCTCCAGGGACAGGGAAATACCCAAATGTAACTCACCTTGAGCTACTACTGAAAAAGTGTGAGCAAAATTCAATAAAATAAAATATGGTACAGTACCTTGTCTGATTATGCAGCAATGTTTATCAAGCATATTTTTCTTTTTGTTACCAACCGCAAGGACTAAAATATGGTGGCAAAACCATGGTCCAGTATTTATTTTCCAGCACTGTTCAGAAGGAGTGAATGCTAAGGAGCTTAGCCGAGATTGGGTGGCAGGGCGGGAGGCGGGGATGGTGCTGGGCAGACTTATACGGTCTGTGCCAGAGCCGGTGGTTGGGAGGCGGGGATAGTGCTGGGCAGACTTATACGGTCTGTGCCAGAGCCGGTGGTAGGAGGCGGGGCTGGTGGTTGGGAGGCGGGGATAGTGCTGGGCAGACTTATACGGTCTGTGCCAGAGCCGGTGGTAGGAGGCGGGGCTGGTGGTTGGGAGGCGGGGATAGTGCTGGGCAGACTTGTACGGTCTGTGCCAGAGCCGGTGGTAGGAGGCGGGGCTGGTGGTTGGGAGGCGGGGATAGTGCTGGGCAGACTTATACGGTCTGTGCCAGAGCCGGTGGTGGGAGGTGGGACTGGTGGTTGGGAGGCAGGGATAGTGCTGGGCAGACTTGTACGGTCTGTGCCAGAGCCAGTGGTAGGAGGCGGGGCTGGTGGTTGGGAGGCGGGGATAGTGCTGGGCAGACTTATACGGTCTGTGCCAGAGCCGGTGGTGGGAGATGGGACTGGTGGTTGGGAGGCAGGGATAGTGCTGGGCAGACTTGTACGGTCTGTGCCAGAGCCGGTGGTAGGAGGCGGGGCTGGTGGTTGGGAGGCGGGGATAGTGCTGGGCAGACTTATACGGTCTGTGCCCTGAAAAGGACAGGTACAAATCAAGGTAAGGTATACACAAAAAAGTAGCACATATGAGTTTATCTTGTTGGGCAGACTGGATGGACCGTGCAGGTCTTTTTCAGGTCTTTTTCTGCCGTCATCTACTATGTTACTATGTTCTGTGCAATTTTTTTGTTTTTTTGTTACATTTGTACCCCTTGCTTTCCCACTCATGGCAGGCTCAATGCGGCTTACATGGGGCAATGGAGGGTTAAGTGACTTGCCCAGAGTCACAAGGAGCTGCCTGTGCCTGAAGTGGGAATTGAACTCAGTTCCTCAGTTCCCCAGGACCAAAGTCCACCACCCTAACCACTAGGTACTGCAGTACTGTAAGTGGTCCAGCAAATAAAAGAAATATGGTGGCAAAACCATGGGTACAGTATTGTACTTGCTTACTGTTGTGCAATACTATTATTAGCATTTGTATAGCGCTACCCAGACGCGGGCAGCGCTGAACACCTGACACAGACAGTCCCTGCTCAATAGAGCTTACAATCTAAAATAATACTGTACAATATTTGAGTGTTGCTACAGTACTGTAAGTAGTACAGCAAATAAAAATATTTTCTTTGCAACACACTGTTTCTCTGATTTTTGTTTATATGTTGTCCAATGCAGGAACCAAACCCTTTATTCCCTGTAGGGAAATGTATTTACTTTTTGTGTTTTTGAGGAAAAATTGGTATAGCTGGAACCTAAACCCTATTTCCCCTAAGTACATTTTTTGGAATTCACAGTTCATGAGTCTCTATCTTTTGTCACAAAAACGTCAGCTAACCTAGTGAGGGAAGGGCATGATAGAAATAGATTTGGGAGAATGTTCAGTCAATCTTTGGATTGTCTGAAAGAGGGATTTTGTCAAGTTAGTAGAAGACGCAAAATATTTAGTATGAGTCTTTCTTAGCTTGTTTTACCTGCAAATTAAAAGTCTAAAGTTCAATTTAAACAAGCTGAAGGGAATGATCTGAGTGTGTTTTATGCCAAACCTGCTCAGCTTTACGTAAGTGACGCTTTGCAAGACGTAAGACCCGATGATACAAGGATGTAAAAAAAATGGAAGCGGTGCAAAGAAAAGCTACGAGAATGGTATGGGATTTGCGTTACAAGGCGTATGAGGAGAGGCTTGCGGACCTGAACATGTATACCCTGGAGGAAAGGAGAAACAGGGGTGATATGATACAGACGTTCAAATATTTGAAAGGTATTATTCCGCAATCGAACCTTTTCCAGAGATGGGAGGGCGGTAGAACGAGAGGACATGATATGAGAGTGAAGGGGGGCAGACTCAAGAAAAATGCCAGGAAGTATTTTTTCACGGAGAGAGTGGTAAATACTTGGAATGCCCTCCCGTGGGAGGTGGTGGAGATGAAAACGGTAGCGGAATTCAAGCATGCGTGGGATAAACATAAAGGAATCCTGTTCAGAAGGAATGGATCCTCAGAAGCTTAGCCGAGATTGGGAGGCGGGGCTGGTGGGGCTAGTTCTGGGCAAGACTTCTATGGTCTGTGTCCTGAAAATGGGGCTAGTTCTGGGCAAGACTTCTACGGTCTGTGTCCTGAAAATGGCAGATACAAATCAAGGTAAGGTATACACAAGAAGTAGCACATATGAGTTTATCTTGTTGGGCAGACTAGATGGACCGTGCAGGTCTTTTTTTGCCGTCATCTACTATGTTACTATGATACCACGGAGCGGAAGAATGGGAAGACAGTGATATTTCGTGTACTGGAGCAAAATTATCTAAACTGGCTATAATAGATTCATTCCAAGTCTGAACTTGGGAATCCAAGGGAGAAAGGAGAAATCAGTAGGAAAAAATGTGAAGAGTGGGGGACATTGGACTGGATTGTAAGAGTTGCATCAAGAAGAAGAAGAACGTTGAGAGTTGTGGTGCATCTGAGTAGCTGTACTGTTTATAGAAAGAGACATCAGGAAAGAAATTTAAAAAGGAGTCCGACGAAGGTGAAGAAAAATTACTTAGAAAAACGTCACTGATCCTACTTGAGCACGCAGCTATGGAATGATCTACCTACAGACCTGAAAGCTATTAACAAATTAACTAACTTCCGCAAATCACTGAAAACTCATCTCTTCCAAAAGGCCTACAAGGAAAATACATAGCCTACAAACTACTTCAACAAATCACAGAATTACCATAGCTCACCTCTAACTTGCCTAACACTTCCCGGCCATCCTCCCCCACCCAATCTTTAAACAGCAAAAATTGTATTTGTCACCATGAAACAACTATGCTTATCTTCTATTACCAACATTCAAACTATAAGAAATGTACCTGTTAACACGAAATGATTATGTCATAACCACACTCTGTAAGCCACTTTGAGCCTACAAATAGGTGGGTAAAGGTGGGATACAAATGCTACAAATAAATAAATAACCAGGTCCAAGGTGGAAATGACTCATGCCAATAGAGGTCCAAATCCTGTAAAAAAGGAAATAAGACGTTGCTAAAGAATTAGGCGGGAGATCTATGTTGGTATTAGAATCCCCCATCACAAGTAGATTAGGTTAACAAATACATAGTAACATAGTAGATGATGGCAGATGAACACCTGTATGGTCCATCCAGTCTGCCCAATAAGATAAACTCATATGTGCTACTTTATATGTATACCTGACCTTGATTTATCCTTGCCATTTTCAGGGCATAGACCGTAGAAGTCTTCCCAGTACTTGCCCTGCCTCCCAACCACCGGTACTGCCACCCAATCTCCGCAAGCTTCTGAGGATCCTTCTGAACAGGATTCCTTTATGTTTATCCCATGCATTTTTGAATTCAATTTGAATTTCATCTCCACCACCTCCCGCGGGAGGGCATTCCAAGTATCCACCACTCTGTGAAAAAAAACTTTCCGACATTTTTCTTGAGTCTGCCCCGCTTCAACCTCATTTCATGTCCTCTAGTTCTACCACCTTCCCGTCTCCGGAAAAGGTTCGTTTGCGGATTAATACCTTTCAAATATTTGAACATCTGTATCATATCACCCCTGTTTCTCCTTTCCTCCAGAGTATACATGTTCAGGTGAGCAAATCTCTCATACGTCTTGTAAAGCAAATCCCGTACCATTTTTGTAGCTTTTCTTTGCACAGCTTCAATTCTTTTTACATCCTTAGCAAGATACTGCCTCCAAAACTGAACACAATACTCCAGGTGGGGCCTCACCAACTTTACAGGGGCATCAACACCTCCTTTCTTCTAGCTGGTCACACCTCTCTATACAGCCTAGCAACCTTCCGGCTACGGCCACCACCTTGTCACACTGTTTCGTCACCTTCAGATCCTCAGATACTATCACCCCAAGATCCCTCTCCCTGCCTGTACATATCAGACTCTCACCGCCTAACACATACATCTCCCATTGATTTCTACTCCCTAAGTGCATCACTTTGCATTTCTTCACATTAAATTTTAATTGCCAAACATTAGTCCGTTCTTCTAGCTTCTGCAGATCCTTTTTCATGTTTTCCACTCCCTCCGGGGTGTCCACTCTGTTACAAATCTTGGTATCATCCGCAAAAAGGCAAACTTTACCTTCTAACCCTTCGACATTGTCACTCACAAATATATTGAACAGAATCGGCCCCAGCACCTGATCCACGAGGCACTCCACTACTCACCTTTTCCTGATCCGAGTAAATTCTAACAACCACCACCCTCTGGCATCTGTCCGTTAACCAGTTCCTAATCCAGTTCACCACGTCGGGTTCTATCTTCAGCCTGTCAAGTTTATTCAAGAGCCTCCTGTGGGGGAACCGTGTCGAAAGCTTTGATGAAGTCTAAGTAGATTACATCTATAGCACGTCCTTGATTCAATTCTCTGGTCACCCAGTCAAAGAATTCAATTAGATTTGTTTGGCACGATTTACCTTTGGTAAAACCATGTTGTCTCGGATCTTGCAACTTATTGGCTTCCATGAAATTCACTATTCTTTCCTTCAGCATCGCTTCCATTACTTTTCCAGTAACCGAAGTGAGGCTTACCGGGCTATAGTTTCCAGCTTCTTCCCTATCACCACTTTTGTGAAGAGGGATCACATCCGCTCTTCTCCAATCCCACAGAACCTCTTCTGTCTCCAAGGATTTATTAAACAAATCTTTAAGAGAACCAACCAGAACCTCTCTGAGCTCCCGCAATATCCTGGGGTGGATCCTGTCCGGTCCCGTGGCGTTGTCCACCTTTAGATTTTCAAGTTGTTCATATACACTCTCTTCTGTGAACGGTGCTATATCCACTCCATTCTCTTACGCACTTTTGCCAGTTAATCGTGGTCCTTCTCCAGGATTTTCTTCAGTGAATACAGAACAAAAGTATTCGTTTAGCAAATTTGCTTTTTCTTCATCATTATCCACATAGTGGTTCGCAGCATCTTTCAGTCTCACAATTTCATTTTTAGTCTTCCTCCTTTCACTAATATACCTGAAGAAATTTTTGTCGCCCCTCTTTACATTTCTGGCCATTTGTTTTTCCGCTTGTGCTTTCGCCAGACATATCTCTCTCTTGGCTTCTTTCAGTTTCATCCGGTATTCCTCTCCGTGTTCCTCTTCTTGAGTTTGTCTGTATTTCACGAACGCCAACTCTTTAGCCTTTATTTTCTCAGCCACTTGCTTGGATCTGGAAATCGGAATGACGAAGTGATTAAATTTGCAGATGACACAAAACTATTCAAGGTTGTTAAATCACATGTGGATGACACAAAACTATTCAAAGTTGTTAAAACACATGCGGACTGTGAACATTTGAAGAAAGACCTTAGGAAATTGGAAGACTGGGCATCCAAATGGCAGATGAAATTTAATGTGGACAGAAGCAACATGATGTACATTGGAAGGAATAATCCAAATCATAGTTACCTGATGCTAGGGTCCACCTTGGGGGTCAGTACCCAAGAAAAAGATCTACCTGTCATAGACAATACGCTGAAATATGCCCAGTATGCGGCAGCAGCCAAAAAAGCAAACAGGATGCTAGGAATTATTAGGAAAGGAATGGTAAATATGAACTACAATGCCTCTGTATCGCTCCATGGTGCAAATTCACTTTGAGTATTGTGTTCAGATCTGGTCGCCAGATCTCAAAAAAGATATAGCGTAATTAGAAAAGGTTCAAAGAAGAGCGACCAAAGTGATAAAGAGGATGGAACTCCTCCTATATGAGGAAAGGTTAGGGCTCTTCAGCTTGGAAAAGAGACAGCTGAGGGGGGATATGATTGAGGTCTAAAAAATCCTGAGTGGTGTAGAACGAGCAGAAGTGAATTGATTTTTTTACTTTTTCAAAAAGTACAAAGACTAGGGGGACACTCAATGAAGTTACGTGGAAATACTTTTAAAGCAAATAGGAGGAAATATTTTTTCACTCAACAAATAGTTAAGGTCTGGAACTCTTTGCCAGAGGATATTGCAACAGTGGTTAGCATATATGGGGTTAAAAAAGGTTTGGACAAATTCCTGGAAGAAAAGTCCATAGTCTGCTATTGAGACAGACGTGGGGAAGCCACTGCTTACCCTGGGATTGATAGCATGGAATATTACTACTATTTGGGTTTCTGCCAGGTACTTGTGACCTGGATTGGCCACGGCTGGAAACAGAACACTGGGCTCGATGGACAATTGGTCTGACTCGGTATGGCTAGTCTTATGTTAAGCTGTCCAAGAAATCCTATATAATAAAACGCACCTCCAACATTCTGAAGCTGACTGCATGGCTGAGGCATTCCTGCTCTCTATATCCATCTCCTGAATTGACATCACGTACTTCCGGGTTCGTCACAAGCAGAAGTGACCAACCACATGAGGTTTCTCGGCTTCAGAATGTTGAAGGTGCATTCTATTAAATAGGATTGGTCAGTTCCTTGAAGCACAGCCAGAGCTCAGCGTCCTGCACAGTAACACTCAGACACCAGAGAGAGGGGGAGGGAGGGGGGCCTGACACCAGAGAGGGGAGGGAGGTATCTCTGTCACACACACACTCCTCTCACCTTCTCTCACAATGTCTTTCTCACTCACACACACTGTCTCTCACACTGTATCACATTCACTCTATGTGTCACACAGTCACTCACACACTCTCTTGGTCTCATACACTCAGTCTCACAGAGAGTCTGTGTCTCACACACTCTCTCTCGCACACACTGTATCTGTGTCTCACACACTGTCTCTCATACGCACTTGCACACACTCTCATTCTCAAACACACACACTCTCTCTCATAGACACACTCGCACCCAGACTCACTCACTCACTCTCTCTCACACACTCGCGCATTCACTCTCTCTCTCACACACAGCCACTCTCACAAACATACACACTCCGCAGAAAACCTTGCTAGCGCCCGTTTCATTTGTGTCAGAAACGGGCCTTTCTTTTTTTTTTTTTACTAGTGTTTGAATAATCTCTCCTTACTGTTGTTGTTTTCTTTATCATTTTTCTTTTCTTCAATTTGTTTTGTTGGTCATTAATTTCTTTTAAAAAAGCAATTAAAATACATTTTTTAATGTTTGTGACATGGAACCGTGGTACAGACCAAACCAGGCTTCAGGCTTTGCTGTGCCAGAGAACTGCTAACAGTGATGCCCATGAACTATGTAATATGTTTAGGCCTCGCTCACCAGTAGGAAAACTGTTATGAGTACATGAGACTGTTCCTAAGAGGCAGTGATTTTTCAGGCTACAGGGACACTACAGAGAGGAAGAGAAGCTCCTAAATATCAAAAGAATCTTGAGTGCAGAAATCGGTCAATTCTGCCTGGTCTAGCACAGGAGTTCTCCACCCTTCGGGGACACACCTAGCCATTCAGGTTTTCAGGATCACCACAATGAATATGCATGAGATAGATTTGCATACCCTACCTCCCAAGAAATAGGTTGAGAACCCTTGGTCTAGTATAATGGTTTCAATTTGGTCTTTAGGGACCACCTGGCCAGTTGGGTTTTCAGGCTATCCAGAATGAATATGCGTGAGATGTATTAGTATGCACTTCCTTCATTGCATGCAAATGATCTCTCATGCTTATTCATTGTGGGCATCCTGAAAACTCGACTGGCCAGGTGGTCCCTTAGGACTGGGTTAAGAACTACTGGTCTGGCAGATCCTCTTCCTTTGTTGCTTCCATCCAGTGGCATATCGAGGGTGAGGCAGTGGGTTCAGTCCGCCCCGGGTGCATACTGCAGGAGGGGTGCAGGGAGCAGCTGTGCGGCTGCCGGCTCCACTGGTTCCCTGCTCCCTCTGCCCCAGAACAGGAAGTAACAGCAGAAGGAGCAGGGAACCAGCAGAGCTGACAGCTGCATGGCTGCTCCCAGCAGGTAGGAAGAATGCACTGGGGGGGGGGGGGGGAGCTTGGAGGTGAAGCGCCAGGGGGATGCTGCGCCGGGGAGGGGTGTAGTGCTGCACCCAGGAGGAACAGACGACGCTACACCCTGGGGAGGGGGGGGGGGGGCGCAGCAGCGATCCACCCTGGGTGGCAGCCGACTAAGGAGTGCCACTGCTTCCATCTCCTCATGCAGTGGCCTGAAAACGATACCGAGAGGTCTTGGGATCATGCAGTGTCCTACTTCCTTGAAGGTGTAAAACTTGACTGAGACTTAACGTAAAGTGCATATGGCCTGGGTGCAGAACAGATCAGAACTGCCTGGTTCAGAGTCCACCTCTAACCACAGAGGGACCATAGCCATCATGTAACTCCAAAGTGCAAGAAGCTTGAGGACATTTCAGTGCAATTGTCTGCACCTAAGAAGGCTCGTCATCCTTTTTGGTGCAATAAAAGTTCTTGTGCCAAGCCTTTTGACCCCCCTTGCCCCCGCCACCAACCCTCCCCCGCAGCCAACGTCAGGTACCTGTGCTGGCGGTGGTCCCCAACCCCCGCCAACCGAAGTTCCTATGTGCAGTTAGGGATGTCAGGACGACTCACACAGAAACAGAATCCTTCCATCCAGATCAGCTGCAGCAATGCGCCGGCCCGGAGACCAGTGCTGAAGAGGACTTCGGCTGCTGGGGGTTGGTGACCTCCGCCAGTACAGGTACCTGATGGCGGCGGGAAGGGGGGGTTCAAAGGGGAGGGGCACCGGGGGGAGGGTTAAAAGTGGCGGGGGGGTCAGCAGTGTCAAGGGGGGGCTAAAATGTGCCCCCTCACCTCGGGCTCTGGACCCTCCTCCTACCAAAAGTCTGGCTATGCCCCTGCTGCTCACTTAACGCGTGAGACCTTACCGCTAAGTGAATGGGTGGCGGTAAGGTCTCAGGCCCAAAATGAACACGCAACAATTTTCATTTTGCCGCACGTCCATATTCGGACAAGAAAAAAGGTCTTTTTTTGCAGGTGCACTGAAAAATGGACCTGCGTGCATCCAATACTCGCGTCTGCACCAGCGCAGGCCACATTTCAACGCACCTTAGCAAAAGGACCCCTTAGACTTTAGCTGCAGATACATTTCAATTCTCTACCTTTCCTGGCTGGTGTTTCCTGTTTTCAGTCGGAGTAACTATCTTTTATGTTTTTTCCTATGTCTTTTTTTTTCGTAAGTCTTCTATCAGTTAAAAAAAAACCAAAAAGGCAAGCAGAAAAGTCCTTGATTTTCACCACTGACTTCCTACTGGAGTGTTTCACTGTATCTGTGCTAGATCTAAGTCATAAAGAGAAGCTGGATGATTTGAGTTCTTGTAATCTTTCATCTGCTGCCATGTTTGGAAAATCAATTTAGAGTACCTGAAGTACATTACTGCAGCCAGCAAAAGTAACCCAAGAAAACCTTAGTGTTTGAACAAAAAGCATCTGTGTCAAGTGGAAAGTGATTCTGTAAACAATTAATTTCTTGAGATTAACAGAATATTACGCTAAAACTTACTACACGGCCATTTCTTTTTTTCGGTCTTTTTACCCGTTGCGGTAAAAAGTGCCCCGTGTAATTAAGAATTCGGTCTTTTTACCACCTTCCTAATAATCATACGTATCCCGGTAAAAGATTGGAATGATAAAAGACCGGGCCACGTAACGTATGAGAAAAGTAATTTATTAACTTACCAATAGAGTATACAGGAATAAAATAAATTTTCTCATAGGAGTACAGTTCTGCTTGTACAAAAGTATTGGCTGAGACTGTCTCAAACATTTACTAATCAGGCTGCTGCTTCTATACAAAGCCTTTTCATAAAAGACATTTTTATTACATTTGTACCCAGTGCTTTCCCACTCATGGCAGGCTCAATGTGGCTTACAGGTACTTATTTGTACCTGGGGCAATGGAGGGTTAAGTGACTTGCCCAGAGTCACAAGGAGCTGCCTGTGCCTGAAGTGGGAATCAAACTCAGTTCCTCAGGACCAAAGTCCACCACCCTAACCACTAGGCCACTCCTCCACTGTTGCTACTATTTGAGATTCTACATGGAATGTTGCTATTCCACTAGCAGTCGGCCCTTGCAGATCACCAATGTGGCCACGCAGGCTTCTGCTTCTGTGAGTCTGAGGACATCAGACTCACAGAAACAGAAGCCTGCGCAGCCTTCTACATGGAATGTTGCTAGTGGAATAACAACTTTCCATGTAGAATCTCCAATAGTAGCAACATTCCATGTAGAATCTCCAATAGTATCTATTTTATTTTTGTTACATTTGTACCCTGCGCTTTCCCACTCATGGCAGGCTCAATGCGGCTTACATGGGACAATGGAGGGTTACGTGACTTGCCCAGAGTCACAAGGAGCTGCCTGTGCCTGAAGTGGGAATTGAACTCAGTTCCGCAGGACCAAAGTCCACCACCCTAACCACTAGGCCACTCCATTGGTCCATGTTACTTCATTCTTTTCACTTATCAACTTTCTCTCTTGTTCTTCAGCCAAAACCTCCCTGCTACTTTGTCTGTTACCTCATGTTCTTTTCCCTGAACTCCTGTTCACATTCCATTCTAGCTACAGTCTTTGTCTGCTAGTTTGGTCGGCCTTCACCTTTAACAGCATCCCTTGATCCATAACCGTGCTGCCACTTCTTCACCTGGCGCACAGCAAAAGCATGCATTGCCGCTAGCGCAGGGTCCCTTTTTACCGCAGCTCAGTAAAAGGGTCCCCTGTTAGGCTGATGGAACCCTGGCAGGTTTTCTCTTTTGTGCAAAACATTTATGGTTTAACTTTACCTTTTAAAAATGTATCGATAACTGAACATTTTCAGCGCATAGGATGTTCTGGACAGAGCGTCAGAATAGGAGGTTGAGAAAGAGTCTGTAGTAAGCAGGGGACTGCCCGGATGCCTGCCGCGCACTACAGCCTTCCCCGGTTCTACCTTTAAAGGGGCATCACTGGTGATCTAGTGGCCTCTGCCGGGGGGGGGGGGGGGAATGATCTTTCCTGCCAGTTGTGCTGCTGCTATTCCCCCTGCCTGGCACTGTCATAGTTTAAAAATGTCGGCCGAGACTCCATGCAGAAGTCTCGGTCGCCATTTTGAAAACATGGCTGCACCCCGGCAGCGCAGTGGGCAGGAAAGAACATGCTTCCCCCCCCCCCCCCCGCAGAGACAACTAGTTCACCAGGGCTCTCAGGTAGGACCAGGGCAGCAGGGGCGTTGGCTGTAGTGGTAGGGGGCAGCCGGACGTTGCTAGGGAGGTGTCGGGCAGTGGCTGGTGGGGGTCTGCGCCTGATAGTAAGAAATCTTCACCAAAAGAAAGATGTGTGTACTGCGTGGCCAGGGCATGACCAACCGTTAGACAAGACTAGGCAGTTGCCTAGGGAAGCAGTTTCAAGGGAGGGGGGAGAGCAGCGGTACTCAAAGCAAAACAAGTTATAAAAGACACACAAAGAACCATCAGTGCATACATTTATGATAAAACAAAACGGCAAATATTTACAACTATGATGTCTATCTTATTAATTTATTTGGATTTTGCTCACACCTTTTTCAGTAGTAGCTCAATGTGAGTTACATTTCCAATTCTTAGTTTTGTTTAATAGAATTGTTGTAGGATGATCATGATTACAGTTTATCAAACTCTTGGAGGGGGGAGCCAACGGGCTAGGAATCAGATTCTGAAAATTAATAGGGGGGGGGGGGGGGGGGACTAGGATGAAGTTGGCCTAAGGTGCCTAATACTTATGCCTTGGCCATACCCAGGGCAGCCAAGTGTGTGTGAGTGATGGAGAGAGAAAGAATAAGGGAACTCAGCAGAGCTTGAGTGTCCTCCAAGGGAGCCTCAGTTGAAGGGAAAGGGAAATGGGACTTGATATACCGCCTTTCTGAGGTTTTTGCAACTACATTCAAAGCGGTTTACATATATTCAGGTACTTATTTTCTACCAGGGGCAATGGAGGGTTAAGTGACTTGGCCAGAGTCACAAGGAGCTGCAGTGGGAATTGAACCCAGTTCCCCAGGATCAATGTCCACTGCACTAACCACTAGGCTACTCCTCCACTAGCAACATTCCATGTAGACGTCTGCCCTTGCAGATCACTAATGCGGCCACGCAGGCTTCTGTTTCTGTGAGTCTGACGTCCTGCACGTACGTGCAGGACATCAGACTCACAGAAAGAGAAGCCTGCGCGGCCGCGTTGCTGATCTGCAAGGGCAGGCTTCTACATGGAATGTTGCTAGTGGAATAGCGACATTAACATTCCATCTAGAATCTCAAATAGTAGCAACAGAATCTCAATAGTAGCAACATTCCATCTAGAATCTCCAAGGGAAATGGGACGTAATATACTGCCTTTCTGTGGTATTTTGCAACTACATTCAAAGCGGTTTACATATATTCAGGTACTTATTTTGTACCAGGGGCAATGGAGGGTTAAGTGACTTGCCCAGAGTCACAAGGAGCTGCAGTGGGAATTGAACCCAGTTCCCCAGAATCAGAGACCGCTGCACTAACTACTGGGCTACTCCTCCATTAGCAACATTCCGTGCAGGAAGTCAGACTCACAGAAACCGAAGTCTGCGCAGCTGCATTGGTGATCTGCAAGGGCAGGCTTCTACATGGAATGTTGCTAGTGGAATAGCACAAAAAACAGAAGAAACCAGTCTGTTTGATTTTACAGAGAGGAGACGCTGCTCTGATGCTTTTTGCTTCACTTTGTTTCAAGGATCATTTAACGCTACAGTTTAAAAAGAGACACACATATTCCCTTTACAATTGGATAGAATTAAAAATCAACACACGGTGAGAAGACTCCTGACGCAGGCCTGTACGGCCGAAACACAGCTGTGTCGAGTCCCTTTCTCCCTGCTATCCTTTGGCTAATAAAGTGTTTTAATTTTTTTATTAACAAGTGTCGTCTTTTCCATATTTTTTATTTTTTTTTATGTATATGTATTTTTAAATACAAATTTGATTTTTTTTCTTGTTTTTAATTTTTGATTATTTTTGTTTTTGTTAGTCATCTTCGCTTTTTTGCTAGTGGAATAGCAAAATTCCATGTAGAATCTCAAACAGTAGCCAACATTCCATGTAGAATCTTAGATAGTAGCAACATTCCATTTAGAATCTGAGATAGTGAAAGGGAAATGGGACTTGATATACCGCCTTTCTGAGGTTTTTGCAACTACATTCAAAGCAGTTTATATACATTCAGGTACTTATTTTGTACCAGGGGCAATGGAGGGTTAAGTGATTTGCCCAGGGTCACAAACAGCTACAGTGGGACTCGAACTCAGTTCCCCAGGATCAAAGCTCACTGCACTAACCACTAAGCCACAAAAAAAGGTAAAGGTGAAAATCTGGTACTGCATCACTAGGTACAATGGGCAGATGTAGCTGGGCCCTGCCTCTCACATCAACATTCAAATCTCTGTTGCTTCTAAAATGATGTCAGCACTGAAAGCAGAAAACCTGTGTGAGGCCATTTGCAGGCTCCCCCTCCCCCATGCAAGGTGGAGAGAGAGAGAGAGAGAGAGTGAGATGGGCTGGTTTTTGGCAGCAGTGGCATCAGCCCTGCCCATCTCCACCACCACCACCAGGCAAATCGCCCCCTTCCCGATCGCTGCCCAAGGAGGCAGCAGGTACCGTCTCTGCTCTCAGGCCTTCTGCGGCACCGGCATGACCTAAGGCCGAGCCCAGGAGCCCAGGAAAGGGGCGGGCGAGGGCGGCGGCCTCCCCCCCCCCCCCCCCCCCCGCAGCATGCACTGGGGTGTGGGCTTCGCCTCGTCCCGCGCCTGTGTGGTGGATCTGAGTCGGAACCAGAGCCTGGCCCTGGGCTGGGCTGCGGGGGGAGGAGGAGGAGGAGGCTCGGACGAGCCCTGCGCCTTCTATGGGGACATCGTCGCCTTCTCTCTGCACGACTCGGGCGGCGTCATGGCCGGGCTGGGACCCGACTCCTGGTGGAAGAAAACCCTCTATGTGACCGGGGGGGCCCTGCTGGCCGCCGCCGCCTACCTGATCCACGAGCTGCTGGCCATCAGGTGAGAGACGGACCCTTCGGGGGGGGGGGGGCTCTCTTGCAGTGCAATAATAATAATAATATGGGGGGGGGGGCATCTGAGATACCTTTGCCCTCCTTGACCTTGTTTGTAAACATCTCCGTCCTTATTCTACAATTATTCTCTCATTGCTTGGGAGTGAACATAATTTTATAATGTTATCAGTGCCGTCTTCCCCCCCCCCCCCCTAATGAATGTACTGTATGTATTTGGATTTATAGATCGCCTTTTTGAAGATTCCCGGTGCAGCCAGTGCAATGTATGTTATTTCTTAACTGTCTCTTTGCAGACAAGTAAGTGTCAGGGAGAAGGATTGGAGGTAAAAGCTATCGGGAGCATCTTTCCTAAAATTCTTGGAAAATGCCAGCTCATTGTTGGTGATGATTTCACAGCCGGATCTGCTACATCTTCTTATTACCGTCTTTATTCGGGAATGCAATGCTTCCGCTGACTCCGGGAAATGGAAAGTCCTGGCTGTAATACACATGGGGAGAGGTTTTTTTTTTTTTTTTTTTGTAGGAGCAGCTTTTGAAGTAAACAACTGCATATGGATCGGTACAGTCATGGGAGGGTAGGGCTGCAACAAGGGACCTCAAAGTCTTGCAGGGTAGACTTCAGGCAGGATTTAAGGTGAAAACACCCTGCAGGAAGTTTTGCAAACCAAATGAATCGACATTATTGCCATAAGTAGTCCTTCACCCATGTTTGTGCGAGGTCAGGTAGCTTTGGTAACATAGTAACATAGTAGATGACGGCAGAAAAAGACCTGCACGGTCCATCCAGTCTGCCCAACAAGATAAACTCATATGTGCTACTTTTTGTGTATACCCTACCTTGATTTGTTCCTGTCCTCTTCAGGGCACAGACCGTACAAGTCTGCCCAGCACTATCCCCACCTCCCAACCACCAGCCCCGCCTCCCACCACCTGCTCTGGTACAGACCGTATAAGTCTGCCCAGCACCAGCCCCGCCTCCCACCACCGGCTCTGGCACAGACTGTATAAGTCAGCCCAGCACTATCCCCGCCTCCCAACCACCAGCCTCACCTCCCACCACCGGCTCTGGCACAGACTGTATAAGTCTGCCCAGCACTATCCCCGCCTCCCAACCACCAGCCCCGCCTCCCACCACCAGCTCTGGCACAGACTGTATAAGTCTGCCCAGCATTATTTTGCAGGGGGCTGAAATGAGGGAAGTCGTTTAAAATCAGCTTCTCCCACTGATGTTATTTTTTTTTGCCGTGGACAAAATCATTGTACCGATATACTGTGAGATTCTATATATCAGTATTTCCCAAGTCCTTGCCAGTCAGGATATCCACAACGAATATGCATGAACTTGATTTGCATACACGGCCTCTGTTATATGCAACTCTCTTTGTGCGTATTCATTGTGGATATCCTGAAAACCTGACTGGCAAGGGGGTACTCCAGGACCAGACTTAGGAAACATTGCTATACATCACGCCAAGATTTCTGTGCAGAAATTGAAGTGTATTCCATAGCAATACATATAAGCTAATTGGTTAACAAGCTAATCAGTGCTGATAATTGGATGTTAGCCAATTATCAGCACTAATTGGCATTAATTAGAATTTACACACAAAACTAAGCGCATTCTATAATGTGCTGAGCGTAAATTCTAAGTCGCATAGTTGAAAAGTGGGTGTGGCCATGGGCATTTCTAAAATCTATGCACGTTGTTATAGAATACATCTGCGCCACGTGTAATTTAGGCGTTGGGCTTTACACCAGGTTTTACTTGGCGTAATTAGCCACCACTAAATTGAGTCGTGTGGACTGGCACTCAGCATATTCTATAAACTGCGTGAAAATTTAGGCTTATTTTATAAAGTACGCCTAAGCGAATTTCATTTTGACGCGGAATTTTTAGGCATGATATATAGAATCTGGTCCATAGTTTGTATGCTCTTTATGATCAAGGAAAACACCGTACCTTGGGTCTGGATTTATGGATAGACTAAATAGGCAATTGCCTAGGGCACCAAACTTTGAAGGTGCTACAGTAGATAAAGGGGGGCCTGCTGCTCTTTTGCTTCAAATGGACACTGGTGACATTCTTATCTCTTCCACCTCTGCTCGTTTCAGTCCTACCCGTGGGAGCCAGAATCTTAAACCTAGACCATAACTAAATGTGATTTGTCTTGAACTCAGCTTTGAAAAGAAGAGTAATTCAATCTAAAATCCAAATGCTGCCTGTTGGTTAATAAAATGCTAATTGCTTCATTTCTCAAATTATACCAATTTGTTTGTTTTGGACTGTATTGGGTTTTGGTCTTGGTCTTATATTTGAGTATGCATTTGTTTTGTTTTTTGTTGCATTAGTGCATTTACTTCATTTTTGCACATTTTCAGGAATATAAAGTGTTAATTTTTGTATATTAAGGCCTCCATTTTAAAATAATTTTCTCCATTGAGTTAATTCTAGTAACCTTTGCTGTATCCCTCCTTCAGATCTATCAGGCTGATTGATGGCATCCTGGAATTTATAGGTGGGTCAGAAGGACAGTGCTCCATGGGAGAAAACCTTAAACACCAACATCTTCTTAGGAATTAAATACCATAATAAAAAAAGAGAGATCTTAATAATGTTAACGAGCACCTGAATTATATAACTGCTTTAAAACTATTCTGTACACTAGGGAGCATGATATTCAAAGTCAACATGCATGACCAATTAACCTAGGAGGATTTTTTTTTATTATTAAAGCTGTTTTCACTGCTGTTCAGCACCATGGTCTGGACAGTTCCTTTGTTTTGTTGACGATTATGGACTTCCTTCACTATATGGTTCAGGATAATGAAGTGCTGTTTAAACTAACATCATTAGCTGGTAAATTTTGCCTGTTAGCTGTCTTTCATTTTTGTTGAGTATACCTGTGGAGGTAGTACCTTAGCTAACTACTTACAAGAAAAAAAATTATTTTGATGCCTATTCCCAAATCAAAACGATTAGACTTCTTGTTACCCTTAAATTGTCTTCTGGTAGCAAGCATTCCATGGTTAGCCAAAGCTGCTGGAATCTTTAGTTGCTTCTCAAGCAATGCAGTTTTGGGATTCTTTTCAAAGTTTGCATAATTCTCAGCATGGGTTTATTAGACTCATGCATGGCACTGAATTTCTACTCCTTACCTTGTTCTCCAAAGCTAGATCTTTATTAAGTCAGAAAATCTCTTCTGTTCTTTTCCAGTTTGATGTTTCAGGTCCTAATGCAGGCATTGATTTTGACCCAGCTTGATTACTGTAGTGTTTTATATGCTGGATTACAGCATAAGTTTTTTTTTAATATAAACTTTAACTTCTTCAGAACGTCTTCAGGCTAATTTAATCTATAACTGTAAAAAGTTTGATCAGGCCTCCCCTTTGCTGCGTAAATGACATCGGTTGCCTGTTGAAGCCCGGGTGGAATTTAAGATAGCATGTTGGGTATATAAAATTATTTTGGGGAAACTCTCCATTATCTCTTATTGAATTGTTACCTTTCTCCTCCTCGAGATTGAGCTTTCATTTTAGTTCTATGCTTAAATCGGGGTTTCCGTCAGTTAAAAATATTAAGCTAAAACAATTTCATGTAAGTTCCTTTTGCCATCTGTCCAACAAGATTTGGAATATGGTAACTTTGCAGTTTAGGTCACTATTTAACTATTTCCAGTTTCGTAAAGGTTTAAAGACCTTTCATTTTAGTACATTTTATGATCTTATTTAGTGAATTTTAATTTTGATTTCTGCTTCTCTCTTAATGGCAAGTTAGTTGTTCCTTAAGAATTTGCTTTATGTTACCCGCTTTGATTCCTGAGTAGATATAAGTGGGATATAAGTACCAGAATAGAACAGAACACATGGAGCTTAATATAGTTCGGTGGTCTTCACTAATTTTTAAGTCGGGACCACTTTGGATTCAAATGAGCTGAAGGAGAGCTGCCAGATATCTTCCCATGCAGGGCCATGACACTGCTGTCCAGTGTACATCGGTGACATGCATCCCCAGCAACCCAACAAACGCATTCTCTTCTTCCATGAAGAAATGACTTGGCCTTCAAGCATGCAGCTCTTCTCTCCCCCTCCATCCACTTTCTGCTTTCTGTCTGGAGCTTGAGAAGAGAGGCAGGGAGGAGTGAAGATAAACAAAATGATGATGGAGGCCACCATTGGCCCCCGGGCCTTGCATTATAGAACAGTGGTACAGTTGGAAAGGCCCTAAAAACGTAATACATTTCAGTTAGCAAATTATCAAGTTGTGGTTACTGACTCCTGCAGTACAATCCCAGATCCATCCGATCAATCAGCGACTATTTACCCTTCCGGAAATCACTAAAAACCCACCTGTTCAAGCAAGCCTACCCAAATGAACCAATCTAATCCTAGGATCCCTTCTACCCAACACATATCCAGAAGACAACGACAATGACTCAGACTGTATCTCCCACCTAATTTCCCTATACTTTTCCCTGTCCCATCCCCCTCCTGCCCCTCTACCCCTCCTCCAATGCTCATCTACCCCTTGCTCATACCTCTCCTACTCCCTTCACCCTCCCCCATCTTTACCTACCAATCTCTTTTACTATTCTGCTATAATTAACCTATATTTTCTCTATCAATACTCTGTAATCCATGTTATTATGTAAGCCGCATTGAACCTGCTTTGAGTGGGAAAGCGCGGGGTACAAATGTAATAATAAATAAATAGTGATCATAAATGGTGTTAATTTTGCGAGCAGCGTTATTGTTCCATCCCAGGAGCTTCAGGCCACAAAGTTGCTGCCCAGTGTTACTGGGGGCTTTTAATGGTGCCAACACACTATCAAAACAGCTGCCTCCTTTCTTTTCCATGGCCACATCATGGCTAGACCCCCCCCCAAACCCCCTCCAGTCAAGATGCCCCTACACCTCCTCAATTAGAAACCCCCCCTCCCGGAGCCCTCCTCCAATCAAGAAAGCCCCAAAGCCACCCCCATGCCCACCTTTTAAATCCCTGGTATCTAGTGGGGGCAGAGAAAACTGATCCCCACTCACTCCTGCCCCTTACCAGTGCCAGGTTACAAGTGATGCTGGCGACTCTTAATGGTACTTTTGCAGTACTACCACTAAGAGACAAGGTGCCATATAAGGAGGGTCTTTTGCCATTTGCCCTTATATGGCAGTTTTACCTCTCACAGTAGTACTGCAAGGCTACTGCAAGGGGTCGCTGGTGCTAATTTGGCAAGGGACAGCAGTGAGTGGCAATCGCTTGTGCCTTGATCCTACTCTACACCAAGGATTTAAAGGGTAGGCTGGGGTGGGGGGGAGCTTCGAGGAGGGCTTGGAATTGGAAGGATTCAAGGGTGTCTGGAATAGAGGGGTCTTCAAGGTGGTGTCTGGCCGTGCTATGGCCTCCCGGGGAGGGGGGGGGGGGGATTGAGAAGATCAAAACAACTGCTGCCTCTCTCAAGTGTAAGCGCCTTTAAAGGTGACCAGGCACATTGGGCTGTTGCTTTGTACCTTGATACTCCTGGGACGTTAAAATAACTTTAGCATTTTGCCTGATTTATTTTTCCAGCTATAATGTGGCTTGCAGTATTCGCATGTATTTGCATATTTTCGGAGTTGGCTTTCCTGTACGAATCAGTTAGCGCACTGACATTACCACGTACTAACTGGTTAATGCAAAATTACCGCATGAGCCCTTACCACCTACAAAATACGCTGGTGAGTGCTCATGTATTCATTCTTTTCAATAGCCGCATGCTAATGGCAACATTGGCGCATGGCCATTAATAGGAAAAATAGAAAATCTGCCATTTTACTGCTGTGGTAAAAATGGCCTTAGCACGCTGGAAAAACTCACACAAGGGCACAACCAAGTCCACTTTTTACCGCAGCTTAGTAAAAGGACCCCTAAGATATTATTTACTTATTGGACAGAAAGGATAGGGTTAAAGGGTCATTTCTCTCAACGGAGGAGGGTGGACAGTGGAGTGCCGCAATGGGATAGTGCTTATATGGACCAAAAAAACCACGCTGTCTTTAAAAAGACGCGGTAGCTAGAACACGGAGACGCCAAAGCAGCGATTCTGCTTTACGCTCTTGCCATTTGATTTGGCATCTCTGTGTTGTAGCTACTGCGTCTTTTTAAAGACAGCGTGGTTTTTTTTGGTCCATATAAGCACTATCCCATTGCGGCACTCCACTGTTCACCCTCCTCCGTTGAGAGAAATGACCGTTTAACCCTATCCTTTCTGTCCAATAAGTAAATAATATCTTAGGGGTCCTTTTACTAAGCTGCGGTAAAAAGTGGACTTGGTTTAAAGACAGCTTGGTTTTTTTGGTCTATATAAGCACTGTCCCATTGAGACCTTTTGAACAGACCCCTGAGGCAGACACTTGGCCGAAACACAGTGCCGTGTCGGGTCCCACCAGGAATAAAGTCGTCTTTTCTCACTTAGGCCCTGTTTACTAAGGTGCATTAGTGTTTTTAGCGCACCTACACTACATGTAGGCGCCTAAAGGGATATTGTAGGCACGTACACGGTTAGCGCGCGTTAAAAACGTTAACACGCCTATAACGCTGCTTAGTAAACAGGGCCCTAAGTCGTTCTCCTGTTTTCCTTTGGAAGAGTTGTGTTGGCTACACTACTTTGTTTTTTTTTTGTGGTCCCTTCATTTCTAAGTCGGACAGCAGGAATTTCTTTCTGTGTAAGGCGGTATTTATACAGTTAATGCCATCTAAATACAAAATCTCTTTTCTCCTGCTCGGAGATATACATTTTGCCAGGGCTTAGTTTTGGAACTCGATCAAGTTGGCTTTCTGCTTGTGTTATCCTTTTCAGACCTCTTCCATTTGCGTGAGAGGTTCACGTACCAGGACATGCACTGATGCCTGCCAATCCCTTACTCGCAAGCCTTTGAAACAGTTCGAGCTAGCAACAATCCATCCAGGCCAAAAGCACACGGTCTTACAGTGATAAAGTACAGTGTTTACTTCTTTGTGAAGAACTGCCGACATTGACCAAGGATAGTATGAAACCCTTCTACTAACATGCATTAAGCACTTATGGGGCAATTATGTAACTGGGTGCTTCCAGTTAGGCACCAGGAGGGTATGTGATAGGTACCTAGGTTCTGTTACAGAATACCTGCATAATCGGCTATCAGTGCACTGAAAATTAAAGCCGGGCACAGAGCTGATGTGAGTGTTCTGTTAGCTACATATGTGACTGGGATCCGTGCTTGTGTACCCCTCTTGCAAGTACATGCCATGTAAGTGAAGCAGGTATTTGCAGAACAGGCTTAGGCACCATGCTAGCATTTACACACGTAGGTAACCATAATATAAGTATGTTCATTTTAAATGCAGCATCAATGCTAAGCTTGTCATTCCAGCTTTAGTTTTACCATGTTTTCATGACTAGGCCTCTGATTTCAGTCGCCTCAGATCTGTCTAGAGCTTAATTTGGCTCTTGGGTTGTTCGTAGTTGCAGGCTTTGTAGAGCTTCTGGTCCTGGAAGAGATAGAAATTTTTCTTCACCCAACGTGTAATTAGACTCTGGAATTCGTTGCCGGAGAACGTGGTACGGGCGGTTAGCTTGACGGAGTTTAAAAAGGGGTTAGATAGATTCCTAAAGGACAAGTCCATAGACCGCTATTAAATGGACTTGGAAAAATTCCGCATTTTTAGGTATAACTTGTCTGGAATGTTTTTACGTTTGGGGAGCGTGCCAGGTGCCCTTGACCTGGATTGGCCACTGTCGGTGACAGGATGCTGGGCTAGATGGACCTTTGGTCTTTCCCAGTATGGCACTACTTATGTACTTATGCCCTATTAGTACCAAGTCTTGCACATCAAATTGACCATATAATATTCTCTGGTTTTGTGGCAGGAAAGAGGAAGAGGTGAATTCAAAAGATGCCATCATATTGCATCAGTTTTCAAGACCAAACAATGGTGTCCCTAGCCTGTCTCCGTTCTGTCTGAAGATGGAAACCTACTTGCGGATGGCTGATTTGCCCTACCAGGTAATCTTCTTTACACCTCTAACTTCTGTTTCTTTGTACCAAGGCTAAATGTTAAATATGGGATGGAAACATTTATCTTGCTCAAGGTCAATGTAGGTAAATAATAAAAGGTCAATGACTCTGTTGCACTGCTCTGTGCTGCCAGCATGAAATCCTCATTTGGTTCCTTCTGGACCTGGCTTCTGCTTAATGAATCAATAGAGGCCCAGGACACTGCAAGTAAGGATGTTGGTGACTGTTTTAAGTTGGTGATGCACCAGAACATTTTCTGCTTCCATGTGACTCAAGAACAAATTGATTGCATGATGTTTTGTTGACCACTGAAATGTGATCTGTGGATTAAGTTTAAGAAACTTACCCGGGGTGCGGAGTTTTCTTCTGGCTCCGGGGGTTTTCTAGACCATCCTTGCGGCCAAATGGTGTGATTGATAGCTAGCAGAATGACCTGTTCGAGGTCCAGAGGCATTTATGAGGCCTCCGACAGGGAGCTGCGTTGTCTGTGGCTTGCTGCAGCGCTGCCTGGCAGAGTTGTGTTGTTTCTCAGCCGGGCGCGCTCAAGAAACTTTTGGCCTGTAGGAGGAGGGTGTGACTTTTTGTACATGTGCAGTAGTGCTGCCGGGCCAGCGCTAGGCCCAAAGTGAAGCAGAGGCCTAAATTTACGAGGCACCCCAACAAGGTTCCACAGTAACCTGTGATAAATCGCAGTGTTTTATCGCTACCACAGAGGGTCCTCCAGGACTCGGACCAGTGGAGGAGGTCATGTAAGTAACCTTCAGGGGACCAGGTAAGAGGTCTGGTGGCCCTGAAAAATTGTTAGTTTTCCACTGTTCAAGAAAGACCAAAGAGACTGAGGAGCCAAGAAAGACCACAGCTATGTATCATCACACAAGCACCAAAGAGAACTGAGACTGAAAACCACAATAAAATAAAGACAAAAAAATTCATATTTACCTGAGAAGAGGGCGGGCTGGCAGATGACTAGGTATTAAAACAGGGTACCTGTAATAAAGCAAAGTTCACACCAAGGGTCAGTTCTTATTTGAGAAAACGGTAAACAACTAACAGGCTTATTTTCGAAAGAGAAGGGCGCCCATCTTTCGATACAAATCGGGAGATGGGCGTCTTCTCTCAGGGTCACCCAAATCGGCATAATCGAAAGCCGATTTTGGGCGTCCCCAACTGCTTCCCGTCGCAGGGACAACCAAAGCTCCCGGGGGCGTGTCGGAAGCATAGTGAAGGCGGGACTGGGGTGTGCCTAACAGATGGGCGTCCTCGAGTAATAATGGAAAAAAGAAGGGTGTCCCTGACGAGCACTTGGGCGACTTTACTTGGTCCATTTTTTCTTACAACCAAGCCTTAAAAAGGTGCGCGAACTGACCAGATGACCACTAGAGGGAATCAGGGATGACCTCCCCTGACTCCCCCAGTGGTCACTAACCCCCTCCCACTCTGAAAAAAACAACTTTAAAAACTATTTTTGCCAGCCTGAAATGTCATAGTCAGGTCCATCATAGCAGAATGCAGATCCCTGGGAGGGGAGGTACAGTATGTGTGTGTCAGCAGAGGCATAGCGAAGGCATGGGCGTCCTTCTTTCAAACATTTTGGACGTCCTGAACTGCCCCCCACAGGGACTGCCAAATTTCAAGGGAGTGGAATGGAGGAGTGGTCTAGTGGTTAGAGCACTAGTCTTGCAATCCAGAGGTGGCTGGTTCAAATCCCACTGCTGCTACTTGTGATCCATAATCCAAAATGATTGTCAATGAGATTTTCTGCATTCTTACTATGCTTAAAACATAGAGATCAAAGTGGTTTTACATCTGGGAGGTTGGCTTCGGATAATTCTTGGACCTTTTGGAAATTTTTGACACTAGCCTCTACTTTGACTGATCCTTATGTTTCTTTGATGCTTGATGCGGAAAAGCATTTGAAAGGATTGAATGGTGTTCTATGTTTAGAGTGCTGTGGTGGTTTGGGATGAGCTCACAGCATATTAATGTAACCCTGGTCTCACCACACAGTTAAGGCTCGTTGTGGGTCAGCACCTGAGACCAGGGCCACAAAGAAAATCTCTCTCTTTTTCCAAGTCCAAGAAACCCTCATGGTCACACGAACTGATCTGGGTGTAGGCCGGGGCTGGATAAAAATCCGGAAGGCCATAGGATGTTAAGCTGGGGCTTATATTCTTTAAAAAGTCTGCACACTTTTCTCCGTTAGTCCAGAAAATAAGCAAGTTTCCACTCTCATGCAAAGAAAAGACTCCAATCCAGAGTGTTATACGCAATAACCAAAGCTTTATTGAAGATTCTGCAACAGGCAATTCAAATCCTTCTTGAAACAAACAGACAATTTATAATCCAACTTGATATCCAACAACAATAAATCCCGAAGCAAATTTAGGGATGTGTATCTTCTCAGGTTCAATTTGGGAACCTTACCAGGTGCCCTTGGCCTGGATTGGCCGCTGTCGTGGACAGGATGCTGGGCTCGGTGGACCCTTGGTCTTTTCCCAGTGTGGCATTACTTATGTACTTATGTACTCTCTCGACCTGCTGCCTGCCTACTGACTTTGCCTGTACCTGGAAGCTCGCCAGGTGCCCTTGGCCTGGATTGGCCGCTGTCGTGGATAGGATGCTGGGCTCGATGGACCCTTGGTCTTTTTCCAGTGTGGCATTACTTATATGTACTAACTTTATAATCCTACTTTATGTGCATATTTATTTATTTATTTTTTTATCATTTTACTTAATTACATTCACATTTATCACGTAAATGTAAGGAAAAACAGAAATTAATATAAGGAAAAAGAAAAACCATTTTCTCTCAACAATATATATAATTGTCCACAATTGGGGAATCCAAGATCAGGAAAACAATCTCAAAGAAAATAAGAAAAACACCAAGTGGTTAATCTTACAAATTCATATTTTCTGAGGGAGGAAGGTTAATCGGTAATTGCAGCCGGTACAGTGGTAACTAAAGGAAGTTGCTGCAGAGGGTCTTCATCTGTTCTTTTAACTCCACAAACTCTTGTAATTTCTTGGGTTCAACAAATAAGTAATAAGGAAATAAAACACTTACAAAGGAATCGCTCTAGGAAGGTCCCACCTAGGGCAATGAATCTTGGCTTAAAAGCCAAGAGTTCACATAGTAACATAGTAACATAGTAGATGACGGCAGAAAAAGACCTGCATGGTCCATCTAGTCTGCCCAAGATAAACTCCTATCTTGAATTTGTACCTGTCTTTTTCAGGGCACAGACTGTATAAGTCTGCCCAGCAGTATTTCCCGCCTCCCAACCACCAGTCCCGTCTCCCATCACCGGCTCTGGTACAGACCGTATAAGTCTGCCCTCCCCTATCCTAGCCTCCCAACCACCAACCCCTCTTCCCCCCACCTGCTCCACCACCCAATTTCAGCTAAGCTTCTGAGGATCCATTCCTGCTGCACAGGATTCCTTTATGCATATCCCACGCATGTTTGAATTCCGTTACCGTTTTCATCTCCACCACCTCCCGCGGGAGGGCATTCCAAGCATCCACCACCCTCTCCGTGAAAAAATACTTCCTGACATCTTTTTTGAGTCTGCCCCCCTTCAATCTCATTTTATGTCCTCTCGTTCTACCGCCTTCCCATCTCTGGAAAAGATTTTTTTGCGGATGAATACCTTTCAAGTATTTGAACGTCTGTATCATATCACCCCTGTTCCTCCTTTCCTTCAGGGTATACATGTTCAGGTCAGCAAGTCTTTGGTCATACGTCTTGGAACGCAAATCCCATACCATTCTCGTAGCTTTTCTTTGCACTGCTTCCATTTTTTTAACATCCTTCGCAAGGTACGGCCTCCAAAACTGAACACAATACTCCAGGTGGGGCCTCACCAATGACCTGTACAGGGGCATCAACACTTCCTTTCTTCTGCTGATCACACCTCTCTCTATACAGCCTAGCAACCTTCTCGCTACGGCCACCGCCCTGTCACACTGTTTCGTCGCCTTCAGATCCTCGGATACTATCACCCCAAGATCCCTCTCCCCCTCAGTACCTATCAGACTCTCCCCGCCTAACACATACGTCTCTCGTGGGTTTCTACTCCCTAAATGCATCACTTTGCATTTCTTCGCATTGAATTTTAATTGCCAAACCTCAGACCATTCTTCTAGCTTCCTCAGATCCCTTTTCATGCTTTCCACGCCCTCCCGGCGTCCACTCTGTTGCAAATCTTAGTATCATCTGCAAATAGGCAAACTTTACCTTCTAACCCTTCGGCAATGTCACTCACAAATATATTGAACAGAATCGGCCCCAGCACCGATCCCTGAGGCACTCCGCTACTCACCTTTCCCTCCTCCGAGCGAACTCCATTTACCACCACCCTCTGTCGTCTGTCCGTCAACCAGTTCCTAATCCAGTTCACCACTTCGGGACCTATCTTCAGCCCATCTAGTTTATTTAAGAGCCTCCTGTGAGGAACCGTGTCAAAAGCTTTGCTAAAATCTAAGTAGATTACGTCTATAGCACGTCGATGATTCAATTCTCCAGTTACCCAATCAAAGAATTCAATGAGATTCGTTTGGCACGATTTCCCTCTGGTAAAACCATGTTGTCTCGGATCTTGCAGCTTGTTGTCTTCTAGGAAATTCACTATCCTTTCCTTCAGCATGGCTTCCATTACTTTTCCAATAACCGAAGTGAGGCTTACCGGCCTGTAGTTTCCAGCTTCTTCCCTATCACCACTTTTGTGAAGAGGTACCACCTCCGCCGTTCTCCAGTCCCTCGGAACCTCTCCAGTCTCCAAGGATTTATTAAACAAATCTTTAAGAGGACCCGCCAGGACCTCTCTGAGCTCCCTCAATATTCTGGGGTGGATCCCGTCTGGTCCCATGGCTTTGTCCACCTTTAGCTTTCCAAGTTGTTGATACACACTCTCTTCCGTGAACGATACTATATCCATTCCATTCTCAGGTGTACTTTTGCCAGTCCCTCGCGGTCCTTCTCCAGGATTTTCTTCAGTGAAAACCGAACAAAAGTATCTATTTAGTAAATTGGCTTTTTCTTCATCATTATCTACATAACGGTTCGCTGTATCTTTTAGTCTCACAATTCCCTTTTTAGTCCTTCTTCTTTCACTAATATACCTGAAGAAATTTTTGTCGCCCCTCCTTACATTTCTAGCCATTTGTTCTTCCGCTTGCGCCTTCGCCAGACGTACCTCTCTCTTGGCTTCTTTCAGTTTCATCCGGTATTCCTCCCGTGTTCCTCTTCTTGAGATTGTCTATATTTCTGGAACGCCAACTCTTTAGCCTTTATTTTCTCAGCCACTTGCTTGGAGAACCATATCGGTTTCCTTTTCCTCTTGCTTTTATTTACTCTCCTTACATAAAGGTCTGTGGCCCTATTTATTACTTCTTTCAGCCTGGACCACTGCCCTTCCACTTCCTGTTCGTCCTCCCAGCCCCATCATCTCCTTCCTCGGGTATTCCCCCATTTTACTAAAGTCAGCACGCTTGAAATCCAGGACTTTGAGTTTAGAGTGGCCGCCCTCCACTTCAGCTGTTATATCAAACCAAACCGTTTGATGGTCACTGTTTCCCAGATGTGCACACACTCGCACATTTGACACACTATCCCCATTTGTGAGCACCAGATCTAGCATCGCTCCCTCCCTCGTGGGTTCCGTCACCATCTGTCTGAGCAGAGCACTTTGGAAAGCATCTACGATCTCTCTACTTCTTTCCGATTTGGCAGACGGAACCTTCCAATCTACATCCGGCAGATTGAAATCTCCCATCAACAGAACCTCTTTTTTCTTTCCTAATTTTTGAATATCTGCAATCAGATCTTTATCTAGTTCCTCTAATTGTGTGGGGGGTCTGTAGACAACACCCACGTGGACAGAAGTTCTATCCTCTCTTTTTAAGGTGATCCATATCGCTTCTTCTTTTCCCCAGGTCCCTGTCATTTCAGTCGCCACACCTCCTAGTCTGCGATTCCCTTGATATATCAGGAAATATATTTATCTTTGAACCCAAAAAACTATCAGCCATGTATCGGAAATACAATTTCAAAACATTGTTCCTATCTAAATCAAAGGCAAAAGTCACTAGTAATATAACTCTCTATATAGGGTATTTTAGGAAGATTTATCATTCTCAAGTTATTTTTCCTTAATTGGTTCTCCAGAAGTTCCACTTTTTTACAAGAAACATGACTATCCTTCATTACCAGATTAACTGATTTTCATAGAGAAACCATTTCCGTAATCAAAGTCTCTATTTTTATATCTTGGACTTCCACTTTGTTAGATAAGTATTGATATAATCACATATTTATTCCTGAAAAATTTTTGACATCTGAAGAAGAGAATTATTCACACTCTGCAGCACTTCCCATAGTGCGTCCATTATGACATTTTTTCACCAGGTCCAATGTCTCCACAGAAACCGCTCCAGATATCTTCGGGGGGAAGGGTTCACTCTCCAATCCCCCAGTTGGTTTATCGCGTGAGAATCCTAACCCACTTCGGGCGTTTCCGCTGTCGACCTCCATAGCGAAGCGCTACTGTTTCCGGGTCTTGGAGGGGTCGTGCCAGCAGGGGGACACAAAGTCACTTCCTCTCCACTGAGATTCGGCGATAAAGCCTTGCTGTTCCCCGAAGCAGGAACCGATATCTCCAACATTATGACCCCGAATCTCTCCAAAGTAGACTGAGAAGTGGTGGGAACCCCAGCCGTGTTCGAGGAGGACACCACGGCTTTGCCTTTTTTCTTCCCCATTCTCTGGGGAGCACGCCTACTTCTTCAGGTATTCTGGTGTAAAACGGGAACTCAACTAACGTACGTCCTCCCTCGACGCCATCTTGGATCCTCCAGTTTGGGACACTCTTTGTCTGGTTTCTCCTCAGAGGCCTGTCTGATATGGGTAACCCTTCAGCATAGCCCTCTAAGTCATTGAAACACAGAAGCCCCTCCACCACTTACAAGGTGGTGTCCCTTCGGAGGGGCTTTATATGCATATTTACAGCTCCTCCTGTCCATACCCATCCCTTCTGGGTGAAACAACCTAAGGCTGTGCCTGCAGATCTTCCTTTGGATCAGACCTCCCTGTCTGTCCACACTGTCCTCCAAAGGAGTACCTCTCTGGGCTACCACCTTTGGCTCCGAATAGACACTTTTCTGTTCCTGCTCCCAGGCTGGGTTCCCCTATTTCCCAGCTAGAGCGGTCCTCCACTTCACAGTTAATGCTTTACCAGCAGGAACCTTCCTCGTGCAAACCCCAATACTAACATTTTCTAAACTCCTCCTGGAACCAGTTAGACCACTAGATGACCGAGGAGTAAAAGGGGCACTTGGGGAAGACAAGGCCATAGTGGAGAGATTAAATGGGAAAGGGAAATGGGACTTGATATACTGCCTTTCTGAAGTTTTTGCAACTACATTCAAAGCGGTTTATATACATTCAGGTACTTATTTTGTACCTGGGGCAATGGAGGGTTAAGTGACTTGCCCAGAGTCACAAGGAGCTGCCTTTGCCTGCAGTGGGAATCAAACTCAGTTCCCCAGGAGCAAAGTCCACTGCACTAACCACTAGGCTACTCTTCCACTCATTCCACCAATAAGAGCCAACCTCATCAGTGATGTCACAATAATACTTGGCTCACTTCTGATATTGTGATGTCATAAGGGAAAGGGGGAAAGGGAAATGGGACTTGATATACTGCCTTTCTTAGGTTTCTGCAACTACATTCAAAGCGTTTACACTTATTTTGTACCAGGAGCAATGGAGGGTTAAGTGACTTGCCCAGAGTCACAAGGAGCTGCAGTGGGAATTGAACTCAGTTCCCCAGGATCAAACTCCACCGCACTAACCACTAGGCTACTCCTCCACTCATTCCACCAATAAGAGCCAACCTCATCAGTGATGTCACAATGATACTTGGCTCACTTCTGATATTGTGATGTCATAAGGGAAAGGGGGAAAGGGAAATGGGACTTGATATACTGCCTTTCTTAGGTTTCTGCAACTACATTCAAAGCGTTTACACTTATTTTGTACCAGGGGCAATGGAGGGTTAAGTGACTTGCCCAGAGTCACAAGGAGCTGCAGTGGGAATTGAACTCAGTTCCCCAGGATCAAAGTCCACTGCACTGACCACTAGGCTACTCCTCCACTGAATTCTTTGCTTCAGTTTTCACTGAGGAAATGTGGGAGAGATATAAGCACCAGAAATTGTATTCAATGCTGATGAGTCAGAGAAACTGATACAAATCTCTGTAAACCATGAAGATGTTATGGGGCAATTCAACAAATTGAAACATAGCAAATCACCTGGACCAGATAGTATACATCCCAGAGTACTGATAGAATTGAAAAATGAACTTGCAGAGCTATTGTTAGTAATATGTAATTTATTTTTTAAAATAAAGCATGGTACCAAAATATTGGAGGCTGGCCAATGTAGCATGAATTTTTAAAAAGGGTTCCAGAGATGATCTGGAAAATTGTTGACCAGTGAGCCTGATGTCAGTGCTGGGCAAAATGGTAGAGACCATTATAAAGAACTCAGAGAAATAAATGGGGAAAAGATGAAAAATCTTGATGGAATTACAGTAGAATAAGGAATGGATCAGCCCCAAGAAAAGCTGCTGATCCCCAAGGCATGCTAGGAAGACTGGGCTCTCTCACAAACCCACAGAGGCAGAGAAGGAGGACTGGATGACAGTGAACATGGTTCATTTTTTCTTCTGTGTTGTATTTCTTAAAACTTTTTTTCAGTGGAACTGGTGGGGGTGGGGACAAATCATTAACAGCAGCAGATATCTGCTCCCTGGAATTGTGAAAGGGAGGGGGCAGAAAAAGGCAGAGACAGTGCTGATCTCCTGAAGGGAGGGGGAAGGGGAGGGCGCTGGAATCAGATTTGGGGAACTGATTATTACCCGATACTTGGATCTGAGATGGCAGAAAGAGCACCAGTGATGGGATTTGGGGGGGGGGGGGGCAATGATCCTTATTGCCCGGAGGCACAGATCACTGTCAGTCCACTATTCTTATATTCTTATGTTAAAGATTGGCAAAAGATCGCATTTTTATAAAAATCCAGGGCTTTTTTTGAGGGGGGTACTGAGTACCGGCACCTTTTCCATTGTCTGCTAAAATTGACCCATGGACCCCAAATTTTAAATGAAAGAGCTCAGGCTCTACACACCATTTCTGCCTTGTCATAGATTCTGTGACTGGTTGCGGTGGCCTGGCTATTGTAGGGTGGGTCCCTCGGTGATCACCCCAGCCTCGAAGGTGGCTTAGCATTTGAGTACCGGCACCTTTTTTGCTAGAAAACACTCACTGTAAAAATCTATAAATGTTGATGTAAGGGTGCAATTAATCTGTACTGACAGTGAAAGAGGAGAGTTTTGCCTTGAGAGCAATGTAGCACTGAACAACGTAAAAGCCCTGCAGCATTGAGTTTCCCTCCATAAAAAACGCATGTATTTGATATATTTGATTTTGAAACTGGAAAAAATGCGTAACTGTTGCAGGGTATGATGCTAACTGGAACCCCAATTGCCTTCTCCTTAAAAAGTCCCGCTTTGAAGCAACAGTCTACTGTATTAGGGATAAATAATGAATGATTTTTGATGGTGAGTCTTGTAGAACCTGTTCTGTGATGGGCTGAATTTAATGCTGGCATGATCTCTGTTCTCGTTTGCTCTTTCTCGTAGAACTATTTCGATGGAAAGCTCTCCCCTCAAGGGAAAATGCCCTGGATAGAATATAACAACGAAAGAGTCTCTGGGACAGAATTCATAATAGACTTTTTGGAAGAGAAGCTCGGGGTGAATTTAAATACAAATCTCAGCGCCCACGAAAGAGCAGTCTCCAGAGCGGTGACAAAAATGGTGGAAGAGCATTTTTACTGGTAAGCTCGTACTTAACGCTTGGGATTCTTGTGGTTTTACACAGTGTTTAATTTTCCAAGCAATTACGTGTTTTTGAAGGGTACTGAAAATAGGTACTTGGCCATGAAGAATACCTCTAGATGCATTTTTTGGTTGATTAACTTTTATAATAGAGAGAGCTGGCCTAGGAATGGAGGGAAGGGTGCTTGTGTGGGGTGAGGAAAGTTTTAGGGTATGCACATGGGTATGGAGGGTACTAGAGTAGCGTGTTTCATACCCTTCTCCTCCCTCTGATCTTCTCAGTGACTTCACCACCAGACACAAATAATAGGTTGGGTATGGACTCTACTTCCCTGGCAGCCTCTAGGTGGTAGTAGTAAGGGGTCAGCTAATGAGTATACCAAAGGTAAGATAACTGTTTGTGGCTCCCAGTTTGTGTACCTCTTATCTAATGGGCAAACGTGCATTCTTACCACATCTCTCCTGATCCATGGCTAACAATCTCAGGGGCCCTGTTACAAAGGCGCACGCTGCATGCCTACCATCCGGGTACCACTAAGTCAATGGGTGCTGGTAAGGTCTCGGGCCAAAAATGAATTCACGCTGGCTTTTATTTTGCTGCACATCCATTTTCTGCCGCCTCTGGTGCAGCTTCCTGTGGATGGGGCAGAATCTGAGAGAAGCCCCGGGCAGCAGGAAGAAATGTGTTTTCCTGGATACTGGTGACTCACTGCTTTTGGAGGACTGTTAAGCAGGAACAGGAGAGGGAGGGGTGTCAGACGAGGTGAGAGAGGGGTGGCAGATGGGGAGATGTCACACTGAGGGGGGGAAGAAACCAGACACTTGGAAGGGGAGAGGGGGAAAACCCAGACCCATGGGGGAGGTGCAGAAGGAGAAATGCCAGACCTGCAGGAGGGGAGGGAGGGAGGGAGAGAGAGAGAGGTACCAGACTGAGGAGGGAGAGGGGGAATGTGAGTGTAAGGGGTGGATATACTGGACCAGGGTGGGAAGGGAGAAGAAAGGAAGAGAGGTCCTGGATTCCAGGTAGAGGGAGAAAGAGGGAGAGAAAAACAGGGCCATGGAAGACAGGAAAAAATTTCAAACTAGGAGAGGGGGAGGCAGGGGAGAGAGAAGGAGAGATGCAGGCCCCATGTGTATGGGGGGGGGGGGGGGAGAAGGCTAAGATAGAGGGGATAAACTGGACAAGGAATGGGACAGGGACAGAGAAAAGATGTTAGGCATGGAGGAAGAATAGTGACAGGGAAATGAGAGACAATACTGGACGCAGGGAGGGGGGGGATAGGGACACTGAGAGGGCAGATGGTGAATATTGGGGGAGGATAGAAACAGGGACATAGAGGGGAGATGCTGGACAGGACACATTAGGGACATAGAAGGAAGATGTATGGTGGACAGAGAGAGAGATGAAATATGAAATGGACAGGAGAAGCTAACAAGAGAAAAGCAGAAAATAGACACTGGAACCAAAGCAAATGGAAAAATAAAATGCTCAGACAACAAAGGTAAAAAACAAAACAATATTTATTCTGAATGCATTAATTGGAATATGTCAGTTTTGGAAAAGATGCTTCTTGTCTTACATTTCAGTTTCTGCTTCTCTAGTATTGCTGTACATTCAGCACCTGACTTTGAGGTTTCCAGTTCAGTCTTTTTGTTTTCATAGCTCTGTTACTGATGTTTGGTCCCTTGTTTCATATTTGTTCAGGGTCTCTTTGTGTTTTGTGCATGTGACCAAGTTGTGGTATTTTGCTAGTGTTTATTTTCTGTGTAGGGATCTGTAGCAGTCTGACTTGGTCTGTATTTTCAGTAGGAACTATATTGGTATCTCTTTATAGGTAGGGTTGTTTCTATTTGAGTCTTGGGACATTTTTTCTTTCAAGTCTCCGCTGCTCATAAGGAGCAAACTGTGAAATGCTTATAGGGCCACTGCAAGGAGATGGTTGATGGAGGACCCTGAATGGGGTGAGGTTGCCAGTGCTACCCCTGGCCATTCCAAGGCAGTGGAAGGTTAAGTGGCTAGCGTAAGGTTAGAAGGGGCTATGGTGGGATTATGAACTTGGCCCTTCTTATTACTAGTCAGCTGCTCTGACCGTTAGTCTATTCCTCTGCCCTGCCCTGGACATTAGTGCTGCTTTATTATGACAGGTTTTCTCGTATATAAGTCCCAGAATGTGTTTGTTTTTGGACAGAGTTTGGTTACTGGATGTGTGAAATAATCATACATGTGGGCAGTTTTTCTTTTGAGATGCCAAACCTAGTGTGGACAGTTGGTTGTAGAGGGGCGGGAGAAGGGTACAAGTGTGGCAAGGGACTTGGGGCATGGCATGAGGGGCAGGACAAGGGAGGAGCATGGAGTGGGGCAGGTGTCAGGTTTTTCTTTGGCAAAAAGGTTGGCAACCCTATCAACACCACTGCCAAACTGGCGGGACGTTTCTAGAGTTAAGGGCAGCATTGTTTCTGCGCTGTTCTCTGAGCATTGAGCGGGAATACCAAATGACCTCTGTGGTAACGTGACTAGCGGATAAGCCTGGGCCCTTGATAAATACAGCCTCATAGGAGTTAAAGCTGAAAGTAAAATACTTATTTATATGCAGAGAAGTGTATAAACATGCAAAGTGACTTCTTCCAGTCACTAGCTTTCTCTCCAGTGACCTGCCTCTGTGGGCCCTTGGCACACGCTTGGTCACCCCTCTATCAGGCAATCCAGCTACCTTGTTTCTTCCTGGAATTCCCACTGTTCCATTTTCAGTGTCCACACTGGGCACTGCTTGGCCCTGACTTTATTTATTTTATTGCATTTGTATCCCACATTTTCCCACCTCTTTGCAGGCTCAATGTGGCTTACAATACATCATGATTAGTGGAAATACATAGTAAAATAGATATTTAGTATTACATAAGGATCTTGGGTAACATGATAATGATAAAGGATGATAATGGTTTAACAAGCAAGTATCGTAAGGCAGTACTGGATATCCGTGTAGGAGTTCATATTTGTTGATCTTTGTGGTATGCCTTGTTAAAGAGATGGGTCTTCAGTAGTTTGCGGAAGTTAGTTAGTTCATAGATCGTTTTTAAGTTGCGTGGCAGCGCGTTCCAGAATTCTGTGCCCAAGTAGGAGAAGGTTGACGCATGGGTTAGTTTGTATTTTAGGCCTTTACAGTTGGGGAAGTGAAGATTGAGGAATGTGCGGGATGATTTTTTAGCGTTCCTGGGTGGTAAGTCTATCAGGTCTGACATGTAGGCTGGGGCATCTCCGTGAATGATTTTGTGAACTAGTTGAACGTGATGCGTTCTTTAAGTGGGAGCCAATGTAGCTTTTCTCGTAGACCACGAAAAGAGCGGAAGATGAACCAAAACAGACCAGAAAAGACCATAGGGAGTAAAAGCATCAGAAAAGTTTAATAGGACCCTACACGGTCCGTGTTTCGGCTAACAGGCCTTCCTCAGGGGTCCTGAATCTGACGTTTACAGATGCGCCTCCGAAATACTCATCAAATGAAAAACAAAATACGCTAGTGCTGTCTGGTAGTGGGCATAAGCATATATGCTTTTCTCGTAGAGGCTTAGCACTTTCATATTTTGCTTTGCCGAATATGAGTCTAGCTGCAGTGTTTTGGACTGTCTGAAGTTTCTTGATTATTTGTTCTTTACAGCCGGCGTAGAGTGTGTTACAATAGTCTAGATGACTGAGTACCATTGATTGTACCAGGTTATGGAAGATGTCTAACAGGTTGTAAAACAACTTGTCCTACCTCAATCCTTTTCTGCTCTGTCACTTACGGGGTAGCAGTCGTTGCTAAGACCACACTTCTTCCCCCAGCTCTTCCCAGGTACTGCAGCCCTGCTCTTCACACCCTTGGAGTTCTCTGCACTTGGGACCTCCGTGATCTGCTTAACCTCAGGGCATTTAACTCCAGTCTGGTCTGATCTCCACCCCTCTGACTCGGCCTCAGCCTCGGTAGTCTAGTGACATCTGCTGTAAGGTGACTGAACTGCACCTTCAGTGAGGGAGTGCTCTTCACTAACCGTCCGCTCCCTCACAATCTCATTAACATCCGTTTGAGTACATTTAAATACAATTTGTTGCCATCTTTGGATCATACATTAATTCCCGCTCTAGAGCTCTCTGAACATTAACGTGCATACTAGTCCAGCACTAATTGCCTCTAACGCTGGCATTAGGTTTTGAGCATCGGTTCCTTGTCTAGAAGTAGCAAAAAATCAGTTTGGCCTGGGAAAGGTAGATCGCTCTGTACAATATTGTTAAACACATCAGTGGCGTTCCTAGGGTGGCTGACACCCGGGGCGGATTGCCGATGCACGCCCCCCCCCCCCCCCGGGTGCAGCGCCCCCCCCCACCCCCGGCGAAAGGCCACCTCCCCCCCGCGAAAGGCCACACCTCCCCCCCCGGCGAAAGGACACCCCCCCGGGTGCATTTTTACTTGTTGGGGGGGGGGGTGCCGTGCACCTGTCTGCTTTGCTCGTTCCATGCTCCCTCTGCCCCGGAACAGGAAGTAACCTGTTCCAGGGCAGAAGGAACACGGAACCAGCGGAGCAGACAGGCGCGCGGCACCCCCCCCCCCTCAGCGGCGTGCACCCGGGGCGGACCACACCCACTGCCCCCCCCCCCCTAGGAACGCCACTGAAACACATTCATGGGAAACATTTCAGTCTAAATTACGTTTTGGCTGTGGTGGATTCAGAGATGTGATTGAGACTCGGTTTCAGAATGGAGGCTCTTATCTAGTCCTGGGTTATTTGTTCACATTCTTTCCGAGCATTTTGCACTACTGCCTGATCTCAGGCCTAGCAGAGCCTCGTTGAATGGGCCAAGAAATCAAATCAGAGCAAACAGCTCTGTACCCTTAGGGAAACTGACTGTAAAAGAATGCCATTAATCTATAATAGTAAACATTTCAGAAGATAAAAATGTACTAAATGGAGTGACTTGCTCTGGGCTGGAAAATTGCTGTGAAAAGTTTTGATTTCTACCTTCTTTGGACAGCTGCAATCAGTGTTGATTTTCTGCCAGATCACTAACTGGAAACATGTAGAAATGCAGCAAATTGATTCTACCCTTTCTCTACCCCTGTCCTCTCACTCCACGGTTAGGAGTGGAAGAAGGCTTTATTTTTCTATAAAATCACAGGGCCTAAAGCCCTGTCTTATCATACCCAGCTGCTCTAGTCTTCAGGATATCTGTAATAAACATGCATATGAGATAAATTTGCATACACTGCAAAATCAGCATGCACAAATCGGGGCTTTAGAGTCCACTTCCCTAAACCAGGGAACGGAATAATCGTTAGGTCTGTGCCTTAGTGTGGTGGTCCAAAAGAGGGCGTAGTTGGATCCCGGAGGATTCTAGAGCGAGAACCTAACTAGGGGGCCCTTTTTCAGAGTGGTGGTAAGCCCAACACGAGCTTCCCAATCGCTCTTCCGGAAGTACTGTCAGCCCAGTGCGGCAGCCAGCGGTAGTCCTGCCCCGAGCACGCACCATTTCCAGAGGAAAAAGCCCCCCCCCCCCCCCCCCCCCCCCCGGAAATGGCTTGCATGGCAATAACCTGGCGGTAATTGGGCATCGCCGCGAGCTGCCCAGTTAGCGTGGGAGCCCTTATCGCCACTTCAATAGGTGGCAGTAAGGGCTCCCCGCCGCATGGCCGCATGGTAAGACTTATCTCACTGCGTTGTCATTTTTTTTCGGCTTTTACCGGCTGTGGAAAAAAACGGTCCTGGCATGCGGAAAAGACGGCCCCCGCTGCAGGTGTAGGGCCCTTTCTCCTGCAGCCTGGTAAAAGGACCCCTAGATGTCACAATGGACCCACAAGTGAAAAAAAATGATTTGGATCTTTTTTTTCTTAAACTGAAGCATTTCGCCTTACTAAATTGTATTTTTTTTGAGGATCATTTTAGACTGCTGGTTCAATTACTGATTTTTACCTCACATTGATTATTAGAAAGCTTTGTACTTGGGAGTCTATTAAGGTGATACATTGACTTTGCTGATGCAGAATACTGCTGCTAGATTGATTTTTACAACAAAGAAATATGATAGAATTACTCCATCGTTGATGAGGTGTCACAATCTCAGGCTTTAAACAAACAGTCACGAACTCTGGAACAACATGAGCCCTTGGCCTACTGTCGTTGAGCGGCAGCAAGAGGCAAACCCCCCCCAAGTAGGACTGGACTAACAAGCTTGGCTTGGCTGGAACCGGATGCTGGGACGGACGTGGCTTGACTGGAACAGGATTCAGGATACTGGAACAAGCTTGGCAGGAACAGGATTCAGGATACTCAAGCAGGATTCAGGATTTTCAAACAAGCTTGGCAGGAACAGGATTCAGGATACTGGAACAGGATTCAGGATACTCAAACAAGCTTGGCAAGAACAGAAGCTGAAAGCAAACAGGGCAGAGACAAGCAGGAAGGGGACTGGAGCTGAAGAGAAACATGCAGACACAAGCAGGATACAAAGCTGACCCACACAGACAGACAACAGAACTAAGGCTGAAGGTAAGGTAGAGGGGACTAGAACAAGCAAGGCAGACTAGGCAGGACACAAAGCTGACCCACACAGACAAACAACAGAACTATGGCTGAAGGCTGAACCTAGCACACAAACAGACCGAGAAGAACAGAAGCAGAAGTGCACACAGGCACCCTAAACAAGGAATAAAGACAGAAGTGCCCACGGGCACACAGGCAATGAACAAAGCAACAAGAAATCAAGGCAGAAGTGCCCACAGGCACACAGACATAAACAAGGCAGACGTGCTTCACTGCACATGGACTAACCTGGAGACCTTTGGCATTGCAAAGGCCCTGAATGAAAGTGCACCACTTCCTTATAAGCAGGACAGAGGCAGGAAATAACACACTGAACACCAAAGTGAGGCTTGGAACACACAGGAAGTGGAAACCCTACAGGACAGAGGCAGGAAATACAGAACCCAAAGTGAGACTTGAAACTCCGGGCTTTCAAAGACATAGTACTCAAGAAAGGGGTCCAACACCGCTGGATTTTGTCTCCCGCAGCAGAATTAAAGTCGGTTATACTCGTACGTTCCATACATAGTAGGTAAATCATGCAGATTCGCCACTGCTGCGGTGTGGGGTAAGTGTAAGATAACCAGTCTGCCAAAATTGTTTGTTTAGCAACCATAATTACTTTGGACCCAAATGATGTAAATCCTCAGGGAGGTCGCGAGCTCAACTTCAAATGTCCGAATAGTAGAGCAGGGTCATATTGCCATCTGATCCGCCACATGCACGATACTTGGGCCAATTATAGATTTCCAAATAGTCACAATACCGCCACAAGACCAGAACATGTGACCCATTGTGGCGCCTTCTGCTCTGCATTTTAAACATGATCCCCATGGGGATAACCCCATGTGAAACACTCTGCGCGGTGAGATGTATAGACGCAGAGCAAATTTATATTGGAGTTCCCAATATGTTGTCAAAATTGAAGTGCGCCAGAGGAGTGGCCTAGTGGTTAGGGTGGTGGACTTTGGTCCTGAGGAACTGAGTTCGATTCCCACTTCAGGTACAGGCAGCTCCTTGTGACTCTGGGCAAGTCACTTAACCCTCCATTGCCCCATGTAAGCCGCATTGAGCCTGCCATGAGTGGGAAAGCGCAGGGTACAAATGTAACAAAAATAAAATAGATACTATTGGAGATTCTACATGGAATGTTGCTACTCTTGGAGATTCTACATGGAATGTTGCTATTCCACTAGCAACATTTCATGTAGAAGGCTGCGCAGGCTTCTGTTTCTGTGAGTCTGACGTCCTGCACTCTGGGCAAGTCACTTAACCCTCCATTGCCCCATGTAAGCCGCATTGAGCCTGCCATGAGTGGGAAAGCGCGGGGTACAAATGTAACAAAAAAAAAAAAAGGACGTGATCTGAACTGTACCAAGGTGAGCGTCATTGATAGGTCTTTCCGCCATAATGCCAGCAGCTGGACATAATCTAGTTCAGGTAATGTCTCTCGAATGTGGCGATGGTGAAATGCAAGGGACACTCTTTGTTGTGCCTCTAATGAATACGCAGCCGACAGTTCTTCCTGGACATCCTCCGTTAGGTCTTCCCAAGGTAAGGATTGGACATAGTGTCTCAATTGGTTGTAATGAAACATATCCGATTGTGGCAGAGTAAATTCTAAGTGGAGATCTCGGAAAGATTTCATTTTCCCGTCCGGCAGTAAGGCGTGCAACAAGAATATTATTCCCTTTCTCCGCCATCCTCGAAAAGCAGGGTATAACTGTCCTGGCGGAAAAGCTGGGTTATCACATATAGACAGGTAAAGTGACAGCTGAGGAGAAAAATGATGCAAACGACAAATCCATTTCCAGACTGCTCTAGCTGAACTCATAATCACGGAAGATTGCAAAAGTTTTGGGTGGGAGGGGGTTAGTGACCACTGGGGGAGTAAGGGGAGGTCATCCCCGATACCCTCTGGTGGTCATCTGGTCAGTTCGGGCACCTTTTCACGGCTTGGTCGCAAGAAATAATGGACCAAGTAGAGTCGGCCAAGTTGCTCGTCAGGGACACCCTTCTTTTTTCCATTATCGGCCAAGGACGCCCATCTCTTAATCACGCCCCAGTCCTGCCTTCGCTACGGTGCCGACATGCCCCCGTGAACTTTGGTCGTCCCCGCGACGGGAAGCAGTTGAGGATACCAAAAATCAGCTTTTGATTATGCCGATTTGGGCGACCCTGAGAGAAGGACGCCCATCTCCCGATTTCTGTCGGAAGATGGGTGCCCTTCTCTTTCAAAAATAAGCCTGAAAGTGTACCATATGTTAACAAGAGGAAACATCTGAATACAGTAATTGGTTTCCACATCTGCTAGTGTCTGTTTTCACTTCATTTTGTTACGTTAGTTTAAAACGTTTCTTGTCATCAGGGCCTGATCTACTAGGATTTTCCCCATAGATCCAGAATGGGAGAAAAGCCTTGGTAAATTAGGCCCTGAGCTAGGCCTCCATATGCCCATATTTCAATCCCTTCCATACTTACATTATATTGCCTTTTTTCTCCCTTACAGAATTTGGGATAAGCAGGCCTTGGTCTTCCACAGTTCTGCTGCTCGTTGCTTAAATTTGCAAGTTATCGATCAGGTTGTTACAAGGCCAGGCATAAAGCTAAAAATTCTTTTCATGTCATTTCAGGACCCTGGCTTATTGCCAGTGGGTGGAGAACCTCCACGAGACCCAGAAGATGCTCTCCCTTCCTGGCCCCTTTAGTGACCTGCTGAAGTGGATTCTGTGCCACCTCACAAAAGGGATTGTGAAGCGGGAAATGTATGGCCACGGGATTGGGCGATTCTCAGAGGAAGAGATATACCTGCTGATGGAGAAAGACATGCGATCACTTGCAGGTCTTCTGGGTAATGTACATCTTGCTGTATGTTCCATACCCTCACCTATGGCTCGTGAAAATAAAAGCTATTTGCTATTTTCACTTTAGCATGCAAGAGCCTGTACCACAACCCTTTGAGTGTATACAGATCCAATCCAATTTCAACATTTTTATTTCCTTCCCTCTCCCCTTCTCAAAATAAAAAAAAGTGTATGTAAGAGGTTTTTTTTTTTATACAACCAACTCTTTAATCTGTCAAAGAACTAAATCCGTAAGGGACACGTGTATGTTGACTTGTGATCTGACTAGTTATAGGCAGAATAGAAATATTTTAAATAAATAAATACCTACCAGAGTCAGCTTAACAGGTGAGTCAGTGAGGCACTGTGTTGCACTACATAAAGGGTGCCTCATATCCCTCCTCCACCACCACACGTTCAGAATCTCTCTCTCCCCTTCATCTCCAGGTCTGGCATCTTCCCTTCTCTCTTAACCCTATTAGAGTCCAACTGAAACCCATGGCTTTGGTTCCGGCTGAAACAAATCTACTGCTGAAATTTGCCACTCAGTTTTAGCCAGCTCTGAAGCCAAAACTGTGGCCCTCCAGGCTCCCTACCTGTAGGCTTTCCCTGGAGCTACCTTCTAAAAGCCCTGGTGGTCTAGTGGCCTCTTGGGGCAGGAGCATCCTGAGTTGCCCCTTCCCCCACTGGCTGCATTATGGAAGTGACAAAACAAACAATTGTGCCTGTGCTCTGTCGAGCATCAAAATATAACAAAATATTTAAACACACATGAATACAAGTGTATTGCTTCTTCAGCTTATTGAGAGTGGAGTAGTCTCATATATAACACACGATTTGTGTCGGAAGATTGCCGGCGATCCCTTTCGAAAATAAGCCTGAAGGGCTCCCGTGCAAACCATACGCTAATCAGTTAGCATGCAACATTGGAGCTGTGCCAGCCACGAATTACTGCACAAAATTATACAACTAATATGCCTTTTAGAACAATTTTGTAAGTAACTTTGTGCTGCATCTTGTTTTTGGTTTTAGAACTGGTGACTCCCCCTTGAAAAAGTAGCCACGAAACGGGGACCTGTCGGGGTTTTAAGAGCACCAACTTGTTCAAGCTAAGTGCTGCATAAAATTAGATGATAGCATATTGATAAACAGAAATATATTTTCATATACAAGATTAGCAAAGGGTGGTGGAGGTTAAGTCAATGATTAGACAATACACACAGATAATACACCCAGTCATTGGGTGAAAAATCAAATAATCTTTATCGTGTGTTATATATGAGACTACTCCACTCTCAATAAGCTGAAGAAGCAATACACTTGTATTCATGTGTGTTTAAATATTTTGCATTATGGAAGTGGCAGCCGTGAGTTCCTGCAGCAGTGTTGTGGCCGCCATTTTGGGGTTGGAACCCAAATGGACAGGAGTAATCAGCAGTCAGGTGGGGGATAGGTTCTTCGTCGGGTGGGGGAAGGCTGGCTTGGGGGTTAGGGGGTTGGGATGGACTTGCTGCGGCAGCAGGGGACAGGCCATGATTTTGGCGTTTTCAGCCAAAACCTGAACCTGGAGTTCTGGTCGGTTTTGGTGCCAAATCCGAAACCGAAATTCTGTTGGCCTCTAAGTCCCACCCCCTGCCCCTGGTCCAGCATCTCCTCTCTCTCTTTCTTTCTCTCTCTCTCACCCCTCTCCCTCAGGTGTAGCTTAAAGTGTGTCTTCTCTTAAGATCGCTGCATATGTAGTTGGCTGCTGATGACTTCTATAAGGAAGATGTATTTTAAGGTACACTGGGGGGGGGGGGGGGGAGGAGTTGAGAGAGAGAAGAAGGGGAGTAAATGGTCTTAATTTTTGCTGTTTGTTTTTTCTCTATCAGTTTAGTTTTGTGGCATTTCATTCATTCTTCAATTTAGATTGTAAATTGCTTTGCTGTGGCAACTCTAAAGGTGGGATAGCATGTCTTTGATAAACTGTAAACCATGCTAGACAATGCGAGGGTGAGAAGGAAAGCGATAGAGCAGATGCAGGTGGGGAAGGGAACAGGGAGGGCACCGAGACAGAGGTAGGGTGATGTGGGGAGAGAAGTGGGGATACCAGAGCAATGTACAGGATACAGTTGCACAAATCTTTAATGAATATCTTCCAAACAAGTCGACACAGGTCATGTTTCTGCTAGATGGCCTGCATCAGGAGTCTACATAAGCAAAGAAAATTTAAACATCCATAGATATATACATGAACACAACAATAAAAATGCATTGATAAAAAATATATATGAAGTCATCAAAGGACTGCATAAAAATATTATAAGTGAAATTAATTTAAGAAGTGCGTTGGAACGTTGAGTCAGAAAATAAATAAATAATTAAGGGGTCCTTTTAATAAGCTCCAGTAAGCTCTAAAGCGTGCTTACTGCAGGTTAAAAACACGTACTGCAGGGCGCACTGTTGTGTCCCGTGGAAGTTTGGGGATCAGCGCATGCTTCCCATGTGCTAAAAAATTGAAAATATTTTTTTAGCGCTGGGTACATGATTGGGGGTGGAGGGCAGATGTGGCTGGCACAGCTCCAATGTTGCATGCTAACTGATTAGCGTATGGTTTGCACGGGAGCCCTTCAGGCTTATTTTCGAAAGGGATCGCCGGCGATCTTCCGACACAAATCAGGAGATGGCTGGCGATCTCTCAAAAGCGGCCAAATCGGTATAATCAAAACCCCCTTTTTTGACACCATCGCCGCATTCCCGTTGCCTCGCCGGCGAAAGTTCAAGGGGGCGTGTCGGTGGCGTAGCGAAGGTGGGACATGGGCGGGCATGGGCGTGGCTAACAGATGGCCGGCTTCAGCGCATAATGGAAAAAACAAAAGCGGCGTTAATGAGTATTTTGCCGGTTTTACTTGGTCCTTTTATTTTCACGACCAAGCCTCAAAGTGGTGCCCCAACTCACCAGATGACCACCAGAAGGAATGGGGGATGACCTCCCCGTACTCCCCCAGTGGTCACCGACCCCCTCCCACACTAAAAAAATAAAAACCTTTTTTGCCAGCCTGTATGCCAGCCTCAAATGTCATACCCAGCTCCCTGACAGCAGTATGCAAGTCCCTGGAGCAGTTTTAATGGGTGCAGTGCACTTCAGGCAGGTGGACCCAGGTCCATCCCCCCCCCCCTTCCTGTTACACTTGTGGTGCTAAGTGTTGAGCCCTCCAAACCCCCCCCAAAACCCACTCTACCTACCTGTAGGTGCCCCCCTTCACCCATAAGGGCTATGGTAATGGTGTAGAGATGTGGGGAGTGGGTTTTGGGGGGATTTGGGGGGGGGGGGGGCTCAGCACCCAAGGTAAGGGAGCTATGCACCTGGGAGCTATTTGTATATATTTTTTTTAATTTTTAGAAGTGCCCCCTAGGGTGCCCGGTTGGTGTCCTGGCATGTTAGGGGGACAAGTGCACTGCAAATGCTGGCTCCTCCTACGACCAAATGCCTTGGATTTAGCCGGGGTTGAGATGGCTGCTTTTAGTTTCCATTATCGCTGAAAAACAAAGGCGGCCATCTCAAACCCGGCGAACTCTGGCATTTGGCCGGTCCAAACCGTATTATCGAAAGAAAAGATGGTCGGCCATCTTTTTCGATAATACAGTTCCGGCCAGCTGTTTGCGGCGCCGCCAAAATAGATCGCCGGCAATGTATTTCGCCGGCGCCGTTCGATTATGCCCCTCTTTACCACCTAGAAAATATGTGTCAGTGAGGGCTCCGGCAATTATGCGCTACTTAGAAAATTAGCACGTGGCCGTCAATTGAACAGATGGAATATGCGGCTGTAACAGCCGCACTAAAAGCGGCCGCAGTGCATGGAAAACTCATGTTCTAGTAATAGTGCAGGCCACTTTTTAGCACAGCTTAATAAAATGTCTCCTAAATGTAAACACAGGAATAAATATGTAAACATTGATTTAAAATTGATGAATACTAGTAAGTATTAATAATTACATTGAAAACGCAAAACCCCTCGGTGAAAAACGACACTGGCTCCCAATCAAAGAACGCATCGCCTTCAAAATCTGCACCCTGGTTCACAAAATCATCTACAGAGAAGCCCCGAGTTATTGACTTACCAATTAGAAATACATCCAAATCAACACGATCTTATCTAAATCTGCACTTCCCAAGCTGCAAAGGAATTAAATACAACTTGAGCATCTAGTTTTTCCTACATAAGCACACAACTGTGGAACACATTACCAAAAGCCTTGAAAACGACATACGACTACCTAAACTTTCGGAAATCACTAAAAACCAACCTGTTTAAAAAGGCATACCCTACCGATCCAACTTAAATGCCTAATCTCTGCAACACAACCAAACTAAAGCACGTAACGGACATAACACAACTCTTCCGTTCTCCGATTCCCTAATGTGGCTGTGCCAGATGAACTTGATCTTACCACAACATCACCCTGTATTTGTTCACACCAGAGCCTGCAAAGGCCTCTCTGGCAGGGGCGTATCTGCGTGGGGCCTCAGGGGCCTGGGCCCCCGCAGATTTCGCCCTGGACCCCCCTACCGCCGTCAACCCTCCCCCGCTACCGTTGCTTACCTTTGCTGGCGGGGGACTCCAACCCCCGCCAGCCGAGGTCCACTTCCACCTGCCGCTGCCTTTAAAAATATTTCTTCAGCTGGCGGGGGACCCCAACCCCCGTCAGCCGACTCGAGGTCTTTAAAGCTCTTCTTCGTCCTCCGTGTGGCCATGCTGCTGTTGAAAGCTGTTGAATCCAATTTGGAGTCTGACCTCGGGTTGGCTGGCGGGGGTTGGGGTCCCCTGCCAGCTGAAGAAATATTTTTAAAGGCAGCAGCAGGTGGAAGTGGACCTCGGCTGGCGGGGGTTGGGGTCCCCCGCCAGCAAAGGTAAGCAGCGGGGGAGGGTTGACGGCGGGAGGGGGTGGAGAGAGTTGTTGGTGGCGGGGGGTCTGGCAATGGGGGGGGGTGGGTTGGTGGGGTGGGGGCTAAAATGTGCCCCCTCCCTCTGGCTCTGGCCCCCCCTACCGCCGGAGTCCAGATACGCCCCTGCTCTCTGGTACTATGTAAGCCACACTGAGCCTACAAATAGGTGGGAAAATGTGGGATACAAATGTAAGAAAGAAATAAATAAATATGAGTAGTAATCCTCACTAGCATTTGTCAACTTGATTATCTTTAATTGATTTTGAAAGGTGGCCACTCCTACTTCTGGTCACATCAGCCAATCAGAACCAAGGATCTGCCCAGCCCATGCCCACTCTCCACCTGCATCCCCGCTCACCCTCTTTCATGTCATTGGGTATGATATCATGGCTGTGCCCCTTTAGTGTAATCCCTAGCTCCACATTTGCACAATCCCACTCAAACCCTACCCTCTTTGGTGACATCACAGGATGTGATATAGCCACACCCCTTTTCCAAGATTGTGGCGACTGCTGGACACATCACTTCCTGTTTCACACTACTTATCGCCATCTTGGATTCAGGTCACGTGATGGGAAGTGATGTCAAACCACCCGACACAGCCTCCTATCATCGTGGAGGAGCATATGCAGTTTGTTTCATCCCTGTCCTTAAACCATTTTTTTTAAACTCCTTTTTCTGAACAGAGTTGCAAAAAGGCTTGACCTCAGGCACACCTCTCCTCCTTCCAAGCCCCGGATGTATTTTTCTCTCGGGAAAGGAATAAAAAGGCATTTTTTTTCCTGGTGCAAGGAAAAACAAAATTACATTTTAGGTTTTAAAGGGCACATAGGCAAAATAACTATTATAAACTGTTAAGGTTGAATTTTAAAACAAATCTAATGGTTTTACAATCGTTCCCCCTCTCCGCTTCCCTACAACAAAGACTACCCCCGCACACCCCCTCCCTCTCCATCCCAGCAGGCAAGGTCACATGAATGAATATCTTCCAAACGGCTCGACATGGGCAGTGTTTCAGCTAGATGGCCTGCATCAGGAGTCTACATAAACAAAGAAAATTGAAACATCCATAAATATACACATAAATACAACAATAAAAATTGATAAAAAATATATCAAGACAACAAAGGACTGAATAAAAAAATTATAAATGAAATTAATTTAAGTAGCACATTAGAAGATTGAGTCAGAAATAAATAAATAATTACATAAGTATTGCCATACTGGGACAGCCCGAAGGTCCATCAAGCCCAGCATCCTGTTTCCAACAGTGGCCAATCCAGGTCACGAGTACCTGGCAAAATCCCAACACACTAAAAAAGATTTGATAGGGCTTATCCTAGAAAGAAGCAGTGGAATTTACCAAGTCTATCTTAATAATGGCTTGTGGACTTTTCTTAGGAAATTAGTCAATCCTTTTTTTTAAACCCTGCTAAGCTACCTGCTTTGACCACATTTTCTGGCAATGAATTCCAGAGTTTAATTGCACATTAAGTGAAGAAATATTTTCTCCAGTTTGTTTTAAATTTACTACTTAACAGCTTCATTGCGTTCCCCTAGTTCTAGTATTTTTGGAAAATAATTTTGGGGTCCTTTTACTAAGGCACACTAACAGTTTTAGCACATACTAACGATTAGCACACACACTAAATGATAAGACGCCAGATTCTATATAGCGCGCCTAGAGATTTGTGCCAAAATCCAAGTGTATTCTATAGCCAGTGGCGTAGCAAGGGGGGGACGGGAGGGGCGGTCCGCCCCGGGTGTCAGCTCGGAGGGGGGGTGCTCCCTGCCAGCTCCCCCCCCTCGGCGAATCGACACCCCCTCCACCTTTAAAAACAATATCGGGAGTCGCGTCTGCCCTGCACATACAAGAAATGTGGACCGTCGGCTCTTCCCTCGCTCTGTCCCGCCCTCCGCTGATGCAACTTCCTATTTCCGCAAGGGCGGGACAGACAGAGCGAGAGAAGAGCCGACAGTCCACATTTCTTGTATGTGCAAGGCAGGCGCGACTCCCGGTATTCTTTTTAAAGGTAGGGTGCGGGAGCTGGTTGTTGGGGGGGGGGGGTGTCATCGTGCTGCACCCGGGGGGGGGGGGTGCAACGGCGAACCGCCCCGCCCCGGGTGGCAGCCCCCCTGCTACGCCACTGTCTATAACAATGAGCGTAATTTAATTGGCTTAACAAGTCAATCAGCGTATTTAACATATGTCACAATGGATTGATTGTATAGAATGTTTGTACGTTTGGGAAGCTCGCCAGGTGCCCTTGGCCTGGATTGGCCGCTGTCGTGGACAGGATGCTGGGCTCGATGGACCCTTGGTCTTTCCCAGTGTGGCATTACTTATGTACTTATGAACTGTAGTAGGACAATGTATACAGCTCACCTCCGGCCAACTCTTCAACCGTTTCTTTGCCTTCTTCTATTGATAGGGGATAAGAAGTACTTCATGGGACCAAAGCTTTCCAGCCTAGATGCCACTGTCTTTGGGCATCTGGCACAGGCAATGTGGACCTTGCCAGGAACGAGGCCTGAGAGACTTATAAAAGGTACGTTCTAAGAACTCTTTTGATTGGCTTTTATATATATATATATATAAACTAGATTTTATTTATTTCATTTTAGTAGCCATTTCCTCTCATTGTCTCATGTGTGGTTGCCTACCGGGCTGTTCTTATTTATTGATGAGCATCTGCCGAGTAAACTGACAATTATGAAGCCAAAGAGTAAACCTGTTTTGTGTTTTCAATAATTTTATCAGGATTTCTTCTCTCTCCTGAGTCTCAACAAAACCCACCCACCCCCTGTAAGGAGGAGGGGGGAGTTCAAAGTTTGAAATATCCTGGGCCAGAACTAATGAGCATTAATATACATTTCAGTATGTTGATTGATATTCAAAGTGAATTAAATGGTCAAGAGAGGCTCCTGGATATTTAAATTGCTCGCGCAGCGCTATCCGGGGATATTTAGCGGCAATTAACTAGCTAGTGCTACTGAATATGCACTTTAACCACCTATGCTGAAACCGGCTAATTAGTGGGCAGTCCGGGGGCGGAGCCGAAACAGCTGGTTAGCGGTGATTTCCGGTCCATTAGACAGCTAAGTAACCACAGCAAAACAGCTGTTCTGTGGGGCCATTTTACTAAGCTGCGGTAAAATGTGGCCTGTGCTAGCGTCACGCTGAGGCCCCCTTTTACCACAGCGGGAAAGGGGTTGTCTTTGCCTTTTTTTTTTTTTTAAAGAAATGGCCGTGTGGTAAGTGAACCACTTACCGTGCAGCCATTTCAAGGGGGAGCACTTACCACCACCCACTGAGGTGGCAGTAAGGGCTGCTGCACTGCCTGATTACCGCTGGGTAAACACTGGCGCTACAGAAGGAATGGATCCACAGAGCCGGTGGTGGGAGGCGGGGCAAGACTTCTACGGTCTGTGCCCTGAAAATGGCAGATGCAAATCAAGATCAGGTATACACATAAAGCGGCACATATGAGTTTATCTTGTTGGGCAGACTGGATGGACCGTGCAGGTCTTTCTCTGCTGTCATCTACTATGTTACAAAAATACAGTGGGGTAGCGGGGCGGGGGCGGTTCGCCGTTGCACCCCCCCCCCCCCGGGTGCAGCACAATGACATCCCCCCCTCGGCGCATCGACACCCCCCTCCCGACCAGCTCCCGCACCCTACCTTTAAAAAGAATGTCGGAATCTGAGGCGAGGCGCAGCCCCTCGCACCTGCCCTGCACGTAAAAGAAATGTGGACCGTCGGGCCTTCTCTCGCTCTGTCTGCCCCGCCCTTGCGGAAATAGGAAGTTGCGTCAGCGGAGGGCGGGACAGATAGAGCGAGGGAAGGCCCAACGGTCCCCCTTGCTGTGCCACTGCAAAAATAGTAAATATTTTTGTAGTGCTGGAAATGTGCGTGCTGGGGGTGGGAACTATCCCTAGGCTGCTGCAGTAGCCCAGCAGTAAAAGGACCCCTGTATGCAGAGAGTTACCTTCGCAGTAGTCTGAATATCCAATATATCAAAGGGAACAAAAGCTACTGTGATTTGAAAAATATAAAGAGAAAAAGGGGATCGGCAGCATCAGATATAGAACAGTGGTCAGGCTATTAGGTCTCCTATAGCGCTCAGCTATTCCATACCCTTGAGCCTACTGCAGAACAGGGGCGTAGTCAGACCGCGGCAGGAGGTAGGTCCAGAGCCCGAGGTGGGGGGCAAAGTTTAGCCCGCCTCCCCCAGCCGCCGACCCCCCCACTCACCACTTTTGACCCCTTCTGTTCCGCCGACCCACCCCCGCCACTTTCAATCCCCCCTCGCACTGCCTGGTACCTTTGCTGGTGGGGGTCCCCAACCTCTGCCAGCTGAAGTCTTCTTCATGACTCTCAAAGGAATATAAATATTTTCTTGAATACAGAGATAGTGAGAGTTCCTCACTTTTTTTTTCTTTTGCAGCCTCTCTCCTTGACTACTGTTGCAATTCCACGGGGCAGTTTGACAAAACTATAAAGAGGAATATTGATTTTTATCATCAAAACATTGTTATGAAAAGATGTATTTTAATTTAATAGATGAACTTGGATATCTCTTGTCTGCTCCATTTTATTTAGAAAACTCTTGACGGTCTCTCACGGACGGTACAGAAGGTTGGGTCGTTGAATCGGGTGTACTTACAGTTATGCATGTTGCATTGTGTTTCAGGTGAACTGATTAACCTCGCTATGTACTGTGAAAGGATCAGGAGGAAATTCTGGCCAGAGTGGTACGAGGACAATGACAACACAACGTACGAGTCCGAGGACAGCAGCGAGGAGAGCAAACTACAGACCTCACTCCAGGACTTCAGCTTCTATTCAAGGACAGGCACGTACGAGGACGAGAACAGCATCTCCCAAACCCCAGACACAGATCTCACTGGACAGTCGCTCTTCGATTCTGATGTGGACATGGAGGAGTTTACAGATCATGAGCAGTACAAGTGAAACCGCACTTTTTCGCTCCTGTCCAAAGAGCAGCCATATGAGGGTCGAGTCTGGTTGTGCTTCACTTTTATCTCGGACTTGTCTTTTACACCTGGAGCCTTTCGGCTTTCTTCTTCTTTTGATGCCATTGAAAGGGTAAAGCTTTCTTTTTGAGATGCCGATAGCAGGACAGTTGGTGGTGTCATTGGTGACTCTACTTAAGAACCGCTGAAGACACTTTGATGGAATAAGACATTCTGGGTAAATGAAATGACATTGATAGTGTAATACAGGGATTCATTTATCTTCCCTCTCAGGTGTCTAGATGATGAAGGGTGACAAACCTACCACACGATGTACCCCCTCCCACCTCACCCTGGCATGCAAATGGACACATGTATGTGCTTATGACGAGAGTGTGTTACTATGGTACAAGCTAGGTCCATAATTCCTAAACAGTTGAATTTTCAAGATGTCTACCATCAATAGGCACTTCAGGAGATTCAATTTATCTTATTCAAATTAATTTGGAATATTCTGAAAACCGATGGACTATGAGAATAATAGGACAGTTTTGGGAATTACTGTGTAGTGGGTGTGTATGCAACCTACAGCATGCTTATGGTGGCTGAGTCTGTTTGTGTATTAGAAGCGTTTTAGGGTGTGTATGTGAGATACTAGAGGAGGATACAGTGGTGCAATATACTCCCGTCCCATAAATGTTTCAGAAAGCAAACAGATCGACAGCATGCTAAGTGGCACTCTTAAACAATTTTTAAGGGATCGAGGTGTCTAAACATGGAGACTTCAATGTTGTTTCGCAACACAACTTTATTTAACACTGTGTAAACAGGCCTTCCTTGTGGTTTCGGATAAGGGGAGAAAGGTTACCTGCATACAGTGGTGTGCTGGAGCGGGCTCGCGAGAGCCGTTTGTTAAGTTTTTAAGAATTTTGGGAGCCGGTTGTTAAAGTAGGCCTCCCCATGGCTACTTTAACAACTGACTCCCAAAATGTGGGCTTGGGCCCCCTCCTGAATTCTCTTTTACTTTGCTGGCAGTAATGTTGGCCCCACCAGCCAAGTAAATAGACTGCTGCTGCTCCCTGCTCCTTGTTTCTGACTCTGATCATCAGGCTGGGACTTTTCATGCAAGCGCAAGAAGGTTCCATCATGCTGCTCAGAACCAGAAACAAGCAGCAGAGAACGGTGGCAGTCCCTTTATTGGCTGGTGGGGCTTGGCAAAGGTATGCCTAGCGTGCCCGCACAAGGGAGAAGAGAGAGAGGCATGTATTCCCCCCTCCCCCCCCAAATTTCAGGGCCGGCTATGCCCGGAGAGAGAGCCCGTTGTTAAAAATTTACCAGCACACCCCTGCCTGCATACAATTGAATTTTCGTCTGTAAGTGCATCATTTCTGCTCTGGAAATCCAGCCAGAAAAATAGCAGCAATTTAGTTCCTGAATACCTCTGGGCAGTTTTTAAAAGCAAAATTGCTGATCAGTTTCCCATTGGAGAACCAGGGAGGCTACAGCCTGCCTAATGGAGCCCTAACCCTGTCCTCTACCCCTCGCTGGGAACAGCAGTGTGACACTGGGTACTGGTCAGTATTCAGACCTGTGGCTAGTGAGCCCAGTAGTAAAGATAGACAGGTTTTTTTTTTTTTTTTTACATTACTGGTTAGCAGTCTGGTTAAATATCACTCCCGCTCAAGCTCCACCCACAGACTGCCCCAGCACCAATCAGACAGCGCAGGGCTGCTAGTGCTAATATTCAGCAACACTCTTTGGTTAAGGGGCACTTTTGCTGAAAAATGGCCTGCGGTAGTGTAGACGCGTGTTTGGGGCACACGCAGAATCATTTTTCAGCGCACCTGTAAAAAGAGATGCCTTTTTAAAACTTTCTGCAAAAATGGATGCGCAGCAAAATGAAAATTGCCGTGCATCCATTTTGGGTCCGAGACCTTACCGCCAGCCATTGACCTAGCGGTAAGGTTTCACGCGGTAACCAGGCGCCAATGGTCTACACGCGTAAAATGCCAATTACCTCCCGCCCGCCAGAAAATAAAAATATTTTCTGGCGCACCTAGCAGACGTGTGTCACAAACGAAATGACCACAAGGGCCACGTGGTAGCTGGGTGGTAACTCAAAATTGACGCTTGTTGGGCCTGCGTAGGCAGTTAGGTAGATACCGGTGATTTAATCGAGCAGGAAGCTCTCCTGCCCGGTTAAATCACTTTGAATATTGACCAGTAAACATTTTTTCCAGAGGCAGAAAATACATTTCCCCAGTAGGTGGCTATGGGAAAAACTTACTATGAGAAGTGCAAAGTGATGCAGGAAAGAGGGACTCAAACTTTAGCTAGGTGATTCAAGGCACCACATTAGGAATCACCACCTAGGAAAAGGATCTAGCTGTCATCGTTGATACATTGAAACTCTCTGCCAAGTATGCAGCGGCGGCTTTAAAAGCAAATAGAATGTTAGGAATTATTAGGAAAACAATGGACAACAAAACCGAGGATGTTATAATGTCTTTGTATCGCTCCTTGGTGCAACTGAACCTCGAATATTGTATGCAATTTTGGTCACCGCATCTCAAAAAAGATATATCGGAATTAGAAAAGGTACAGAGAAGGGAAATAAAAATGATAAAGGGGACGGGACAACTTCCCTATGAGGAAAGGCTAAAGTGGCTAGGGCTCTTCAGCTTGGAGAAAAGACAGCTGAGGGGAGATATGATAGAGGTCTATAAAATAATGAGTTGAATGGAACAGATAGATGTGAATCGCTTAACTATTTCCAAAAATACAAGGACTAAGGGTCACTCAATGAAGCTACTAAGTAGTAAATTTAAAACAAATCGGAGAAAATATTTCTTTACTCGGTGTGTAAACGCTGGAATTAATTGCCAGAGAATAAGGTAAAAGCAGTTAGTTTAGCAGGGTTTAAAAAAGGTTTGAATAATTTCCTAAAAGAAAAAGTGCATAAGCCATTATTAAGATGGGACTTGGGAAAAGCCAGTACTTATTCCTGGGATAAGCAGCATAAAATCTGTTTTTAGTTTTTTTGGGGATCTTGCTAAGTACTAGTCACCTGGATTGGCCACTGTTGGACACAGGATACTGGGCTTGATGGCCCTTCAGTCTGATCCAGTGTGGCAATGCTTATGTTCTTAATAACAATGAACTCAGGAAATATACTGAAAAAGCTTCTCAAATGCTCAAAAATCAAAATAATAACAGGAAAAGCTTATTAACTGTTTTTTTTAAACAAAATTTATATAAATATTATAGTCCTCAGAACTGTGAAACCTTTCCAACACTGGACTGGTTAATTGAATTACCTTCATCACACTCAACTGAATTCCATCATCACACTTATTTCCAATCTGACGAAGAAGGGCAACCTTCGAAAGCTAATCAAGAAATGTATTAAGTTATCTATATATATAAAACTCACCCTCAACGTTCTATTGGCTGCTGACGTCGCTGAAGCCAAGGTTCATATGTTCGAAGCTCTGAAGCCTCGAAAATCACAGTCTCTGGGCCCCGCCCTCGCGTCAAACGTTATGACGTTGAGGGCGGAGGCGGAGCAATTCACCGCCCTAGCGTCAAACGTTATGACGTTGAGGGCGGAGGCGGAGCAATTCACCAACATCAACGACGGGTGGGGGGGGGGGGGGGCGCACAGGAAAGCCTTGCTAGCGCCCGTTTCATTGGCTCCAGAAACGGGCCTTTTTTTTTTACTAGTGTCCAATAAAAAAGTTATCATCTTATTTTCTTTTCCATGTTTTATTTTGTTTGATTTCTATTGATAACCTTAAGAGTAGACTAACACGGCTACCACACCTCAAAAAAAAAAAATTAAATCTTATCACTTATCTGCTTTATGTCCTCAATACTGGTGTGAGACAAATTTCCTTGTGCTGCCCCTCCCCCCATTTACTAAGCCGTGTTAGCGGCTTCTGGGCCCTAATGCTGACACAGCCCATTCACTTCAGGATGTGTCGGTAGCGCCCGGCACTTTAGAAGGCAAGTGTGGTGTGATATTAGTGAAATGTGTTTACAACATAATCTGTTTGATCATTTAAGACATCCTGTCTCCAACACAGGCCAGTCTGAGTCACAAGTACCTGAAAAAAAACCCAAATTAGATCCAGTTTCTCTTAATTCATTTCAAGGGGCATGCGATGGCTCTCCCAAATCCTATCCAGCCAATGTCCTTGTCCAAAATCTCTTTGTTCTCTGAACCACATCCTCTTTCAGCAGATTCCAAAGCTCAATTATGCACTGCGTGAAATCGTTTTCAGTGTGCTGATCATTAGTTTCATGGAGTGTCCTTTTGTTTTTTTGTGTTTGATGAGTTAAAACAACTCTTCTCTATTTAACTCATGATTTTATGAACTTTTTTTTATCTACCCTCGGTTGTCTTTAAATTGAAAAACCCTAATCTGTTTAGATTCTATTTCGTCATTCTTTTCTGAACCTTTTCTAGTTGCACAATATCCTTTTGAGATGGGTGACTGGAACTGCGTACAATACTCGAGATGTGGATGTACCAGGGTCCTATACAGAGGCATAATAATATTGTTTCGCAGTGGCGTACCAAGGGGGGGGGGCGGTGGGGGCGGTCCGCCCTGGGTGCACGCCGCTGGGGGGGGGGGTGCCTTGCGCCTGTCGGCTCTTTGTTTTCATGCTCCCTTTGCCCCGGAACAGGTTACTTCCTGTTCCGGGGCAGAGGGAGCATGACAACGAAGAGCCGGCAAGCGTGTGGCACCCCCCCCCCCCCCCAGCGATGTGCACCCGGGGGGGGGGTTCTTTTGCCAGGGGATCGAGGGTTCTTTTGCCGGGGGGGTGGGGGCGTCGCGCTGTTCCAGGGGGGCGCTGCACCCGGGGGGCGGGTGTCAGCCCCCCTAGGAACGCCACTGTTGTTTCGTTTTGTTCTCCAGCTCTTCAAATAATCCCAATCCTTTTACTGATTGTTTTAAGAGTGGCTGCACTCTGGGCTGAAAATTTCAATGTTATCAGTGGCGTTCCTAGGCTGGCTGACACCCGGGGTGGATCGCCGATGCGCCCCCCCCCCCCCGGGTACAGCATGACCCCCCCCCGGTGAAATTACACCCCCCCCCCCCCGGGTGCATTTTTACCTGCTGGGGAGGGGGGTGCTGCGCGCCTGTTGGCTCTGAGTCTGCTCGTTCCCTGGCTGCTGCTCCCTCTGCCCCGGAGCAGGAAGTAACCTGTTCCGCGCAGAGGGAGCAGCAGGGAGGGAACAAGCGGACTCGGAGTCAACAGGTGCGCGGCACCCCCCCAGCGGCGTGCACCCGGGGGGAACCGCCCCCCCCCCCCCTTGGTACGCCACTGCAATGTATGAAGCCAAGATCTTTTTCTTGAGTGATGGCTTCTGACTCAAGAGTTCAGCATTTTGTCCTATAGCTGGGGATCTTTTTTTTTTTCTTTAATTTTTTGTTTTTAAAACAAACAGAACAAAGAGACACTGTTGGTTCTTCACTGTTATTACCAAGAAATGCCGAACATAAATCCACAGATACAGAAATTATCCCACCTCCCTCCCCCAAGCATATGCAAACTGAGGTATTATAAGGTAAGCCCTCTCAACTACCCCCGCAAACATAAGATATAGTTCAGAGAATACATGACTCCCTTCTGAGCAGAGGGTCAAATCCGCCCCCCCCCTTTCAGGATGATTCCAAGAAACATGCCCACCAATGTCTATAAGAGTCCGTCTTATTCTGATGCATCTCTGTCAGTCTGTAGTGTTCACACAAAAGGCCAACTTTCGTTTAACGTGTAGAGATGGAATTCTGCCTGAGCCCCATTCCAGTGCCACTACCGTTCATATGGCTGCAAGAGTCAGAAGCAAGAGTCGATCCTTGTGATCCTCTAAAAACCAGTACCACCATTGTTACGTTTCTTTTCCCTTAGACACCCCCCTCCCGTTTGTGTTTTGTGATGTGAGTCTGCAAAGTGTGGCAGGGGATCGGGGGCAGTCTGGAGGGACCTTAAAGTGACTGCAATCTAATGCAGGGCCCCAGCTGGAGCCCTTGGGAAGGTGAGACAACAGAGTGGGAAAAAGATGACGTCTGTTCACAAAGACCAAGTGTAGAAACAATCACTTTATTGATAATGAATAAAAGACTTGACACGGCACCGTGTCTCAGCAAAACGTGCCTGACTCAGGAGTCTATGAACAATAAATAAACAGATAAATAAACAAATAAATGTGTGATCTGACTATGAGAACAAAAACATAATTGAAACATCATCATTAAAAATGTCATATGGCAGTTACATATGAGGGAAACAAGCTGTGCAAGGTATCTAATGTACAGTAACGCTTACAGGAACCTCAGCAAAAAGGGTATTCATACATTTAGAGGGGCATAATCGAACGGCGCCTGCCATCTATATGGCCGGCCATCTTCGGGGGACTGGCTCCAAAAAGGGGCGGAGCCGGCCATCTTTTCTTTCGATAATACGGTTGGGGCCGGCTAAATCTCAACATTTAGGTGAAATGTTGAGATCGCCGGGTTTAGAGATGGCCGGCTTCGGTTTTCGGCCATAATGGAAACCGGGCTCGGCCATCTACTATTTAGCATCTCAAACCTGGCGAAATGCAAGCCCTTTTGTCGTGGGAGGAGCCAGCATTTGTAGTGCACTGGCCCTCCTCACATGCCAGAACACCAACCGGGCATCCTATGGGGCACTGCAGTGGACTTCAGAAATTGCTCCCAGGTCCATACCTCCCTTACCTTGTGTGCTGAGCCCCCCAAATCCCTCCCAAAACCCACTCCCCACAACTGTACACCACTACCATAGCCCTAAGGGGTGAAGGGGGGCACCAGCATGCGGGTACAGTGGGTTTTGGTTTTTTTTGGAGGGCTCAACATTTACCACCACAAGTGTAACAGGTGGGGGGGGGGGATGGGCCTGGGTCCACCTGCCTGAAGTGCACTGCACCCACTAAATACTGCTCCAGGGACCTGCATACTGCTGTCAAGGAGCTGGGTATGACATTTGAGGCTGGCATAGAAGCTGGCAACAAAATTTTTGTTTTTATTTTTTTAGGGTGGGAGGGGATTGGTGACCACTGGGGGAGTAAGGGGAGGTGATCCCGGATTCCCTCCGGTGGTCATCTGGTCAATTGGGGCACTTTTTTGAGACTTGGTCCTAAAAATAAATGGACCAAGTGAAGCTGGCGAAATGCTCGTCAGAGCCGGCCATCTTTTTTCCATTATCGGGCGAAGCCAGTCATCTCGTAACCACGCCCCTGTCCCGCCCCGCCTTCTGTACCCTTCCTTGAAGTTTGGCCGGCTCCGCGACAGAAAGGAGTTGGCGCTGGCCAAAATCGGCTTTCCATTATACCGATTTGGCCGGGTTCAGGAGATCGCCGGCCATCTCCCGATTTGTGTCGGAAGATGGCCGCCGATCACCTTCGAAAATAAGCTGGTTAGTTGCAGCATCAGGAGAGCATAAATCTTTTTTGTATATGTGGGTAAATGAAAAATGAATAAAAGGAATACACAGAAGAATAAATAAATTAAGTAAAATGGATAATTAAATAAAAAAAAGTAAAAACGGTGCTTATTAAAAGGTGGGTTACATAAAGAACGTAAACAAATTAAAAGAATAATAAAAAATGTTAAAAACATTTTTAAAAAGACCAAGAGTGCATTGGAAAGAAGTGTAGACTACAACATCTTCAAAAATGGAAGAATGACTGCATTAGAAAGTTAACAAGTGACCAAAGATGTATATGATTGGAGATGTATATAGTTTGGTGGATAATAAGAACTAGTGCAAAACCAGGCCTACTAACCTTTCATTTAAAGAAGACTGATGGACTATCAAAAAGAAATGCCCGCACTAGGCCTCAATTGATGGATCTAGAAAAGTGGAAGCAAAAACCATTCAGATGGTGTAGGAAAGCAACAATATCTATAAATGGGTGGCTAGCTCTGTAGAATAACCCCATGTGAATATCAATTGATAAATAAAAAAGGCGTGGAGGGTTAAAGGTGCACAATAGGACGTGATCGCACAAGCAAATGGGGTCCACACTTTCCACAAGACTAGAACGCAACAAAAAACAGGGTGGAAAAGAACCAGGTCCAAGAGATCAGTCTAAACACCAGGATAAGAGGCTCCAAACACAACTTTATTTGGACCCTACATGGTCCGTGTTTCGGCTTTAAAAAAAGCCTTACTCAGGGGTCAATTGATGAATGCTCAACTATGTATCGATTGATGATGGAACGCATAAATGTTCCAGTTGGATGTTAGACACATCTTGACCAAGTGATAGATATTTATGCGCTCCATCATCAATCGATACATAGTTGAGCATTCATCTATTGACCCTTGAGGAAGGCTTTTTTTTTAAAGCCAATAGGAAGTGATGTCATGAATCTGTTCTAAAGCCCATATACATATCAAGAGATGAATGCAATTTCTGTAACTAGTCGGACAGAAAGCAAAAGCTGCCAATTCAGAATTTGACCTTTAAAAAGGCCGTTGGTGTAACACCTGTTGAATGAGATGTACATAAACAGCAGTATAAGGTGCTCAAAAGTAAAGTGATCCCATGCGCTGACGCAGGACATTCAATAAAGTGGGTGCGCTGTGAGAGAATGCCGGTCACGTTGCTCACCGTAATACCAATCGAACAGCAGTAAGAAAGGAAAGTAAGTGCACAAAAGATCTTAAAGTCCATTCCGAGCGGTGTCTGCACTATACGGAAAACAGCATGTATAAATATCAATGCAATTTCAATAACTGGTCAGACAGAAAACAAAAGCTGCTAATTCCAAAAATCTTTCCTTTAAGGAAACGTTGGTTTAACACCTACTGGTGTTAGATAAGCTTTACAAGGATAGTACTATAAGTGCTCAAACAGTAAAGCAATCCCCTGTGTTGTCACAGGACTTTAGTGAATAAAGGGTCTCAAAACTGGTGTGTGTGCGCTGTGGGAGAGTGTCAGTTATTCTGACGTGGCTTCGTCTTCCGCCCTTCCCTAACTCCTTTCCACCAATTTACCTTTTCTTTCTCATTTTTGCTAAGGCGGCAGCAGTGATTCCCAGAGGCTGCCCTGCTGCCAGTCCTGGTCCCTTCTATCTTCTGTGGCCCGCCTCAGAGGAAACAGGAAGATACGTTAGAGAGGCGGGCCACAGTAGACAGAAGGGGCCGGCAACAGGGCAGCCTCTGGGAATTGCTGCCGCTGCCTTAGGAAAAATGAGAAAGAAAAGTGTTTACAATGGGGTCCCTTATACCACTCTAGGATTATCATTGTCTTTCCACTCTCACTCCAGTGTCCCAAATATCCACTACTCAGTATTGTGGAGTGTTGAAAGACTAGTGGTGTTTAGTATTTTTACCACCTCTCTAAACTATAACATATAACAACTTTAGAGAGATAAAATACAAGGCTACACTTATGAGAAAGCAATGTTAAAAGATTTATTACTTACCAAGAGAAATTTATAATTACAAATGCTGGTTTCTCATGTGGAGAGCAGGGGACACAAACATGTGGTCTACCTCTGCCTCTCCAACGTAATGCTCTAATTCAATTGTTTATATACCTTTTGTGTTAAGCACTGCTTCAGCACTTATCTTCCTGAGAGATCATTCTGTTTTCTGTTCTCACCATATATTTTCCCTTAAGTTGCTAAATCACATTCTTCTGTTTATACTAGTTTTATTTCCCAAGGCCTGCTTTGCCCCCTAAGGGTATAAATTCCTGAGTTTACACAGGCTCACGTTCTTTAATAAATTACAGGTATCTCAACCTTTAGATTCTAGAATGGCACTGGCGTGTCACCCTCGGCCTTTTTTGACCTGTGCTGGGATGCTGACCTGTGCTCATAATTCTACAAAAGGTAAATTGGTGAAAGGGGACTGGGGAAAGGAAGTGGGGAGATGGCGGACCGTGGAGGCAGCAGCTCATTCTTCACCTCAGGGGGGGCAGGGCGGCGCCAGCTCATTTCTTGCCTCAGGGGCAGATCGTCTTGGGCTGCCCCTGCTTGTAAATGAAAAGAAAAAAAAAGAAAGAGTTGCAGGAGAAAATAAGCAGAGCAGCACTAACAGAAAAAAAAAGATACATTTATATAAAGGAGTAAAAAAGTACTCTATCTGCACGTCGGTTAATAGAAGAGAAATGAATGGGGAACATGTCACTCAAGGAAGAAGACGCAGAGGCGATGGTGTACTACCTTAATGTGTATAAATAGAGAGAGGCATATACTCAGAGTGAGAAGAATATACCAAAAGATACGAGGACATGCAAAAGCGGGAGTCTCCCACTGAAAGTGGGAGATTTGTCAGGTCTGTCATTGCCTGGTGACAGGGCCGTGCCAACACAGTAAGCGTGGTAAGCGCCGCAGGGGGGCGCCTGCCTTCAAGGGTGCTGCGCCGTCGAGCTGTATTTAAAAAAAAAAAAACTAACTCCTCTGCTCCATCCCCGATTCCCCGGCACTTTAAATTTACCTTGCTCCGCCTCCTACGTCTGCGCAGCATCAGTGAAAGCGCTGCCTGTCTGACGTCCCTCCACCAGCCTTCCCTTCGCTCGTTTGTTCCCTCTGTGTCCCGCCCTCAAGGAAATGACGTCAGAAGAAGGCGGGACACAGAGGGAACAAACGAGCGAAGGGAAGGCTGGTGGAGAGACGTCAGACAGACAGCGCTTTCACTGACGCTGCGCAGACGTCGGAGCCGGAGGTGGAGAGAGGTAAATTTAAAGCACCAGGGAATCAGGGATGGAGCGGAGGAGGCTCAGGCCAAACCCAGCCATTTCCTCCATCACGCCCCAGACATGCCTTGGAGCCAGGCAGGTCCGGGGGGGGGGGGGGGCGCGTGCAACTGATAGTCTGCAGAGGGCCGCCAACTGATGGTCTGCAGGGGGGTGCCAGAGACCCTAGGCACAGCCCTGCCTGGTGATATCTGATCCTCATCCTAATTCCCAATGCATTTGTAGAGCGCAATAACTGAATATGTTAACAAAAGAACAATGGTGTGAAGGAACAGGTTCATGAAGGTCATGAAGGTCATTTTTGTTACTTTTGCACAGTGCCGTTTGTTGGCGTAGTGGAGGAGTAACCTCACGGTTAGAGCAGCAGGGGTAAGAGCCAGGGAAGCAGACATGGGTGCATATGAAAGACAATAGAAACGCTCCAGCAACATAATAGTGAACGGCTGAGTAAAAATGTCCAAGGCTAATTGTGTCTAGACAATGCTACACCAGTGTAAACCAAAAATGAATAATAATAGGAGTTTATATGTACGGACTCATGTCCTAGTCAAAGAAGGTTAAGAAAGAGAGTAACACGCTACAAACAGAATTTGGAATTACAGAACATGCACGATAGAATAATGCTAAAGTATAAGTGAAATAGAGCAGGTCCATATTTGGTCAAAGTAAGTACAATACTACTACTGCTACTTTTATAGCGCTACCAGTCGTACGCAGCACTTTACAATTGAACATGAAGAAGAAAGACAGTCCCTGCTCAAAAGAGCTTACAATCTAAATCAGGACAAACAGGATCAATAAGGATAAGGGTAGGACAGACAGAAGGACAGATAGGAATGAGTCTAAATGGAATGTTGCTACTATTTGAGATTCTACATGGAATGTTGAGATTCTGTTGCTACTATTTGAGATTCTACATGGAATGTTAATGTTGCTATTCCACTAGCAACATTCCATGTAGAAGCCTGCCCTTGCAGATCAGCAACGCGGCCGCGCAGGCTTCTGTTTCTGTGAGTCTGACGTCCTGCACGTATGTGCAGGACGTCAGAGTCACAGAAACAGAAGCCTGCGCGGCCACATTGCTGATCTGCAAGGACAGGCTTCTACTACTATAAATCATTTCTATAGCGCTACCAGTCGTACACAGCGCTTTACAATTGAACATGAAGAAGAAAGACAGACCCTGCTCAAAAGAGCTTACAATCTAAATCAGGACAAACAGACAGGAGCAAAAAGGATAAGGGTAGGACAGACAGAAGGACACATAGCAATGATTCTAAATGGAATGTTGCTACTATTGAGATTCTGTTGCTGCTATTTGAGATTCTACATGGAATGTTAATGTTGCTATTCCACTAGCAACATTCCATGTAGAAGCCTGCCCTTGCAGATCTGCAATGCGGCCGCGCAGGCTTCTGTTTCTGTGAGTCTGACGTCCTGCACGTCAGACTCACAGAAACAGAAGCATGCGCGGCCACGTTGCTGATCTGCAAGGACAGGCTTCTACTACTATAAATCATTTCTATAGCGCTACCAGTCGTACGCAGCGCTTCACAATTGAACATGAAGAAAAGACAGTCCCTGCTCAAAAGAGCTTACAATCTAAATCAGGACAGACAGACAGGACCAATAAGGGATAAGGGTAGGACAGACAAAAGGACACATAGGAATGATTCTAAATGGAATGTTGCTACTATTGAGATTCTGTTGCTGCTATTTGAGATTCTACATGGAATGTTAATGTTGCTATTCCACTAGCAACATTCCATGTAGAAGCCTGCCCTTGCAGATCTGCAATGCGGCCGCGCAGGCTTCTGTTTCTGTGAGTCTGACGTCCTGCACGTCAGACTCACAGAAACAGAAGCCTGCGCGGCCGCGTTGCTGATCTGCAAGGGCAGGCTTCTACTACTACTATAAATCATTTCTATAGTGCTACCAGTCGTACGCAGCGCTTTACAATTGAACATGAAGAAAGACAGTCCCTGCTCAAAAGAGCTTACAATCTAAATCAGGACAAAGTTACAAGTCAGGAGTCGAAAGCAGCGTCAAACAGGTAGGCCTTTAGCCCGGATTTGAAGGCAGCCAGGGATGGAGCTAGACGTAACGGCTCAGGAAGCCTATTCCAGGCATAAGGTGCGGCGAGATAGAAGGAGCGGAGTCTGGAGTTAGCGATGGAGGAGAATACAATACAGATACAATACAGATAACATTAAAATACCGTTCAAAAAGTAATACTACTATGATAAACAATAAATACAATGCAGATTATATTAAAGTGCTTTTTGAAAAAATGATAATATTGTATAATCTACACATGCAAAAAGTTTGATAGTGATGTAAGCATGAACTACAATATATGGTCCACCTATGTGCATATGTGATATGGGTATAAGAAGTATTTTGCAGTGGTACTAATAACCGTGTACATGTAGTGGATAGGTGAGAAACTATAATACCTACAACTAGTGCAAATGAAAATTGAAGGTAATTACGTTGAATATATACGAAAGCAGGAACCACGCACTAGTTCTGATATCTATGAGGATGTAGTAGATGCAGATGTATCTAGATATCAAGAGCGGGAGGGCGGTGGGGGAAGAGGCAAAGGTCCAACCAAGGCCCATATTTCACCGAAAGGGGCAAAAGTCGATCTCCACGTTACGCCCAGATGGTAGCGTAGTGTTAAACTCATAAATCAGTTTTTGCTGTTCCCCAAGTAGGAGATTATCCAGGTTACCTGTTCTCCGATTGGATTTGAAGGACTTGTATACCAGAAATTTGAGGTCTTTGACGGAATGGTTTGCTGAGTTCCAGTGGATGACGATGGGGGGGGGGGGGGGGGGGCACTTCAATAGTTCGGTTGATGCAGCTGTGGTGTTCTACGATCCAGTTTTTAATTATTCGGTTGGTCTTCCCAATGCACAGTAGAGAACATGGACATTGGATGATGAGCAAAACTTGAGTGGACTTGCATTTTGATGTGTGCCTTAAGTCGTACCTCCTGTGTGCAGTGGGATATATCTATTCCATTTTTTCCATGAATATATACCTAATGCTTTTAACATTTTATTATTCTTTTAATTTACGTTCTTTATATACTCCACCGTTTATTAAGCACCATTTGAAAATGTTAATTATCAGTTTTAAATTATCAATTTATGTATTCATCTGTGTATCCCATTTACTCATTTCCATTTACCCATTTATACAACAAAGGTTTATGCTCTCCTGACGACGCAATTGTCTAAATGTTTATTTACCATTTTTATTGAGGTTCCTGTAAGCATTACTGTACTTTGCACCACTTCTTGTTATGGTTGTTTCCCCAATATGTAACTCCCATTTGACATGTTTAATGATGTTTCAGTGATGTTTTTATATTCAGATCACACAGTTATGTATTAGTCATTTCTTTATTGTTCATATACCTCTGAGGCAGGCACGTTTTGCCGAAACATAGCGCCATATCGAGTCTTTTATTCATTATCAGAAAGGAGCATGCTTCTATGCTTGGATGTCCCTTGGCCTTTGTGGAGAGCAGTCATCCATTTCCCACTCTGTCCTCGCTCTGTTTGCCTGTGGGATTTCAGCCACCTCCGTGGTTCCTGCTTGTTGCACTCAGGAAAGCTGCAGAAAATAATGGCAGAGCTTGCACTGGGGGCCAGCTTTCTCAGCATGATCTTCCCAGGCACTTGTGACCTGGACTGGCCACTGTTGGAAACAGGATGCTGGGCTTGATGGACCTTTGGTCTGTCCCAGTATAGCAACACTTACATACTTATGTACTTTGGATTCTTGATGGAATCTTGCTACTCTTTGGGGTTCTACATGGAATGTTGCTACACTTTGAAATTCTGCATGGAATCTTGTTATTCTTCAGAATTCTAGAATTTTGCTACTCTTTGGGGTTCTACATGGAATGTTGCTATTGTTTGGGTTTCTGCCAGGTACTTGTGACCTGGATTGGCCACTGTTGGAAACAGGATACTGGGCTTGATGGACTTTCTGTCTGTCCCACTATGACAATGCTTATGGCCTGACGCTCTTATTTAGGGCATGTCCCAACCTGCCCAAGTTCCTCCAGCCCCGCCCACAGCTTAAGTCCTAGCACACCCCAACGGCAGCCCAAGGCACGAGCAGTCGCTTTTCCTTCCAGTGGCATCGGGAGATACCTTAATAAAATATCATCTCTTGCCGCTGCAGGACCTGTCCCACAGATTTTATCGTAAGACTGATCTTTTGGCAGCAGGAGATGACATTTTATTAAGGTATCTCCTGCTGCCTCCTACTGGAAGGAGAAGCTGCTCAGTAGGAGAGATTCAGGTTCCTCAGCGGGAGAGCAGAAGATTACTTGCAAAAGCGGGAGTCTCCTACTGAAAGTGGGAGAATTGGCAGGTCTGTCATTGCCTGGTGATATCTGATCCTTATCCTAATTCCCAATGCATTTGTAGAGCGCGTGAAGGAACAGGCTCATGAAAGCAACGTGAAGGTAATTTTTGTTATTTTTGCAGTGCCATTTGTTGGCGTAGTGGAGAAGTAACCTCATGGTTAGAGCAGCAGGGGTAACAGCCAGGGAAGCCTAGTTCAAATCCCACTGCAGCTGCTTGTAACCTTGGGCAAATCACTAACACTCCATTGCCTCAGGTACAAACTCAGATTGTGAGCCCACGTAGGGACAGGGAAATATACCTGCTGTATGTAAAAGTAACTCACCTTGAGCTACAACTGAAAAAGGCATGAAATAAATTGTCATGTAATTAATTCTTTTGCTAGGGTTGCTCTGCTCTAATGTTGCTTTGGCTTGTAGGGTATGTGCCACAGCAGCTGCAAAGAGAGGCGCCTCTCAATTATTGTACCCACAGAAGCATGGCTTTACTGATAAAATATCTTTAATATGAATGGAATGGAACAGACTGGTCTAAGGTTTGGCAATTAAAATTCAATGCGAAGAAATGCAAAGCGATGCACTTAGGGAGTAGAAATCCACGGCAGACGTATGTGTTAGGCGGTGAGAGTCTGATATGTACGGACGGGGAGAGGGATCTTGGGGTGATAGTATCTGAGGATCTGAAGGCGAAGAAACAGTGTGACAAGGCGGTGGCCGTAGCTAGAAGGTTGCTAGGTTGTATAGAGAGAGGTGTGACCAGCAGAAGAAAAGAGGTTTTAATGCCCCTGTAAGTACAGGAGTGTGGTAGCCGTGTTAGTCCACTCTTAAGGTTATCAATAGAAATCAAACAAAATAAAACACGGAAAAGAAAATAAGATGATACCTTTTTTATTGGACATAACTTAATACATTTCTTGATTAGCTTTCGAAGGTTGCCCTTCTTCGTCAGATCGGAAATAAGCAAATGTGCTAGCTGACAGTGTATATAAGTGAAAACATTCAAGCATTACTATGACAGTCTGACAGGGTGGGAGGATGGGGGTGGGTCGGAGGTATGCATGGGGACATCAAAGCATATCATTGATATTCTAACAGGATGGGTGTGGATAGGTGAGGGGTGGGGTGATCAACAGAGACATACAGCTTTATGGTTTATAATGGGCTAGGAACCCCAGATCCCTGTTAAGTCCTTTCTGTTGGGTGTTAAAATATTCAATCATTCTGACTTTGAAAGCTAATCAAGAAATGTATTAAGTTATGTCCAATAAAAAAGGTATCATCTTATTTTCTTTTCCATGTTTTATTTTGTTTGATTTCTATTGAATGCCCCTGTATAAATCATTGGTGAGGAGCCACCTGGAGTATTGTGTTCAGTTTTGGAGGCCGTATCTTGCTAAAGATGTAAAAAGAATTGAAGCGGTGCAAAGAAAGGCTACAAGATTGGTATGGAATTTGCAATACTCCAAGTGGGGCCTCACCAACAACTTGTACAGGGGCATCAACACCTCCTTTCTTCTGCTGGTTATGCCCCTCTCTACGCAGCCTAGCATCCTTCTGGCCATGGCCGTCGCCTTGTCGCCTTGTTTCTTCACCTTCAGATCCTCCGACACCAACACCCCAAGGTCTCTCCCCTGAGTCGAGCTTACTAATCTCTCCCCTCCTATCCGCACCCCAAGTACATCACTCTACACTTCTTGGCATTAAATTTTCACTCGAAATTCAAATCACAGCTTCACACCCACTGTGTAGATAATTGGGTACAGGGAACAGCTATCACCCCAATTGTGAAACAACACTATGCACCCTGGTGGAGAAAAAAAGCTTCAGTAACACCACCCAGCCAGCATGAGAATATCAGACTAAAGGCGTAACATTATCTAGCTAAAAAAAAAAACTCCACAGTAACTTAGTGTCAGATGATAGATGGGTTCATGTATCCATAAATCACAGGATATCAATAGATTAAATTATTTACAATCTTATGTTGCACTATAACCGAAAGTCACTTACCTTGACTCCAATCGCAGTTGTATCGTGCTGCCAATCACAAAGGCTGGTCATGACCCAGTAGGGAATCCCCGTTTCGCTGTCGCTGCTTCAGGGGTTCGTCACACTATAAGGTTTTTAAACCAATTTCTCATCTGCTGCCTTCATTTGACACGCTCACAGTCCTGTGTCTCGTTTACTGCACTCCAAAGACGAGCATGTAGCTGACAGTCATACGCCTTCGATCACCCATAAATACTCTGTGCTCCACCCTCCAAAATCAAGGATGACCAATCCAAAACGAGCCAAGGCTTCCACGTCATTATTTCAAAATTTTAACTGCCAGACCCTGGACCATTCTTCTAACGTTCGGAGATCCCTTCTCATCATTTCTACTCCCTCCAGGGTGTCCACTCTATCAGCTATTTTCATGTCATCTGCAAAAAGGCAAACCTTTCCTTCCAACCCTTCAGCAATATCTCCCACAGATATATTAAACAGAATAGGCCCCAGCACCAACCCCTGAGGAACTCCACTGCTCACCTTCCTTTCCTCCAAGCGGATTCCATTTACCACCACCCTCTGCCACCTGTCGGTCAACCAGTTTCTTATCCAGTTCACCACTTTCGGTCCTAAATTCAACCCTTTCAGCTTAGGACAACTTAGGACCGAAAGTTGTGGGCGTTTCAAAAAACTATGCGCACTCTTAAGGAATAGACCTGATCTGCGCCTAATTTAGATACAGGGATTTAGGCCTGATTTTAACCTAAATGGGTGCACCTAAATTTTCGTCACAAGAACAGCGCATAGGCATATTCTATAAATGACACCTAACATGGTTTTTCAGCGCTGATTTTTAAAGCACTATTTATAGACTTTGGCCCATTGTCTGTATCTCCCCATCTCCAAGGGATAGATTATTTATTTATTTTAATTTTTAAAAACTTATATACCACCTGTAACTAGGTGATTTGCTAATGACCAGAAAACTGTACTGTTCAAAACTATGATTGAACGTAATAGTCTCTTCTACTAAGGGTTTCTCCAATATTTTCCTCTTGATAGCACCCCAATGTTCAATCAATATGACATTCAATATATATTTAATTTTAACTTTGTACATCAGACCACAGGGCCAAATCCCTGTGTATATTTCTTTTTCAGATTTACAATTTGACAAATGTTTGAGATGATCCAGCCACAGGGAAGATTTAATTTTTTAAATCTCTTTAGTTGCAATGTTAATCTTGCAGACTGAGTAGTTGCCAAAGGGACAGTGACCTGTCGCAATAAATGTGTGTGGGGTTTTTTTTTTGTCAGAAAAGCTATCAATACTAAATATAATGTACCAGTACTTTTTCAAAACTTGTTGAATAGCTCTAGAGAACTGGTTAAATTCAGTTGTACAGACGATCCTGTCATCTGCTTGTTTATCTCACTCTTCCATCAGCCAATCTCAGAGGCCTTCCTTCAGCTCCATCCCTCCCCTTACTCCTTGCTCACGAGGCAGATTTCTACACAGTCAGCTGCGTGTATTTCGTTGCTAGGTCCCGAACTATGGCGTTGGCTCCAGCTGAAACAAATTTTAGCAAAACGGACAACGCTGTAGAGCCTAGGAGCGTAATTCAACACAGTTCTGCTAAAGCTAAGTTATATGATATGTCTAGTCAGTGCGTTTTTTTCTAGCAAAAAAGGTGCCAGTACTCAAATGCTAGGCCACTCTTCAGGGGTAGGGTGATCACTGAGGGACCCACCCCTCAAAAGCCAGGCCCCTTGCAACCAGTTACAGAATCTATGACAAGGGAGAATCGGTGTGTAGAGCCTGAGCTCTTTCATTAAAACTTGGGGTCCACAATAGAAAAGGTGCTGGTACTCAGTACCCCCAAGTACCCCTCAAAAAAAGCCCTGTGTCTAGTAACACTTAAGTATTTTAGATAGGCAGCTGTTAATAAAATTACAGCACCTATTGGTTGTTTGAGATTGGTGAAAATAACGGTGATGTTTAACTAACCCTGTAAAAGCAGTTGGCATATGAGTTCTATCATGTTGTGAAATATAAAAAAAGATTTAAAGAGGGTTTTTATGACCAATGATGGTGGCAACCTTTGAGGTTCTCCTTATAGTAGATATGAGAGCCACTGAGGTCTTTTCCCTCTTGGAAAAAGAAGAATTCATCTTGATGAATAAATGGAGGAATGGCCTAGTGGTTAGGGTGGTGGACTTTGGTCCTGGGGAACTGAGAAACTGAGTTCGATTCCCGGCACAGGCAGCTCCTTGTGACTCTGGGCAAGTCACTTAACCCTCCATTGCCCACTGCATTGAGCCTGCCATGAGTGGGAAAGCACGGGGGTACAAATGTAACAAAAATAAAATAGATACTATTGGAGATTCTAGATGGAATGTTGCTACTATTGGAGATTCTACATGGAATGTTGCTATTCCACTAGCAACATTCCATGTAGAAGCCTGCGCGGCCACATTGGTGATCTGCAAGGACCGACTTCTAGTGGAATAGCAACATTCCATGTAGAATCTCAAATAGTAGCAACAGTGGAGGAGTGGCCTAGTGGTTAGGGTGGTGGACCTTGGTCCTGGGGAACTGAGGACCTGAGTTCAATTCCCAGCACAGGCAGCTCCTTGTGACTCTGGGCAAGTCACTTAACCCTCCATTGCCTGCCGCATTGAGCCTGCCATGAGTGGGAAAGTGCGGGGTACAAATGTAATAAATAAAAATATATTTTGTACAGTTATTCCCTCTCAATATAGGAGTCTTTAACAATATTGGTAGTATAAGGCTTGAGCCTATAATTCTATCTATTAAAAAAGTACCATTCCCCTCTATGCCAGGGGTGTACATTCCATAATTAGTCTATTTAATCTTTTTTAAATTAATAAATGTTGCAGTCCACACTTTATGTTGAAATAGACATTAGGCATATTTGTAATTTGCATAGTCATGTACACTTGGAACCAGTTCCTTTGCACTGCATATGTTGGTTCCATTTATCTATTGAAATAAGAACATAATTATTGAAATTTTTACTGATTTGTTTTTAATTTATGATTTTGAATTTATTTGGTATGTTTATCATTTTGTTTTTAAAGTTTTTATGTTTTTAATTGTTTATGGGATTTATGCTATGTTTTTGACCCCTGATGCAGCTCCAAGCCGGGTGAAATGTTGCCACATCTGGCAGTTGTTAATAAAAAAACCTTATGCTATCAAGAAACCCTTTCCTTGTGACCTGCAATCTGTACATATCTTATTAGTGCACACATAAGTGGCGTTCTGGACAGAGCATGCATGGAACTCACAATTACATGTCTAACTTATAGAACGTTGTAAGTTATGACAACAGAAAAAAAGGACCCATATACCATATAAAAATTAGAACACTTCTAAGTACAATTTATGGTAAATGTATAGAAAATACAGGAATCAAATTAGAAACAGATTCAGTGAAGTGCACAGCATAAAGCGTCTTTGACAAGGTTGTCTGGAAGAAGCCTTTGCGAAACAAGTCCCCGATGGGACCTTTGCCTGTTTGAAGAGACAGCTTTGGCGCTATACAAAGAATTGCTTGAAAACACCTGTGGATCCGGTTCCTTTTAGAGTGCGAACTGGCGGAACAGACATATTGCGATGTGATTTAGCTGTGCGCCCCAAGCTAAGTGCTATTTGCAATTATTTTTTTGTTTGGTAGATGCTATAAAGAACAATTAAAGTTTTGATATTTACTGGATCTACCTAACTTTTTTGGGAGGTTTTTCTAGACTGATGATGAATTTTTGACCCATCACATTGTAAGGTAGCCATAAGTAAGTTTGAGTTCAGATACTGTTGATCTGGGTCTTGATAAGGTTTTTTTCCTCCCTATTTTTGAGAACAAATTAATTTGATTCCGTATTTCCTATACATTTACCATAATTTGTATTTAGAAGCATTATAAGTTATACAATATCTACAGCATTTTTGGCACTGAACCTGTTATGCTAGGTGCCTGCTTTCCTGTACGGAAAAAGGCACCTATGTATGGGCAATACTTTTGTACAATTTCCCCTATGTGCATCGTGAGATGGTATGTATTTGAATATGTAGTTGTGTTTCTAGGTGTACTGGGATGGTGAGTGTATGTCTGTGTGTTGCACACACAGTCCCTGTTTTCACATTGATTTCAGAAAACGAGGACCTTACAAGACTGGGAGACTGGGCGTCTAAATGGCAGATGACGTTTAATGTGAATAAGTGCAAAGTGATGCATGTGGGAAAGAGGAACCCGAATTATAGCTACGTCATGCAAGGTTCCACGTTAGGAGTCACGGACCAAGAAAGGGATCTAGGTGTCGTTGTTGATGATACGTTGAAACCTTCTGCTCAGTGTGCTGCTGCAGCTCGGAAAGCAAGTAGAATGTTAGGTATTATTAGGAAAGGAATGGAAAACAAAAATGAGGATGTTATAATGCCTTTGTATCGCTCCATGGTGCGACCGCACCTCGAATATTGTGCTCAATTCTGGTCGCCACATCTCAAAAAAGATATAGTGGAATTTAAAAAGGTGCAGAGAAGGGCGACGAAAATGATAAAGGAGATGGGACGACTTCCCTATGAGGAAAGGCTAAAGCAGCTAGGGCTCTTCAGCTTGGAGAAAAGGCGACTGAGGGGCGATATGATAGAGGTCTATAAAATAAGTGGAGTTGAATGGGTAGATGTGAAGCGTCTGTTTACGCTTTCCAAAAATACTACGACTAGGGGGCATGCAATGAAGCTACAATGTAGTAAATTTAAAATGAATCGGAGAAAAGTTTCCTTCACTCAACGTGTAATTAAACTCGAATTCATTGCCAGAGAATGTGGTAAAGGAGGTTAGCTTAGTGGAGTTTAAAAAAAGGTTTGGCTGGCTTCCTAACGGAAAAGTCCATAGACCATTATTAAATGGACTTGTGGAAAATCCACTATTTCTGGGATAAGCAGTATAGAATGTTTGTACTTTTTTGGGATCTTGCCGGGTATTTGTGACCTGGATTGGCCACTATTGGAAACAGGATGCTGGGCTTGATGGACCTTTGGTCTTTCCCAGTATGGCAATACTTATGTACTTATGTCTTATTCTAATGCTCGTATTCCATCATTTCTAAAATTGTTTTGAGATCTTCCATCAGTTATTGAAAACGAGAGATTCTTTTAAGAGGAACACTAGATTCCAAAAGGATGAGCCAAAGTGGGGTTTTCAGAAGATCCTTCTACAGATTGGAGGGTGTGTCTTCAAGGATTCATACAGGTAACATTTTCATCGTGGGGTCCTTTTATTAGGCGGTGGTAAAAGGGGGCCTGCGCTAGCATCAGCATGTGTTTTTGACGTGCACCGACGCCTCTTTTTACCGCAGGAGGTAAAAGGCTGTCTTTAAAAAAAATAATAAATGGCAGTGCGGTAAGTGAACCACTTACTTCACAGCCATTTCAGGGGGGAGCACTTACCATCACCCACTGAGGTGGCAGTAAGGGGATTCTGTGCTAACCTGGTGGTTACCGAGCAGCGTACGGCACTGCCCGATTACCACCAGGTAAACACTGGCACTACAAAAATAGAAAAGCACCGGAAAGGCGCACGCTGGGGGTGGGAACAACTGCCGGACTGGTGCGGTAGCCCAGTGGCAGTTCCTGTTTGGTGCACGGTAAGCAGAGCCGCTGAGGGGGGGGGGGTAGGGGAGACAAAATTCCCCATGCCTGGGCCTCCAAGGGGGGCCTGGCGCCACAGTCCCACCCACCCTCCGTCATCGACCGTCTGCCACCGGGCCGGGCCCCCTGCATTGAAATCACAGTGCCTCTCACCTCCGTGTGAAAGCGCTGCAGCAGATCGCCTCCCTTCAGGCCTCCTTCCCTCCCTGTGTCCCGCCCTCGTCTGACGTAACTTCTGCAAGCGCAGGACACAGGGAAGAAAGGAGGCCCGAAGGGAGACAATCTGCTACTGCCTGTAGCGCTTTCACACGGAGATGAGAGGCACTGTGATTTCAATGCAGGGGGCCCGGCCTGGTGGCAGACGGAGGGGGGCGGGTAAAGCGGCGGCAGCGACCCTGAGGGGGGGTGGAGGAGCGGCAGCAGCAGGGTCGCGGGGGCAGCCTTGCCCTGGGTCCGGCCCAGTCTCTCAGCGGCCCTGACGGTAAGCCCAGGGTGGGCTTACCACCGCTAAGTAAAAGGACTCCTGTATGGAATTCTTCTCTGTTTTCTATGGTTGAAAAATATGTTCTGTGAAGCAAGACAGACATGTGAGTTTTACTTGTGAAAATTTATCAGTGCTCTAGCCTTGAAACTGTTTTAAATGTGTGCGTTAGAAATTGCAGCCTAGCAACAGTTGAAGTATAGTGCTCAAGGTCTGCAAAAATGTTGGCGACAAAAACAAAAGCTAGAATTTCCACTCTGCAGAAACTGTCTAGCTCCAGAAACGTTTTGCAACAGAATTCAATAGGAATGTTTTTCTTTTTCTAAATATGAAACTGAAAAATAATATAGCAAAAATAAATCTCTCGGTCCATATAACCGAAACTCAGTTTACGTGTAACTTGTACATGAAAAGTGGGTTGTTTTTGGATATGTTGGAAAGAAGAGGTGCATATCTGCATCTAGGTGTCTGAAAATTTACCTCTGGCTAGTTGTCTTGCAGCTTCTCCCAACCGCCGATTCAGCTTCACGGAAGATGGACTGTTTGAAATTTGATCAAATATACGTTCCGTGAGCTTTCTACAGCCAGAACACACCACCAAAGAACTGAAAAGCAATACAAGTCAGTGGGGCAGCAGAGGGGAAGAATTACAAAAGGAAAGAAAACACCCTCAAAGAAATCTTTGTTAGAATATCAACCACTGAAAGATACCAATTTCCATATTGCTATTGGTTTTCCAGAGTTCCTAATCTCATACCATGGATTGGCTCGCTTGTCCCAATCTGTATCAACAAAGACGTCACTGGTATTCTTAGATCTGAAGTTACTCATTTATATACACTCCTTGCTAGAGCATGTGGTCAAGGCAAGTAGCATAGTGGGACTCAAGAGCCCTTTGGACAAGTTCCTGGAGGAAAAGTCCATTAAAAATGATTAGCCAGCAAGCATTGGGAGAGTAGTTGCTCAATCCTGGAAACTAACTATATGAAATAGATCTACTTTTGGAATCTGCCTAGTACTTGTGACTCGAATAAACCACTGTTGGAGACTCCTAGTCAGTCAGCTTCTTCCATCCCTCTCTCCTCACCTCCTTCCTCTTCGTTGCACCAGCCTCTGCCTTGACCTTGTTTCCCTTTCAAGGAAGCAAGCTCTTGTACTACCCTTACTCATGCAACCTCACCTAGATCCTGCTATCGCTACTAACTTTCGCTCGTTCTCCAACCTCCCCTTCTTTTCTAAAATTCTTGAAAAATGAGTCCTACCTCAGCTAGACTCTTTTCTGGAACACACTAAATCTCTCCACCCCTACCAATCTGGCTTTCACCACTTCCATAGCATGGAGACTCTTCTTGTAGCTCTAAGCGATTCAATACGAATCATCTCTTGATCAGCACTACTCTGTTTTGTTACCTCCCTTGACCTCTTTTCTGCACTTGACATTGTTGATCATTCTCTTCTCCTCACCCAACTCCTCTCTCTAGGTTTCCGTGGCACTGCTCTTTCTTGGTTCTTTATCTCTCTGGTCACAATTCCAGATTTTTCACAACGGTTCCCTCTCTATCTCTCCTTTCCAACCCAGCATGTCCTGGGGGTTCTAACCTTTCTCCAGCATTATTCAACGGAGTAGCCTAGTGGTTAGCGCTGCAGACTTTGATCCTGGGGAAGTGGGTTCCATTCCCACTGCAGCTCCTTGTGACCTTGGGCAAGTCACTTAAACCTCCACTGCCCCAGGTACAAATAAGTACCTGTATATATTATGTAAACTGCTTTGAATGTAGTTGCAAAAACCACAGAAAGGTGGTTTATCAAGTCCCATTCCCTACCTCTCTTTACGCTCATTCAGGAACAGGGTTGTATGCCAATCTCACCTCTGTCCTGTCCACCCTCAACAACTGTCTCTCCCGGGTTTCCTCCTGGCTTAAAGAAAATCACCTGTTTCTTAATGCCACTAAGTGCAAAGCAATTGCTTTTTCCTTGCCTGGTTCTTCCTTGCCCCATTCTCAATGGTCACCCCGCTCCCATTCCCAAACCATTAAAGTTCTCAGTGTAACCTTCGACTCTCATCTATCCTTTAAGCCTCAGATCAACTCTGATGTCCATTCTGCCTTTTTCACCCTTCACCATGTTCGTCCTCTGCGCTCCTTACTTGACCGTTCTCTTACACGCATTCTTTTTCTTTCACTTGTTGTTTCTCACATAGACTACTGTAACTCACCCTATGCTGGTCTCCCTCATTACTCCCGTAAGCGTCTTCATCTTAGTCTATCACCGTAAAAATTCTCCACTCCGCACATCACTTTGACCACATCACCCTCTTCCTTCGTTCTGAACACTGCCTTCCTGTTTCTGCCCGCTTCTATGTCTTGTTTTCAAGTCTCGTCTCCCTTTCACCCTGGTCTATCTTCCCTCCCTTCTTACTCCCTACATTCTTCCTCTGGTAACCATCTTGCTGTCCCTTGCCTACCCTTCTGTTCGTCTCGCAATCTCTTGAGAGACCAGTTTCAATTTTCCGGGTTCCTCTCTCTGGAACTCTTTGCCTCCATGCATCTGTCTAGAAGCCTTTTATCCAAGTTGAAAACATTACTCAAGACCAGTGGTGTGCTGGAGCCGGCTCGCACTGGCTTGCAAGAGCCGGTTGTTAATTTTTTTTAAGATCTTGCGAGCCGGTTGTTCAGAGCCGGTTGCTCAGAATGGAACCCACTTCCCCAGGATCAAAGTCTGCAGCGCTAACCACTAGGCTACTCTGTTGAATAATGCTGGAGCAAGGTTAGAACCCCCAGGACATGCTGGGTTGGAAAGGAGAGATAGAGAGGGAACCATTGTGAAAAATCTGGAATTGTGACCAGAGAGATAAAACATGGAAAAGTTAGAGTATCTAGAACTGAACGAAGATGTAAATACAAGCATCCTGAAAGTCCCAGTGGAAGGAAGAAAATCAATGGGACACTGATACTATGGTAAAAAAATTATACTGCAATAAAAGTGAATCAGATTGGTGTAGAAACAATCTGACCCAAACCTAAAACATCTATAACAAGACAACTCACCAATATCCACCCATCAACCCTGATTGATGAGCCATACCTAACCATCCGCGTAGATACATCAATACACTTCTTACAAGACCCTCCACTGTAAGATGGAGGGTATAATATTGACTGAGCAGCATAGAGCCACAATATAGGTGGATTTGGGGGGGGGGGGGGAGGGATTGTAGTGGCTAGGATAGTAAGGACACTTTAGGGTTAAACAGTGTTGTATTTAAATAAATAAATACATGTATTTTAGGCTGTGAAAAGAAGAGTATGTAAAAAAGGAGTTAATTGGTGGGGGGAAAGATGAATGAGAAGTGAGGATTGGATCAAAGTTGTTAGAGGACGGGGTTTGATTGAGGAGAAGAAGCAGGACACTGGGTGGGACAAAGAACTGCGTGAAGAAAAAAAGGGAGGGTGTATTTGGGTAGGGAAATTCAGCCCACCCAGGCTCACCCTTGTGAAAGGATTATTTTTTTGTGGAGTATTGGGAATTGGGGGGAGGAAAAGGGGGTCACAGCTTGGTAGTGGCATATTAAGTGTGTTTCTCTAAACGTTGGGGCAGGATTTCAAACATAGGGCCCAAGTAGGCCTGACCATTTTTGCTCTCATGTGTATCACTGCCACGGAATGGTGCATGACCCTGTGGTACCACGTGTCATGGTGTGAGAAATGGGGGGGGGGGGGGGGGGGGGGGAGGAAGTTATTACAACCAGAAGTTGAATGATGAAACTAGTATGTTATCATCTAGTCATATATGGTGGGGGAAGTTACGATATGTTTGTTGAAGATTAAATTGTATAAGCTGACGTCTATTAATAAAGCAGCAGGCTAAGGTCTTGCCTAATTTGAAATATATAATAGCCTCAAGTGTGTCATTGGGTGGAATATGGAATTGATGTGGCGAATGAGAGCTTGCAAATTTCACCTGTTAGTGCTTAGTAAAAAATCACATGTAAAGGACACAATGCCCTTTCTTGATTCTTTTGCATCCAATGGTAACTTTGGATGTACATTCTTTTTGTATAAATATACCTCATATCTTGAGGCTTTAGATGTGCTCTGCTTGGCCATGGAGAAAAGGCCCTGTTCTCATTTGATACCTACCTTTTTCTGGTGGAGCTTTCATCCTTGCCTTAAGCAGCTGTTCTCAATCCAGTCTTTGGGACACATCCAGCCACTCAATCAGGTTTCAGGATATCCAGAATGAATATGCATGAGAGAGATTTGCATATAATGGAGTAGTTAGTGGATATCCTGAAAACCTTACTGGCCCTGACACTTTGCTATGTCCAGTGACAGGGCACCTGAGCATTGCTAACAAAATAACAGTTCAAGCTTATGTAGGCTGGGGCCTACCCACTTTGGGTTCAGGCTTGCCCAAAATTTGTACTCCCTTACAGTGGCGTAGCCACAGGTGGGCTAGGGCCCACCCATTTATGACTCAGGCCCACCCAACAGTAGCACATGTTTAGTGGTAACTGGTGGGAATCCCAAGCTCCACCAGCTGAAAATTTTCCCCCGATAGTAACGAAAACGCTACTCTCCACGACACTGGCACCTGCGCATGCTCAGTTTTCAGTGCATGCCTGCTGCCAAGGTGAAAAGAAGCATTTTCCCACCAGCTGAAATTTTTTTTTTTTTTTTTGGGGGGGGGGGGGGGGGGAAGAACACTTGGTGCCCACCCAATTCTTGCCTAGGCCCACCCAAAATCTGTTGTCTGGCTACGCCCCTGCTCCCTTAGTGTGGCTGGTGGGGATCTCTGAACCTACCAGCTGAAGACCTCCTTCCCACTGAACATACTTACCCCTCGTATGGCTGGCAGCAGTCTGCCCGAGTTGCCGGCCTCCCTTCCTCCCCCGCTTTTGCTCAGTTTTTCTCACATGCACAAAACTGAGCAAGTGCAGATGCCACGGGTAGCTTGAGGAAACTGCCACCAGCTGCCAAAGGTGTTAGTTCATTTGGTGGGGAGCTCTTCGGGTGTCAGGAGAGAAATCTGGGTATTTCTTTGGGGGGGGGGGGGGGGCACACCAGAAGAGGCAGAGACTAAATTTTGGCTCACCAGCTTTGGTCTCATGCCCATCCTACATCAGCTACCTGGCTATGCCCACTGTCACAGACCCTATGTACTAACTACGGGGTCCTTTTACTAAGCTGCGGTAAAACGTGGCTTGCGCTAGTGTAGGCGCGGGTTCTGGGTGCGCGCTGAACACATTCGCATCACATGCATGCAGAGGTTTAGAAACTGTAGAATCGAATAGCTGCAGCACCAGTTCGATTCAGAAAAAAAAAATTCTATCATGCAATTTTCCATATTAAAAAATACATAAAAAAGAGAGAAAGCTGGTTTATATTGGTATTTATTTTGTTCAAGGTGTTTATTGCATCTCAAAGGGCACACATGCACTGGGATTATGTAACCCGAAATAGAAAGGACAGCCATTTTTTTTTTGTAATCAACTTTATACAATTTTGTTTTCCCCATTTCAGTGTATGATGTCCCCACAGTAAATTCAGATACGACCACTTTAATCGGTACCATACATCCAAGTAAATAGTTAATTTGAAAGACTTCATAGGTGAACGTTTCTCCAGTTCAATATGCGCTTAAAAACAGCTGCCCGGCTCCCCTTGTAACATGAATCAACCGTGATCTTTTTTTTTTTTAAGCATCAGTACCGTAAGCCATTAGCACAAACAGTAGAAGATAAAGGGTTTTGTTTCTATAAGCAAACTGCTTACAAACGGCATGAAATATTTCTGTTCACAGCTCACTGCAAGAATTGACAAACAGTGATCGACATGAACAAAAAAAGCCTTAAATTCACCGAGATGAACATAAAAGCTAAAATGTAAAAAAACAAAAACAAAAACAAAACATGTAAAATGTTTTGAATATAAATACACCAGAAAGTGCTTTCAGACCAGTTTGAAATGCTGTACAATGATTGCACAATTATTTCCCCAATTATACGAACAGAGACTAACCCCTTTTACTTATTTTCAGTGCATTTAACAGGAACAGAAAAATCTACTAATTTTGATGCAAAAACAGGAAAAAAAAATACATTTAAAAAAAAATATTACAGTGATAAATATGGTACTCATTCAGTTGTGATCTCGTTCTTGGTAAAGTAGCCTCCTAGTACATTATAGAAGTTTGTTTTATATTACTTTAAATAATAAATATTTCTCAACATATAAAGTAGCACAAAAATAAGACAATTTGCACAATTGAAATCCTCGTGAGTGAGAAAGATAGTCCACGCACAAAAGTTTTGCATCTTTCTGGTGTTCTCCTTACCACCGTCTCTGATATTAATCTTTAGAACAGAACAAACAAATATTTGGGATTTTGTCAAAAAAGTTATACACGTTGAAACCTTCAACACACAGACACGTCGTTCCAATGGCTCACCGCACAACAGCTGCAAAATCAGTCTTCTCAAGAGAGAGGTTCAGAGAAGAACTAGAAGGCATCAGAAACACACATCCATTGTTTAAACCGGAAAACACAGAAGTAACCCAAACACACACGAGTTTAGATAAGAGTAGGGAAAAAGGCTAAGGTTGTACACATTCCTAACGGTTCTTTTCATAGCTGTGCTACACATTTCAGGAGTAGAAAAGCACTGGGTTCGGTGCCGGAGGCTCACTCTGAAACTGAGCGTCAGTCCGTTGTTTGCAGGCTCCTAAATTCTCATACGTCTGTCCAAACTGCAGCTGTAAAACAAAAAACCCAGAATAACTAAAAAAAAACAAAAAGATGGTAAAACACAATTCGATTGTCAACGACTTTATGGGCCGGATTCAGCAAACGGCGGCCAAAAAGTACTACTACTACTACTACTACTTAGCATTTCTATAGCGCTACTAGGGTTACGCAGCGCTGTACAAGTTAAAACATGGGGAAGGACAGTCCCTGCTCAACAGAGCTTACAATCTAAAGGTGACAAACTATGTAGTCAGTGTAGGTATCATGAATGGGGAAGGTGGTTAGGCGCCAAAGGCAAGGGAGAAGAGATGGGTTTTAAGTAAGGACTTAAAGATGGGCAGGGAGGGCGTATGGGCTCAGGAAGTCTGTTCCAGGCATAAGGTGATGCGAGGCAGAAGGGACGGAGTCTGGAGTTAGCGGTGGTGGAGAAGGGTACAGATAGGAGTGATTTGTCCTGAGAGCAGAGGTTACGGGTGGGAACATACGGGGAGAGGAGGGTAGAGAGGTAATGGGGGGCAGCAGATTGAGTGCACTTGAAGGTCAATAGGAGAAGCTTGAACTGAAAAAAACTGAAAAAGTTAGACAAAAGCCAAACAGGAGCTGGAAAGAACTTCCACAGAAGTCAAAGGAAGAGAATAAGGGTGGAACAAATAGTTTCAAGCAGGGCCGGTCTTAGGCAGAGGCGACCAAGGCGACCGCATAGGGCCCCGCACCGTGCCTCAACTCTGCCTCGCTCATGCCTCCGCTCCGACCTCTGCCGCTGCTCGCCTTAGTTGCCTGAGATGATCCCCATTCCCGCGGCTCGGCCACTCTGCTCCAGCCACCACCGGCGCGGCATCCACCCCCGGCTTGGGCCCACTACTAATTGTAGTGGACTTGAACTGAATAATTTCTGGGGAGGGGAGGTTTCATGATAGCATTGTGCTTATTATTTCAAAATAGTTTTTTTTGTACAAGTTTAGCTTCATTTGTCTTTATTTGAAATTTCGTAAATAAAAAAATGTTCTAAAAATGGAATAATCTTATCAATGGGGCAGAGCTAGGGTGGGGGCAGAGCTAGGGTGGGGCGGGGCTATGATGGGGCCCCACCAAATTGGTCTGCATAGGGCCCCGCACTTGCTAAGACCGGCCCTGGTTTCAAGTACAACTGGATGTCCAAAATCTTCAAATAAATTTTATTCTCCCCTGAGGGCCAGCACTTTACAAGACCAGAACACTGCACCAGTGATTTCATAGTAAGAATCCTGAAAGGTAACTTTAAAACAATACAGGAACGTAAGACCTTTGAAGTCAGAATGACTGAATATTTTGACACCCAACAGACAGGACTTAACAAGGACCTGGGGTTCCTAGCCCATTATAAACCATAAAGCTGTATTTCTCTGTTGATCACCCCACCCCTCACCTATCCACACCCATCCTGTTAGAATATCAATGATATGCTTTGATGTCCCCATGCATACCTCCTACCCACCCCCACCCTCCCACCCTGTCAGACTGTCATAGTAATGCTTGAATGTTTTCACTTATATACACTGTCAGCTAGCACATTTGCTTATTTCCGATCTGAGGAAGAAGGGCAACCTTTGGAAGCTAATCAAGAAATGTATTAAGTTATGCTCAATAAAAAAGGTATCATCTTATTTTCTTTTCCATGTTTTATTTTGTTTGATCTCTATTGATATTCTCCAATAAAAATGACAGTCACATACACCATTCAGACCCTACGTGGTCCGTGTTTCAGCACTGTCTCTTCTTCAGGTGTCACAACCTGACGGATGTATAACAACGATATGGAGAATAACTGTAGTGGCAATGGTGCTGGATGGGACAACCAAGTCTAGTGGGTGTGTACTAAAATACTGTACACATTTATTTTGAGCTTTTACAGTATGTTTTTCCTGTTTTCTGTATTTGTCCTATATAATAATACTCACCTCCAACATTCTAACCTGCCTGGGACTGTGGATCCCTCGGAGGTGGTCTGCTAGGCAGCTTAGAACACACTGACATCAGTGACGTCACTGACAGCTGATTCCAAGGCAAGGGGAGGAGTAGGGAAACACGTGGAGCGTGTTTCCCTACTCCTCCCCCTGCCTGGGAATCAGCTGTCAGTGCGCCGCTCCCTGCCACTTCGGAGCAAGTGGCAGGGAGCGGGGCAACACAGAACCCCCCCCTCGGCGCATCACCAAAGCACCCCCTCCACCCGAACATCAACACCCCCACCCCCCCCCCACACGTCACTCCCTCCCTCCCATCCCGTTCAAGGCCCCCTCACGCTCCTCCCACCGAGTTCCAGACTCCGCCCCCCTCCGTGACCCTGTCGACCCCCCCCTTCTCGCCCCCCCCTTCAAGGCCTCCCTCCATGACCTCCCACCCACCTAGTTCATCAAGGCCCCCCACGCCCCTCCCACCGAGTTCCAGACTCCGCCCTCCCTCCAATTTCAACCCCCTCCCTCTGCGTTACGGACCCCTGGACCCCCCTTCCGCCACCCTGTCAACCCCCCTCCTCCCGCCGAAAACCGTCCCCCGCCGCCCTCGAGTACCTGTGCCGACGGGGGATCCCCAACCCACGACAGCCGAAGTCCTGTGGCTGTGTGGCGTTGCTTCCTGAATGAATTTCTGTGCGTGCGTCTGACATCAGACGCATGCACAGAAACTTGAACAGAAGATTATTCAGAAAGCAACGCAAGCGCAGACGAGAACAGAACTTTGGCTGCCGGGGATTGGGGTCCCCCGTCAGCACAGGTACTCGACGGCGGCGCCTTGATGAACTGGGTGGGTGGGAGGCCAGGGAGGGAGGCCTTGAACTGGAAGGCCGGCAGGGAGGCCTTGAACTGGGAGGGTGGGTGGAAGGGTGGGGGATTGCCTTGCTAGCGCCCGTTTCATTGCGTTAAGAAACGGGCCTTTTTTACTAGTTAATGAATAAATCCACAACATTTGCCTATTCATTTCTTTATTCTTCCTTAAATTTGAACTTTAAAAGTACTGCCTGAGAATCCAGAAAATCTGGACTGACCCAATCACACACAGGGGGACCCTAGGTAAAAGCTGCCCTTAAGTTTAAAAGGGGAATGAACAGGAATATATTTTTAACGTACAGGCATGTTATTGCTTGCTACAAAACAAACAGAGAGGGTAATACAGCATACATAGAAAGTATACAAACAAAAAAGCAACACTGGGCCTTCAAGACTGGGACAACTGAAGTTCTTTATTGATAAGTGACCCGCTTTTGTGCAAACGAGAAGGCTCTCTATAGAGCTCTACTTTCGCAAGTGCGGCGAACTGCGATTACAATTATTCAATTTTGGGGCATTGAACCTACACCACGTGTATGTCACAGAACTATTCTTTGACCCCTGAAGCAGGCGTTGTCGGGTCACTTATCAATAAAGAACTTCAATCGTCCCAGTCTTGAAGGCCCAGTGTTGCTTTTTTGTTTGTATTGTTTGCTACTACTATTACTTAACATTTCTAGAGCACTACTAGGGTTACGCAGCGCTGTACAATTTAACAAAGAGAGACAGTCCCTGCTCAAAGAGCTTACAAGTCGGTCCGATAGGGGCAGTCAAATTGGGGCAGTCTGGACTCACTGAACGGTAAGGGTTAGGTGCCGAACGCAGCATTGAAGAGGTGGGCTTTAAGCAAAGACTTGAAGACGGGCAGGGAGGGGGCTTGGCGTAAGGGCTCAGGAAGGTTGTTCCAAGCATAGGGTGAGGCGAGGCAGAATGAGCGGAGCCTGGAGTTGGCGGTGGTGGAGAAGGGTACTGAGAGGAGGGATTTGTCCTGTGAACGGAGGTTACGGGTGGGAACGTAAGGGGAGATGAGGGTAGAAAGATAGTGAGGGGCAGCAGACTGAGTGCATTTGTAGGTAAGAAGGAGAAGCTTGAATTGAATGCGGTATCTGATCGGAAGCCAGTGAAGTGACTTGAGGAGAGGGGTGATATGAGTATATCGGTTCTGGCGGAATATGAGACGTGCAGCAGAGTTCTGAACAGATTGAAGGGGGGATAGATGGCTAAGTATTGTTTGCTACAAGTCATGTATAGGTGTGTGGACATATATTTAAACACACTGATATCACTTTTGTGCAGTAGAACAAAAAAAGAAAGCAAGCAGTGCGTTCTGGCAGTCAGTTATGCAAAAGTGTTGCTTGAAGTTTATTTTGTACAGATTACCCACATTTACTTAAATTACCCTGTTGAACAAGGGGTTCTCTTTTCATTCCAATCGCCGTGTATGTATCTCTGTGAGTATACACACATACATACTCAAAGGCATAGCCGGCGAGAGGGGGGGGGCAGGGGGGACAAAATTCCCCGGGCCCGGCGCCGCAGTCCCACCCGCCCTCCGTCATCGACCGTCTGTCCCCTGCATTGGAATCATAGTCTCACCTCTATGAAAGCAGCGCTGCAGGCAGCAGAACGCCTTCCTTCAGCCCTCCTTCCCTCCCTGTGTCCCGCCCTCGTCTGACGTAACTTCCGCCAGGCGGGACACAAGGAGGGAAGGAGGGCTGAAGGAAGGCGTTCTGCTGCCTGCAGCGCTGCTTTCACGGAGGTGAGACTATGATTCCAATGCAGGGGGCCCGGCCTGGTGGTGGACGGAGAGGGGGAGCAGCGGCGGCGACCTCGGGGGGGGGGGGGGGGGGGGGCAAGGGCACCCTTGTTTCCTGTTGGTTATAGCTCAATATTCCTTCAATGACCCAATTTGAAAAGATTTTGCAGACAGCCAAACAGGCTTTCTGTTCACTAGATCATGTGCCATTTCACTGGCTATTAGACTCCCATGGCCTCAGTCCCCTAGCATACACCATGACGGTCTACAGTTTGTCTTCCAGTGAAGTCCCTAAACAATGGAAATCAGCACTTGTACATCCTACCCTGAAGAAACCAATCCTTGAGTCGGCCCTCCCTTCAAACTATAGCTCGGTCTCTAACCTTCCTTTCCTCAGTAAACTTGTGGGAAAATCTGTTTTTACTCAATTCTCCCAGAATGTTGAGTCATCTAACATGTTTCACCCCTTTCAGGCTGGCATTTGCCAAGGTCACGCAACTGAGGTAGTTGTTCTCTCTTTTAACCCGTTACTTTGCGATTGACCAGGGTATGGCAGTACTCAATTTCATTAGACCTCTCTGCGGCATTTGGTAAATCACTCCCTGCTCCTTGGACGGTTTGAGTTCCTGGGTCTGTCTAATACAGTACTGGTCTTCATTGGTTCTCTTCTTTCCATCGACAGATTATTCCAGGTTACTATCTCAGAGTCCATGTCAGATTCCACCCCTTTTTGATGTGGGGTACCACAAGGGTCTGTTCTCTCCCCACTTCTTTTCAAGCCCCTTAGCTTCTCTCATCCAGGAATCCCTTATCAGATGTTATTTTTATGCTGACAAAATCCTTTTGGTTTCTGTTCAGGATCCCTACAATCCCAATCTGACCCCAATACAGTCTTGCCTGGATAAAGTTGTGACCTGGCTTTCCTCCCATCATCTTCTCCTGAACCAACACAAAACGGAGGCTCTTTGGGTAACAGGCCACTGCTCCTATCCATCACACTCTCCTGCTATCCATTGGTATCCCCATCCAAGTAGTTGACTCTTTCAAATATCTTGGGGTCCACGCTGATAGTGCCCCGACCTTCTCTACCCACATTTCTGCTACCGTGAACAGTTTTTTCTTCTCTTTAAGTCTGATCCGTTCCCTTAGCCCCTACCTCAGTGTCAAGAGCTATGCTACCCTCTCTATGCTTTGGTGGCATCCAGACTCGATTACTGTAATATCATCTATGCCGGGCTCCCATCCATTTCACTTAAGAAGCTACAAAGAGTACAAAATACTGTTGTTCACACCCCATCCTGGGCCAGATGATTTGACCCCCCTCCTAAAACATCACCACTGACTACCAATCAAGTCTTGAATTATCCACAAGGTCCTTACGATTACCTTCCATGCTCTTCACTCAGGTTCTCCTCCTTACATCATGGGCTTAATGACACGACACACGCTTTAGGTTCAGTATTTGAATACCATCTCACTGTTTTGCGGTATATTGTGCGAGATTAGACACCCATCAGTCGCCCTTTTCCTGTCTTGCACCTTTTTCTTTGGAATTCTCTTCCTCTGGATTTGAGGTCTGAGCTCTCCTATTCCCACTTTTGCCGTCTTATCAAAATCCACCTGTTTTCATTGGAATTCAACCCCCCCAACTAGTTGATATGTTGTTCTTGGAGGATGCCACAAATTTTGACCCAGTAGCTAGTTAGCGTTTCTTTCTTTTTTCTTCTTCCTCCTGGTTGTTCACTCTACCTCATCTCCCTATCTGCTTGTTCCTTTCACTTGCTTGTTCACTACTGACTTTCCCCATTCCTGTCATACAATGGAGTTCCTTTCATTTTATTTTTCCTATTAGCATTGTACACTGCTTTGATGTTTTGCACCAAAAGGTGGTAAAGCAAGAACTCAAACATAAACCTGAGGTAGACACACATATTTTTGAAGTATCACATTAAGGCTGCCAACTGGATCCAGACTTGCAGGGCACAGTTGATCTAGTCCTGGGTTTACCCCAGTGCATGCTGGGATTTGTAATCTTGCTTTTCTTAGGGCATTCAATGGGGAAATCAGAACTACAAGTTCTGGGTAAATCTCTCTTATCTGCACCCTTCTCCTCCACCGCTAACTCCAGACTCCGTTCCTTTTATCTTGCTGCACCATATGCCTGGAATAGACTTCCTGAGCCGGTACGTCAAGCTCCATCTCTGCCCGTCTTCAAATCTTAGCTAAAAGCCCACCTTTTTGATGCTGCTTTTAACTCCTAACCCTTATTCACTTGTTCAGAACGCTTATTTTATCATCCTCACTTTAATATTCCCTTATCTCTTGTTTGTCCTGTTTGTCTGTCCTAATTAGATTGTAAGCTCTGTCAAGCAGGGACTGTCTCTTCATGTTCAAGTGTACAGCGCTGCGTACATCTAGAAGCGCTATAGAAATGATAAGTAGTAGCAGTAGTACTAGTATGCAACAGGGTAAACCCTGGACTGCATCAACCCTGTCCTGTGAATCCAGATCCAGCTGACAGGCTTATATTACATTATAAGCACAGGTGAATAACGTTACAATTACAGATGCTACAAAAATTCAAGTTACAATTTATTAGTACACTTCAGGAGAAATAGGTCTTACCTGATAATTTTCTTTCCATTAGTCCATTTCACTATTCTAGAACTTGTGGGATAGTTGTGCTAATCAATCAGCAGGTGGAGACAGAGAACTGAAAACTGAGCTCTCTCTCTCTCTCTTGGCATCCAGTCCAGCTCCTCAGTAATTACTTAGACAAGTAATAAGGAAAAACTCAGAACCACCACCACCACCACCTTAAATATCTCGCTAACCTAAAACTAACCAGATGGGCAAACGTGTGGATCTCTCATCTCTGGACAACTCGTAGAGAAGAAGAGATATGCAAGAAACACCATGCAAGGTGTCAGTCAATATCTAACCCATTACTTTGCACCGACTAAACACCTCAAACCTCGAGGGCCTGTAGAATAGTGGGAAGGACTAATGGAATGAAGGTAATCAGGCGAGACCTAATTTCTCCTTCCATTATGTAGTTTCCCAATATTTCAGAACCTGTAGGAAGTTCAAAAGCAATCCCTAGAGTTGGTGGGATCTTGGTGATGGCACCCTGAGGACCGAAGCCCCAAAACTGGCTTCTGAGTGAGCTGCAAAGGGCACCCTGTAGCAGCTGGTAGAGGTATGTTGCTGCCTTGCAAATATCCAGAGAAAATAAGGCAGTCTCTGCCCAGGATGCTGCTGTACGCCTCACAGAATGAGCCTGCAAGGCCTGAGGAGCCTGCTGCCTCACAAGCAAATAAACTGACGCAATAGGCTCCTTCAGCCATCTAACAATTGTGGGCTTGGAAGCCGAGGCCAAGCCTCTGTTTAAAAAAAAAAGCACAGTCTGCCCGATTTGCAAAACTTATTTATGACTTCCAGATAACTAATAAGGACTCTATGCATATCAAGAAACTTCAAGGAAGAATACGGTGAAAGAACCAGAGGCTGAAAAGTGTCCATCTACCTGCTGGAGATAGAAAATACTGAGGAGGTGGACAGGATGCCAAAAGAGATGTCTCAGCTCAGTTTTCAGCTCTCTAGCTCCACCTGCTGGTTGATGGATACAACTATCCCACAGGTTCTGGATTAGCAGGAAGCTACATAATGGGATGATATATCATTTACTCCTCTTTTGAAAGCTGCCCCATTTGGCACAGATATTCTCTATGCCACGGAAGATATTTTTAACACTGGATATTTGCACTTTACAGGAAACAAGGAAACAAATGGGACCTCTAAGACTACTAGTCAAAACCATTACTGCACAGTTAATTAACACACAATCAGGCAAAAGGCACACAAGACTACCAATACCTTAATTGTTTACAAGAAATCCTTGATGTTAAGATCCGCTAACGGGTCCTTTGACGGTGGTTTCTTGGGACTCTGAGACACAGGTGAAGGGCTTGGAGAGAGCTAACAGAAGAAGCAGCAGCAGCAACAGCCAATGAAAGCAGGAAAAGAAAGGAAAGTGATATAGGAACATTAGACAGAAACAGAGAGAACATGTGACTTGCGTATGGTGAATATTCAAAATACAACAAGTACCATTTCGCCTCAGCTGGGAAAAATCTAGAGAGATACGTCCCAATGTGGGACAAAAACCATATACCTAGTGCTAGAGAACTTAACATCAGCATTAAGAGCACTTAGAGGGTGTTTTACTAAAGCTTAGCTCGAGTTAACTGCAGCGGAGCCCATAGGAATAAAACGGGCTCTGCTGCAGATAACTTGAGCTAAGCTTTAGTAAAAAGACCCCCTTAATGTCGAAACCGGTAATAGTTATTTGTTCAGAGGAACTGAAAAGTAAGGATCATAAGACAATATATATATAAATATAAACTGTATTTATTAAAATCAACCTAACAAATCTTGTTTAGCAAACAAGGTACTACATTTAAAATTAGGGGTGCAAAAGAAGAGCTTCATAACCTAAGTGGTTTGTCCATTGTTATAAATTCAGGATAGGTAAAGGGGGCATTTTCGATAGGATGTCTAAAGCTGACTTTGAACATTTTGCTGAAAACGTCCAGAAATCAAGTGATGTGATTTTCGAACCAGAAAAATGTCTCTTTTTGTTTCAAAAATGGCCATTTCCTAGATGTTTTGAGCTCAGTGCGTTCTACTTTTGTGACCATTTTTGGAAAAAAAACAAATCCAAGGGAAAACACACAAAAACAAGCCATTGGGACATCTTAGGGAGGGAGGGGGGGGGGGCAGTATTCTTAGTAGACTGGCCATAGACGTCCCAGCAGAGCAGTGGGGCACCCTAGGGGGGCACTGCAGTAAACATCGTATAAAAGGTCCCAAGTACACATCTCACCGTTACCACCTTATATTGTATGGGGAGCCCTTCAAAACCCATTAAAAACCTACTGTACACCACTACAATAGCCCTTATGGCTGCAGTTGTCACCTATAGGTGGGTACAGTAGGTTTTTGGTGGGTTTTGGAGGGCTGACACGTTCTACCACAAGTATAACAGAGGGGGATAAGGGCCTGGGCTCTCTTCTTCTTGATAAAGCCTAATACAATTGATAGGCGAAACGGGACCCAGTCGGACTTGACTAAGTGGAATCCATTTTAGTAATCAGAAGATACATTAAAGATAAGTGCTATTTTTGTATTTTTTGTAATTTTGAAGAATATATTGAAGTTTTATATTACATACATTGAAGACACATGTTATATTCAGTATTGGTGATTGAAAATATACAAAATTGAAAAATCTACACAAGGAGGAAGAGGAATGTGAATGAGATTGCCATACTGGGAAAAACCAAAGGTCCATCAAGCCCAACATCCTGTTTCCTACAGTGGCCAATCCAGGTCACAAATACCTGGCAGAAACCCAAAGAGTAGCAACATTCCATGTAGGACCCCAAAGAATAGCAAGATTCTAGAATCCTAAAGAGTAACAAGATTCCATGTAGAACTCCAAAGAATAGCAAGATTCTAGAATCCTAAAGAGTAACAAGATTCTATGTAGAACTCCAAAGAGTATCAACATTCCATTCAGAATCCCAAGTACATAAGTATTGCCATACTGGGACAGACCAAAGGTCCAATCAAGCCCAGCATCCTGTTTCCAACAGTGGCCAATCCAGGTCACAAATACCCAGCAAGATCCCAAAAAAGTACAAAACATTCTATACTGCTTATCCCAGAAATAGTGGATTTTCCCCAAGTCCATTTAATAACGGTCTATGGACTTTTCCTTTAGGAAGCCCTCCAAACCTTTTTTAAACTCCGCTAAGCTAACCGCCTTTACCACATTCTCTGGCAACGAATTTCAGAGTTTAATTACACGTTGAGTGAAGAATTATGGCCCAATTATGAAAAATGAAGAAATCTCTTCAGAAACAGAACCACCAACCCCAGTCGGTACACACATTTAGGAGTTTATTATTAATTTTACATTTATTATTTTCAAGAATATTAGCAATGATTTGATGTACTGTCTATTCAATCTAGTAATCAAAACAATCAGGTTTGTAAAAAAATATTTGCTATATACTCAATTGACCTTAGGGACCTGTATAATATAAAATATTAAAGGTGAGTAGTGGAGTGCCTCAAGGATTGGTGCTGGGGCAGATTCTGTTCAATATATTTGTGAGTGATATTGCCGAAGAATTAAAAGGTAATGTCTACATTTTTGCGGATAATACCAAGATTTGTATCACAGTGGACACCCCGGAAGGAGTGGAAAACATGAAAAAAGATCTGAAGAAGCTGAAAGAATGGTCTAACGTTTGGCAATTAAAATTCAATGCGAAGAAATGCAAAGTGATGCACTTAGGGAGTAGAAATCCACGGGAGACGTATGTGTTAGGCGGGGAGAGTCTGATAGGCACTGAGGGGGAGAGGGATCTTGGGGTGATAGTATCTGAGGACCTGAAGGCGACGAAACAGTGCGACAAGGCGGTGGCCGTAGCTAGAAGGTTGCTAGGCTGTATAGAGAGAGGAGTGACCAGCAGAAGAAAGGAGGTTTTAATGCCCCTGTATAAGACGTTGGTGAGGCCCCACCTGGAGTATTGTGTTCAGTTTTGTAGGCAGTATCTTGCGAAGGATGTTAAAAAAAGGGAAGCGGTGCAAAGAAAAGCTACGAGGATGGTATGGGAGTTGCGTTCCAAGACGTATGAAGAGAGACTTGCTGACCTGAACATGTATACTCTGGAGGAAAGGAGGAACAGGGGTGATATGATACAGACGTTCAAATATTTGAAAGGTATTAATCCGCAAACGAATCTTTTCCGGAGAGGGGAAGGCGGTAGAACGAGAGGACATGAAATGAAATTGAAGGGGGGCAGACTCAGGAAAGATATCAGGAAGTATTTCTTCACAGAGAGGGTGGTGAACGCTTGGAATGCCCTCCCGCGGGAGGTGGTGGAGATGAAAACGGTAACGGAATTCAAACATGCGTGGGATAGGCATAAAGGAATCCTGTGCAGAAGGAATGGATCCACAGAAGCTTAGCTGAAATTGGGTGGCGGGGGGAAGAGGGGTTGGTGGTTGAGAGGCTAGGATAGGGGAGGGCAGACTTATACGGGGTCTGTGCCAGAGCCGGTGATGGGAGGCGGGACTGGTGGTTGGGAGGCGGGAAATACTGCTGGACAGACTTATACGGTCTGTGCCCTGGAAAAGACAGGTACAAATCAAGGTAAGGTATACACATATGAGTTTATCTTGGGCAGACTAGATGGACCGTGCAGGTCTTTTTCTGCCGTCATCTACTGTGTTACTATATGTTACTATGTGAGTGATATTGCCGAAGAATTAAAAGGTAAGGTCTACATTTTTGCGGACAATACCAAGATTTGTATCAGAGTGGACAACATGAAAATGGACCTGCAAAAGTTAGAAAATGGTCTAATGTTTGGCAATTAAAATTTAATGCAAAAACGTGCAAAGTGATACATCTGGGGGGAGTAGAAACCTAAGGGAGCTATATGTCCTAGGAGGTGAGAGGCTGATATGCACAGACGGGGAGAGGGACCTTGGGGTGATGGTGTCCGAGGATCTTAAAGCGAAAAAACAGCGTGACAAAGCGGTGGCCGTAGCCAGAAGGATGCTAGGTTGCATAGAGAGAGGCGCAACCAGCAGAAGAAAGGTGTTGATACCCCTTGTACAAGTAGCTGAGGAGGCCCCACCTGGAGTACTGTGTTCAGTTTTGGAGGCTGAATCTTGCTAAGGATATAAAAAGACTAGAAGTGGTCCACAGGAAGGCGACAAACATGATATGGCGCTTGCTCTATAAGACGTATGAGAAGAGACTGCAAGACCTAAATATGTATAGCCTAGAGGGTTCTAGGTCAGTACCCACCTGGACAATTCCCACTGAACCAATTCATAAATAAGCAAATAAATAGATAAATACAAACTGAAGTTCATGTGGAGAGGGGGCAATATCCCCCCCCCCCCACCAACACCAGGTTTGAACCTAATTCAGTCCCTCAAAACGATGCACCGATTATGATTTATAACAAATTACTACTCTACCTATACTCACTGTTCATCAATGCAACATACATCCACTTCTGCTCCCTCATCCCGTAATCCAGTCAATCATACACTTATTCACGGAACTATGTACACCATATGTCTTTGTGTCTAACACTGCCCTTTAGCTTCCCATTGTCTCCTTCCAATGTTTCTATGTTGATGTCCCATTGTTATATTCCCAATGATATTCGAATGTCTCGCACAACTATGTACAATGTAATCCATAACCAAGTTGTAACAAATGTATTTCCATTATTCATATCTTATTGTAAGCCACACTGAGCCCGCAAATAGGTGGGAAAATGTGGGATACAAATGCAATAAATAAATAAAATACCTATGACCCCCACACCCCCCTCCCCAAACTAACCTAATTCATGTTTAATCCGGGATCTAAATGTCATAAATAAGTAAACAAATAGATAAATCCAAACTTCAGTTCATATGGGGGGGGGGGGGGTTATGCTCCCACACCCCCCCAAAAACTAGGTTTCAACCTAATTCAGCCCCTCAAAATGACACACTGATTACAATTTATAACAAATTACTACTCTACCTATGAAAAGTTATTCTGTTACCTGTGTACATCCATACGCTGCTCTAACTTCCTTGTTGCACACCTGATACAAGAAAGAAGCTACAGTCGGTAAAAAAAATAAAATAAAATAAAGGCTAGGGAGGGGGGGAGGTCCTAGGTGGGAATTTTCTCAGGTGGAATTGGTGGGTGGGAACTCGGCTGATACCGCCTAGAGGAAAGAAGGGACAGGGGAGATATGATGGACGTTTAAATACTTGAAAAGTATTAATATAGAAAAAAAATTTCTTCCAGAGAAGGGAAAGTGATAAAACTAGAGGGCTTGAGCTGAGATTGCAGGGTGGTAGACTTAAGGAGAGTCAGGAAATTCTTTTTTTACGGACAGGATGGTCGATGCCTGGAATGCCTTCTTGAGGGAGGTGGTAGACACAAAAACTGTGACGGAATTCAAAAAGGTGTGGGATGAACACAGAGGAACTCTATTTAGAAAACAGATGGTAGAAAACAAAAAATAAATTAAAAAACAAACAAAAGAAAACCTTAAATGGCTGCAGGGGGTGGATGTGTGAATGACGCTTGAATGGCTACTCCGGATGGAAAGAACTAAGGCTGGTGCCAGGCAGACTTTGTAGGTCTGTGTCTGTATACGGAAATCTGGTTTAGAGTAAGCTGGAAAGAGTTTCAATGGCAACTTCAGTAGCTGGAAACGAGGACAGTGCTGGGCAGACTGTTATGGTCTGGGTCCCGCAAATGACAAGACAGATTTGGATAGGCTTTGATGGCAACTCCAGTAGGTGGAACATAAGGATAGAGCTGGGCGAACCTCTACGGTCTATGTCCCAGAAATGCCAAAGGAAGACTCGTGATAAAGTATATATCACATCACATTCACTGTTGATGTAATCATGAATTGATCATGAGCAGGACCGTTGGGTAGACAGGATGGGCCATTCAGGTCTTTATCTGCCATCACTTACTATGTTACTAATTAACATCTCAAAGTTCCTGATAGGGGTCAATAGATAGCTTATTAATAACCCTCTATCATATAAGAAGTCCCATTACTATCACTGATGCCAGAGACAAGGGGGAAAAAAAAGAATCAGTGTAAAAAAAAACTCCTAATTCAAAAAAAATCCGTAGTCTCCCAAAAAAACCAGTTAATGCCCAAAGTGCAGAACCCTTTCATTTGTTTATGCTATTGCTCAATCAAACACAACAAAATGTCCAAAAAAGAAAGCTTGAGGCTAGCCAGTAAAAACGTCTCTCGAATAAAGAGCGTGATCCTCATACTGCACGACCCAGAAGAGTCACTCCTCTTCCACTCTTCTGCTGCCAACGCTGTGGAAACTAACAACTCTGTGACGGTTGGCCACTCCTCTTCAAATCTTTACCAAGCAACCGGCAAAGCACTGGGACAGAGTGCTGGTTTCTTTGGCGCTTTAAATCACGACATGAAATTTTGAATATCTTTGAATTTTGACGCATAATAGTAGAACTTGAAAAAAAAATATGTAAGAATAGAAAACAGGAGTTTTCCGAGACCAGTTCAGTCTTAGGCTGGTTGTACCCTAGGTGTTCCTATGGGTTTTTAAAGAAATAAAAAAATACATAAATAAATAAAGAAAGATCACATGACCGTAAAACTTTGCATTCACTGTGGTATTGAAAATTTTTTCAAGTACATATGATCTCTAAGGGAGTAATAAGGCAAGTAGATGGCAAGGATGGGCAGTCTGGATAGGCCATATAGTCTTTATCTACCCACTAGTAAAAAAGGCCCGTTTCCGAAACCAATGAAACGGGCGCTAGCATGTGGCTGGGTCGCGGGTAATCCTTCCAGCTGGGCCGCAGCTTGTCCTGTTCACCCACGTCCCAGATGGTGACGGGCATGTTGTTTTCTGGCTCCTCTGACTCCATGTCAAGCGATCCCAAATATAGTCTGTGCTATTGGCCCTCTGGCACTCTTCGGTACTGGCATTAGGCATTTAAAAATTTCTCCCCCCCTCCTCCGGTCTATTTTTGCACATACCCACAGCAGGAATATTCTTCTCTCGTTCCAGCGGTGGTTCTGTGCTCTCCGTGCTGCACAGATAATGAGCCATTCTGCTGGGGAATGCTCCTCCTTTATTGTCACGTAGTTTCCTCTGATTGGTCCGTCTTACGTTGCCTAGTGTTGCCTGGGAACGGTGTTGTGATGGTCCTTTGTGTTTCAGAATGTTGAGGGTGTTTTTTCTGATTGGTCCGTCATGCGAGGGCGGGGCAGAGAGACATGGTCAGTGTTGTGGCTTCACCACCATGAATCCAAGAACCCTTCAGTGAGTGACTGAGTGACTTCAGAACGTTGTCTTCAGAACGTTGAGGGTGAGTTTTATTATAGTAGATATTATTCTACGATTCCATGACATGAAAAATCTAAGATGTGAAATCCAAAAGAGATGTTCAAAGGAAGTGCTGAGAAATTTCTTTGGTCATGGAAATTAGTTTCTAAAGAAGAACTACAGATATTTTAAACTCAACTAATGCCATATGGCTTAACTGTTTTTAGAAAATGTCTAAGGCAAAACACGTTGTTTGAGGTACTCAAAAGACCATGGGCCATGCCTAGAAAGCTTTCTATGAACACCCTATAGGCCAGTAAGAGAACAATCTGACTTGTGGACGGTTCCTGTGTACCTATACAGTGGTGGAAATAAGTATTTGATCCCTTGCTGATTTTGTAAGTTTGCCCACTGACAAAGACATGAGCAGCCCATAATTGAAGGGTAGGTTATTGGTAACAGTGAGAGATAGCACATCACAAATTAAATCCGGAAAATCACATTGTGGAAAGTATATGAATTTATTTGCATTCTGCAGAGGGAAATAAGTATTTGATCCCCCACCAACCAGTAAGAGATCTGGCCCCTACAGACCAGGTAGATGCTCCAAATCAACTCGTTACCTGCATGACAGACAGCTGTCGGCAATGGTCACCTGTATGAAAGACACCTGTCCACAGACTCAGTGAATCAGTCAGACTCTAACCTCTACAAAATGGCCAAGAGCAAGGAGCTGTCTAAGGATGTCAGGGACAAGATCATACACCTGCACAAGGCTGGAATGGGCTACAAAACCATCAGTAAGACGCTGGGCGAGAAGGAGACAACTGTTGGTGCCATAGTAAGAAAATGGAAGAAGTACAAAATGACTGTCAATCGACAAAGATCTGGGGCTCCACGCAAAATCTCACCTCGTGGGGTATCCTTGATCATGAGGAAGGTTAGAAATCAGCCTACAACTACAAGGGGGGAACTTGTCAATGATCTCAAGGCAGCTGGGACCACTGTCACCACGAAAACCATTGGTAACACATTACGACATAACGGATTGCAATCCTGCAGTGCCCGCAAGGTCCCCCTGCTCCGGAAGGCACATGTGACGGCCCGTCTGAAGTTTGCCAGTGAACACCTGGATGATGCCGAGAGTGATTGGGAGAAGGTGCTGTGGTCAGATGAGACAAAAATTGAGCTCTTTGGCATGAACTCAACTCGCCGTGTTTGGAGGAAGAGAAATGCTGCCTATGACCCAAAGAACACCGTCCCCACTGTCAAGCATGGAGGTGGAAATGTTATGTTTTGGGGGTGTTTCTCTGCTAAGGGCACAGGACTAGTTCACCGCATCAATGGGAGAATGGATGGGGCCATGTACCGTACAATTCTGAGTGACAACCTCCTTCCCTCCGCCAGGGCCTTAAAAATGGGTCGTGGCTGGGTCTTCCAGCACGACAATGACCCAAAACATACAGCCAAGGCAACAAAGGAGTGGCTCAGGAAGAAGCACATTAGGGTCATGGAGTGGCCTAGCCAGTCACCAGACCTTAATCCCATTGAAAACTTATGGAGGGAGCTGAAGCTGCGAGTTGCCAAGCGACAGCCCAGAACTCTTAATGATTTAGAGATGATCTGCAAAGAGGAGTGGACCAAAATTCCTCCTGACATGTGTGCAAACCTCATCATCAACTACAGAAGACGTCTGACCGCTGTGCTTGCCAACAAGGGTTTTGCCACCAAGTATTAGGTCTTGTTTGCCAGAGGGATTAAATACTTATTTCCCTCTGCAGAATGCAAATAAATTCATATACTTTCCACAATGTGATTTTCCGGATTTAATTTGTGATGTGCTATCTCTCACTGTTACCAATAACCTACCCTTCAATTATGGGCTGCTCATGTCTTTGTCAGTGGGCAAACTTACAAAATCAGCAAGGGATCAAATACTTATTTCCACCACTGTATGGCATCAGTTATTTGAGTCCCTCATGCAATAAAGGAACCTTCTAGGTTTCAACGTCTGTGAAACAGATAATTCAAGTTAGGCACAGTTATTTCTAAGAGTATAAAGTTTACTTGATCAAAGCAGAGAGGTTCTTCAAGTCAAGAAAGTACCAACTTCAGCTGTAGCTCTATCAGGCATCCGTTCTTCCATGCCCAAATTCGTCAGCAAATTCACTTTCAACTACGTTTTTTATGAGGTCTATTATGGAAAACACATCAAGACTGACTCAGTTCATCAGTGTAGAGGAAACATTAGTGGACAGAACGCAAGTCATGGGATTCAAGGAACCACTGAAAGAAAAGGCCAAGGGAGGTCTGCAATTCTACAATCCAAGGAACCTTCTGGAGGTTTTGTTTGGTGTGTGGAAAGCCAAGATCAGAACGTCCTGTTTGGCATGCTGCTCGAGAGCGAGTTGGAACAGGGAGTAGAGAAGGAGAAAAGAAAAACTCAGAGGAGTGCAATCTAGGCGATGCTCAAAACGGCTGAAGATCTACACCATACCGTTATCATTACTGTGAGAAAGTGTACTGCACATAACATACTTCATTTTGCAAACAATTACAGAAAAAGTACACTCCAATTAGAATACACTTCTTTGCAACTTTTTAAAAAGTTATTCAAGTACATCAAAACTTACTGGTGTACTTGATACAGGTGAAGCTCCAAAGGGTGGCCTCATCATAGGCTGACCATACATCATTGACTGCGCTGGCATCATAGGCGCACCTGTCCCAGCCGAAGGCTGAATAATTTAAGAAAAATCATAAGAACAGAGAGCCAAGATAAGTCAAGAAAATCTTTAGTGGAGGGCGTCACTCACCATTCCAAATCCTGAAACAGTCTGTGCACCAGGAGGCGTAGCTGCTACAGAGGACGAACTTGCGGGAGGAACAGCCCCTGGCTATAATTAGAAAAAAAAAAGTTAACAGGATCAGATGTTATTTGAAATAAAATACTACAAAAACTTTTTTGAGAGTGAAATGGATGGTACCCAGGAATTAGGAAACGTTATGTGCTGAAAAGCAAACTAGGTAAATTTACAGGGAAAGAATCATCAACAGGTAATTGGTCTCCAAACTTATTTATTTAGATTTTGCTCACACCTTTTTCAGTAGTAGCTCAAGGTGAGTTACATTCAGGTACTCTGGATATTTCTCTGTCCCAGGTACAAATCTAAGTTTGTACCTGAGGCAATGGAGAGTTAAGTGACTTGTCCAAGGTCACAAGGAGCAGCAGTGGGATTTGAACTGGCCACCTCTGGATTGCAAGACTGGTGCTCTAACCACTAGGCCACTCCTCCACCCCAAAGAATCTTGTTACTCTTTGGGGTTCTGCTACACTTTGAAATTCTGCATGGAATTCTTTAGAATTCTAGAATCTTTATTTATTTAGAGTTTGCTCACACCTTTTTCAGTAGCAGCTCAAAGTGAGTTACATTCAGGTACTTTGGATATGTCTCTGTCCCAGGAGGGCTCACAATCTAAGTTTGTACCTGAGGCAATGGAGGGTTAAGTGACTTGCCCAAGATCACAAGGAGCAACAGCGGGATTTGAACCAGCCACCTCTGGATTGCAAGACCGGTGCTCTAACCACTAGGCCACTCCTCCACTCTTGTCCTGGGGGGACCCCTGGCCAGCCAGATTTTCAAGATATCCACAATTAAATGAATATTCAGCGTAGATAACCTGGAAACCTGACTGGCTAAGGGTTCCCCTAGGACAGGTTTGGGAACCATTGATTTACCCCCCCCCCCCCCTTTTACAAAGCCATGCTAGTGGCTGCCAGTACAGTAATGCCGACACAGCCCGTTCAAAGTGACTGGGCTGTGTCGCCATTGCTGTGCGGCTTTGTAAAGGAGGGAGGGGGGTTAGGCACTTACAGTTAATAGTGATTCCAGGTCACCTATAAAAAAAAGAAACCGAGACCAGAAAACATAAGTAACAAGACAGTTGCTCATTAAAAGTCAGTCTATAATCCTATATAATAATTCTCACCTCCAACGTTCTAATGTGCCTGGGACCGTGGCTCCCTCGGAGGTGGTCTGCTAGGCAGTTTAGAATGCACTGACGTCAGTGATGTCACTGACAGCTGATTCCAAGGCAAGGGGAGGAGTAGGGAAACATGCAGAGCGTGTTTCCCTACTCCTCCCCCTGCCTGGGAAACAGCTGTCAGTGCCCCCCCCCTTGGCGCAACACCCAAGCCCCTGCCCTGCAAAACTGCGAGCCAGGCAGGGGGAGGAGTAGGGAAACACGCGGTGCCCCCCCCTCGGCGCAACATCCAAGCCCCTCCGCCGCGGTGCAGCACCCAAGCCCCTACCCTCCCCCCCTCGACGCATCACCCAAGACCCTCCCCCCTGGTGCATCACCAAAGCCCCTACCCCCCCCCCCCCCGGGCACATCAACTCCCTTGCCACCCGCAGCCGCCAATACTAACGCTGTCTGGCTGCTGCTGCTTCTCCTGTGGAGCAGCAGCGGCCGGTACAAAAAGAAAAAAGCCAAAAAAAGATTTTTTAACCTGAAACGCAGCTCCGTAGACAGCCATCTGGCATTGGCTGTTGTCACTGCAGCCACTCCTCCTCTCCCCTCCACGTCACTGCCCCTGCAGGAAGACCCCGGAGGAGCGCAGCGACGTCAGAGGGGAGAGGAGGGTTGATGTGCCCGAGGGGGGGGGGGGTAGGGGCTTGGGTGATGCGCTGGGGGGGGGGTAGTGGTTTGGGTGATGCACTGAGGGGGGAGGGGAGGGTCGCTGGACATGGGTGGCTGCAGGGGGGGGCAAGGAGAAAGGAGAGGAGGGTCGTTGGACACGGGTGGCTGCAGGGGGGCAGGGGAGAGGAGGGTCGCTGGACTTGGGTGGCTGCAGGGGGGGCAGGGGAGAGAGAGGAGGGCCGCTGCACATGCGTGGCTGCAGGGGCAGAGGAGGGTTGGTGGGGAGGGGGTCCTGAGACCAGATGGGTGGCTGCAGGGGGGGCAGGGGAGACAGGAAGGACGCTGCAGGGGGGGGGGATTACCTTTTGAGCAGCAACGGCCGGTACAAAAAGAAAAAAGCCAAAAAAAGATTTTTAACCTGAAACGTGGCTCCGTAGACAGCCATCTGGCATTGGCCGTCATCTCTGCAGCCGCTCCTCCTCTCCCCTCTGACGTCGCTGTGCTCCTCCGGGGTCTTCCTGCAGGGGCAGTAACGTGGAGAGAAGAGGAGGACCGGCTGCAGTGACGACAGCCAATGCTAGATGGCTGTCTACGGAGCCATGTTTCAGGTTAAAAATCTTTTTTTGGCTTCTTTCTTTTTGTACCGGCCGCTGCTGCTCCACAGGAGAAGCAGCAGCGGCCGGATAGCGTTAGTATTGGTGGCTGCGGGTGGCGAGGGAGTTGATGTGCCCGAGAGGGGGCGGGGGGGGGGGGGGGTAGGGGCTTTGGTGATGCGCCGGGGGGAGGGTCTTGGGTGATGCATCGAGGGGGGGGGTAGGGGCTTGGGTGCTGCACCGGGGCGGAGGGGCTTGGGTGTTGCGCCGAGGGGGGGCACTGACAGCTGTTTCCCAGGCAGGGGGAGGAGTAGGGAAACACGCTCTGCGTGTTTCCCTACTCCTCCCCTTGCCTTGGAATCAGCTGTCAGTGACATCACTGACGTCCGTGCATTCTAAACTGCCTAGCAGACCACCTTCGAGGGAGCCACGGTCCCAGGCACATTAGAACGTTGGAGGTGAGAATTATTTTATAGGACAAGGTTGAAACAAAGTAAAAAGCTTTGTCAATGGTATCCTGATCTGTTCATCTCAAGCACAGATTTTTATCCCTTAGGACTGATTTCACTTGAACTCTTACCTAAAAAAAACTACTACGGAGTTCCTTCATTATTTATTTTGGTGCATTTGTACCCCACATTTTCCCACATAAGCGGGCGCAATGTGGCTTACATTAAGACAAGAGTATACATTTCATTAAACAGATGGCACAGAAACAGACTGACAGGAGGGGAAGGTACACAGGATAACACGGGCAAAGGACAAGGGGTGAAGAGCCAACAAATGGGCGTGGTTAAACACAGGAGGTGCCAGGGGAATAGGCCGTGGCAAGAAGGTCTTTAAGGATTTCTTGAACTGCTGATGGTCAACGAGTTCCTTAAGCTGTCCAGGCAGGACATTCCAGGATGTTGTGCTGTTGTAGGGGAAGGATGAAGCATAAAGAGACAAAATGTTTCTCTTAGCTGATCAGAAGAAAACACTGCACTGGAAGTTCCAAGTTTTTTTTCCTTCCCAACATCTTGTTAAATAGTAGAAAAAAATTCTTGAGATTTAATAGTACTCTCCATTATTTTTTGTTCCAATAAAAGTTTTTTTTGGCTAAAGTTAATTTGGCAGTTATAAAAACAGCCTCCAGAATTGGACACAATAGTCTCGCCAATGATTTCAATCTCATATTAATACCACCTAGGGGGGGTTATTAGTATCAGGGGCGTAGCCAGACAACAGATTTTGGGTGGGCCTGGGCAAGAATTGGGTGGGCACTAAGTGTTCTCCCCCCCCCCCCACCCCCTCCAAAAAAAAAATTCTCTCAGCAGGTGGGAAAACGCTTCTTTCCACCTTGGCAGCAAGCATGCACTGAAAACTGAGCATGCACAGGTGTCGTGGAGAGTAGCGTTTTCGTTACCATCAGGAGGAAATCTTCAGCTGGCAGAGCTTGGGATTCCCACCAGTTACCACTAAACATGTGCTACTGTTGGGTGGGCCTGAGCCATAAATGGGTGGGCCCTGGCCCACCCAAGCCCACCTGTGGCTACGCCACTGATTCGTATTTTTTTTTTATTTAGGATTTGCTCACACCTTTTTCAGTAGTAGCTCAAGGTGAGTTACATTTGGGTACACTGGGTATTTCTCTGTCCCTGGAGGCTCACAATCTTAAGGGTATGTTTAGTAAGCTGCGTTAGGCGCATTAAACGCTAACGTGCCTATACATTTCTATGAACAATCTTTTATTACCCAGCTCCAAATGCTCCAATATCCTCACAAAATTCTTAAAGGGTACTGAGTATTGGATCCCTCAGATAACCAAGTCACCACCATTCAGGCTATATGAGCCAGGCATTTTCTTATGGTGGGCACGTATTCGTCACCGATCCACAGTTTTTAATATTCAAACTTTCACCCATTCATTTAAATGATTAAATGATGTCTCCGAGATGATTAATCCATTTAAGAAAGAAAAAAGAAAGACGAAACAGTTAACATTCAGCTAAGCTAAGTGTATTTTTTTATCATAAGAGAGAATATTGAAGATTTAAATGAATGGGTGAAAGTTTGAATATTAAAAACTGTGGATCAATGACGAATACGTGCCCACCATAAGAAAATGCCTGGCTCATATAGCCTGGATGGTGGTGACTTGGTTATCTGATTGATCCAATACTCAGTACCCTTTAAGATTTTTGTGAGGATATTGGAGCATTTGGAGCTGGGTAATAAAAGACTGTTTATGAGAAACCCCCTCTATTAAGTATAATATTGATACTGTATAAAGTGGATATACATTTCTATCGGCACGTTAGCATTTAATGCGCGTAAAGCATTTACGCGTGTTAAAAATGCAAACGCGCCTATAGCACACCTTAGTAAACATAGGCGTAAGTTTGTACCTGAGGCAATGGAGGGGTAAGTGAGTTGCCCAAGATCACAAGGAGCAGCAGTGGGATTTGAACCGGCCACCTCTGCATGTCAAGACTGATGTGATAACCACTAGGCTACTCCTCCATACTATGTAATAGCAGCATGGTTTCCACCTTGTAGATTGTGAATTTTTTTTTAATATATCACCAATTATTTCAACAGACATCACCACCTTGTTTCAATTATTTCTATAATTCCCTACGCACCTTAATATTTCTGTGAAAAATTTATCAGTTGTGCTAACATTCAGAAAATAGCATTTAGTTAATACAACTGATTAAAACTTCATCTCCTATCCAGTAGGCTCAACAGTAAAAACATAACAGATACAAAAAAAAAAACCCCAAAAACAAAAAAATAAAAGCAAAACCACAAAAAAACAAAACAAAAAAACCTAAGCAAACCTGTCAGAGGCTCTCTCAAAACACAAACAAAAATGTAATATGAAATAACTCTATCAAAGTAAGCAGGAAATTTGTCAGTCAAAATATGAAAATATCAAATGCTTAATACCATTTGCCCAGTTGGTGTAACACCAGAAGCCCATGTGGCTGGTGCAACTTTTGGCTGCCAGTTAGCTCCCCCAGTTAATTTCTTTTCTCCAGCATTCCATTGAAGGTCTCCCCTAAGGAAATAAGGCAGAGACAAGATTTGGTTAAATATGACAACTGACTAATAGCCTGCATGCTTTATTGTATTCATCTATAACATACAGGCCCTCTCCCCAAGCCATTTAGGTTTTCAGGATATCCACCATGCTAACCCCATTGTAACCGGGCAGCGAATACAGCTGGATAAGCACCAGCGCTACAAAAATAGAAAATTCCTTGTCATCTATACCAGACCAGTCCAGACTAATGGGTTGTGTCCATCTATCAGCGGAAGGAAATAGTTCCAAGTAAACTGTCCCGTAAGGGTATCGTGCAGCCTGGAATGTTCAGTATTGTCTCTGTCTCCTAGTGGATGGTGGACAGATTGTGCAGCTCTTCTCTGCGGGTTGGATACAGTAACTTCTTGGCAGCTGTGGCATACCGCAGTTTAGATTGCTAGACAAGGCTGCCTTGTCTCTTGTTACCTACCATTCCTGTGGCACCTTTTCTTGCCTTAGCCTCTTGGTGGCTGGCGAGAAGCTTCTCCATTACTGGAGTTTGAATTCATCTTTGCTGCTTTTGTGGCTTCTTGGCACCTTGGGGGTCTTTTCTCCGCAGTGTGGCTCTCGACTCTCTTTCTTTTTCTCTGCTTTTGTTCTCTTGGCTCTGTTCTTTCATCCCTAAGTCCAGAGCGAGCTGGTTTAGGAGTACTCTCTTTCTACGGTTGCTCCTTGGTATGCTGCTGCCCTTTTGCCTTCCTTCCAAGGGGGGGGGGGGGGGGTGTACTTTGGCATGAGTATCTTTGCTGCTTCTTTTGCTACTCTCGGGACAGTGGTACGTAGTTTTTCTTTTCCTCAGGACGTTTGTTTTATGTCCTATGGCTTCAGTTCCTTTTCTAGTGTCTAACTCTGTTCCATTTTGGCAGCCTGGTGGTTCGGATATTCAAATCCTTTTCTGCTGATCAGTTTTTGCTGTGTGTGTAGCTTTGCTGATTTTTCAACCTTTTGCATTCTTCTTTTCTCCTGCCCTCTTTGGGAAACTGCTTTGCATTAGTCTGGTCTGGTATAGATGACAAGGAAGGAAAGATTATATTCTTACCTGATATTTTTCTTTCCTTTAATCATACCAGACCAGTCCAGATGCCCTTCCTGGCTAAAGTCTGTCAGAATGTTGTTTCCTTCAGGTATCACTGGCTGTTCCACGATGCTTCAATACGGTGGGATGTCCTACAGCATTGCCTACTTCATCTTCTCTATACTTGAATATTTTGGCATCGGAGGAAACGTCCTGAATTGGTTCAAGGGGTTCCTAACCCTGCGCTCGTATCAAGTCACATCAAACTCAACCAAGTCCAAGGCATGGATACCGGAATGTGGAGTCCCACAAGGATCACCTCTATCGCCAACCATATTCAACCTAATGATGATCCCTCTAGCAAAACTCCTATCAAAACAAAACCTAAACCCATACATATATGCCGACGAAGTGACAATATACATCCCATTCAAACAAGACACCAAAGAAATCTCCAACGAAATCAATCAAAGTCTACATATCATGAACACATGGGCAGATGCATTCCGCCTGAAACTAAACGCAGAAAAGACCCAATGTCTGATACTCACCTCCCAATACAACACAACCGAATTCAACGTGATAAACACACCAAACCTAAAACTTCCAATCTCAGAAACGCTAAAAATCCTCGGTGTGACTATCGACCGCCACCTAACACTTGAAACTCACGCAAACAACATAACCAAGAAGATGTTCTTCAGCATGTGGAAATTGAAAAGGATAAGACCATTCTTCCCAAGATTCGTCTTCCGCAGCCTAGTGCAATCCCTCGTCCTCAGCCACTTGGATTACTGCAACTCATTATATGCAGGCTGCAAAGAGCAAATACTGAAGAAGCTTCAAACAGCCCAGAACACAGCAGCCAGGCTCATCCTCGGAAAACCTAAATATGAAAGGGCAAAACCACTGCGTGAGAGACTACATTGGCTTCCACTCAAGGACCGCGTTACTTTTAAAATTTGCACGTTAGTCCATAAGATTATTCACGGTGAAGCCCCAGCGTACATGACTGATTTAATAGACCTACCACCCAGAAACGCCAAAAGATCATCCCGAACTCACCTCAACCTTCACTACCCCACTTGCAAGAGGTTGAAGTACAAGACGATACACGCGTCAACCTTTTCCTACATGAGCACGAAGTCTTGGAATACACTTCCGCGCAACCTAAAAACGATTAGCGAACAAGCCTCCTTCCGTAAACTACTGAAGACTCACCTGTTTGAACAAACTTACGGAAAGAGCCAAAACACTTAGAAACCACACTCACTGTTCACCAACTCAATACACATCCACTTCTGATCCCCCATCCCTCTATCCAGTCAATCATTCACTTACTCACGGAACAATGTACATTATATGCCTAGGTTTCTAACAATGCCCTTTTTTCCCATTGTCTCCTTCTAATGTTTCCATGTTGATGTCCCATTGTTATACTCCCATTGATATTCGAATGTCTCGCACAACTCTGTTCAATGTAATCCATAACTTAGTCGTATCAAATGTATTTCTATTATTCATGTCTTATTGTAAGCCACACTGAGCCCGCAAATAGGTGGGAAAATGTGGGATACAAATGCAATAAATAAATAAATAAATAAATATTCAATCTCCTGCCACTTGTTGTGCCAGCTCTGTATGACTCCTGTTACTTGGGACTACGGAGTTCTTTCCCCGGATTCAGGGGTAGATCTCTATGTGCTTGGGCAAGCTTGGTATGGACCATTCCCCTCCTGCTTACTTTACTGTAAGGAGAGGTTGCAGTTGCCTTCGGCCGAGCAGGAACAGTGAGGTTCTGCATATTGGCTCTCAAGAGTTTACCTGTTTGGTATTAACTGTATTTTCTTCTAGACTTCAGGGCACCATTGCTTGCCTATTCGAAATACTGAACATTCCAGGCTGCAAGATACCCTTAAGGGGTGGTTTACTTGGAACTATTTTCTCTCTCTCCTTCTGCTGGTAGATGGACATAATCCATTAGTCTGGACTGGTCTGGTATGATTAAAGGAAAGGAAATTATCAGGTAAGAACATAATTTTTCCATATTTTTGAAGCACCGGAAATGGTGCATGCTGGGGGTGGGAACATACTTTAGTTAATATGGCCCCAAGAGGGAAACATTTCACAATATGATACAATCAATGGTACCAAGTCACGTCGACTACTGTAATGGAATTTATGCGGGATGGAAAGAAGAGATCCTAAAGAAACTTCAGACTGCTCAAAACACGGCAGCCCGCATTATATTTGGAAAAACACGATTTGAAAGCGCAAAACCCCTCCGTGAAAAACTACACTGGCTCCCTATCAAAGAATGCATCGCCTTCAAAATCTGCACCCTAGTCCATAAAATAATCTTCAGAGAAGTCTCCAGCTACATGATAGACCTCATAGACCTACCAACCAGAAACATATCCGAATCATCATGGACATATCTAAATCTCCACTACGCATCCAGTTTCTTCTATATAAGCACACAATTGTGGAACGCACTACCGAAAGCTGTGAAAACATCATATGGCCCTTTACACTTCCGGAAATCACTAAAAACCAACTTATTTCAAAAGTGGAGGAGTGGCCTAGTGGTTAGGGTGGTGGACTTTGGTCCTGGGGAACTGAGGAACTGAGTTTGATTCCCGGCACAGGCAGCTCCTTGTGACTCTGGGCAAGTCACTTAACCCTCCATTGCCCCATGTAAGCCGCATTGAGCCTGCCATGAGTGGTAAAGCGCAGGGTACAAATGTAACAAAAATAATATAGATACTATTGGAGATTCTACATGGAATGTTGCTACTCTTTGAGATTCTACATGGAATGTTGCTACTATTGGAGATTCTACATGGATATTCCACTAGCAACACTCCATGTAGAAGCCTGCGCGGCCACATTGGTGATCTGCAAGGGCCGACTTCTAGTGGAATAGCAACATTCCATGTAGCAAACAGTAGCAACAGTGGAGGAGTGGCCTAGTGGTTAGGGTGGTGGACTTTGGTCCTGGGGAACTGAGGAACTGAGTTGGATTCCCACTTCAGGCACAGGCAGCTCCTTGTGACTCTGGGCAAGTCACTTAACCCTCTATTGCCTGCCGCGTTGAGCCTGCCATGAGTGGGAAAGTGCGGGGTACAAAAAAAAAAAAGGCATACCCTACCGATCCAACTTAAATGCTCAAACTCTGTAACACATGAAAACCTAAGTACGCGTTGGTCATTACACAACCCTTCCGCCTTATGATACCCCAATAAGACTGTTCCACGAGAACCTATCTCACCACAATATCATTTTGTATTTGTGCACACCGGAGCCTGAGAACGCCTCTCCGGTACAATGTAAGCCACATTGAGCCTGCAAATAGGTGGGAAAAGGATACGAATGCAACAAATAAACAAAACCAAAACTGGTCAAAATACTGTCAGCAAAATGTCACCTTCCCATAGTATTAAAACATTGCACTGGTTACCTACGGGAGTAGAGTTAAAATTATTAGTGTTCATCTTTAAGGTTTTGAATGGGCTGGGACATGAAACTGTACGTACTAGTTGGTCAGCCGCACTCAATGAGCACGGCCTTGTTGGTAATTCCCAATCTGTCAGAGGTCCAAATGAAAGAGGACACCAAGGAAGCCTTTCAGCTGTTGTGCCACTTAATGGAATTTGTTACTCGATTATATTTGTCTCTTGTGAGAATCAGAGAAGCCACAGAGCCCAGAATGCAGGGGGGAAGAGAGAAAAGCCAGATTGGAAAAACTACAGATCCCAGAATGCATTGCGGGAGGGGAGGAGGCGGGAGCGTAGAGAACACAGATTTCAGACTGCCTGGAAGAATAGGAGAGATGAGGACAAACGAGTACCTGAGCCGCAGGAGAGGAAAGGAGAGGGGGCTGATTGGGAGATGGAATCAGCTGAGGAGAGGGTGGAACACCTGAGGGAGGAGTGGAGAATGAGGGGATGGAATGGGAGGAGTTGGAGCAGGTAGGAGGAGAAGGGGTGGAAGAGGAAATGGAGGTGGGAGAGGAAGTGGCTGGAGAAGAAGAGTGACTTCTAGAGGAGTCCAAAAGTATCAAGAAAGGAATGATAGTCAGGAGAGATCCGGCGGGTGGTTGTCAAGAGGTAAAGTGTTGACAAGTGAGAGTGGTGGATCTTTAAAAGCCTGGCTAAGCTATGCTGGGTAAAAAGCCTAGCTAAGTTGAACTGTTTTGAGGCCTTGCTGAAGAGGGCGGGGGGGTGGGGGAAGCCTGGCTAGCAGAACTGTGTTTAAAGTCTGACTAGCTGAACTTTGTTTAAAAGACTGACTAGCAGAACTGTGTGGCAGTGAGAGTGAACTGCACGGACGAGTGTGGAGTCGGAAGCGGACAGCACGGATAAGTGAGAGAGACAATTACGCGGCCGGGAGGAGCGGCTGACACTCTGTAAGACCTATCTTCAGTTCCATAATTTACTTAAAACATGGCTGTTTACTCCGGCATGTCTGGACTAAAGCTGACTGGAACTTTCTAAATTTAGAATTATGTTTTAGTATTAAACAGGAAATGGGATTTCACAACTATAATAAAAAGAGGGAGAGGGGTGCGATGTACAATTAAAACTGTTACTTATTTTACCGTTGCAAATCACCCTGGGGTTTTGAGCCTTGTCTATTAATAAATTTAATAAAATCAATACCACTGAACAAATCGTCATTCTAAGATAATATAATCAAAGCACCCATTAATCTTAACAGACTCTTCTCGTTTGTAGCTGCTTTGGTTAAAAAAAAATCTGTTAGATCCTAATTTAAGCTCTACTCAAATGTCTTTTCATGTCATTGCACGCTCTGACTTGACATACCACTCATATTTACATGTTCCTGTTTATTTATTTGCATTAACCACCTTTATGAAGAGATTCACCCAGGGACAGTTTATTTATTTGTTGCATTTGTATCCCAGATTTTTCCATCTATTTGCAGGCTCAATGTGGCTTACACTGTTCCGTAATGGCGATCGCCATTTCCGGAATGAGAAATACAGAGTTATATTGCATTAAGGTTTGTAGGTGACAGAGAGGGGGGATAATCAAATGGAGGCGCCCATCTCTAACGATGGCCCCGTAAAGGGGCGGGGCAACCCGTATTATTGAAACAAGATGGACATCCATCTTTCGTTTCGATAGTCCACAAAATTATCCACGGTGAAGCTCCAGCCTACATGTCCGACTTAATAGACCTACCACCCAGGAACACTAAAAGATCATCTCGAACTTTTCTTAACCTCCACTTCCCTAACTGCAAAGGCATAAAATACAAGACGCTGCACGCATCAACCTTTTCTTATTTAAGCACGCAATTCTGAAATATACTACCACGCAACTTGAAAACAATCCACGAACTTACCAACTTCCACAAACTACTGAAGACTCACCTCTTCGATAAAATTTACTGCAAGGAGCAGTACACATGAAGTCCATACTCACTATTCCAGAAATACACCAATACATTCTTTTCTGAACTCTAATCCCCCGTAATCTCATCACACTTAAACCTTCACTCACAGAAAATGTTATACCGAATGTTCTTTTGCTAAGGTTTTATCACCCTACCGAATTCCAGTTGTCTCTTTCCATTGTTCTTTTCCTTGACCTTTTCCCTAACGACACCTTGACTTTGTCTCACTTAACTTCTCACAATGGAATCCATAACTGATTGTAACAAACTGCATTTCCATGATTTACAATGTATTGTAAGCCACACTGAACCCGCAAATAGGTGGGAAAATGTGGGATACAAATGCAATAAATAAATAAATAAAATAAATAAATAATATGGTCGGGGATGCCCAAATCATGAAATTTAGGTTGACCTTCGAGATGGTCGTCCCCGGCTTTTGGCGATAATTGAAACCGAGGACGCCCATCTCAGAAACGACCAAATCCAAGCCATTTGGTCATGGGAGGAGCCAGCATTCGTACTGCACTGGTCCCACTAAATGAATGGATAAAGCCCTTCCCTTACCGATCCGGAAAGGAACGGGCATGCATGAAGGAAACTGCATGCAAATGAGCTGCTCGCTTTTAGCTCATTTGCACACAATTTCCTTCCTAAGGAGGGGAAGACCTCTTCCACTGGCCGGGCCTCCGGATTCCTGCCAGGCAAGGTATTTATATTGCAGTTGTGGCAGCAACAGCGATCCGGGGGTATGGCGGCGATCCGGGGGAGGGGGGGGGAGCCCTTTCCCGGGCCTGGCGGTGGCAGCCCTGCCCCGGGCCTGGCTCAGTCTCTCGGTGGCCCTGGTCTCTGGATAGATTTTTCACTGGAAATGTACATCCACAGATTTGAAAATGCCATCTACACATATATGCTTCCCGCTCCCAAGTTAAAATATGTCACTGGACATGTTTCCTCTCATGCTGGATGCTTGGAATGCCCTCCCGCGGGAAGTGGTGGAGATGAAAACGGTAACGGAATTCAAACATGCGTGGGATAGGCATAAAGGGATCCTGTGCAGCAGGAATGGATCCTCAGAAGCTTAGCTGAAATTGGGTGGCGGAGCAGTTGGGGGGAAGAGGGGGTGGTGGTTGGGAGGCGAGGATAGGGGAGGGCAGACTTATACGGTCTGTACCAGAGCCGGTGATGGGAGGCGGGACTGGTGGTTGGGAGGCGGGAAATACTGCTGGGCAGACTTATACGGTCTGTGCCCTGAAAAAGACAGGTACAAATTCAAGATATGAGTTTATCTTGGGCAGACTAGATGGACCATGCAGGTCTTTTTCTGCCGTCATCTACTATGTATGTTACTATGTAATTTATCATCATACCTCGCTCAAAGGTCACAGAAACATAGAGAAATGAAAGCAGATAAACACCATATGGCCTAGTCAAAGACAGGACAAAGTCATAAAAATGACTCAGATTATGCACATTGGGAAACAAGCAAGCTTTAAGGAAACACACATTCATCCAAACAAGCCACTCTGAACACTAACTTCCAAGTACATTCCTTCAAGAAGGGTCGTCTAAAGGAGAGGCAAAAGAGAACAAATCAGTTGCCAAGACAGAAGAAAAACAATGACAGTCGATGACCAGTATGGTAGAAGTTTATTCAATAATGGTAACCCCACACAGCCATATTTTGGCAGTTGCCTTATTTATTTTTAAAACAAATAAAAAGAAATATTTTTTTTCACTCTTAGAATAGTTAAGCTCTGGAACCTATTGCTGGAGGATGTATTAACAGTGGTTAGTCTATCGGGGTTTAAAAAAAGGTTTGGACAAATTCCTGGAGAAAAGTCCACAGTCTGCTATTGAGATAAACATGGGAAAGCCAATGCCCTGGGATTGGTAGCATGGAATATTGCCAGATACTTGTGAGATGGATTGGCCACTGCTGGAAGCAGGATACTGGGCTAGATGGACCATTGGTGGAGGAGTGGCCTAGTGGTTAGGGTGGTGGACTTTGGTCCTGGGGAACTGAGTTCGATTCCCACTTCAGGCACAGGCAGCTCCTTGTGGCTCTGGGCAAGTCACTTAACCCTCCATTGCCCCATGTAAGCCGCATTGAGCCTGCCATGAGTGGGAAAGCGCAGGGTACAAATGTAACAAAAATAAAATAGATACTATTGGAGATTCTACATGGAATGTTGCTACTATTGGAGATTCTACATGGAATGTTGCTACTCTTTGAGATTCTACATGGAATGTTGCTACTCTTTGAGATTCTGCATGGAATGTTGCTACTATTGGAGATTCTACATGGATATTCCACTAGCAACATTCCATGTAGAAGGCTGCGCAGGCTTCTGTTTCTGTGAGTCTGACGTCCTGCACGTATGTGCAGGATGTCAGACTCACAGAAGCAGAAGCCTGCGCGGCCACATTGATGATCTGCAAGGGCTGACTTCTACATGGAATGTTGCTAGTGGAATAGCAACATTCCATGTAGAATCTCAAATAGTAGCAACAGTGGAGGAGTGGCCTAGTGGTTAGGGTGGTGGACTTTGGTCCTGGGGAACTGAGGAACTGAGTTCGATTCCCACTTCAGGCACAGGCAGCTCCTTGTGGCTCTGGGCAAGTCACTTAACCCTCCATTGCCCCATGTAAGCCGCATTGAGCCTGCCATGAGTGGGAAAGCGCAGGGTACAAATGTAACAAAAATAAAATAGATACTATTGGAGATTCTACATGGAATGTTGCTACTATTGGAGATTCTACATGGAATGTTGCTACTCTTTGAGATTCTACATGGAATGTTGCTACTCTTTGAGATTCTGCATGGAATGTTGCTACTATTGGAGATTCTACATGGATATTCCACTAGCAACATTCCATGTAGAAGGCTGCGCAGGCTTCTGTTTCTGTGAGTCTGACGTCCTGCACGTATGTGCAGGATGTCAGACTCACAGAAGCAGAAGCCTGCGCGGCCACATTGATGATCTGCAAGGGCTGACTTCTACATGGAATGTTGCTAGTGGAATAGCAACATTCCATGTAGAATCTCAAATAGTAGCAACAGTGGAGGAGTGGCCTAGTGGTTAGGGTGGTGGACTTTGGTCCTGGGGAACTGAGGAACTGAGTTCGATTCCCACTTCAGGCACAGGCAGCTCCTTGTGACTCTGGGCAAGTCACTTAACCCTCCATTGCCCCAGGTACAAATAAGTACCGCATTGAGCCTGCCATGAGCGGGAAAGTGCAGGGTACAAATGTAACAAAAAATAAATAAATAAAAATAAATCCAGTATGGCTAGTCCTTTGCTATTTGTTCACCAGTATGGCTTTTTATGTATTTTTTTAAACAAGTTTTAACATAGATATTTATTAATTACATGTTATAATCTATTTTTATTACAGACATGTTTTTACAATTATTTAGTGGTATATTTATTTTTAGAAATTATATGCCCCTGACGTAGGCAACTGCTGAAACGTGGTTGTGTCGGGTTACCTTTATTCAATAAACTTTCTTCAAGAAGGATATACTGCATCTCCAGGTTCATAACCTTGACAAAGTTTACGCTGATAGCTTGTTAGCTAGTAGAACTCCAAAAGGATCAATAAGTTGGAGAATGATATGAACTGAATTTCTGGAAACAAGAACCTCATGTTACCTTAGGTTTTTAAATGTCAAATGTAAAACAGTAAATTCAATTCAATTTTCTTATATTTTCCATTAACGTTAAAAGTGTTTCCAATGCTTACTTTTTTACTGTAGTAGAAGATATTCCAAGACCTGGAAAATGAATAAAGTAAGAAATTCAAGAATGAATGTTTCAAGTATTTTTACGTAGCACAAATTCATTTTGTTTGTTAAATAGAAGTCATGATTAAAGAATATGAAATGACTGTTTTTTTTTTTTCTCTGAATGCAGTTCACTGCCAATAATTGAACTGATACTGATAGTGTGCGTGAAACATATCTTAAAATTTTAACTAAACACCATATCCTATTATCTGTAGAGGACAGGCAAGTCTGAAGCAGACTTAAGACTACCCACTCACAGAAGCAGCTTCCCCCCTCCCCCCTTATAAAATGTTGCCATGGAGGGGCATTTTCAAAAGTCAGAATTGGGATGTCTTGCTCACAACATCAAAAAAAAAAAAAAAAAAAAAAAGAAAAACAAAAAACCACCAAAAATAAAAAAATTAAAAACCCCCAAACAAACAAACAAACAAAATAAATAAATAAATAAATAAATAAATCAGTCCATCTCTCACAGCAATTTTTGAACAGGAAAGACATCCAGATTTCCTGTTCAAGAATACCGTGTTTCCCCGAAAATAAGACACTCTTATATTTATTTTTCCTCCCCAAAACGCGCTAGGTCTTATTTTCGGGGGGATGTCTTATTTTCTGGGAAACATCGGTCGCCCCCCCCCCTCACCCGAGGTCACCGGGCCTCCCCTCCATCGCTCCTGGAACTAACCTGAAGCTCCTTTCACCTTCACAAGTTCGGATTCGAAGCAGCAGAGCAGACCTCTCCTTCCTTCCATGTCCCGCCCTCGCCTGACGTTATGTTACGTCAGGCAAGGTCTGCCCTGCTGCTTCGAATCCGAACTTGCGAAGGTGAAAGGAGCTTCAGGTTAGCTCCGGAAGCGATGGAGGGTGGGGGGGCGACCTTGGGTGGCTCTCGGAGGCCCTGCTTAAAAAAAAAAAGTTTGGTAGGTCTTACTTTTGGGGGGATGTCTTATATTTTAAATTTGCAGGAAAACCCCGGTAGGTCCTATTTTCGGGGAAACAAGGTACATGAGAAGGACGTCCTTACGCTGGCGATGTCTATCATGAACAACTATTTTACAAACTGAAAAATTTAAATTATAAACGCGGGGGGTGGGGGAACACACAAAGCACAGGGTCATCTGTTTGGCAGCTTTCTTATGAAAATGGCTACAGAGATGTCCTGGTAGAACACAGGAGCAGCCTAGTGGTTAGTGCAGTGAACTGTAAAACAAAGGACACAGTTTCAAATCCCATTAACTTTTTTTTTGTAAATGTGATCCTTCCAGGAAAAGAAAAATGCCTCCTGTACCTGACTGTACACCACTTCAATAGCCTTCAAGTGTCATATCTTTAGGTACGGTAAATATTTCTCTGTTCCTGGAGGAAGCCCCAGAAAAAATTTCAAGAGTTACAGTGGGGTTTGAACCCATGTCCCTTGGTTTACAGTCTACTGCACTAGGCTAGAGAATGACACGGGGATGGGGACCCGCAGTAACCATGGGGATGGGGACGGGGACAGAGCTTGTGGGGACAAGGTGGGGACAGATTCCATGGAGACGGGGCAGAGACAGAGCCTCCAAGGACGGGGGCAGACTTTATCCCTGTGTCGTTGTCTACTCTGAAGCCTGCTAATGAACTGGACTGTTATTTATGTTTGAGTGATGCAGACAATGATATTTTGATTTTTTTGGAAAAGCAAGCAAACATACTGGTTACAACTAGCAAAATTTGCATGGGGGATCTTGTACATCCTGCTACCAGCACATCTTCTAAGAAGACATCTTCTATTGCAGGAAGGACTGTGGAAGAGAGGAAAGCTAGACTGAATCCTGAGATTGTTGATGACTTCTTATTCATCCACAGATTAAAAAATCATAACAGTGCTTCAAAGGGTACATTTCTCCCCTCTAGGGCATACAGAACGGGTTGTACTTTGCACCCCTGGACATTTTAACAGGGTGGGGTTAGGATTCCTTGGGGTAGCAGAAGTCAGCTATTGTTGAGGTTGGAAGGGTAGAGGGTGGTGGGTGAGGAAGATTATTATAACTTCTCGCTGTTATTATTGTTTTCTATTTGTAATTTATACACAACAGTTGCACAGCATATTGTTCCTTTTTATACTTTAATAAAAAGATTTAAATATAAAATCATAATTGTTTGAGGCTTCTGCAGATAAGGTCAGAGCCCATGGGGACAGAGCGGGGATGGAGACAGGCCCTGCGGGGACGGGGACAAATTTTGTCCCCCTGTCATTCTCTACACTAAGCTACTCTGAGCTGCTTGCTACTTTTTTTTTCAAGTTTTTCAAGATGCCATAATACCTGCAGCTGACGGAGCCCAGTTTTTCTTTCCAGTTTCACTTTCGGGGGGGGGGGGGGGGGGGGGGACTAAAGAGGGATCATTCATGCCTTAATTCCTTCAGTGGCCAGCTGCTCAGTCAAAGCACTTTTTTTGTCATTTGGACAGGACTAGGGTTACCATATGTCCGGATTTACTCGGACATGTCCTCTTTTTGAGGGCATGTCCGGGCAACCGGGATGGTTTTCCCAATCCGCCCGTTTGTCCAGAAATCTGGACAAACGGGCAGATTGCTAGCCTCCCCTCCCCTCCCCTTACTTACTAGTGCCCTGGTGGTCTAGTGACCTCTTCTGCCTTCGGGGCAGGAAAGAGCCCCCTCTTTCCTGCCCGGAGCGCTACCCTGCATGCATCCTCCCTGTTGCTGATCCTTGGCGCCGATTCAAAATGGCCGCCGAGAGTTGAAGTGACCTCGCGAGACTTCAACTCTCGGCGGCCATTTTGACTCGGCGCCGAGGATCAGCAACAGCAAGGATGCATGCAGGGCAGCGCTCCGGGCAGGAAAGAGGGGGCTCTTTCCTGCCCTGAAGAGGTCACTAGACCATCAGGGCAGTAGTAAGGTTAAGTGGAGGGGGGTGACGGGGAGGGGGGGCGACGGGGTATGTGATGGGGGAGGGGGAAATGCAACGGGGGTGGAGCGAGGGTGTGGCAGGGGGCGGGATGAGGGTGTGGCGGGGGCGGGTGTGGTGTGGCAGGGGGCGGGTGTGGTGGGGCAGGGCATGTGTCCTCCATTTTGGGGGCAAAATATGGTAACCCTAGACTGGACTGAAACAGGTCTTGATAAAAACATTCTTTTTAGAGCAATCACTGTTGGACATCCCACTTTTGGGCACATCCTAGTCCTGCTCCCTTGCTATTTGGACAAACTGCAGTGTGAAACGTTCAAACTCTGACTTTCCAAAATTGTGATCTGGACTCTTTTTCACAGATGGATTTTTTAAAGGGAATTTTGAGGTATCCCATCTGCTTTGAAAATGAGCATCGTAGTGTCTTATCAAATAAATAAGCAACTGTGTAAGGAAGAACTTGGGAAAGGCCAACAAGAAAAAAAAAAAGAAATGAAACCACCAAAGAATAGTCAAATTGTTCCCTAATCTCCTTAAATGTGATAAGTAACTTACGAAATTACTATATTAGGATCAGCAGTTCTTATAATTATTACTTACTGCCTACTAAATTTGCAAGAGAAGAATCAAGGTCACTTCCAAGCACTCTGCTTGCTGAAGGAACAGCTGCGGACATTGGAGCTGAAGTAGGCATAGATTGACATGAGGGCATCATGGTTGGCATGAGAAGATCACCTAAACCATCAAACACTGAAAAAAAAAATCCACATGGTTTAGGACTCTTTTGACAATACTGTACTAATTGCATACAGTTTAAACTCAAATTAATTCAGCTTAATGTAAACTTCCAGTACTGGCAAAGAAAGGAACAGAAAAGCTTCTCCCTTCTTACAAATATTCATCCTTTTAAAGGTACAAAGAGAGTATTTACTATTTGCAATGCATCTGAACCTATGTAACATTATAAGGAGTCGTTACCACCAAAATTGTTCTTCAGAGATCTCGTCAATCCTTTGTAACCTAATCTGAAAAGCAGACACAAAGTCCTAATTATAAACTACTGCTATCTAAGCTCAGATTGTTGAGATAAGTATCTAATTTAAGACCTTGTCCAAGATGAAAAAACAGTGAATCAAAACCTTCTTCCAAAGCCATGAAACTTTATGGAAGTTTACCACTAGATGGCGTCACTACCCACAGAACCCACTGCCCCAGGTTCACCTCTGGTGCAAGTAAAAGAAGAGAAGGTCTCAGAATGGAGAGGGAAGTGGGCTACGAGACAGAGGACACCATAAGACAACATTTATAGGCTGGTAGACACATTTCCTCCAACAATATGCATGGCTAATATATTTATTCCAATAGGATTAGTTATCTAAACGATAGATATCTATCTATATAAATACAGATAGGTAGATAGTAATCTATCTCTCTATATCTAATTTTTTAAGCAGGGGAGGGTGAGAACAAACTTCTACGCAAAGGTCACATGCATGAAAGGAGGAGTGGCCTAATGGTTAATGCAGCAGGCTTTGATCCTGGCAACTTGGGTTCAATTCCCACTGCAGCTCCTTGTGACCTTGAGCAAGTCACTTGACCCTCTGTTGCCCCAGATACAAAAAAAAAGACTATTAGCCCTCTAGGGACAGAGAAGTACCTGCATATCATGTGTATAGTGCTGTGTACGACTATTAGCACTATAGAAATTGATTACCAGTAGTAGTAGTAATAGTAAAGCATAGCAAATAACTTGCAACAAAATATGAATGGCCTGAGCTTAAGCTAGCTAGTCATAGTACCAATGCGTTTTTTTCTAGCAAAACAATGTGCCGGCACTCAAATACCAGGCCACTCTTCAGGGGTGGGGTGATCACTGAAGGACCCACCCTACAATAGCCAGGCCCCCTGCAACCAGTCACAGAATCTATGACAAGGGAGAATTGGTGTGTAGAGCCTGAGCTCTTTCATTAAAACTTGGGGACCATGGGTCAGTTTTAGCAGACAATGGAAAAGGTGCCGGTACTCAGTACCCCCAAGTACCCCCTCAAAAAAAGCCCTACATAGTACCTACCTACCGACATAGTCGCTCCCCTGACTTATTTATTTATACTATGCCGAACATACCCGAGTTCAATGTGGCTTACAAAAACGTACAAGCTTTACAATACCATCAACAAAATATCAAGGAACAGCGGAGTAGCACAAATAAGACGAATCTTTTCCGGAGATGGGAAGGCGGTAGAACGAGAGGACATGAAATGAGATTGAAGGGGGGCAGACTCGGGAAAGATGTCAGGAAGTATTTCTTCATGGAGAGGGTGGTGGACGCTTGGAATGCCCTCCCGCGGGAGGTGGTGGAGATGAAAACAGTAACGGAATTCAAACATGCGTGGGATGTGCATAAAGGAATCCTGTGCAGAAGGAATGGATCCTCAGAAGCTTAGCTGAAATTGGGTGGCGGAGCAGGTGGGGGGAAGAGGGGTTGGTGGTTCGGAGGTGAGAATAGGGGAGGGCAGACTTGTATGGTCTGTGCCAGAGCCGGTGATGGGAGGCGGGACAGGTGGTTGGGAGACGGGAAAAACTGCTGGGCAGACTTGTACAGTCTGGGCCTTGGGAGAGACAGGTGCAAATCAAGGTAAGGTACACACATGAGTTTGTCTTGGGCAGACTGGATGGACCATGCAGGTCTTTTTCTGCCGTCATCTACTAAGTTACTATGTAATAAGAACTAAATAATAAACCATTGATGGCCAGTTACAATCTAACACATTCCATCAATGGGTAGAAACCTCTCAAAGAGGAACGTTTTCAGTCTTTGGTGAAATACCAAGTAATCAGGCTGACCCCTGATTGCCATTGGCAGTGAGTAATACCACTTAGCACACCTTCCTGCTTATAATCGAAAGAGAAAAACGCCTATATTGCGACCCAAATCGGGAGATGGGCGTCTTTCTCCTGTGGGCGCCCAAATCGGTATAATCGAAAGCCGATTTTGGGCGTTTCCAACTGCAATCCGTCGCGGAAACGGGTAAAGTTGACGGGGGCGTGTCGGAGGAGTGGTGAAGGCGGAACTGGGGCGTGGTTATCGGCCAAGGAGAGATGGGCGTCTTTAGCTGATAATCGAAAAAAAAAAAAAGGCGTTTTACTGCGATTTTGGGTCACTTTTTTCACGAACAAGTCCCAAAAAAGTGCCCCAACTGACCAGATGACCACTGGAGGGAATCGGGGATGACCTCCCCGGACTCCCCCAGTGGTCACTAACCCCCTCCCACCAAAAAACCCCCACTTTAAACACTTTTTTTCCAGTCTCTATCCCAGCCTCAAATGCCGTACCCACCTCCATGACAGCAGAATGTGTTCTATCCTGTGACAGTCTTTCCCTGGTTCTGATGTGGCTCTCGGGCGAGTGACACCTTTTCTGTTATGCGCACTGCAGAGTCACGCATTGTGCTGGCTGTAGGGTATTGGGCTCCGTGATTCCACTAGCTTGTGGCAAATGCTCACGATGTTGGTAGTTGGTAGGCTCTACTCCCATGGTGCTTTTCCCCCTGCTTACTGGGTCAGAGTGTGCCCTGTTTTGTTTCCGGTAGTCCATGAGGTAGTGGCCATTTTTGTAAGCCAGTTTTAGATCCCTTTCACGTGTTAGCCACGTTACAGAACTTAGTTCTTACCTTGAATGTGGCTGAAAGAGGGCATTGTACACCATTCTGCCAGCTCTGACCTACTGCTAATCTCAGTACCAGGGAGACTCGTTGCCAGTGGGGCACAATCTCTGATCTGGAGTTAACTGTGAGTAACCGTGCTTATTCCAATAAAGGACGTTTTCGGAGAGATTAGTCTTCAGGTGTCAACTGGTGTGCCAATGTTATATAGCAGCAACAAATCCTAGAGGCCTGCGTGTATGCAGGTCCCTGGAGCACTTTTAGTGGGTACCGCAGTGCACTTCAGCCAGGTGGACCCAGGCCCATCCCCCCTACCTGTAACACTTGTGCTGGTAAATGGGAGGTCTCCAAAACCCACTGTACCCACATGTAGGTGCCCCCTTCACCCCTAAGAGCTATGGTAGTGTTGTACATTTGTGGGTAGTGGGTTTTGGGGGAGGGGGGTTGGGTGTTCAGCACCCGTGGTAAGGGAGCTATGCATGTGGGAGCGTTGTCTGAAGTCCACCGCACTGACCTCTAGGGTGTCCAGTTGTGTCCTGGCATGTCAGGGGGACGAGTGTACTACGAATCGTGGCCCCTCCCATGACCAAATGGCTCGGATTAGGACATTTTTGAGCTGGGCGTTTTTAGTTTCCATTATCGCAAAAAAAAAAAACCAAAACGCACGCCCAGCTGAAAAACGTCCATTTTTTCGAAAATACGTCTGTCCCGCCTCTTCACGTACCCGTTTTTAGACAGACGCCCATGGAGATAGGTGTTCGCGTTCGATTATGCCCCTCCTTGGCATCTAAAATCTGCAGAGTGAACCGACTTATAACGCGCTCAATCTGGAATATGAAGTCTAAGGTAGTCCCTGGAACCAGGTTATATTGCATAGGGGAATAGTTATTAAGGGCTACATGTAATCCGGTGTCATGCCATATAATATTTGAAAGAAAACACAATTTAAAAATAATTCTTGCTTTAATGGGCAGCCAGTGGCTCTATCAAAACATGATACCTTGAGGACAGGCCTAGCTGCTGTATTTTGGGCTGTTTGCAGCCGTTTTAGGACACCCTCCTTACATTAAGCACAGATAAAATTATAGTAATCGAACCAAGTTAAAACCAAGGATTGAACTAAAGATGTCAGGTGAGAAATATGATCTGATTTCCCCCCGTTTCCAAAGAGACCTGAAGGATATTTTCACTACCGAGGAAACCTGCGGCTCGAACGTGAGATGACTGTCGATTAATACACCCAGTGTCCTAAGCGTATTGTCTAGGAGGTAGGACACATTGTCAATGGTAAAATTATTATATACGTATGGTCGAAGGGGTTGATTACCACAAGAAATGTTAGTCATCTCTTTTTAACTTAAATTTAAATTTGGAAGCCAAGGATTCAAACAAATCGAGACCACATCTAATCTTAGGGACAATTTCTGGACCACCAGTCTTGAAAGGGATATAGATTGCGACATCATCCGCATAATGCAGAACCCAGCTGCCTCCAGTCTTTCACCTAACAGAGCCATCATAACATTGGAACAAGATTGGAGATAGCAGTGAGCCCTGTGACACCCCGTAGTCGGGAAACCAGGATGGTGAGAGAGAACCTGACAACTTCACCTGATACGATCTAGATTTTAGGAAGCAGCGGAATCATTGGTGAACCTTCCCACACAGTCTGAATTGGTCCAACAGGCCTAAAAGCAACTCATGATCAACAAGGTCAAAGGAACATGACATATCGAACTGCATCACTAAAACCTTAAAGCTTGGACCGATTGCTTTCCTAAAATCTGATATTAAGGTGCTCAAGACTTCCTCGGTACTATAACAAGGCCTAAAGCCTGACTGGGATTTATGCAAGAGGAAGAAAGAGGAATGGTGATTCATAAGCCGAGTACCAACTATTCCCTCCATTACGTTCCCAAACCCAGTCCTGGAGGCACCCCAGCCTGTCACGTTTCAAGTCATCCATAATATAAGTACATAAGTATTGCCATACTGGGAAAGACCAAAGCTCCTTCAAGCCCAGCATCCTGGGAGGATTGGGAATGTGGCCCAGGAGGTGAGAAAATCAAGTAAGCTCTTTATCTTAACATCCCTAAGGTTATCAAGATGCAAATTAATATCACCTATTAATAAAACATTAGCAAACTCAAAACAAATATTTGAGAGGAATTCAGTAAAACAGCTTTCCGAGGCAGACTAGCTTCCTGGAAGACGATAGAAGAGAACAAAGCATGTGGGCTTCAACAACACAGGATCACTTTATTTGAAATTAATCTCAAGATCAAAAGAGTTCAGTATAATTTGACGTTGAAGGCGGCTTTATGAATGATGATGATTCCACTCCCTCTCCGTTTAGCTCTAGTTTGATGAAGGACCTTGTAACCCGGGGGACATAAAGCTTTGAGTAAAGAATCCTCTGTTGAATGAAGCCAGCGTCAACCTTGACTGCAGCAAAGTAATGGCGACCCTGCCTCATGGCCAGACCCATTATCTGGTGAGGGATAGAGTGTCAACTACTGATAAAATCTTCCAAGTTCTGGATTCCAAGCAACCTGCCAAAATATGTCTATCACCACCAGTGACAACTGTAGCAAGCTGCTTTAGACACCCAAAACAGTCACCTTGGAAAGAACTGATCTTCTGATCCAACAGTTTTCTGAAGCTGTACAGCATAGCCCCTTTCAAGCCTCAAATTAGACCTGCTAGAAAATTCCCCTTGCTGACAAGGGACTTAAACCAAAAGTCTCGGCATCTCCAATGGAATTTGTGTAAACATAAGCCCATCACTAACCCGTACATCTTTAAGGATTAAGTAAAGAAATACAAGAAAGCCATTTAGTTGGCAATTAAGGAATGTCTGCAAAACAAAAAAACCTGGCAAAAGTAAGCTATGCAGCAGGCTTCTCTTACATAAGCGCACAACTATGGAATGGGCTCCCAAAAGCTATGAAAACAATCCACGACCACTTGAACTTCAGGAAATCACTAAAAACCAACCTCTTCAAAAAGGCCCACCCCAACGACCCCACGTAACCCTCTTCACCTACCAACACAGCATGACTATGATCGAACAGGACAACACGCGATCTTCATCCATTCCGACCCTCCACTTATCTCATACGATCACTATACAACTTTGTATTTGTTATCCACCGACTGGGCGAACGCCTTTGACGGTACTATGTAAGCCACATTGAGCCAAATCCCCGTCAACCTGCATCACCGCCGAGGTTCCCCAGTTGACAATTTTAAATGATGCTTCAGTTTAAAAATACAAGCAATCTACGAACACTGACACCGTTTCCTGTCCTTGTCTGTCTACTAAGCATTCTTTCAATCTGTTATGGCTAGGTCAGCTCATTGCTCCCCAGACTGCAACTTACTGTCCGAGTTTATATAGCCTCCCTGGACAAATGGGGATGATGTATCTAATGTTTGGTTAACAGCAGCAAGCTAAAGGCTAGCAGAGCTGAAGCCTGGTGGCCATTCGGCAACCTACCAAAAACATTGATGGGTGCCAGCAACCTCGGGATTGCTGTTACAGTGCTGCTGACCATCACTGTTCAGGTGGCAAACAGGAAGACGCTGGACTGAAGAGCAAGGGCTGACAGAGTCAAGTGTTAAAATTCTGTACCTGCATATACTATTCTGTTTAATGGAGCATTATTTTGATTTTGGCACATAATTCCTGGAATGTTTGGTTAACTCAACAGCAAACTAAAGGCTAGCAGAGCTGAAGCCTGGTGGCCATTCGGCAACCTACCAAAAACACTGATAGGTAAATTTTATGGTTGCCAGTAACCTCAGGGTGCATAATACCATCAGTAGCCCAGGTATTGGGGGAAGCAGCTGGTAGAAAGTAAAAGGGAAGTATACAGAGCATCAGTGGCGTAGCCAGACCTATCATTTTAGGTGAACCCAGAGTTAGGATGGGTGGGCTTTGCAAAACTCCCTCTCCCCTTTGTCCTAGATCTCTCTCCCTCTTCTTAGACTCCGGATCCAAGATTACTACTACTACTTAACATTTCTAGAGCGCTACTAGGGTTACGCAGCGCTGTACAATTTAACAAAGAGAGACAGTCCCTGCTCAAAGAGCTTACAATCTAATAGACAAGTGAACGGTCGGTCCGATAGGGCAGTCAAATTGGGGCAGTCTGGATTCACCGAACGGTAAGGGTTAGGTGCCGAACGCAGCATTGAAGAGGTGGGCTTTAAGCAAAGACTTGAAGACGGGCAGGGAGGGGGTTTGGCGTAAGGGTTCAGGAAGGTTGTTCCAAGCATAGGGTGAGGCGAGGCAGAATGAGCGGAGCCTGGAGTTGGCGGTGGTGGAGAAGGGTACTGAGTGGAGGGATTTATCCTGTGAACGGAGGTTACGGGCGGGAACGTAAGGGGAGATGAGGGTAGAAAGATAGTGAGGGGCAGCAGACTGAGTGCATTTGTAGGTAAGAAGGAGAAGCTTGAATTGAATGCGGTATCTGATCGGAAGCCAGTGAAGTGACTTGAGGAGAGGGGTGATATGAGTATATCGGTTCTGGCGGAATATGAGACGTGCAGCAGAGTTCTGAACAGATTGAAGGGGGGATAGATGGCTAAGTGGGAGGCCGGTGAGGAGTAAGTTGCAGTAGTCCAGGCGAGAGGTAATGAGAGCGTGGACGAGAGTTCGGGTGGTGTGTTCAGAGAGGAAAGGGCGAATTTTGCTGATGTTAAAGAGGAAGAAGCGACAGGTCTTGGCTATCTGCTGGATATGCGCAGAGAAGGAGAGAGAGGAGTCAAAGATGACTCCGAGGTTGCGGGCAGATGAGACGGGGAGGATGAGGGTGTTATCAACTGAGATAGAAAGTGGAGGAAGAGGAGAAGTGGGTTTTGGTGGAAAGACGATAAGCTCGGTCTTGGACATGTTCAGTTTCAGGTGGCGGTTGGACATCCAGGCAGCAATGTCGGATAAGCAGGCCGATACCTTTGCCTGGGTCTCCGCGGTGATGTCTGGTGTGGAGAGATACAGTTGGGTGTCATCAGCATAGAGATTAGCCCCCCTCTTCCAAGCTACCTCAGCATCTTTGCTGGTGCAGGAGTAAAGCATCACCGTTGCTTGCGCTGGCCTCTCAGGCTTCCCTCTGCCATGTCCAAGAAACAGGAAGTGACATCAGTGAGGAAAGCCAGCAGGGCTGATGCAGGCAGCTGAGGTGTGTCACTGTTGTTCTGGCAAAGATGCTGAGGTACTTCAGAGATGGAGAGGAAGTTGCCGGGCCACAGGAGGAGAATGCCAGATCCAGGGGTGGGAGAGAGGAGAGCAAGGGTAGCTGCCACTGAACATTTTTGGTGGTCCATTCAGGGTGGGCCTGTGCCCACCCAGGCCCACTCATAGCTACGCCACTGCAGAGCATGGCTCATGGAATTCTTTTCAACCTTCCTGCGAGTGTGTGTTTACCTGTAAAGAAGTGCTCACAAGGTAATGCAATGGAAAATTTTTGTTCACGTCAATTACGCTCTTTGTTAGTGAAGAAAAATTTCTGCTCATGTCAACTCAGTCCTTAGAGGGACGGGAAAGTAACAAATGTGTGCGTGTCGGAACAAAACTGAAAGTGAAAGCATGCATCGGTGTTGGTTCATCTCTGCTTAAATATGACAGCCTTGCAAAAATGGTGTGCAAACAATTTTTGCAAAGCTCATTTTTAGGGTCAGAAAACAAGCACTGATGTGTGTTGACACTTTCCATTTTTGTTTGGACAAGCCCACCAAAGCCATGCTTACTGCGAAACCTTGTGCACATGCGTCTGGCATTGTCTTCCCATATTTGCTGACGGTTTTCCGTACATAAAATTTGCCTGCAATTAGCTTGCACGTCGTGGTATTACGCTCGCAGTAGAAGCCAAGTGCTCAGACATCCGCGAGTGGCTCTACTGTGAGCATTTCTGCATTGGCCCCTCGGCAGGGGCGTATCTGCGTGGGGCCACAGGGGCCTGAGCCCCCGCAGATTTCGCCCTGGACCCCCCCTACTGCCGTCAACCCTCCCCCGCTGCCTACCCTTGCTGGCGGGGGACCTCAACACCCGCCAGCCGAGGCCCGCTTCCACCTGCCAGTGCCGCTGCCTTTACGTGCGTACAATGTGCTGCGACGTCAGACTCCGAACTGGATTCAACAGCTATATAGCACGGGCCGGCCACGGAGGACGAAGAACTTTACAGACCTCGGGTCGGCTGGCGGGGGTTGGGGTCCCCCGCCAGCTGAAGACATTTTTAAAGGCAGCGGCACTGGCAGGTGGAAACGGACCTCGGCTGGCGGGGACTGGGGTCCCCCGCCAGTAAAGGTAAGCAACGGCAGCGGGGTAGGGTTGGCAGCAGGGGGGTGGTGGAGAGAGTCATTGGTGGCGGGAGGGGGGTCTGGCAATGGCAGGGGGGTGCAGTGGCGGCATGGGGGGGGGGGTCTGGCAATGGCGGGGGGGGGGGGGGCTAAAATGTGCCCCCTCCCTCTGGCTCTGGCCCCCCCTACCGCCGGACTCCAGATACGCCCCTGCCCCTTGGTGCTTTAATTTGAATTCTATTTGGTTTCAAAAGTTGAATTGGTAGATTCCTACTCCTTAGCACTTCATCCATGGTTTTGAAGCAAACCCTAACTGATCTGGAATCATCAAAACCGAGTTTAACTGGATGGATTCCAAGTTTACAGCTGAATACCCCACTGTCAAAATTCTTCATGCACAACCAGTGGCATAGCCAGACTGGTTATTTTGGGTGGGCCTTCCAAACCACCCCTCCTTGTCTTGCATGTCTCCTTCTTCTTCACCCCCTGGGTTCGGTATTTGCCCCTGCCTGCGACCCGGCAACTCCCCTTCCCAGGTGTACATCACCATGTTTGCGAGCATCTTCAGAAACACACAGCCGCTGCCTGCGCTGGTCTCTGCAGGCTTCCCTCTGCTGTGACCCACCCTCGCTGACATCACTTCCTGTTTCTTCTGGCAGGATGAGGCAGAGAAAAGCCTGCAGAGACCAGCGCAGGCAGAGACAGTGCATTGCAGCTGCTTGCGAACGTGCTGAGCTGGATAAGGAGTTGCAAGGCCACGGACGAATCCAGGAAGGAAGGGGAGCCAGGCCAGGTGGGTCACCCTAGAATGGTGTTGGGGGACCAGATAGGTTGGGCCTGAGCCAAGGCCCACCCATAGCTACACCACTGTGCACAACATTATTTTTAACCAAAAATCATAGCAAAAACTCTTAAATTTCTTACTCTTCGTTGCAGAACTCACCAATTGTAAATGCGCGGCACGGCCCCAGCATGTAAAGCAGCCAAATGGAAGAGAACACAAACAGAATGAAAGCAGTAATGAAAAAGTTCAGCTCCAACAAGCAGACAGCATCCTTTTATTATCATGCAAACTTAAGCACACCTCCAGCATTAGAACATAAAACACAACCTAGACTATAAAACCGGTTCTGTCCATTGGAATTGAGGCCAGACTGAACAGCCCATCGTTGCATCACAAGGAGCATTCCGCTTCTGTTCACTTTTTAAGTCAATGCCATTATTAACAGCTTACAGTATGCATAATCACAGCTCATGCAAGCATTAAAACCCATGGCATGCAATATGTTAAGGACTAGTAAACCATAAAGTCTTCTAATGCCGATTAAGGATTAACTAGTTATTCATATTACATTATGATTCATTTTGAGATACTTGGCTCATCTGTTATAGTAGATGTTAATAAGTCAGTTAAAAGGGTTTTTTTTTTCCCCCCTCCCAAAGAACACCTGAATAGCTGCTATGCATGCTGGAAAGCACTTCAGGAAAAACGTTCAGCCAGCCCCTCAGCAAAGGCTGATATCACACTTTCAAACCACATTTGTACATATTTAAACCTGTACTAAATACATTTTGTGACCCGTATCTCTGTTGCCAAGTTTCATATAAAAAGCACATTTTCTTAAATAAAAACAGAAAAACTACAGTACAAAAATCTATTGATTTTTAATGAGCAACAATGCCTTCCTGCCTACAGAGGTTACAATGATCGTATTTTGGCTTTCTGCAGCTCAGTGGCTATTATAATGTCCTTTTAAGTTTAAGCTATTTCCGTTTGTCATCCCCTGGTAACCTGGGGGAATTAAGGATATGGTCCACTTTATCCAGAACAGTGGTTCTCAAACTTGTCCTGGGGGGACCATCCAGCTACTCAGGTTTTCAGGATATCCGCAAGCCTGTCACCTCCATTATATGTAAATCTTTCATGCATCCTGAAAATCTGACTGGCTGGTGATCTCCTAGGACAGGCTTGAGAACCACTGATCTAGAACAATTCTTATCAAAAAGGAACACTAACCCTTCTCAGTCAGTACATCCAGGGGAATGAGTTGCAAGATCTATGTTTTCTGAGTTCTTGATCACATGCTTATGTGTACACAGCAGGGGCGTATCTGAACTGCGGCGGTAGGGGGGGCCAGGGCTAGAGTGAGGGGGCACATTATAGCCCCCCCTCCGCCGCCGCCATTGCCGATCCCCCTCCCCCCAGCCGCTGCCATTGCCAACCCTCCCCCTCCGTTGCTCGCCTACCTTCGCTGGCGGGGGACCCCAACCCCCGCCAGCCGAGGTCCGCGTCCTCCTGCCACTGCCGGCTGCCTTTAAAGAATTCCGTCAGCTGGCGGGGGACCCCCAACCCCCGCCAGCCAAGCCGAGGTCCTTTCATTTTTCCACTGAAGCTGGCGCCAACGAAAGTTTCTTTCGAGTCTGACGTCGCTGCACGTTGTACGTGCAGGACGTCAGACTCAGAAACAGCTTCATTCTGTTTCTGAGTCTGACGTCCTGCACGTACAACTCAAAAGAAACTTTCGTCGGCGCCAGCTTCAGTGGAAAAATGAAAGGACCTCGGCTTGGCTGGCGGGGGTTGGGGGTCCCCCGCCAGCTGACGGAATTCTTTAAAGGCAGCCGGCAGCGGCAGGAGGACGCGGACCTCGGCTGGCGGGGGTTGGGGTCCCCCGCCAGCGAAGGTAGGCAAGCAACGGAGGGGGAGGGTTGGCAGCGGTAGGGGGGGTCCAGGGCGAAATCTGCGGGGGCCCAGGCCCCTGAGGCCCCACGCAGATACGCCCCTGGTACACAGTCAATACAATTACCTTCTGATTCTCTTTATTTCTCAAATGTAAAATGTATTAATGATATAGGTCTGATATAGGCGGGTTGAGGGATGATATGATAGAAGTCTACAAGATAATGAGTGGAGTAGAGCGGACGGATATGAAGCGTTTGTTTACACTTTCAAAAAATAATAGAACCAGGGGACACAAGATGAAGCTAGAATATGGTAGATTTAAAACAAACAGGAGAAAGTTTTTCTTTACTCAGCGTGTAGTTGGACTCTGGAACTCGTTGCCGGAGAATGAAGTGACAGCAGCTGGCCTTACGGAGTTTAAGGGGGGTTTGGACAGATTCCTGAAGGAAAAGTCCACTGAATATTATTAAAAAAAATTTTTTTTGTTCCATTTGTACCCCGCGCTTTCCCGCTCATGGCAGGCTCAATGCGGCTTACATGGGGCAATGGAGGGTTAAGTGACTTGCCCAGAGTCACAAGGAGCTGCCTGTGCCTGAAGTGGGAATTGAACTCAGTTCCTCAGGACCAAAGTCCACCACCCTAACCACTAGGCCACTCCTCCACTGTTGCTACTATTTGAGATTCTACATGGAATGTTGCTATTCCACCAGCAACATTCCATGTAGAAGTCGGCCCTTGCAGATCACCAATGTGGCCGCGCAGGCTTCTGCTTCTGTGAGTCTGACGTCCTGCACGTACGTGCAGGACGTCAGACTCACAGAAACAGAAGCCTGCGCAGCCTTCTACATGGAATGTTGCTAGTGGAATAGCAACATTCCATGTAGAATCTCCAATAGTAGCAACATTCCATGTAGAATCTCCAATAGTATCTATTTTATTTTTGTTACATTTGTACCCTGCGCTTTCCCACTCATGGCAGGCTCAATGCGGCTTACATGGGGCAATGGAGGGTTAAGTGACTTGCCCAGAGTCACAAGGAGCTGCCGGTGCCTGAAGTGGGAATCGAACTCAGTTCTTCAGTTCCCCAGGACAAAAGTCCACCACCCTAACCACTAGGCCACTCCTCCACTTGGGGGGGGGGGGGGGGGTTGCCAGATTCTTGGAAGCCTGGATTGGCCGCTGTCGGAGACAGGATGCTGGGCTTGATGGACCTTTGGTCTTTTCCCAGTATGGCGGTGCTTATGTGCTTATTTATTTACAGGGTTCTCTTAAAACATTTCTTGGGGTCACCGCTTAAATGTTTTTTCTTTTTCCATTCAGGTTTCTGTGGTTCTGTTCTCGTTACAAACCAATCACGTTACATCAGCAAAAATATAACCATCCATTATTATCCTCAGCAAATAACGGAAGAATTTTATTAAAATTTAGCAAACTGCACCTCAGAACAGAAAGTGGTGATTGTACTAACCTATAATTATGAAAAAAAAACCCTCATCTCTGCAAAAGCAGTCCCCCTAAAAACCATGCATTAGAATTGGGATCCCACACAGATGTGGGGCTTGCTTCTGTCAGAAAGTTCTGAGGCTTATAAAACAAAGATGGATGCTTTAGACCTTTTTCCACCTCGATCCTCAAGTCTCATCCCAAAAAGACCGAAAAGGAGGGGGAAGAAAAAAAAAAGGGACGGGCAACTAGACTGACCTAAAATGTTAACAATCAGTTCGTCACAAAGCATTACTGCGATTAATTTTGCAACTGTCAATTAAACCATGTATATGTTTACTGGGCAAATTCAGTCTACATCCACCAAAATGTAGTTCATTTCTGAATTAAGACAAATCTTTGTAGTTTTTGTTACTGTTTAAAGCAGTTATTCCCAAACCTGTCCTGGGGGAACCGCAGCCACTCAGGTTTTCAAGATACCTGCAATGAATATGTATGAGATCAATTTGCATGCACTACTTCCTTGATATGCAAATCTCTCTCCTGCATATTCATTGCGGATATCCTGAAAACCTGACTGGCTGTGGTTTCCCCAGGACAAGTTTGGGAACACCTGGATTAAAAGCTCAATTAAAAAAAAGGCTGTACAGACCACAACCATCCTTTCTTCCGCACATAAGTACATAAGTAATGCCACACTGGGAAAAGACCAAGGGTCCATCGAGCCCAGCATCCTGTCCACGACAGCGGCCAATCCAGGCCAAGGGCAGCTGGCGAGCTTCCCAAACCTACAAACATTCTATACATGTTATTCCTGGAATTGTGGATTTTTCCCAAGTCCATTTAGTAGTGGTTTAAGGACTTGTCCTTTAGGAAACCGTCTAACCCCTTTTTAAACTCTGCCAAGCTAACCGCCTTCACCACGTTCTCTGGCAACGAATTCCAGAGTTTAATTATGCGTTGGGTGAAGAAACATATTTTTTGAAGGTCCTTTAAAATCTACTCCAACATTTTGTGGGTTTTTTGGCCGATTTCTTTGTAATTTGAATTCTTCAAAGGCATTGTCTTTTTCATTAAGATGTTTGGAATTTTATTTTCAGAAATCTTTATTAAAAAATTGTATCCCAATCTATGACAAATTCAGTTTTTTCCCCCTGGACTAATATGGCTTATGGAACTCTTCCCTTAAAAAAAAATAACATTAGTATCTCTCCAGTAAAGCAGGAGTTTCTCACTCCAGTACTTGGAACACACTGAGCTAGTCTGGTTTTCAAGATATTCACAATGAACATGCATGAATGCATGAGATCAATTTGCCTCCGTTGTTTGCAAATCTCTCTTATGCGTCTTCATTGTGGGTATCCTAAAAGCCAAACTGAGTGCCCTGTTTACTAAGGCGCGTTAGCATTTTTAACGTGCCTACAATTAGCGCACGCATTATCCGTGCAGGCGCCTATAGGGATATTGTAGGCAAGTACTCGCATTTAAGACGCTAACGCGCCTGTAACATGGCTTAGTAAAACAGGGCCCTGAGTGTGTCCTGAAGACTGGGTTGAGAATCCCTGCACTAGAGGATCATTGCCAAGACTGTTTTCAATAAAAGACGTACACATAACATACCAATTCTTTTCATTTCCAATTTGTTTTCTAGAACAAATACCCATCTAGCTGCTTCTATTCAATAGTATACCTCTTCGTCTTATGTTGTTATCATCTGGAATAATAATTTTTTTTTTAAAGCTGCCCCGTACATAAAAGTTTTACCCTCACCTGATGGGTCAAATGAGCTGCTACCAGTTGAAGGTGCTGATCCAAAAGCTGCCTCAAAGTTGGGCTGTATGAGGTTGTTCTGAGCTGGGGTAATCGGTGCAGGAGAGGGAGTCATGAAAGAACCTCCAAAGCCTTGAGAATGAGGTGAACAAAAGGTACGACTGTGTTTATTTTAAAAGCACAGAGAAACATCCTGTAACACTCAAAAAGCACTTGTGCAAAAGCAACACACACAAAAGTTTAGTAAAGAAGCTATAATTATGTTTAACTCATTTTTATTAATGCAAACGTGCAATACAGGTCTTTACGTCAACTTTCTCAATGAAAATTCCATTAACATAACAATCAAGTCTTTTTCTTTATCTCCCCCCCCCCCCCGTACCCAAACCCCTAAGAAGCTATAATTATGAATATGGTATTTTGCCATTAGATATTAGAATTATATATGTTAAGATCAGTTATATTTGCTACAGCAAGGATTCCCACAGAAGACACAAAGGAAAGAAAATCAAGTTACTGACTGTAATAAGATGATGAAATATTTTGACACCAACAAAAGGTATCTTAACTGATATCTGGGTTTCCTACTGCATTATAAACTACTAGTAAAACATGCCCGTTTCTTGCGCAAATGAAACGGGCGCTAGCAAGGTTTCCTTCCGAACCTCCCCCCCTCCGCGTTCTGAAGGCACTGCCCGCCATTGTTGCGGACCTCGGCACGCCACCTTCAATCTCTGCTGTTTCGGTGTTTGTGAAGCCACTGACGCCATTGCTCCGCCCTCGACATCATCACGTTTGACGCAAGGGCGGGGCCCCAACGCAGTGTTTTCGGTGGCTTCACCACCAAGAAGGCTTCAAACCGGAAGGAAGTGCCCGGAGGACCTGACAGTGATGTCAGTGTCCTCAGAACGTTGAGGGTGAGTTTTATTATATAGGATAACAGTGTTTCCCACTAGGGCTGTACCGAATAATTGGGATTCTTAAAATTCAGATTCTCGAGGACTGACTAATCAAACTTACTGTAGTACCAGGAATCCTATTCCATGGAGTAAACCATGTTTCAGCCCCACAAACCTCCACAGCTATGATGAGCCTTGACATAACTTACATAAGTACTACTACTACTACTACTATTTAGCATTTCTATAGCACTACAAGGCATACGCAGCACTGCACAAAACATAGAAGAAAGACAGTCCCTGCTCAAAGAGCTTACAATCTAATAGACAATAATAATAAAGCAAGCAAATCAATTAATGTGTACAGGAAGGAGGAGATGAGGGTAGGTGGAGGCGAGTGGTTACGAGTCCAAAGCAATGTTAAAGAGGTGGGCTTTCAGTCTAGATTTAAAGGTGGCCAAGGATGGGGCAAGACGTAGGGGCTCAGGAAGTTTATTCCAGGTGTAGGGTGCAGCGAGACAGAAGGCGCGAAGTCTGGAGTTGGCAGTAGTGGAGAAGGGAACAGATAAGAAGGATTTATCCATGGAGCGGAGTGCACGGGAAGGGGTGTAGGGAAGGACGAGTGTGGAGAGATACTGGGGAGCAGCAGAGTGAATACATTTATAGGTTAGTAGAAGAAGTTTGAACAGGATGCGAAAACGGATAGGGAGCCAGTGAAGCGACTTGAGGAGAGGGGTAGTATGAGTAAAGCGACCCTGGCGGAAGACTCCCCTCCCCGGCTCCGCATATCCATCTGTCACAAGTACGATTAGTTCATACCAGGCATCATAGGCTTAGGCCCCCCTAGCATTACCTACTTCCAAATCTTCCTTTACTTAACTTCTCCCTTCATGAAAACATATTTAATACCAGGCTGCGGGCTCTATGGGATAGGGACTGAATATATTTATCCCAGATTAGCAAGAACAATTATCGCGCGCTAATTTTAAAAAAATTGTTCATCTTTCTATAGATGCGGTAGTGTAGATGCATGTTTTGGGCACGCGCAGAATCATTTTTCAGTGCACCTGCAAAAAAAAAATTAATGTGCGGCAAAATGAAAATTGCCGTGTGTCCATTTGGGGTGCGAGACCTTCGTGCGGTAAGCGGGTGGTAATGGTCTCCGTGCGCAAAATGCCGATTACCGCCTGCGCGCCAGAAAATAAAAATGTTTTCAGGCGCGCGTAGCGGACAAGCGTCAAAAATGAAATTACCGCAAGGGCTGCGTGGTAGCCGGGCGGTAACTCAAAATTGATGTGCGTTGGGCTCCATAATCTCTTAGCAAATACAAATCCAGTTAAACAATAACTCATGAACATCTAGTACATTTTTCATGTATAACCCCTTAAGACCCCCCCCCCCCCCATTACCCCCTCCTCCCCTATCCCCAATAGAAGTTTAATATTTATTTGTTACATTTGTATCCCACATTTTCCCACCTATTTGTAGGCTCAATGTGGCTTCCATAGTGCCGGAGAGCTGTTTGCAGACTCCGGAGTAAACAAATACAAGGTGATGTTGTGGAAGGATAAGGTTCATGTGATAGGACCACGTGACTGAATCGTACAACGGGAGAGTTGTGTGATGGCCATTACGAACTTTAGTGTTGTTGTGTCGCTGAGATCAGGCGTTTATGTTGGGTCGGTAGGGCATGCCTTTTTAAACAGGTGGGTCTTAAGTGTTTTTCTGAAGTGTAAGTGGTCATATGTGGTTTTCAAGTCTTTTGGTAGTGCGTTCCACAGTTGTGCGCTGACGCAGGAAAAACCGGATGCATAAGTTGATTTGTCTTTGAGTGCTTTGCAGCTTGGGTAGTGGAGATTTAGGTATAATAGAGATAGAGAGCTAATACATCAGATCCAACATAATACGATAGAGAAAACGTACTGAGCATGAAACATCACAATACCTAGTTACCCGTTAAGTGCAGGAAAACAACCAATTCAAGTAACTGAATGGAAGTGATGAGTAGAGAATTGAGCATATAAACGCCCAAGAGGTAAAGATGTGATAAGGAACTCAGCCAATAACCTCTATAGACATAGGTCTAAGATTAAAATCAAGGTTCTACAGTAAACATTTGAAAGGAGACTTTCATGCTTATTTTCGAAAGTGATTGCCGGCCATCTTCCGACACAAATCGGGAGATGGCCGGCGACTTCCTGAACCCGGCGAAATCGGTATAATCGAAAGCCGATTTTGGTTGGCTTCAACTGCTTTCCGTCGCGGAGCCGGCGAAACATCAAGGGGGCGTGTCGGCAGGGTAGTGAAGGCGGGACGGAGGTGGGATGGGGGCGTGCTCACGAGATGGCCGGCTTCGCCTGATAATGGAAAAAAAAAAGCCAGGCTTGACTAGCATTTCGCCGGCTTTACTTGGTCCCTATTTTTTCACGACCAAGCTTCAAAAAGGGGCCCCAACTGACCAAATGACCACTGGAGGGAATCGGGTATCACCTCCCCTTACTCCCCCCCCAGTGGCCACCAACCCCCCTCCCACCCAAAAAAGAAAAAAAAACAAAAACTTTTTTTGCCAGCCTGTATGCCAGCCTCAAATGTCATACCCAGCTCCCTGACAGCAGTATGCAGGTCCCTGGAGCAGTTTTTAGTGGGTGCAGTGGACTTCAGGCAGGTGGACCCAGGCCCACCCTCCTACCTGTTCCACTTGTGGTGGTAAATGGGAGCCCTCCAAAACCCACATGTAGGTGTCCTCCTTCACCCCTTAGGGCTATGGTAATGGTGCAGAGCTTTGGGGAGTGGGTTTTGGGGGGGGGGGTTGGGGGGCTAAACAGCCAAGGGAAGGGAGCTATGCACCTGGGAGCTATTTTTATTATATTGTTAGAAGTGCCCCCTAGGGTGCCCGGTTGGTGTCCTGGCATGTCAGTGGGACCAGTGCACTACAAATGCTGGCTCCTCCCACGACCAAAGGGCTTGGATTTCGCTGGGTTTCAGATCGCCGGCATTTTTTTTTCCTTATGGCTGAAAACCGAGGCCGGCCATTTCAACCCCGGCGAACTCTGACACTTGGCCGGGCCCAACCATATTAGCGAAGAAAAAGATGGTCGGCCATCTTTTTCGAAAATATGGTTGTGCGCGCTAAAGAACGCTAGTGCGCCTTTGTAACCAAGGCCATAAATGTGTGACTCTTGTTTACATCTATTAATATCAACTGAAGTACCTGCATTTTAGGTTCAGACACGAAGACTAGTTTTCTAAGTTTCAAGAGACGAGTGCTTGGTACGGTAAATGTAACACAATACACATTTCAGTTCTTATAGTTTGCGCAGGACCTACTCGGGTCAATGCAGATTACAAATCAAGAAGCTGGAACCGTCCAGGAACAGTTATATTATAAAACGCCATATAAAACCCAGTAATTTTAAAGCAATAAAACCAATAAAAATTCAGCATAATTTAGCCAAAATTGCCTAAACAAGATAGTCAGTCTTAGATAGTCTTAATACTGCCCTTTAAGCTTCCCATTGTCTCTTTCCAACGTTTCAATGTTGATGTCCCATTGTTATATTCTTAATTGATACTTCGATGGTCTCACATAACTTGTACAATGTAACCCATAACCAAGTTGTTAACAAATGTATTTCCATTATTCATATCTTATTGTAAGCCACATTGAGCCCGCAAAGAGGTGGGAAAATGTGGGATACAAATGCAATAAATAAACAAACAAACAAACAAACAAACAAACAGTATAAACAAACAGGAAGGAAGTAAAGTGAGTGTTTTGATCATGTAAAGTTTTGCTACATCATCATACAGGTTTTAATCATGCACAAAGCATACATATGTCTTTATTTATTTATTTTTTTACCAGCTAGTAGATCTGCAGAAGCTGAGGAACTAGACGCTGCTTGGGTTACAGGCTGTGGCTCTTGAACACAGCTTCCAAAAGCATCTACGGGGTTTTCCAGAATGCAGCATTTAAGATAAAGAAAAGGCAACAGGGCACATGAATCTCAGCAAGGTACAATAAACACCTTAACAGCATAGCATCATGGGTCTGACATCACAGGAGCAGGGCAAACAACAGTCTAACCAATTGAGAGGCAGAAATGGTCTGTTCACGTACCACTCGCAGTAAACAAAACAAAAAAGCAACACTGGGCCTTCAAGACTGAGACAACAGGAGTGCTTTATTAGTGAATGACCCGACAGGGGCCGTGTTTCGGCGTAAAACAACGCCTGCCTCAGGGGTCAGAGTTTGGGCAGAAATGATGTGAAGTGTGTATATATCCAATGCCTCCGAGACTGAACGGAGAGAATCTTTGTAGCCAAAAAAAAGCCTGTCACAACGGACGGCAGCGATTTAACAGAAACCACCTGTTTTACCCGTGTCGGGTCATTCACTAATAAAACACTCCTGTTGTCTCAGGGCCAGATGCACTAAACTTTATGAGGCAATAACGAGCAAGTAGTAAACCCTGGCATGCACTAAATACTTTTTTCCGACGACGGTAGCAGCTAACGCAAACGGAATGCAGATGAGCAAATTGTGTAGAAGCCCTATTGAAATGAGATGCACTAACCTTTTCTGATTGCCCTAACGCTGGAAAATGCCGGGAAAGCTAACGAGAGGTCTGTACCTCTCGTTGGGGCTGCGTGGGCTTCGCAAACTTAAATGTAAAAAAAAAAAAAAAAAAAAATCAGGAGGGGGCAAAAACGCTCGCCAGGAGCGTCCTTTATGGACGTCCTTTATTGACGGCCTTGCCCACCCCCCCCCCGCCCGAGGTCCTTTATTGACAGCCTTGCCCCCCCCACTGCCCGAGTGCTCCCCACTCCCCCTTGCATTGAAATCATAACTTTGGGCAGCCCCGGCCCCCTCCCTCCCTCCCTTCCTTGAAATGACAGCTCCTGCCATCCTCCGTGACCTCGGGCGGAGGGGGAGGGCAAGACCGTCAATAAAGGATGTGGTTTTTTTTTCCCTGACGTCCTTGGCATGCGCAAGCAGCCAGCATAACGCTTGGCTGCTCTGCGCATGCTCTACCGGCCGATTAGCTGACGGTTTTACGAAGGGTTAGAGAATGCAAGTGAGCTGCAACGAGCAGCTCATTTGCATTCCCTTTCCTGCGTGCGTAGCCGTTCCCTACCCATTCGCTATGGAATTCGGTAGGGAAAGGATCTAACGACGACTTTAGTGCATCCCCCCCCTCAGTCTTGAAGGCCCAGTGTTGTTTTTTGTTTTGTGTACTTTTTACGTATGGTGGTTACCCTCTCTGTTTGGCTTCCACTCACAGTAAAGGCAGGATGGAAGTTACTGGAACAAAAACACCTACAAGTTGGAAACAGTGCTTATTCAATGACCTCTAACCTCTAAGGGGGGAGAAAACTCCACAGAAAAAAAACACCTGCCAGAGAAAATTTCTGCTGGTTCTTACATTTATTACAATTAAACAGAACACCTATTCACTCTTTGCCTGCCCTGTTTGAATAAAATGTATGGTATTTTACCCACAACTTCTGTAAAGAGGAAAAATCGCACAGAAAATGGACCACAAATTCATAGTTTTTTTTTCTGATTTGTTTATTGATTTTAAACTTTTAACAAGAGTACACTTGTCATATGCAATAACAGCCAGGTAAAACAAAGAAAGGAAAACTACAAAAAAGTTAAGAGAAGAAATATTCTCATCAGAAAATTGCACTGAAAGAAAAAAATTACTTTTCACTTTATAGCATATTGTTCTGCTTTCTTAGACCACAATCTCTTGGGGCCGTTAATGAATTAGAGAAGATTACAAGGAATAACAATTATAATAAAGCAAGGCTGCGTGTACCCCCTTCTAATTTAACAGCTGTTATTTCAGTTGTTTCAAATCCAGAAAAGATTTCAGCTGATCAGGAAAATATTCATAGTTTTTTTTTTAAACTTTTGCCTAAAACTTTATATTTGGCCCAAAGAAAACCTTTAAACCTCAATGTGGTACTTTCATAAAGTTTCATCATTAAACAGAACAGATGAAGCTTTACGTACAATGCTGTCCGATTTAAAGTGCCTGGTACCCACAAAAATGGCCCATTTTCAGTTTCTGTGGAAGCACAGAAGGATGCTCTCACTTTAAGGCCCAATTAATTTTAAGTTACTATATAAACCATTTTTACAGATAAACGCTGATTTACAAACTTAGGGCCTCTTTCACCAAACCAAACCGCGCTTGAGAATCTCGATGCGGTAGTGCCGAAAAAGCTCATTCCCTTTCAATAGGATTCGTCGGCACTGCCGCATGGGAATCGCTGATGCAGTTTGGTAACTCACCCCCTTAAATGGGGTCTTATAGAAGACCGACGTGCATTACGTATTTGCCGTGACATAGTGGTGCCTACTTTAAAGGAGGCGGAGCCAAGTACATGCACAGTAATATCATAGACTACTGGATTTTATGACCAAACCACTGGTGGTTTGGTGAAAGAGGCCCTAAGTTCGTAAATGTGGGAAAGAGGAACCTGAATTATAGCTACGTCATGCAAGGTTCCACGTTAGAAGTCACGGACAAAGAAAGGGATCTAGGTGTCGTCGTTGATGATACATTGAAACCTTCTGCTCAGTGTGCTGCTGCGGCTAAGAAAGCAAATAGAATGTTAGGTATTAGAAAAGGAATGGAAAACAAAAATGAGGACGTTATAATGCCTTTGTATCACTCCACAGTGCGACCGCACCTTGAATATTGTGTTCAATTCTGGTCGCCGCATCTCAAAAAAGATATAGTGGGATTAGAAAAGGTGCAGAGAAGGGCAACGAAAATGATAAAGAGGATGGGACGACTTCCCTATGAGGAAAGGCTAAAGCGGCTAGGGCTCTTCAGCTTGAAGAAAAGGTAGCTGAGGGGAGATATGATAGAGGTCTATAAAATGAGTGGAGTTGAACGGGTAAGATGTGAAGCATCTGTTCACCCTTTCCAAAAATACTAGGACTAGGGGGCATGCAATGAAGCTACGATGTAGTAAATTTAAAATGAATCAGAGAAAATGTTTCTTCACTCAACGTATAATTAAATTCTGGAATTCGTTGCCAGAGAATGTGGTAAAGGCGGTTAGCTTAGCGGAGTTTAAAAAAAGTTTTGGATGGCTTCCTAAAGGAAAAGTCCATAGACCATTATTAAATGGACTTGGGGAAAATCTACTATTTCTGGGATAAGCAGTATAAAATGTTTTGTACATTTTTGGGGTCTTGCCAGGTATCTGTGACCTGGATTGGCCACTGTTGGAAACAGGATGCTGGGCTCGATGGACCTTTGGTTTTTCCCAGTATGGCAATACTTATGTACTTATTTGTATGGGAGGTAAGTTATATATATATATATAACCTACCTCCCATGCAAATAAGCCCAGCATCCTGTTTCCAACAGTGGCCAATCCAGGTCACAGATACCTGGCAAGACCCCAAAAACGTGCAAAACATTTTATACTGCTTAGTAGCACCTAAATGTCTAGGAAATCCTTCTGGACCTCAAACCAGGCCCGCTCTTAAAATTACTCTGCAAATGTCATATGAGGTCTACCACTTGTTGCCTTTTTAGGAGTAGCCTAATGGTTAGTGCAGTGGACTTTGATCCTGGGGAACTGAGTTCGATTCCCACTGCAGCTCCTTGTGACTCTGGGCAAGTCACTTAACCTTCCTTGCCCCTGGTACAAAATAAGTACCTGAATATATGTAAACCGCTTTGAATGTAGTTGCAAAAATCTCAGAAAGGCAGTATATCAAGTCGCATTTCCCTTTTCCCTATTTGAGATTCTACATGGAATGTTAATGTTGCTATTCCACTAGCAACATTCCATGTAGAAGCCTGCCCTTGCAGATCAGCAACGTGTCAGACTCACAGAAACAGAAGCCTGTGCGGCCGCATTGGTGATCTGCAAGGGCAGGCTTCTACATGGAAGGTTGCTAGTGGTCAGTGCAGTGGACTTTGATCCTGGAGAACTGAGTTCGATTCCCACTGCAGCTCCTTGTGACTCTGGGTAAGTCACTTAACCCTCCATTGCCCCAGGTACAAAATAAGTACCTGAATATATGTAAACTGCTTTGAATGTAGTTGCAAAAACCTCAGAAAGGCGGTATATCAAGTCCCATTTCCCCTTCCCTAATGACATCACAATATCAGAAGTGAGCCAAGTATTGGGCAATCAAGCCATTGTGACATCACTGATGAGGTGACATCACTGATGAGGTTGGCTCTTATTGGTGGAATGAGTGGAGGAGTAGCCTAGTGGTTAGTGCAGTGGACTTTGATCCTGGGGAACTGAGTTCGATTCCCACTGCAGCTCCTTGTGACTCTGGGCAAGTCACTTAACCCTCCGTTGCCCCTGGTACAAAATAAGTACCTGAATATATGTAAACTGCTTTGAATGTAGTTGCAAAAACCTCAGAAAGGCGGTATATCAAGTCCCATTTCCCTTTCCCTAATGACATCACAATATCAGAAGTGAGCCAAGTATTGGGCAATCAAGCCATTGTGACATCACTGATGAGGTGACATCACTGATGAGGTTGACTCAGGCATTGGTGGAATGAGGCATTATGACATCACAGTGTCAGCTCTGGTGGAGGAGTGGCCTAGTGGTTAGTGCAGTGGACTTTGATCCTATGAAACTGAGTTCAATTCCCACTGCAGCTCCTTGTGACTCTGGGCAAGTCACTTAACCCTCCATTGCCCCTGGTACAAAATAAGTACCTGAATATATGTAAACTGCTTTGAATGTAGTTGCAAAAACCTCAGAAAGGTGGTATGTCAAGTCCCAGTTCCCTTTATCTTCTGCCAAGGCAACATTCTCTCATACCAATTATGACACTGAAAAATCCTATTCACACGAATTAAGTCATTTGTTAACAGCCTTTTTCTCGGATGCACAGTAAAAATGGCCATTTTAATTAATGGATTCTTCTTGTCAGCTCAACCTCCCCTCCTCCCTCCATTCTTCAAGTAAAGCTTCTTAAAAAGAAATAAACTCACATAGAAATAGAACGGAAGGTTTGAACACATATTACTACCCAAGAAACATTAGCAAATCCCATGCACCAGAGATATCTGGAAATGTGACAAGCACCTTAAAATGGTAAAAGTAACATAGTAGATGACGGCAGAAAAAGACCTGCACGGTCCATCCAGTCTGCCCAACAGGATAAACTCATATGTGCTACGTTTTGTGTATACCCTTACCTTGATTTGTATCTGCCATTGTCAGGGCACAGACAGTATCAGTCTGCCCAGCACTAGCCCCGCCTCCTGACCACCAGCCCCGCCTCCCTCCACCGGCTCTACTACTACGACTCAACATTTCCAAGGCGCTACCAGACTCACGCAGCGCTATACTGCCACCCAATCTCGGCTAAGCTTCTAAGGATCCCTTAACCACTGGAAACAGACACCTTAGGAGGTGCTGGAATCTGTCAGTGGAAGTTTGCAAAAGCAGACCAGACAGAAACTAGACAGGCAGTGGATACAGTGGCTGGAAGCAGAAAGGATGGACTTCATCAGAGCTGCTGTCAGTAAATTTATCAACATGGAAAACATGAACAAAATATGACATTTGTTCAGTCCATAAATATTTTCCATGTCGCTACAAAATTTATTTATTTTTGTTACATTTGTACCCCGTGCTTTCCCACTCATGGCAGGCTCAATGCGGCAGGCAATGGAGGGTTAAGTGACTTGCCCAGAGCTTGTGCCGGGAATTGAACTCAGTTCCTCAGTTCCCCAGGACCAAAGTCCACCACCCTAACCACTAGGCCGCTCCTCCACTGATCACCCTTGCAGATCACCAATGTGGCCGCACAGGAGAAGCAGCAGCGGCCGGACAGTGTTACCACTGGCAACTGCGGGTGGCAAGGGGGGGGGGTCCTGAGACCAGAGAGGTGGGGGTGGGGGCTCACACTCACTCACTGTCTCTCAAATACACTCTCTCTGACACACTCCCTTGTCTATCACACTCTCTCTCTCTGTCACACACACACAGACACTCTCTCTCTCTCACACAAACACACACACACACGCTGTCTCTGTCTCCCTGACACACACACTCCATCTCTCACACACACTCTCGCCAAGGAAAACCTTGCTAGCGCCCGTTTCATTTGTGTCAGAAACGAGCCTTTTTTTTACTAATATATATATATACTAGTAAAAAAGCCCTGTTTCTGATGCAAATGAAATGGGGGCTAGCAATGTTTTCTTCTGTGTGCATGTGGGAGTGTGTGTGTCCCTGCCCTCTGGCCTCTCTCCCCTCCCCCCTCTGAGTCCTTCACTGTTACAGAGCCAGCGATTTGATTTCGTGCTCTGCTGTTTTCCTTCACTGACTGTGTTACAGAGAGGGCGGGGCAGACACTCATAGGGAAACCGGATATCTCGCCCCCTTCACACTTCCGGCTGGAGGCTTCATAGAACGTTGGTTTTGCCTTTTATATAGAGAGATATATATATATATATATAATAAAAATGATATGAATGAGTCATTCAAGAATTTGTACAATTTGAGGATGGGAATCGTCAGGATGGATTAAACCAAAACTCTCAGAAATACCCACCACCGAACAGGTCAAGCATGGCCGAGGGTTCCACTTTTGCTGGAGAAGCTGTGGGTACAGGAGACGGTGAAGTAAACGCATCCACTGCGGCAAGCATGAAACATGTAAAGTTTAACATCAGCAAAGCATTACATAATGTCTTGAAAACCAAGGAAAAAACAAATACAAATGACAACTTCATTTCAGGTCTACTAACAGTCTCTCATAAGAGAACATCCCCTGCAAAAGAACTGGGACAGCAAAAAAAAAAAAAATTTTTTTTTTGGCAAACATAAGCAAAAATGCTGTTAATTGGCTAACGCACTCACAAGTTAGGGCTTGTACTTTCAGTAGAAAGCAAAGGGTACCTTACTCCATGCATTTCCATTTCTGGAGCCGACGTGAAGTGATACAGGACTGGTATGAATGTGGCAACCCCGTCAATTAAGGTTGTTTAAAATATTAAAGCTACCTTTAACATTTTTGGAAGTTGCTTAGTGAAAAATGGAATATTCATCTGGGCAAGATACAGGTGATATTTTGATACACGAACACCACACTGGTTACACATTTTTGGCAGCTACATTCCCTTCATTCAGTCAGTGAAAAATAACTTATATGCAAGTTGTTCCTGCGTTTCATTTCTACATTCCTAAGTGGATGAAAAGTGGCAACTGCATTCCTTTAATGTGCATATTCACGCTCAAACATGTTACAACCATCACAAAACAGCACGAGATGGCTACTTGGGACCTACTGAGTTACACTGGAAAAGCAGCAACGTTCCCCGAAGCCAGAACTCACCGGACAAGAGGTCAGCAGTTAGGGAAGCCTCAGGAACAGGGGAAGCCCCGTGGGGTGGGGAGGAAAATGCATCTTCCAAAAAAGAAAGGAAATAAAAAGCTAATAAAGTTTCGAGTGTGAGAAAACACACATAAAAAAAAAAAAAAAAAAAAAAAAAAAAAAAAAGATGAGACAAGCAAGGCTCCAATTTAAAAACGCACAAACTTCTGGTTCTTTACCTGTACCGAACAAGTCTATGCTAGGCGCAGCGTCAGTCTTAACCGCCGCAGCGGCCTCAGAAACCGTTTCAAATAAATCTACGATCAAGAAACACATACGACATTACTCATGTATTAAAGGAACACAGCTGTTTCCGAGTGTGCTACTTAAAAAAAACATTCTTTATGCAAAGTTTTAAATAGTTTGAAGGATTTATTTTTATTTTATTTTTGTTACATTTGTACCCTGCGCTTTCCCACTCATGGCAAGCTCAATGCGGCTTACATGGGGCTAGGGGTGTGCTGGTAAATTTTTAACAACAGGCTCTTTCTCCAGACGTAACCAGCTCTGCAGTTGGAAGGGCAGGAGTGGCCAGGGGGAGCAACACTTGCCTCTCTCTCCTCCCTCCCTTTCTTGCGGGCACGCTAGGCATACCTTTGCTGGCAGCCACCACTCCCAACATCTTCCTCTGAGCAGCATGCTGGAACTTCTCTCACATGCTCGACAAGTCTCAGCCTGCTGCCCAGAGCTGGAAACAAGGAGCGGGGAGCAGCAGTAGTCTATTTACTTGGCTGGCAGGGCTCAGCATCCCCACCAGCAAAGTAAAAGAGAATTCAGCAGGGGGCCCAAGCCCACATTTTGGGAGCCAGTTGTTAAAGTAGCCATGGAGGGCCCTACTTTAACAACCGGCTCCCAAAATTCTTAAAAACTTAACAACCGGCTCTTGCAGCCTGTGAGAGCCTGCTCCAGCACACCACTGCATGGGGCAATGGACTTGCCCAGAGTCACAAGGAGCTGCCTGTGCTGGGAATCAAACTCAGTTCTTCAGTTCCCCAGGACCAAAGTCTACCACCCTAACCACTAGGCCACTCCTCCACTGTTGCTACTATTTGAGATTCTACATGGAATGTTGCTATTCCACTAGAAGTCGGCCCTTGCAGATCACCAATGTGGCCGCACAGGCTTCTGCTTCTGTGAGTGTGACGTCCTGCACGTACAGACTCACAGAAACAGAAGCCTGCGCAGCTAGTGGAATAGCAACATTCCATGTAGAATCTCCAATAGTAGCAACATTCCATGTAGAATCTCCAATAGTATCTATTTTATTTTTGTTACATTTGTACCCCGTGCTTTCCCACTCATGGCAGGCTCAATGCGGCTTACATGGGGCAATGGAGGGTTAAGTGACTTGCCCAGAGTCACAAGGAGCTGCCTGTGCCTGAAGTGGGAATCCAACTCAGTTCCTCAGGACCAAAGTCCACCACCCTAACCACTAGGCCGCTCCTAGCGGCCTAGCGGTTAGAGCACCGGTCTTGACATCCGGAGGTGGCCGGTTCAAATCCCGCCGCTGCCCCTTGTGTTCTTGCCTCGGGTACAAAAATTATATTGTAAACCCTCCAGGGACAGGGAAATACCCAGTGTACCTGAAAATGTAACTCACCTTGAGCTACTACTGAAAAAGGTGTGAGCAAAAGTCCAAATAAATAATTAAAAAAAAAACTTTGCATAAAGAATGCTTCTAAATAACGCAAACAACGATTGTAAATTGTTAAAGTGAAAGAAAAAGAATTACCACCAAAGATATCAAGAGGTGCAGCAGCAGCAGTGGTGGTGGTGGTAGATGTAGCGGCAGCAGTGGTAGTGGAGACAGCAGTGGTAGCGGAGACAGCAGTGGTAGCAGCGACGGCGAAGGCGGTAACAACCGTGGCAGGAGAAGGAGGTGGAGGAGAAGGAGTAGTTGCCAGAGCTGTAGGGGTGACGGCTGGCATGCTGGTCTCTGTCGGCTTCATGGCAAAAAGGTCCAGCTCAGGAGGAGCCTCTGCACTACCTTCGGATGGGGCAAAAGGGTCTTGTGAAAGGGAAAGTGAAATGACACACAAGATCAGTACGGAAGGAAAGAAATGCAAACGATGGGTAACAAAAGATAGACAGACAGACAGACTTTGGTCCTCTATGCTAACGCCTACCCTACCCCTCTTACAAAAACTAACAGCTCAAATGTAGTCTAATGCCCGAGTCTGGTTTTAGAACCCAAAATTCAATACTTCCTCTCAGCACAGTTTAACGTTAGAAGCAAATGCAACCCAAACAGACAGAGAAAGCAGCAACGTTCTAAAGCAGCTTCTCTCCTCAAAATCCTTTACCATTTCAAAATGTGGCTTTAGGGCCTCTGAACGCTGCTGTGTACAGTATTTCTAGCCACGTAAACGGTTAACTGGGAAAACACATCACAATGCACCGTCATCGCACTACTACAGCACAGATCACAGACACCAGCTGAGGACATGCCACCCACCAGTTCCTGAACATGCATCAAGAGCAGCTGCTACAGGGGTTGGGGTAGCTGGTGCTGCTGCCCCCTCGGACGCTGCCGGGGCTTCACCAGGAGAAGCTGCAAAGGCATCTAGAGTACAATTTTTAAAATAATAAAAACGAAAAGGATAAGAAAAGGGAAGAAATGAGAGTAAAAGATCCATGTTAAATTATGTACGAAAATTTGTTTATACAACATGCGTTACTGCATCTTTATGTAAAGAGTTTATAAATGGCCCCTTCCCACTCAAACCTGACACCCAATGCGATGCACAAAACAAATTACAGTACACATAAATGGTAACAACACAATCACATCAGCCACAGATCACAGTATAAGGCAGGAGAGGCCAAACTACCCATCACAGATGACGTATACAAAAGCCTTTCAGATCAGAGCTAACATCAAAGGGGGGGGGGGGGGGGGGGGGGGGAAGGGGGAAATCAAGCATTTCACATTCTTATCAAAACAAGCAGTGAACTTGGCCAATCTTATTGGGTATCTTGTTCCATTAAGAACTGACCCACCAGAGAGAAGGTCCTAGCACAGGCCTGAGCTTTCTCACTATCTTACGTGTAGGCCCAGCGGGAAAACTTCAGCAGACGTTGGGTCATTTTTCAAAATTATTGGAATCCTTTCTGCTAAGCACTCAAACAAGGGTTTAGATCACAAATTGAGCTTTTCATTCAAAGTAAGCCAGGGTATCAATGCAGGGGAGCAGGGCATCTTAACACGTCCTAGCTGCTATCTGTTCGACCTCTTGAAGGTCACACGTTCAACCTTACAAGAAGCCCAACACCATTACAGTTTATAGGCTCTACAGACTACCAGAATTGAATTTTTTTTTTTTTTTAATGTGAACTCACTGCCACTCCCACATTTTCTGCACAGAACTTGCTATGCTACATCAGTGGCGTAGCCAAGGGTGGGCTTGGATGGGCCCAGGCCCAACCACTTTGGGCTCAGGCCCACCTAGTAGCAGCACACCTATGAAGTGGCTGGTAGGGATTCCTAAGCCCCACCAGCTGAAAACTCTCAACATCTGTCCCTCCTACAGAGCTTGTAAATAGCAGATCTTCGCCTGCAGCAAGCAGCAACTGATACATTCTGCTCGCACCAGCCCTACTGCCTTCCCTCTGATGTATTCCCGCCTATGCGGAAACAGGAAGATGCATCAGAGGGAAGGCTGTGGGGCCAACATGAGCAGTGTGTATTAGTTGCTGCTCACTGCCGGTGAAAATCTGCTATTTAAAAGGTATGCGGGACAAAGGGGATGTTTTGAGAGACCATATAGCATGCAGGTGAGAGAAGGAGACACGAAATCACCTGTGGGATGGGGTGGGATTCTTTGGCCCACCCATCTTGGGCCCAGGCCCACCCAAAATTGAGTGTCTGGCTACGCCCCTGTGCTACATAGTTCTTATAGACTGCTAAGTTCCAATTCAGATTCTAAGCGGGGTACAATAAGAATACAACTATGTAGTCCAGGGGAATTACATCGAATTTAAATGTACATAACAGTGGCGTAAGCAAGGGCGGGGCGGTGGGGGCGATCCGCCCCGGGTGCACGCCGCTGGGGGGGGGGGGTGTCGGCTCCGCTGGTTCCCTGCTCCCTCTGCCCCGGAACGGGTTATTTCCTGTTCCGGGGCATAGGGAGCAGGGAACCAGCGGAACCGACACCCCTCCAGCGGCGTGCACACGGCAGGCAAGAATGCACTCGGGGGGGGGGGGGGGGGGGGGGGGGGGGGGGGTTGCGCAGCGCCGAACCGCCCCGGGTGGCAGCCGCCCTCGCTACGCCACTGGTACATAGGGCCCTGTTTACAAAGGTGTGCTAGTGTTCTTTAGCGCGCACTGTGTAGGCGCCCACAATATTCCTATAGGCGACTACACAACGCGCACTGAAGAATGCTAGCGCGACTTTGTAAACAGGGCCCATCGTAACTTAACACATAAATTGGTACACATGTATCATTACCCATGAGTAAAGAGCTGAGTTAATACGCCATGGTAAGCTAACATAGTAACATAGTAGATGACGGCAGAAAAAGACCTGCATGGTCCATCCAGTCTGAGTATACCTTACCTTGAATTTGTACCTGTCCTTTTCAGGGCACATACCATATAAGTCTGCCCAGCAGTATTTCCCGCCTCCCAACCACCAGTCCCGCCTCCCATCACTGGCTCTGGTACAGACCGTATAAGTCTGCCCTCCCCTATCCTCGCCTCCCAACCACCACCCCCTCTTCCCCCCACCTGCTCCGCTATTCCACATTTTTACACCTTGATATAAAGGAAGAAGCTTCCAAATACAATTATCTTTGCATTTTCCTAACAGATGGATAGTTAAGTTTTAAGTATCATTCTTTCCTAGCTGGTGAAAAATTCTAGATAACTAACCAATTGTTTCGAGCTACCTCTGTTAAGTGACATACATTAAACAAGCTACCTTATATTTTATTCACGAGTTTACGCTAAGCCAATGCAAGTTATGTATTTCTGTCCTGAGCCCCAGCCATGTCCATTTGAAATCTGACATTCTAATCACAAAAAGGAGGAAAAAATTATAATTTTTCTACTTTTTGTTGTGTGGTTATTTTAGTTTTCAAATCATGCTGGTCCTAGGCTTGGTAATCCCTAACCATCACTAGCCTAATGGTACAAAACAAACGGACTCAGGATGGCGGCACCAGGCTGCACCTCCCCAATCACCAACAATGTTATATGATGCTTCCTTTCTTCTCCTCTTGTTTTCTTTTTTACCTTTCCCTGGGGAGAGAAGTCTGGGTTGTATCAATACTGCAACTTTCCAGCCATGACTCATAGAAGGTTGCAAGCGACGTGACCACATCACACCATTTTTGCAAAAACTTCATTGGTTACCAGTACAATACAGGGCTAAATTTAAAACTCTATGTCTGATCTTCAAGGCCCTGAAAGGAAATGGCCCCGAGTATCTAAAGAATAGGATGATCCTCCACACAACACCAAGGACACTAAGGTCCTCCCAAGGACTTTCACTAACTACACCCTCTCCAAAAGACATTACACGATGTGATACCTGCAAGTGAGCCTTCTCCGGAGTAGCCCCCCCACTCTGGAATGCATTGCCTGAAAGGCTCCGCTTAACACAAGACTATCTCTACTTCAGGAAGCAGGTGTAAGCTTTGCTCTTCAACCAAGCCTTTAATGGAAGAAGTAACTAACTTGTTAGTCTCACTCACACACAAGGAGTGACACGGGCTGCACATTATTAATTATTTACTGCATTTGTATCCCACATTTTCCCACCTATTTGCAGGCTCAATGTGGCTTCTTACAGAGTTTTGTTATGTCATAGTCATTACAAGGTATCAGATATCATTGGTAGCGTACAGAGTTTTGTTATGGCATATTCATTATAGGATACTACATACAGTTGGTAATATACAAAGGTTAATTCAGGATTAAGTAAGAGAAAAGATAAGGAAGGGTTTAGGAAGGATAGTCGAAGCTGGTGGATTCGTAGGTATTTTGTAGTTTATGGGTTCTCTTTGTAGGCCTTGTTGAAGAGATGTGTCTTTAGAGATTTACGAAAGTTCGTTATTTTGGCAGTAGTTTTCAAGGCAGTTGGTAATGCATTCCACAGCTGCGTGCTCATGTAAGAGAAGGTGGTGGAGTGTATCAGCTTGTATTTTAGTCCTTTACAGTTGGGGAAGTGTAGGTTGAGAAATTTGCAGGATGATCTTTTGGCATTTCTGGGAGGAAGGTCCACGAGATTTAGCATGTAGATTGGTGCGTCTGCGTGAATGATTTTGTGTACCATCGTGCAGATCTTGAACGCAATGTGTTCCTTGAGTGGGAGACAGTGAAGTTTCTCTCTTAGGGGTTTTGCACTTTCATATTTAGTTTTTCCAAATACGAGTCTGGCGGCAGTGTTCTGGGCTGCAGCGGGACATGTTTATCTACTCCTACCCTAGCTGAGATGATATTTAACCATCTCTCTGACCCCATGTGCAACTTTCTTCAAATCAGTCACCTTACTTTCTAATTCTTCCTACTTTTTTACTCATCTATATGTTACAACTTTGCCTTACCCTTCACTACCAATTATAATGTTCTAGTACGTATTGTGTTGTCATTGCAAGTAGTATACCATGCCATACTTTGTATTGTTACTTGAATATTTTTACTGCTGTAATTGCCTACTGCTCATGTTTGATCTATTCTTACTCTACACCGCCTTGAGTGAATTCCTTCAAAAAGGCGATAAATAAATCCTAATAAATAAATAAATAAATAAATGATTGTTCACCACTAACGACCTTCTGTGCAGATCTCTTGCATGTTTTACTTCTATTACCTGTCTCCACCACCTCCCATTGTGAGTCCTGCATTTACCCTTTCCGTGAACACAGATTCTAATGTTTCCTCTGACAATCCTCCTGCCTTTTATTCATCTTGTTGGACAGTACCAGACCAACACCAATCTGTCAGCAGAGACCCGACTGGTTTCACAAGAACACAACAGATGGGAGAGTTGCAAAGCAAAATGAGAAAACTAGCTCATTCGCTCTTCCCACTTATTCCTTCCACAAGGTGAATATATCCCAGCTGCTTGCAGGATATCACGCCTTACGCATGTCAAATGGTTATCGTATTTCTTGTTTGGTGGATTCATTGAATGCCCTCCCAGAGCACGAGAGCAGTGGCTAAAACAGTGGAACAGTACAGCAAAGAGAGGGAGCAAAGTACAAACAAAGGTCCAAACAGCAAAAAAAAAAAAAAAAAAAAAAAGCACCAGGAAGCTTAAAATAGGGACTCTGTTCCTTTAATCATACGCCTTTATGGAACAATCTTCGAAAATGACCCGACACGGGCCGTGTTTCGGCACACAGCACCTGTGTCAGGGGTCATAAAAGGTAGCAGGAACAATGTGCAGCTATGTAGACTAACTCAGCAGGAATATTGGAAGCTATGTGCAGCAACGATATATATTCCTCCACACATATCTATTTACTTATCATTTCTATAGCACCACAAGGCATACGCAGCGCTGTACACCATACATAGAAGACAGCCCCTGCTCAAAGAGCTTACAATCTAGATAAGATAGGTAAACAGACAGAACAATTAAGGGTGAGGGAATAAAGAGGTGAGGATAAAGGACAGGGTAAGTGGGTTAGGAGTCAAAAGCAGTGGTAAAAAGGTAGGTTTTGAGTTTGGACTTGAAAACGGCTAAAGACGGGGCTAGACGTATAGGCTCAGGAAGACTATTCCAGGCATGAGGTGCAGCGAGATAAAAGGAACGGAGTCTGGAATTAGCAGTAGAGGAGAAAGGGACAGATAAGAGAGATTTATCTACAGAACGGAGTACTCGAGGGGGGACGTAGGGGGACACAAGAGTGGAGAGGTACTGGGAAGCGGCAGAGTGAATGCACTTATAGGTCAATAGGAGAAGTTTGAATTGAATACGGAAACGGATAGGGAGCCAGAGAAGTGACTTAAGGAGAGGGCTAATGTAGGCATAGCGACTTTGGCAGAAAATGAGTCGCACAGCAGAGTTTTGGATATAGTAAAGTAGAAACGCTCTCCTTCAATTTTGGAGTCCATTGTTCCTGCTACCTTTGTGACGCCGAAACACGGCCCATGTCGGATCATTTTTGAAGATTGTTCCATAAAGGCGTATGATTAAAGGAACTGAGTCCCTATTTTTAAGGCTCCTGGGGTCCACCCAGTTGCTGCAGACCTATGATGTGGCTGACTGGGATCTTCAAGCCCTGCCAGCTGAAAACTCCCACATCCCTCCCCCTACATATCTTTTAAATGTCACTTTTTTGCCAGCAGCAAACAGTGGCTAATGCATGCTGCTCAGTGCCAGCTCACAACCTTTCCTCTGATGTAGGCCAGTCTATAAGGAAACAGGAATGTGTGTGTGGGTGAGAGAGAAAGAGAGAGAGAGAGAGAGGGCTGTAAGTCAGCACTGAGCAGCGTGAATTGGTCACTGCTTGCTGCTAGCGAACAAGTGGCATTTAAAAAGTATATGGGGGGGGGGGGGGGGGGAAAGAGTGCTGGGCAGAGAGCAGGACATAGGGTTCCTCTGCCCACCTGCCTTGAGTCAAGGCCCAGGCAAAATTGGGTGTCTGCCTATGCCATTGGGCTGAAATAAGCAACTTCCAAGGCAGTACAGAATAAGCACAAGAGATCCTTAGCTACATAAAGGCAGACAGATGAAACATTTTAAGTGCCCTACCAGGATGCAAAAAATGAAAAAACAAACAAACAAAAAACCTCAGAGCCAGTTCACTTTGGCAAGCTTAAGCAGGGTTAAAAAAAAACCCCTAAACAACCCAAACAAAAAAAAAACATCAACAGAAATGAAGGTACTTGTATAATTGGTCTATACTCTACGTCAACTATCCACAGAGTAGGGTTGCTATTGATGGAAACCATAAAGACGGGCCACAGGGCTCCTAGAAGACCAGATGTTCAGGCACTAGCATTGCTAGGATTGGTAGCTATTCAGATTACAAAGCTTTCTGGATAAATACGAAAACAGACGGGGGAGGGAGGAGTCTTGATAGAGCAGCTTTTAAACTAGAAATGGGGGGGGGGGGGGGGAAGGCCAACAGTCGCTCAAAAGCGCACGGTTCAGGATAAGGTATCTTTCAAAGATGCATACCTCCGACCCATCCCCATCCTCCCCACCCTGTCAGACTGTCATAGTAATGCTTGAATGTTTTCACTTATATACACTGTCAGCTAGCACATTTGCTTATTTCCGATCTGAGGAAGAAGGGCAACCTTCGAAAGCTAATCAAGAAATGTATTAAGTTATGTCCAATAAAAAAGGTATCATCTTATTTTCTTTTCCATGTTTTATTTTTGTTTGATTTCTATAGATTCTACATGGAATGTTGCTATTCCACTAGCAACATTCCATGTAGAAGTCGGCCCTTGTAGATCACCAGTGTGGCCGCGCAGGCTTCTGCTTCTGTGAGCCTGACGTCCTGCACATACGTGCAGGACGTCAGACTCACAGAAGCAGAAGCCTGCGCAGCCTTGTACATGGAATGTTGCTAGTGGAATAGCAACATTCCATGTAGAATCTCCAATAGTAGCAACATTCCATGTAGAATCTCCAATAGTATCTATTTTACTGTCATAGTAATGCTTGAATGTTTTCACTTATATACACTGTCAGCTAGCACATTTGCTTATTTCCGATCTGAGGAAGAAGGGCAACCTTTGAAAGCTAATCAAGAAATGTATTAAGTTATGTCCAATAAAAAAGGTATCATCTTATTTTCTTTTCCATGTTTTATTTTGTTTGATTTCTATAGATTCTACATGGAATGTTGCTATTCCACTAGCAACATTCCATGTAGAAGTCGGCCCTTGTAGATCACCAGTGTGGCCGCGCAGGCTTCTGCTTCTGTGAGCCTGACGTCCTGCACATACGTGCAGGACGTCAGACTCACAGAAACAGAAGCCTGCGCAGCCTTGTACATGGAATGTTGCTAGTGGAATAGCAACATTCCATGTAGAATCTCCAATAGTAGCAACATTCCATGTAGAATCTCCAATAGTATCTATTTTACTGTCATAGTAATGCTTGAATGTTTTCACTTATATACACTGTCAGCTAGCACATTTGCTTATTTCCGATCTGAGGAAGAAGGGCAACCTTTGAAAGCTAATCAAGAAATGTATTAAGTTATGTCCAATAAAAAAAGGTATCATCTTATTTTCTTTTCCATGTTTTATTTTGTTTGATTTCTATAGATTCTACATGGAATGTTGCTATTCCACTAGCAACATTCCATGTAGAAGTCGGCCCTTATAGATCACCAATGTGGCCGCGCAGGCTTCTGCTTCTGTGAGTCTGACGTCCTGCACGTACGTGCAGGACGTCAGACTCACAGAAACAGAAGCCTGCGCAGCCTTCTACATGGAATGTTGCTAGTGGAATAGCAACATTCCACGTAGAATCTCCAATAGTAGCAACATTCCATGTAGAATCTCCAATGGTATCTATTTTACTGTCATAGTAATGCTTGAATGTTTTCACTTATATACACTGTCAGCTAGCACATTTGCTTATTTCCGATCTGACGAAGAAGGGCAACCTTCGAAAGCTAATCAAGAAATGTATTAAGTTATGTCCAATAAAAAAAGGTATCATCTTATTTTCTTTTCCATGTTTTATTTTGTTTGATTTCTATTGATAACCTTAAGAGTGGACTAACACGGCTACCACACTCCTCTACTTAAAGATATCACCAAACAGGGAAGATAGGGTATCCTGATAGTGAGGTTGCAAAAGAGACCGTAGTAGATCAGGCGTTCTTAAATAAAAATCAGACAAAAGATTGCAAATTAATACTGTCAAGTACTGAGCATGATGTAAATAGCAACAACAAACAGTTTGAAATGTCTATATGCGAATGCCAGGAGCCTAAGAAATAAGATGGGAGAGTTAGAATGTATTGCACTAAATGAAAAATTAGATATAATAGGCATCTCTGAGACCTGGTGGAAGGAGGATAACCAGTGGGGCACTGTCATACCGGGGTACAAATTATAGCATAGTGATAGAGTGATAAGCAGCAATTGGATACAATTAAAGTAGCTTCATCACTACACAGAATCATACGATTTACCACCACTGTCTCAAAGAATCAAACAACCCAGGAATAGATAGGTCACAGCAGGCTCCGATTAAGACATGTGAGGGCAGATGCTTCTGTCCTACATAACAAAAAAAAAACAAACAAAAAAAAAAAACAGAAACCCTCCCAAAAAACTCAAAAACAAAAGGTACTGTATACTTACACTATATTTTCTGTACTTGATAGAGCAAAGCTTCCTATTTACCTTGAGTTCAAAATAAGGACTTTTCTAGAGAAAAGTTGACATTTAAGAGCACTGTTCTCTCTACTCTGAGCGGGAGTCCTCCATCTACAGTCCTGCCAGTGGGGGGTGCTGTTTCACTAACACATTTTCAATAGTGAGGGACAGGCAAGTTCCGCAGGACTCCAGGGAACCTGCCTGTCCCTAGAGATTGAAAACACAATATTGAAGCACTGCCCCTACTGGTTGCAATATAGTTGGAGGACTCCTGTTCAGTTTAGAGAAAACACTGTTTAAGAGTTGTGTTTTCTGCAACTGCAATGCATATAAAGGGCAATTTTATATCAGGGCACCTGGAAGAAGCCTATCCTATAAAGGGTGGTAGGCGCCTAATTTCTTGTATAGACTAGTAGCTTAACCGGATTACATTACATTTGGGTTTATATCCCACTAACACCTTTTCAGTTCTAAGCGGTTTACAAACGTCTTAAAGGGATATACAGATCAGATCATTCCTACGAGAATTACAATGGTTGCTTTGGAGGCAAGCAGAAATCTAATTATAATACATATTTCTTAAGAAAGTTTTTATTTTCTTTCAGAACATGAGATATGATTGTGAGGGAGAAAATGTTCCGGCAATACCTTTCTAAAGTCCGGCTGCTTGGACGGCAAGAGATTTGTCAAAGAGCGCTAGTCTCTTCTTACCCTTAGATGAGGGGGAAAGTGAAAAATGAGCAGCTTCCCGTCTCCTAGTTCTGGTTGAGGTTGCAAAGCAGAAATGAGCTAGCAAATACCTGGGGGATCAGTCCTTGTAGTGTTTTAAAAAGGAAGCAGGCCAATTTGAAGAACAATCTCACCTCGACGGGTGGCCAATGTGGTTTGATATAAAAGGGGGAGACACTGTCAAATTTTGATAGCCCGAAGAGTAGTCTGATTGCCATATTTTGAATGGTTTGAAGTCTCTGAAGTAAGGCCTTTGTGCAACCCAAATATATTAAGTTACAGTGATCGAGCGATGATAGTAACAACGCATGCACCTAGAAGTTGGGCATTAATAGTAGCCTACAGATGGTAACTGTGGGCATCTAAATCAGGGGCATAGCCAGACTTCGGCAGGAGGGGGGTCCAGAGCCCGAGGTGAGGGGGCACATTTTAGCCCCCCCCCGGCCATTGTCGACTTTGCCCCCCCTGCCGCCGACCCCCCTGCCATTGCCGACTTTGCCTCCCCCCGCCAGCCGAGGTCCTCTTCTTTTCGCAAAATGCTTCCTTCTGTTTCTGACGTCAGCTGATCTGCAAGGCTTCGTTCTGCGAGTCTGACGTCCTGCACGTTGTACATGCAGGACGTCAGAAACAGAAGGAAGCCTTTTGCAAGACGAAGAGGACCTTGGCTGGCGGGGGTTGGGGTCCCCCGCCAGCAAAGGCAGGCGACTGCGGGTTGGTGGCGGGAGGGGCTGTCGGGTGGGTCGTCGGCAGGGGGGTCCAGGGCCAAATCTACGAGGGCCCAGGCCCCCCCCCCCAATCTATGCCACTGATCTAAATGCCAAAGATACACACATAAAGTATTGTACAAGTAAGCGAGAGTCACACCTATCATCTGCCCATGTACATACCATGCTATGCAAGAAAGGCATGCATTTACAGAAGAGCACTTAGGCGGAATATTTGACATGCATGCATGCATGGGCGCACGTACACACATTTTAGTACGTTAAAACATTTACGCAGGTAACAGGCACATAAATGCTGGCGCCTATTTTATAGAATTCTCCTGTTACGTCTAAATAAAAATCTCAACTGGTTCTATCAAATCAATGTTACAACACAGGTCTACGGCAATTCTAGCAAGTAGCACTGCTGTATAGAGTGATCTGAAAAAAAAAATTAAAATTAAAAAGCAGGACATTTTCCTTAACGTTCTTTAAGACCCCAAGATACACAAGCAGCCAGATTACAACTAAATCATCATTTGGAAGTGGTTACTAACCTCCAAAAAGATCCACATCACCAGTCACAGCAGTAACAGTTGTGGTACTTGAAGCAGCAGAGGAAACTGTCGTAATTTCAGCAGCTGCAGCACCGCTTGGACTAGGCTCCGCTGCAAATGGATCACAAAGCGGAATCTCGGAAGAAACAGCAGAGGGCGGTGCAGACAGTGTGTCTAGACGTCCCCAAGGGTAATGATCAAGCAGCAGCAAAGAGGGAGACAACATGGGGAGGGAAAATTAGCTACCATGATATACCCTGTTTCCCCGAAAGTAAGACCTGGCAAATTTTTGTTTGAAAGCAGGGCCCGCCGAGAGCCGGACAAGGCCGCCCCCCCACCCAAGGTCGCCGGGCCCCCCCCTCCACCCACCCTCCGTCGCTCCTGGAACTAACCTTAAACGCCTCCTTTCACCTTCGCAGCAAGCAGCAGCAGGGCAGACCTCTCCTTCCTTTCGTGCCCCGCCCGCGCGGATGTTACGTCAGGCGAGGGCGGGACACGGAAGGAAGGAGCGGCCTGCCCTGCTGATGCTTGCTGCGAAGGTGAAAGGAGGTGTTTAATGTTAGTTTCGGGAGCGATGGAGGGCGGGCGGGCTAACCCCGATGTTTCCCCAAAAAATAAGACAAGCCCCTGAAATAAAACCTAGCGCATTTTGGGGGGGGGGGGGGGGGGGGGCCAAAAAATTAATATAAGACAGTGTCTTATTTTCGGGGAAACACGATAAGCATATAAAAACACAGACAATAATACGTGTAAAATTAGGAATGCTGAAAATACCTCCAAGACTATAAAACACACCCACAGAAAACATTGTGTGCTTAGCCCTGAGGGGTAAGAGTTGCAGCGCTGTGCACAAATGCTTTGAGTTTATTCCATCAGCACCTGCCGGAATCCACCACAGGAGATAAGGCGTTTGATCCCAGAGGTGAAGAGTAAATAGTTTCCACTTCTCTGGTACTCCAGCTAGCCAAAGCCGTGGTGCCGACAATTAATTCAAGGAAGACCCTCTGACTGTGTGCGCTGCCCAGGCAGGGCTGCGTAAGATGAAAGCGGGAGTAGCGCAAACACAAGGAGAAACAAAAATGGAGATTAAAACTTTTTTTTTAAAAACCCATAAACTTTACTTACCCTCTCCCAACAGATCTGTAGTATCCATTAGGTTAGCAAAGCGAAAAAAAAGGATTAAAGGCTTATGTAAATTTACAAGAACACCTGTTCAGTCAAATATTTCTAACTGTAGGAATTTATTATTGAAACTATGTATAAAACAAATGTTCTCCCTACTATGATATAGACAAAGGACTTCAACCTTATAATCAATTAATTCAATTTAAACAACGGAAACCTCAAACGTCCAGGGTGCCTACAGAGATGGTCAACCCCTTAACATACTCATCATCAAAGGTTTCAGTATAACCTCAGAAACCAACCGCAGTGTAAAAAAAACTCCCTACTGGAGAAAGAAAACACTGTAGCAAAAAAAAAAAAACCAAAAAAAAAAACGGAGGACCTATTCTATTTTAATAATAAAGTCCAAAGTCAATAACACTTCACTTACAAAAACTGGAATAATTCAATGACAATAAAGAGCGTGTGCACCGTCAAAGTGTATAGAAAATACAGTCAGTCACTTACACCCAGATGATCAAAAGCCCCAGCGCTGTTCCAAACAGCGCTCTAAAATAGCGCTGGAACAGCACAGGGCGCTACTAAACCTATGATCAGAGATAATGCATGCAAATTTAAGCAGCGCAATTATCTCTGATCATGGGGTAGAAGTGCGGGCGAATTGTGCCTGAGCATGCGCTCAGCACAATCCTCCCGCACTAGTTTGACAGGTCTGGGCTGTCAAACACAGGAGTTGGAGGTCCATGGGACCACCAGGCCCTGAGTACCCCCTACCCTGAGCAACGGGGGCTGGAGGTTCCGGCGGACCTCCGGTCCCCCCAACGATCCCACCCCCCCAGGTTCAGGGAGGGCTGGAGATCCGGTGGGTCTCCAGCCCCCAAACCCCGAGAGAAAATGGTCCCCACCCAACGAGCGACCGGGGGGGGGGGGGGGGGCTGGAGGTCCAGCGGACCTCCAGCCCCCCCCTCCCCGTCTCTCGCTTGGTGGGTGGGAGGGAGGGGGTTTGACCCGGTGGCCACTGGACCCACCAGGGACCATTTTCGGGGGGTTTGGGGGGGGGGGGGCTGGAGAACCACACGGATCTCCAGCCCTCCCTGAACCTGTGGGGCTGGGGGTTGTCAGGGGTGGGATCGTCGGGGGGGACCAGAGGTCCCCCGGACCTCCAGCCCCCTGTTGGCAGGTTTTGCTTTGGGGGGGGGGGGGAGAACACGGGGGCCTGCCAGCATGCAACTGCATGCTGGACAGGGCTCACCATTCCTCCCCAATGAGCTGCAAACCCTAACGACAGCTCAGAGCTGGCATAGGGTTTGCCGCTGATCATTGGCGATGAATGCGCTAAGCCCTGTTTAGCATGCATTTGCATGCTACTTGCGCAAAGAGCCCTCGAGCGCGTTGTTTCATGTGCTTGAGGGCTCTAATCATGGGGCGTAGCAAACGTCGGCGCTAGTATGGCGCTAACAGCCTCTAGCGCCGGCATTTGCTTTGATCATCTGCCTGTTAGCTGCTTCCACTGGATAGGAGGATTAACTTCTTTCATCCAGCCAAGGAGAGCGCCGGACTTTAAATCAAAAACTTGGGCTTTGATCACAAATCACTACAGTGGGTTTTTTCTCCAGTAGGGAGATTTTTTTTTTACACTGCGGTTGGTTTCTGAGTTATACTGAAACCCATATGATGAGTCCCTGTTAAGGGGTAGATCATCTCTGTAGGAACCCTAGACTTTTGAGTTTCCATTGTTCAAATTGAATTAATTGATTATAAGGTTGAAATCCTTTGTCTATAACATAGTAGGGAGAGCATTTTTTTATACCAACCGTTCTATATTTTTTGCTCTTTAGCTCTAGTTTTTTGGATTATCGCAATGTTAGAAAATCCATCTATAATACCAAAAAGGCACAGCAGGTTGGGGGGGGGGGGGGCGGAATTTACAGATCTTAATAGCCCTGAAATACAGCAGAATTAGCCATCTAACAGTACTTACAAGGTACCATCCATTTGTAGGTTTAACGTGCATTTAACAGGGTCACCCTTGACGGGCCCTTGGTTTTGCATTTTGTGAAAAAAAAAAAAAGATCTCAAATATGGATTTTCAGAAATAAGGTATTCAAGGAGATTCTGAAGGCAGCTATAGATCACAGCTCCCCGGAAAGTAAAGACCATATTGGTCTGTTCCCTGACAGCCTTGCACTAGTTCATAACGTGATCCTAAAATGTGTGTAATGTCTTTACTGTTATTCTCATTTCTAAGAACGTTCGCTGCTGCAGTCTCTCATTGTAAAGATATATGAGCAAGGCACTGTGGTTAATGTAGTTCACAGGCAGTGCAGCCACACTGCTTGGTTGTGCAAGAGTTGTTACCACTGGTTGTAAGGCTGCCTGGACCTCCCCTCTCTCTCTCTCTGCCAAACTTGGCTCCTCTGTCTCCCTGCTAACCATTTCCTGTTCGCCTTACTATCTCTGTCCTAAGAGGTCAGCCAGGTATGACCTTTCCTTCATATCTCTAGGACCACCCCTTGCCACCCGATGGCAAGCTCTGTCCCATTGGCCTCTATCTGCACCC